>NC_064630.1:599222722-599847722 GCF_023864275.1 Schistocerca cancellata
GTCTTGCTCCTTCCATCTGTCGCGTCTGCAGTTAAAATTGTTGGATATAAGGTCCACACGTTACGCAAAACACTGTTTTCTTCATGTGACCCCAACATGTTGTAGCACCCCTGTACGATTATCAGTTAATTTTCTCTATTAAAATCTGTGAAATGTGAACCGTTCAATCAAAACTGACTATCTTATAATGTTATTACAGACTATATTAAAAACTCTGTGCATAGCATGTCATCTCCAACAAGAAAAGCGAAAAGGAAGGCTGAGGTTAAGTGGTTAAATCAAGAAGTTAGGGTAATGTATTCTATGAAACTGTTGCTCAACACTGAATTTTAAAAGGCACATCTAGAAGGGGCCAATAAATCCGCAATATTAGATCTCTCTGAGGATATAACAGGGTGAGAGAAGGCAAACATATAAAAAGTACTGCAAGACAGGCAGAAGAAACAAAACGAAACGCAGAAGAATCATAAGCAGCACAAGCACACCCACTGCAAACAGTCATCACAATAAAATAATTGATTTTCACGACAGAATCAATAACCCAACTGCCATCAATCTTACCAAATAAGAAAAAATTCTGCTAGCAACAGGACTAAAACAGAACATTATAACTGGAACACACAAATACACCATGAGCTCTAACAACATTTCCGAATGCGAAAATATTTTGTTGAGCCCAACCTACATAGGTAGGAATGATCATCAAAATAAAATAAGAGAAATCAGAGCTCGAACAGAAAGGTTTAGGTGTTCGTTTTTCCCGCGCGCTGTTCGGGAGTGGAATGGTAGAGAGATAGTATTATTGTGGTTCGACGAACCCTCTGCCAAGCACTTAAATGTGAATTGCAGAGTAATCATGTAGATGTAGATGTAGAAATACCTAGATAAATCACAGCCAAGATGTAAAAATGTAAACTAAAACAAAATAGTGGCATACTAACAAGAGTGGTCGAAGGAAATATTGTGGTGATTATGGATGAAAAGGAATATATATGTAAAACATACATAAAACATAAGATTTTCTGAAGAACATTAGCGTCACCAAATTGACCAGTTAAAACATTTTCAAAAGGCCAAATAAAAAGAATGACACATGAGAATCCATTGGCAGCCACTCCAAATTTCGCACCAAATATATACAAACAAAATATTCCAGTAAGGTGTGTCATCAATTTCAGAAATGCATCATCGTATCATCTAGCCCAAAATATGCACACATTATTAAAGGAAATACTCAGTTTTGAAATCAACAGGAACCTGGAAAATTCGAACGAATTAAAAGACAGAATCCATAACATGGATACACCAGTCCCAGCAAGCCTTATGTCATTTGACGTCACTTTAATGTACACTTGCATTCCAATATATTAAACAATCAAAATTCGCCTTTCCTACCACAATCTTCACATGCTCGTTCAATTTCCATTCGCTTTGAAATGTCCAGCTGTCTAAGCGACCTGTCTGTGTCAAACAGTACACTATTAATGCTGTACCCGAACTAGGATAGTTGACATTTATAAAAATGTCGCGAGTCCTATGTATCGATATTTAAAATATGTCCTATTAGGCTTTCGATATATCATAGAGGTATCGATATACCATCGTTAAAATATCGACCCGTCAGCCTACAAAGAAATCGGCTGCACATTGTACATACACTGCCGGTTTTAGAGCTATGTATTTAAATATAGATTTGTTACCAGATATTCTATACGTCAACAAGCTAGCAACCTGCCTATTACACTTAGAGCAGGAATTGAAAGAAAATGATACACGTTCAAACTTGGCGGTAACCTCTTTCCTGACAGTGGTAACTACACGTAAGTGGTATAATAAAAGGTGTCCAGTGCCTCCATCGTTTTGTTTCGTCACACATCGGATTTGTCCGGAACACATCATGTAGACTGCCCTATTTTTTTCATTTCTGTAAATGACAGCGAACTAGCAGTTGTAGTGTCAAAATTGCGTGCGAAGTTAAACGTTCCAGTTTCTATTGATAGTGCCGATTACGTCAGCATTTCCTCTTACACGTCTCTGACCACCCCAAAGGCCAATCTTGTCTTTTATAATTTTCTTCATCATTTTCAGGAGTGTTTTTGAAGAATTCCAATGGAAAGAAACAGAACACTAGTTGCGTTACAAATTGTTTTTTAACGTAGCTGGTGTGCTGTGTCTTCACATCGGAAATCTTGTTATTCCGTTCACACCAACACCTCCCCAGTGCAATCGTACTTCTTCTTTGCGCCAACTACACTTACTATACACAGTCAAAGAAGAAAAAGACGACATCATGAAATCTCAATAAGTAGTATGACTCCTTCACACAGTGAAAATAAAATTGTGTCCCATTACAATTTCAAAATAACAATTCCAAATATTTACCGAAAATTGCGACAAAAGTCTAATATAAAATAAAAATATTGCAACTCGATATTGCACTTGAGATATCGAAGCAGAAGAGAATATCGCTACATCTATAAATCGACGTTTTACCAACAGTCAAAATGCGAACAAAATGTTCAAATGTTCAAATGTGTGTGAAATCTTATGGGACTTAACTGCTAAGGTCATCAGTCCCTAAGCTTACACACTACTTAACATAAATTATCCTAAGGACAGACACACACACACACACACCCATGCCCGAGGGAGGACTCGAACCTCCGCTGGGACCAGCCCCACAGCCCACGACTGCAGCCCCTTAGACCGCTCGGCTAATCCCACGCGGCCAAAATGCGAACATTACGGGTTTGTTTCTCCTACTCATCCGCATTAACTTACATTTCCCTACATTTCGAGCCACTCATCACACCGATACCCTTGTTTCTGACTGACACTCGTCATCGTAGACAAATGACTGGGTTCGATTGTTTAGGAGGTCTTCGAGCCACTCATCTAAACCTATACCATATGCTTGTACATTATTTAACAATCAGCAATGGTGCACCGTGTCAAATGATTTCAGGAAATCTAGAACTATGGACTCCGCCTGTTTCCCTTCATCCATAGTTCGACGTGTATCATGTGAGAAAGGGCAACTTGATTTTCGCACGACCGATGCTTTCTAAAACCATGCTGATTCGTGGACATAAACTTCTCGGTCTCAAGAACACTTATTATATGCGAACTAAGAATGTGTGCAACGATTCTGCAGCAAACCGATGTTGGTCTGTAATTTTGCGGGTCCGATCTTTTACCCATTTTAAACACTGCAGTGACATGTGGTTTTTTCCAGCTGCTTGGCTCTTTTTGCTTGGCTACAGTTTCACGATAAATGCAAGCTAGAGCACTCTTTGAAAAACAGAATTGGAATTCCATCTGGACCTGATGACTTGTTTGGTTTGAACTCCCTTTTCAGCGTCAGAGATGCTCATCACTATGTCTTCCACACGTGAGTATGTTCAATGGCCAAAGGACGGTACGTTCATACGATTCTCCTGCGTGAATGATTTCTTGAACGCGGAAATTTAAATCTTTGGCTGCCACGACAGATTGGCCAACAAGTGACTGGATGGAAGCCTTAGACCCACTCAGTGATTTTACATAGGACTAGAATTTTCTCGCGTTCTCTGTCAGATCTTTTGCTAAAGTACGGCGGTGGTAATAGTTGTATGCTTCGCGCATAGATCTTTTCAGAGATGTACGAATTTCTACTGTCCTTTGCTTATCGTCATGCTAGCGTTCTCTTTTGAACTGAGAGTGCAACAGCCTCTGCTCCTTCAGCATTTTCCGAATCTCGTTATTAAAACATGGTGGGTGTTTCCCGTCCTTAATCCATTTACCAGTACTCCAGACCATGATTTACAATGTTCTTAAACTTGGCCAATAATTATTCTACGTCCATCTTACTGGAGCTAAA
The DNA here is from genome assembly GCF_023864275.1 of Schistocerca cancellata. NCBI lineage: Eukaryota > Metazoa > Arthropoda > Insecta > Orthoptera > Acrididae > Schistocerca > Schistocerca cancellata. The sequence goes on from NC_064630.1 coordinate 599,226,582, forward strand.
TGATGTCAATTCACTGTGTAAGTGATATCCTGTGTAAGTGACTTCCTAACAACTGCTTATCTGCTCCTTCTAGCAGAAACGCTCTCTTAACTTATCTATTAACTTTCGTAAGCATAGTTACTATAGTGACACCATGATCGCTAATTCTTATTTCTATACCGACGTTGTCGATACCGTCCGGTTTATTTGTAATTCCAAGGCTTAAGACGATATTTCCATTGCGTGTGGACCACCGAAATACCTTCTGAAGACAGTTTTCAGGGAATGTTTGAAAATTGTTTTGCATGGCTAGATGCAGATAGTAATGCACATTCAAATGGAGGTTTACTCGTTTAAAAAAATATTGCATGACTGTGGCCCAACATCACCGAAAACAGTTTCATTTTCCTCTTCTAACAGAAAAGAGGCGAAATAAATATCCGTGCAATGCTAGGCTTGTCAGCTAATCTTCCATGTAGTGTTGGGTGCCCATACGTTAAATCGTTTTCAGTCTTCACTGGGTTAGCTAGCGAAATTTTAAGTGTAACGGCGTTGTGGCTATAACAAGAGACTATTCGTTGATTTGCGAAGACTTCTTCACAGTTTGTCTGTGGGAAAACAGAATTACAATTTCTTAAGCGTTTCCGGAAAAATCTAGGTGAGAGTCATTTTCTTCATGTTAGAGGTAGTCATAAAGCTTTAGTCTCTTTCGAAGCGGTGCAGTGGTTAGCACAATGGACTCGCATTCTGAAGGACGACGGTTCAAACCTGCGTCCGGCCACCCTGATTTAGATTCTCCGAGATCTCCCTAAATCGTTTCAGGTAAATGCCGGGATGGTTCCCGTAAAGGGGCGCAGTCGACTTCCTTTCCCATCCTTCCCTAATCTGATGGGACCGACGACGTCGCTGTTTGGTTCCCTCCCCCGAATCAACCAACCAACTAATCTCTCGCAAAAATAAAGCTACGCAATTATTTACTTGTTCCTTATAGTTATATGCTTGCAGTCTTGGTATACAACGAAACCCTACGATACAGTACCATTTCATACCACTAGAGGATCCACAACATAATGGCGCATCCTATTGACTATGCAGAGTATTAAGGGCTAATCTGATTTCGTTAGCAGTGGAAATGTTGCAGCTGTGTCTAGCTCTTCGAGATGGCTCCTTTAGCAGCACTGAATGACCTGGCATGACTGCAACACCTACTGAATGATACTCCACTCCATGAACGGACTGCATCACATTGTTTTGAGTCCTGTAACGGTGCATTACGGTACTATGGTCCGCCCCTGGTAGCTGATTGGTCAGCGTGACGCAATGCCATACCTCGATTCCCGGCTGGGTCGGAGACTTTCTCCGCTCAGGGACTGGGTGTTGTGTTGTCATAATCATCATCATTTCATCCCCATAGACACGCAAGTCGCCGAAGTGGCGTCAATTCGAAAGACTTGCACCAGGCGAACGTTCTACCCGACGGGAAGCCCTAGCCGCACGGCATGAGTTTTGCTATTTGGGGAGAAAAATAACTGGTGATGGTCAAAGTAGAGAGGATATAAAATGTAGACTGGCAATGGCAAGGAAAGAGTTTCTGAAGAAGAGAAATTTGTTAATATCGAGTATAGATTTAGGTGTCAGGAAGTCGTTTTCTGAAAGTATTTGTATGGAGTGTAGCCATGTATGGAAGTGAAACGTGGACCGTAAATAGTTTAGTCAAGAAGAGAGTAGAAGCTTTCGAAATGTGGTGCTACAGAAGAATGCTGAAGATTAGATGGGTAGATCACGTAACTAATGAGGAGGTACTGAATAGAATTGGAGAGAAGAGAAATTTCTGGCACAACTTGACTAGAAGAAGGAATCGGTTGGTAGTGTGTACTCTGAGGCATCAAGGGATGACCAATTTGTATTGGAGGGCAGCGTGGAGGGTAAAAATCGTAGAGGGAGACCAAGAGATGGATACACTAAGCAGATTCAGAAGGATGTAGGTTGCAGTAGGTACTGGGGGATGAAGAAGATGGAGAGCTGCATCAAACCAGTCTCTGGACTAAAAACCGCAACAACTACATCAATTTTTTCTTGTCTTTTTTTCTTGTCATTTTCTCTGTTATTACTCTCAAACGTCATACACGCAAGACTCTCATTAACGCCAGTAATTCAGTCCAAAATATTGCACTGTTGTTAATTTACACCTTTTAATGTTACTGGTTATACTGTTACAGATGAGTTACAGTATGTATCATTTCTGAAAAAATGTTGGCAGGCGTGGAATGCCTGACTAAGTTAAGAAATTACCTAGAGAAGAACATGATGATGACATAAATTTGTTATAAAGTTATTTTCATTTTATGATGTTAGAAATTCGTATTTTAAAAGAAACTTGTAACTTTCAAGTTAATTTTTCCTGTCTCATATAAATTGTTAAAAAATGATTCTTTGGATGTTACGAGTAGCTGTGAGCAACAACAAGTTAATTTCAAAACATTTGCTTCTGATGAGTACCTGCTGAGGAAATTACCTTACACAACCAAAAATACAGGATTTAGTTGCAGAAAGAATCATGTAAAGGAAAATAGACAATATTCGCGTTCGCATAAAAGTCAGCGTGAGCTATAAAATACGTCATACCTACACTGAGGTGACAAACGTCATGGGATACGTCCTAATATCAAGTAGGACCCTCTTTTTTTCTGGCGTTGTGCATCAGGTGGTAGTAGCACGCACCCAACAAATCACTGGAAGCCTCCTGCATAAATATTGAGCCGTGCTGACTCTGTAGCTGTCCATAATTCCGAGGGTACTGCCAGTGCAAGATTTTGAGCACAAACTGACCTCTCGATTAGTCCCATAAACGTCCGATGGGATTCATGTCGGGTGAACTGGTTGGCCAAATCATTCGCTCTAAACGTCCACGATGTTCTATAAACTGAAAGTGAACAGTGGTGGCCCGGTGAAATGGCGCAATGTCACCCATAAAAATTCCATCCTTGTTTGGGAGCATGAAGTCAATGAATGGTTTCAAATGGTCTAACTCCCAGGATCCAGTAGATTCCATGTAAACACAGACCACACCATTATGGAACCGCCAACAGCTTGCACAGTGCCTTCTTGACAACCTTGGTTTATGGCTTTGTGAGGCCTGCGCCGCACTCAAACCCTGCCATCAGCTCTTACCAACTGAAATCGGGAGACAACTGACGAGAGAGTGGAATAAAGGATGGCAATAATACCATCCATTTCTTGTGAAAGCCAGTCGCCTAGGGTACGACCGATATGGTCACGAGCCCAGAAGACGCCCTGCAGGCGATGTCGTGATGTTAGCACTGTTCTAACCGATACGTTCGTCGTACGTCCCAAGTTATTTCACGGAATATGGCCTGTTTGGTAGCACTGACAACTCAACACAAATCCCGCTTCTCTCGGTCGTTAAGTGAATGCCGTCTGCCATTGCGTTGTCGGTGGTAAAATTTAATGCCTGAAATTTTGTGTTTCCGACACATTCTTGACACGGTGGATCTCGCAATATTGAATATGTCGCATGGTTCAGGTTCCAACTATCATTCCTCCTCCAAAGTCTGTTAATTGCCGTCGCGAGGTCACAATCACGTCGGAAACTCTTTCACATGTATCACCCGAGTTCCCCGCCAGTGCATGTGTACGCGATACCACCGCCATCTGTATACGTGCATATCGCTTTTGCCTGCTGCTGATTTTTGCCCCTCCTGCTGTTTTGTGCTTACTGCGCGTTTTTTTATATATATACTTTGGGGGAACTTCATACACTTATTTCCACAAAAACATGCACAAAAACTCTGCTTCCACTCCCAATTTATGTGGATGCTATATATCCATCACCGGAATCAGGAGTTGCATCTTAACACACCAGTATCCACACAACCTAATTATACTGTTTTAGGGAAACTTTTCCTTGTAATTATTTTCAGTTAGCCATTTGCGTCCTGTGTTTAAACATGCAGATAGATTTTTGAGACTTCAGGATACCAATAACGAAAATTTTAACACTACGTCTTTAAACTGAACGTGAGCCACTCTATAAATCCGGAGACGGATGTAGGAAATCTACTCTAACGCCACAAATCATAATCTGTGAAGATACTTGCTTGAAATATATTTTCGTGTCAACTATAAACCCCTCTTTTCCAAAAATGCAGAAAATGAAATCCGCTATTTTTCCCATAATATAGAATAACGCAGCCTTAAAAAGACCGACTCTGCCACTGGTGTCGTTTCTTATGCCGTTTTAGTACTTTTATTTTCATAAAATTTCATACAAGTATGAACCAAATGAAAATGTGAACGTTTTCAGAAAATTTTTAACAGAATATATTGCAACATAATGTTTTCCTTTTTTTTTCAGCTGGCTAACGGAAATGGACTTCGATTTGGAATTCGACGCTGACGGAATAGAGGATGATTTACTTGAAGAACTGGATATAGTTATGGAGTACTTGCCGGATGACGACTTCGGAGGACCAGACGATTTCACATCGGGTGACTCGATTTTCGAGGACTTCTTACCCAACACGGAAGAAATTGGACGACTGCTTGAGATAGAGGACACGGTAGATAAGGATTTTGTCTACGACGAATTATGGCCTGATGAAGAAGAATTTCGGCATGTACTCGATATTGTAGAAGAGGAAGAAACGCAGCTTCGCACTGCAGTCACAACAGCTAGTGAAGAATTCATTGTTATGCGTGTGAAGCTTGCCATAAATCTAAAATACGTAATACCAAAACGTAGGTTACCTAAGATAGTGAGTTCATGGTTGAGCAAATAAATAAATACACCTCTTGCTTATTTCTTTAAGCGTTTCTTTTGTCTCAGTATTACAGTAAGAGCTGTAGATCGGTACTGTACCTGGTAACTATGCAGTAGACGAATATTTTGTATGTATCCGTTCTAAACTATTCAGCTTCCAGGAAGTAAACACTGCCTGATTCCTCAGCTGCCTACGGAAGTTGCGGGCACTGTTTGTCACTGTAAATGAAGGAATAAGAGTAGAAACTATTGACCTGCAGAGAAGAAGTACCACCTGTTCATGGATTACATTAAGCACAAATGTTATTGAGATAAACTGGATCCTCCGTCTCTTCTCCAAGTCGAACATCCCGGGAGCAATACAGTAATGGCATAGCACGAGCACAGAACCAGAAACGAGCACTAAATGGATATTTTCTGAATAATGCGTCATTGGTTGTTGCTTTGCAGACTGAATTTTTTTTTTTTATTTTTCAGTCAGCACCACTGAATACTTCCTCTGTGTGACCACTTTCGGTGATACATACTATCCGTTGAGAATCACAGACGAATTATTTGTCATTTCATTTTATGCCACTTTTGTTAATTTCATTTTTCAAATCGTGATGATGATATCGTTGTATATCTGTCGCTAGACATGGCTGGTATTTTTGGTTTACATTTGTTTGCATTCTTTACTGTTCCTGCAGATGGAGACATTTTGCAATAAAATTATTACGTCCTTGCGTGATGTTGTTACGTAACATCAGATAATAATATTAGCGAATTTGGTGTTATTTTCGCTTTTGGAATATGTGAATACAGTGTCTATAGTTTGTTTTGACAGTACCTAAATCAGCCCGATCGCTGTAATTTTTCTGTTATAGTCAGGTTAGATTTTAATTCCAACTGAGATTCAATTCATTAATTTGCCTTCCCCCTCCCCCCTCTCCATATTTAGGTATGGACTGTGAAACGCTTACGTTTCATAGGCAGCGATGGCGAGCCGCAGAATCTCTGACCAGAGAGCATGTAGTCAGTTCAGTTGCGAGAGAGTAATAGCGCGCGAGAGGACAGCAGTATGTGTTGTATGGGCTTTTACGAGATTTAGGCACTTTCTTTTTGGAAGACATACCACCGTCTACACAGACCACAGAGCGATACAATTTTTACTTTCAGCTAAATTCACACACGACAGATTAAGCAGATGGAAGCTATATTTACAGGAATTTAATTTTACGATAGTTCACATTCCAGCACACAAAATGTTATAGCAGATGCACTATCTCGTTCTCTCAGCAACAATCAGTAAGACGTCGCAACCAACTTCTGCAAAGCAAATTTCAGCGTCATGTACATTCAACAAGTTGCATTTGAAAATTTTATTTCGTCGTCATTACAGGACATAGCACAAGAGCAAAATAAAGACAACGTGTGGAAAGAAATTAAACACCTTTGGCAAGTTAGAATAACGTTACGATTAGAAACCATTACACTGTACGCAATGACATTCTTTTTCGCCGCTCTCATCCAGACAGCAACAATTGGTTATTATGCATTCCTGACGAACTTGTTAACAAATTAATCTGGTATACTCATTTAAGCTACGCACATTACGGAGCAAGAAAATGTTTTTTTATACTGAGACAGAACTGTTATTTTAACAACATGGAGAAACGTATACGACGAGTTTTAGCGTCATGTAAAATTTGCCAGAAAGCTAAGTCACACACAACTTCACATATTCCTCCATTATATCCCATTGTACCTGTTAAACTAAGACACATGGCCGCAGTAGACATTTTTGGTCCGATTCCCAGAACTAATAGAGGTTTTTGTCGCTGTTGAACTCACTTCAAAATTTGTTACTTTCACTCCGTTACGTAAAGCTACTGCCAAAACTGTTTCGAAAGCATTTGTAAAACATTTTCTATTTCATGTAGGGCATGTGATGAAAGTAATTTCCGACAATGGATCACAATTTCGTTCTGCTATATGGACACGTATGTTACGAGCTAGAAATATTTCTCCGATCTATATATCCAAGTACCACGCTTCTTCGAACCCCTGTGAAAGATTAATGAAAGAAATTGGTAAACTGTGTAGGATATACTGCCACAAAAGACATATTGATTGGGACACACACATACACTCATTCCAAGATGTAATTAACTCCATTCCAAATGAATCCACTATGCTATCTCCGTCTGTTATACTGAAAAACGTTGAACCACCAAACAAAATTAAAGAATTAGTAACATTTCCTACATCTCGTCGACTACGACACCATGAAATAATTAACATTGCGCTGAACAACATCAAACGTGCCACAGAGCGCCGGAGAAGTCAGCAAAAACAGGTTTGTACACGCCGAGACTTTCACGTGGGACAGAAGATATTAGTACGTACACACTATTTATCCAACAGAATAAAAGGTAAGTGCAGTAAATTTGAACTTCTATACGCAGGTCCATATCGGATTCGCAGCATTCCTCACCCCAATGTTGTACACGTCGAAACTTTGAGGAAGAGAAAAAATAAAGGCAACCACCATGTCTCCAATATTAAACCCTTTATTGAATGAAGACACTTTATGATTTAATATGCTATAATATCATTTGCTAATTTTTATGAACACTTACGCAATTATATTCACATGACTAATTACTGATGATTATCGTATTTTTTTTTTGGCAAGTGCCTGGCAAGGTAAGGTTAGCAGGTCGCTCTTCTTGTCGTTACACATCAGACCGTGCATATTTTTCCAGACGAACTTACACATTTTATGACCACTTATGCAATTATATTTATGTGAATACTTACTGATGATTGTATTTTTTCTTGGCAAGTGCTCGGCAAGATAAGGTTAGCAGGTCGTTTTACTTGTCGTTACGCATCAGACCGTATACATTTTCCATTTTTTTTGTGTGTACGATTGTTTTCCTGTTTTGTTTGTATGCATTATGAAATAGCTAAGACATAGCAAACACCAGTTGACTTTGACATTTTTGCTTTAAGATATCTCAACATCGTGACTACTTTACTTTTTATGCTGCTGCATTGTGATATTCTGTGTACATTTTTGCCTTTGAACACTGTCTATGCTTTTGACATATTACGTTTTCTGTCATGTTATGCTGTATGCTTAATTGTGTCACCATTAACCAGTCATTATTTAGTGAGTATATGATTTAAATGCAAGACATTAATCTTTGTTCATCAATTTCAGAAAGAAATGATGCGTAAATGAAATAAATTAAACGGAAATGGGAATTTCAACTACGGAATAGACGAAAGAGGATACAAAAACCTTATGAAGAAGAGTAAATGGATCAGAATTAACAAGCATTAACAAGAATATACAATACACATCGCAGAATAGCAGTCTTAACTGATTTTCTCTTTCAGAATACGAGGCGATTGATGCAGGCTGTCAGACAGAACTACACATCTTAGTTTTAGTGATGAAATATGATAGAGATAAGGAATAATTGTATAATCAATGATGAAGTGATATTTTTTTGCAGATGATAATGAGTGATGATGAATAATGATGAAGAATATGCTACTATGAATTATGAAGTTTTTCTTTACAGGTGATGATAATGATGGAGTTATGGATAATGAAGTGATGGATAATGAAGTTTTTTTTCATTACAGATGAGGATGATGTTGAAGTTTATGTATTTAGGCTATGTAGTTATTTAAGTAATTGTTGCAGTTTGCTTTGACAGCAGGTGTTATATTGCATAGTAGGATGACTGAAGGCTTTGGAAAGGGCAGCTATGGAGCACATTTTTATACACATTTCACTATCTGTTAATTCGAAGTTCACTACTTTTCACCATAGTATACGTTTCTTCTTTCAGCTCAATAATCCATTTTCTATTTTTTCCAGCAGAAGCTTTTCATGATACTTACTAAACCTGTTACTTATTATACCGTTCTAGTACTTGCATTTGTATCTTTTACCCATTTGTGTCTATCATTTATAAATGTGATCACATATACTGCCTTGTTTCATAACCCTGCTACAGCTGACTCATGACGAATGACGTTACCTATCCTCATTTGCAGCATTAGGTCAAAAGCAAATATTGTTATGCCTCAACAATTAATTATCGATCCCAACGCAATGCTAGCACAAAAAAAAATGTATTACCAGTCCCGAATAATGCTACTAGTTTAAGAGAATTCTGAGTAATACTGATCAGCTCTGAATAGTATGTTACTTCAGTATTGACTTCTTAATGATACAAAAAAATATATATATAAAATAATGCTTTGTAACTGGCTAATAACTGCGCTGTTTATTGTAATGAGACTACTTATAATGCACATGATTATTAATGCTATGACTGTAATTAACTGATTTTTAATAATGACTTCTTAATGACACAAAAAAGGAGGTGTATATCACCAGTTTCAAATAATGTTACTCATTTAAGAGAGTTCTGAATAATACTGAATGATGAACAATGTTTTGTACTATTCAATACTTGCTGGCCACTGAGTGCCAATAATTAGTGTAATGTTTTGTACTATTCAATACTTGCTCGCCACTGAGTGCCAATAATTAGTATAACTCAATGAATTATGTTAATGCTATGCCAATAATTGACTCTCCTTTTCAATGATGACTTCTGATGAACATTATTCTGTCATACTAAATATGCTTTGTAACTGGCCAAGGACTGCCACTGTTTATTGTAATACGATTACCCATGATGCCAATAATTTAATTTTATGGACATTTTTCTGCAATACTACATTCATGGTACAGAAATGTTCAATAATTGGGCTATGAATGCCGCAGACTACTAATGTAATTACTAATGAAGACTAGTATGTGACTTGATGTCCTTCACCTTTTGACCTGACTACCCTGAATTACTGTAATATCCATTTGTCCTGTATATCCTCCTGATCATGGAGCACTATATTTGGTTTTTGCACTAATTCCACGTTGGTGTGCCTTGTAAGAGCGTGGTGTTTATAAAGGCACATTTGCATGCCGAGCGTGAGTTTACTCGGAAACGCGAAATATTAATTAAATAAATAATCAGTGACAAATAAATAAAGCCTATGGCACACAACTGCAGCGCTGTGTCGCTGATAAAACAAAAGCACAATTACGTTACTCTTATGTTTGATTAAGAAAGGGAGAGCTCTGGTAGAAGTGGTGCGAGAAGCACGTATTTTATTCTATTGTCTGGCACACCGCCATATTTCATGTTATAGAAGAATACTGCGAGTTGCAACCAGACTAGGCACTCGATTCTGTAAAGAATTTATATTTATAAAAGTAAGTAGGATTATGAACTGTAGGCTTATTCATTGAATATATCTGATTTAACTAACTGTGTAACTTTTTATGTTTAGTAGACAATCACCTCTGTACGACGTTTTGGCATGGCTGGCAAATTATTGTAATATTGAGATTTAGATTATGAGTCCGCACCTACCGCAGCAGTCTTTGGAAACGATTTAATTACGAAGTCCGATTATTTCAGTTTTATTTCACGGTCAACTACGAGTAACATTACCTTTACGAAAAAGCCATTGTCAAGCGTCTGATACCGAATAATTAAACGTCCACGTTCCAGATAAGCAAATATCAATTACAATTACAATCACCATCATACAGATAGAATAATTAATATTTAAATAATATTTTTATTTTATTTATTTTATATTGGCGACTGCGTGTCGGACTTGTTATTTTGTCATTTGTTACATTGTTCTCTTTGTTTCATGTGAAAAATCAACTTTCTGGACCTGGACGTGAATGTATGAGAGATAACAAAAAATCTGAAGATATTTTCCAATTCTAAAATTTTGCGGGAAGACGCAATGAAACTTCCAGCAAAATAAGGTAAGACGCAGCATCTTTGCATTAGCAGACTTGACCAGACGTATAATTCAGTGTATTAGCTTTTCAGTAGATTCTGTAGTGTTTCTTTCGTGCATAACAGTGTTTTCAGTGATAAATTTCATTCTCAGTACTTTTCCTTAAACAATAACGTATGCAACAATACCAATAAACGAGTGTACAATATGGCCGACTTCTGTACGATACGTAGTAACATGGACAGCAGCCATTACCAATAATCTCAAATTCAGTTTATATTTTTAAATTAACAGACAGCCATTGTTGCTACGAGCGATTCATGCTCAACTGCATTTTATTTTAAAATCAGTGTCAAATATTTTCTTGAAACATATATCACGTGTGGTATGGTAATAACTAGAAATCAATACGCAAAAATGGAACAGCAAAGACGTACTATTCAGACGCAATCCGACTCGGACGAGAGACAAATGTTAGAAAATGACTTTACGACAGCAACCGGTAGTGACGATTTATCAAACATTGACGCAAGTGTTGACGGAAATTTTGGCAATAGGCCGTCCACTACAAAAATTTCAAAGTCTCAGTCAGAGCCCATGTTGATGCATGACGTCACGTCTAATGACGCGACGGGGGCACAGACCTTGCAAACAGTAAACATTGCCGACATGTTACAAATGCTAATGAAACAAAACGCAGAAAATATGGCATACATAAGGAAACAGAACGCCGAAAACATGGCAACCTTACAGACACAAAATGACGCAATTAAATCTGACCTCATAGCACTCAAGACAGGTAATGACACTTTATGTAAACGTGTGGAACTTATAGACGACACACCGACCAAACAGATGACTGAACTCAGTACTAAATTTTCCCAGCTTAATACGAGACAAGAAAAGACTACAACTGACGTAGCACTTTTACAGACACAAGTAAAAAACCTTAATGTCACGTGTGAAGTTCTTACTGAACAAATTCAAACATATCCTTCAGTACATGACAACCTTGAAAAACGAATTACTGACGTACAGAATAAATTTGACAATGTTGAACAACACCTGACTGACATCTTACAATCTGATGCCACAGCTCATTTTCAAAATATTAATAAAGAATTTCATGATTGGGTAGTGAACAAAGACAAACATTTTGATAGATGCTTACGTGAAAATTTACCAACAATTGTGCACGACTCCGTAGCGCAATACATTACTAATAACAAACAGCTGATCAGTGACGCAGTACAATCCGTCACTGCACCCATGAGACAATTCACCGATCGACCACAGTCTGAATGTAACGAAAATATCAGTCAAAACGCACAGTTCAGGAACCAATGTACATTCGAGTATGACACACACATACCGCACACGACAAACACACAAGAACAAAACACACCACGACTACAACACATACCACGATGTGCAAACACAAACACAAGCTATTATCATGGTAAACCACAGCAACATTATCGTAATTACTCGCTAGCTGAACATACCAGTAATTACAGTGGAATAAATCCATATCACAATGCGAAGGAAGAAGAAAGCTTAATGAAACACAGGCAATTTCAGATTTTTATCCCAGAAAAACGAACCATTCATCCGGTGATTTTTCTGAAATCTTTTAGTAACGCGTTTCCACGCACTTGGAGTGACCGGAAAAAGATTTCATATATTGTCGGATACATCCAAGGCGATGCAGCTGTCTGGGCATACAGTCAAGCTGACGTATGTACCACGTACAGTGAGTTTGAGCGTGCTTTTCTGAACAAATTCTGGTCGCAATCCGTCCAGGAGAGACTCAGAAGACAAATTTTAGAACCTGAAACTTTTAACAGTAAAAATGGCAACTTACGCAGATATTTTGAAAAATACTTGAACATGGGACACTTTTTAGACGAACCAGTCGCAACGCGAGATATACTCCGTGCGTTGAAGGCCAAATTGCCTTTCAACATTAAAGAAAAACTCCTACATATCCCGGATGACGATTCAGATTATTTTTTAACAGCCTTAGATTCGGTTGACATGTTACTTGAAGATCAGCGCTTCGCGCGGCAAAACAGCAGCCACAATGTTTACACTAGTGGTATGCAAAACATGCAGGCTTGCCAACTCAATTCTGGCGCGCCCACAGTTGGATACGCGGTACAGCAAAAACAGCAAACTCACATGCCGTCTCAATACGAAAATCAAAATCAACACGCGTATTCCAATACAAACAATAGTTACAACAGTAATAACACTTCATGCGGCAATCCATACAAAAGGCACCGCGGTAATAACTACAACGGTAACAACGGATACAAAGGCAACAACAAAAACACAAACAGAAATAGAAATAATAATAACTACGAGCCAAGACAGCATCAAGGTTGGACTCGTAACGATCAGTACTTTCATTCAAACTCTGCTTTACCACAGCAGCCACCAGGACAAAATTGGAGCATACCTTACGACCGACAGGTAAGTTATAATGCGCAACAGCAACAACAACCGCAAAAGTTTGGAGATCATAATAGGCAATATCCGAATGTGAATATAATAGAAATGACACCTGATGCACAACCTCAATCTGTGTCAGTACCTAGTACAAATGCTAATCCAACAAACTAGAAACAGTCACTTCTATGCCCCAGGTCGTGGTTGAAGAATTCTTGGGGGGCGACTTCAATGTTAATCAGTTATTTGACACCACACTTGAACAACAGAATAATGATATGCCGAATAATTCTAAACAAAAATTACCTGTTTTATTTATAAGATACAACTACAATAACAATATATCAGATGAACTTTTACAAGACAGTACACAATGTCGTTCAAACACAAATGAAATTGTTTTAGCATCTACTACTGGTGTAGTAGGTGGGATTCCAACTACTATTATCCTAGATACAGGTGCAGCTGTGAGCGTTTTGTCTTTTAATTTCTATAAAAAGATGTGTGAATTGGAACCTGTGCCTGAGTTTCCTGCCCAAAACTGTAAAATAACTACTGCACTAGGTAATAAGTCATGTAGGGTTACGAAGCAAGTTTTTGTAAACGTTAAAATAGATAATGGAACCGTACAATGGCCATTCCTGGTTGTACAAAACCTTGTGACTAATTGCATATTAGGAATAGATATTATCAGCGAGAAGGACTCTATTATAGACTTCTCCAAAGGTAAATGTATTTTAAATGATAAAGGCAATGTAATTATTATTGATTTGGACAGGAGAACTCTAAAGCATGACAAACACTGTACAGGGTACAAGGTTCAGTTAGTACTTGACAATGACATTCAAGATATGCAAACACACTCATCTGACACAGAGCTATTGGACTTGAAAACATTGCTTGATCATAAGATAAGTGAAGCTACAGCTCTCAGTGTACATGAACGTATAAAACAACAGGAAGTGTTATCCAAATATTTACAAGTTTTTACCAAACGATTAGGTGTTATCAACACGTATGTGTACAAGATTGAAGTTAAGCCTCACAAGATCTTCTACCACAAGACATATAACGTACCGTTATCTCAACGACCTGCTGTGTGGCAAGAATTAAAACAAATGTTAGACTGGAAGGTCATTGAACCATCCACCTCACCTTATTGTAGTCCTCTACTTGTTGTCAAAAAATTAAATGGAAGCATTAGGTTAGTGTTAGACGCACGAGCAATTAATGAAATAATTTTACCAGTTCACACAAAACCCGAAAATTTAGAAGAGCAATTACAGAAATTTCTAGATGCAAAATATTTTTCCACAATAGATCTCGCTAATTCGTTTTGGCAGGTGGGTATCACTCCTGATTCACGGAAATATACTGCATTTATGTTCGGGGGGCGAACCTATCAGTTTTGTGTTCTACCTTTCGGACTGAATGTCAGCTCTGGGGTATTCATTACAGCCCTGGATACCGTGCTTGGCGACGATTTAGTTGAGACAGTCACACACTATGTAGATGATATACTGATAGCTACACAGTCTTGGAAGCAACACGTTGACACACTTCAAAGAATTTTAGAAAAATACGCACACCGAGATCTTAGAGCATTTCATGCTGAATAATGTCAAAGTCATACCCATCAAAATATTGCTAAGCAACTCGAAAAACTCTGTTGTTACAACACAGATAATAAGTAGTGTAGAAATTTTCATTTCAGCGGTTCCAGAGTCGCAGTTGAAGGCGGAAGAACTCTTCTTTCAGCGCGCGCCACCACCTGGAAGACGGAATATCAAAATAAAATTTATGATTACGTAGCAGTGAATGATATATTAATTTTTCACGGAACATTTGTTATTGTAGGTACCACTGACTTGGTATGACACCTGACGAACCGACAGACGTCATCTATGAAGCGATTTTTTACTTTGAGAAATAGATTAGACGCACATCTCTCAACACGAAAAGCATCTATCAGTAGTCAAGGCCACACAGACACTCTACACACACGCACAAAACGCGAGGAATCGAACATTTTCTCTCTCTTACTATTTTGAATATTTATTGAGTAGTGAAAACGCCTGGTCTTGCCTACTGATGTAATGAATGTTGTGTCTAACCTATCTTAATTTCAGATGACATCACAAAAAACATCGATAATATCCCAGCAAAACCGCTAAAGAGGATGTAAATATCGACAATTCATGTAATCAAACGTGACACAATGTAATAACCTATAGCTATGTAATGATGATGTAAACATGTTTATGTGCAACTATATTATGTTTATGCTAAGAAAATATGTGACATGTGTATGTATAATTACTTATTTTTTTAACTGATGTATCATGTACCTGTTACTATGTAAAAATTTGAACAAAACGAGTGCCAAAAAGACATTGCATAGTGAACCTCTGTTCACGGACATTAACGAACATTACTAACTCTGCAACTACGCAGAAACCTATGTGAAGGAAACGGTTAATGCCATTCATTATGCATCGTACCTATGTAAACGCGATGAACGATTTCTTTGATTAATAACTACGAACATTTAGGTGAGCTATATTCGGCAAAAAACTGAAAATGTGAAGTGCATAATTCGTGCATCGACTAGTGACATTACTACAGTACCTAACTTCAAGATGTTAACTGGATTAAATGGACACAAAGTGCCTGTCCAGAAAACAACACGACGGGTGGAAGAATTTTGGTTGGAACTTCAGGGAATGAAATGTTCTCGAAATGTGACGGACACTCTTACCTGGACTGTCCAAGGATCGACGCCAGCTATGTGCCGTCCGAGGTTCTGCAACCAAGCTTCCACGGAATGTAAAAAAAAAAAAACGAACTGCACGTGGACCAATTACTCGACGGGTCACGTATGATCTGTAATGAGCAATGCCTTTAGTCACAACGAACTGCATCACAACGACTATAATGGAAATGGGAAATGGACACGCTTATGTATTAATCACGTTGTTATACAACGATGTTACTGTGATCAAAAAACTTTACCACGACGATACTAACCTGTAAAAAATTATTGTGCAGCAGATGAATATGAACTGTAATAACGACACGATGTGTATAGGTCAACGCACCTGAAACATACGGACATTTTTCTTTGAAGTATTTCAAAACAATACTATGTAACTAAGAACATTCAACAATCTAAGTTGTATTGTGTTATAACAAATATTGTAAATTTAAAACTAAGTTACCTGTCATAGAATGTAGTCTTCATATGTAATCTTGGTTGAATATTTTCTTTGTGCAACGACTGAGAAACGCGCGCACACGAACAATATGAACTGCAATACTGTGCCGCGTGATCTAACTGTACGATATAACGGCAGTGCCGGAGTCACACAGACGCTTCTGCGCATGCGCGCACTCTATCTGCCAACATAAGAACTTTTACGGCGCACCCGCGTCATTCAAATTTTGTATATAATGTGTATAATGTGTATAATGTAGGTCATGTAAATAGTTGTAGATAACTTAGATTTTCTTGTGCCTTTAGGTGAATTGCTCGCCTGCAGGTGTGTCCTTTCGCCTCGCAATTCAGGGGGCAATATAAAGGCACATTTGCATGCCGAGCGTGAGTTTCCTCGGAAACGCGAAATAATAATTAAATAAATAATCAGTGACAAATAAATAAAGCCTATGGCACACAACTGCAGCGCTGTGTCGCTGATAAAACAAAAGCACAATTACGTTACTCTTATGTTTGATTAAGAAAGGGAGAGCTCTGGTAGAAGTGGTGCGAGAAGCACGTATTTTATTCTATTGTCTGGCACACCGCCATATTTCATGTTATAGAAGAATACTGCGAGTTGCAACCAGACTAGGCACTCGATTCTGTAAAGAATTTATATTTATAAAAGTAAGTAGGATTATGAACTGTAGGCTTATTCATTGAATATATCTGATTTAACTAACTGTGTAACTTTTTATGTTTAGTAGACAATCACCTCTGTACGACGTTTTGGCATGGCTGGCAAATTATTGTAATATTGAGATTTAGATTATGAGTCCGCACCTACCGCAGCAGTCTTTGGAAACGATTTAATTACGAAGTCCGATTATTTCAGTTTTATTTCACGGTCAACTACGAGTAACATTACCTTTACGAAAAAGCCATTGTCAAGCGTCTGATACCGAATAATTAAACGTCCACGTTCCAGATAAGCAAATATCAATTACAATTACAATCACCATCATACAGATAGAATAATTAATATTTAAACAATATTTTTTATTTTATTTATTTTATATTAAGTAAGTAGGATTATGAACTGTAGGCTTATTCATTGAATATATCTGATTTAACTAACTGTGTAACTTTTTATGTTTAGTAGACAATCACCTCTGTACGACGTATTGGCATGGCTGGCAAATTATTGAAATATTGAGATTTAGATTATGAGTCCGCACCTACCGCAGCAGTCTTTGGAAACGATTTATTTACGAAGTCCGATTATTTCAGTTTTATTTCACGGTCAACTACGAGTAACATTGCCTTTACGAGAAAGCCATTGTCAAGCGTCTGATACCGAATAATTAAACGTCCACGTTCCAGATAAGCAAATATTAATTACAATTACAATCACAATCACCATCATACAGATAGAATAATTAATATTTAAACAATATTTTTATTTTTATTTAAATATAAAATAAATAAAATTAAAAATATTATTTAAATATTAATTATTCTATCTGTATGATGGTGATTGTGATTGTAATTGTAATTAATATTTGCTTATCTGGAACGTGGACGTTTAATTATTCGGTATCAGACGCTTGACAATGGCTTTCTCGTAAAGGTAATGTTACTCGTAGTTGACCGTGAAATAAAACTGAAATAATCGGACTTCGTAAATAAATCGTTTCCAAAGACTGCTGCGGTAGGTGCGGACTTATAATCTAAATCTCAATATTTCAATAATTTGCCAGCCATGCCAATACGTCGTACAGAGGTGATTGTCTACTAAACATAAAAAAGTTACACAGTTAGTTAAATCAGATATATTCAATGAATAAGCCTACAGTTCATAATCCTACTTACTTTTATAAATATAAATTCTTCACAGAATCGAGTGCCTAGTCTGGTTGCAACTCGCAGTATTCTTCTATAACATGAAATATGGCGGTGTGCCAGACAATAGAATAAAATACGTGCTTCTCGCAACACTTCTACCAGAGCTCTCCCATTTCTTAATCAAACATAAGAGTAACGTAATTGTGCTTTTGTTTTATCAGCGACACAGCGCTGCAGTTGTGTGCCATAGGCTTTATTTATTTGTCACTGATTATTTATTTAATTAATATTTCGCGTTTCCGAGGAAACTCACGCTCGGCATGCAAATGTGCCTTTATATTGCCCCCTGAATTGCGAGGCGAAAGGGCACACCTGCAGGCGAGCAAGAACATTATTCTGTCATACTAAATATGCTTTGTAACTGGCCAAGGACTGCCACTGTTTATTGTAATACGATTACCCATGATGCCAATAATTTAATTTTATGGACATTTTTCTGCAATACTACATTCATGGTACAGAAATGTTCAATAATTGGGCTATGAATGCCGCAAACTACTAATGTAATTACTAATGAAGACTAGTATGTGACTTGATGTCCTTCACCTTTTGACCTGACTACCCTGAATTACTGTAATATCCATTTGTCCTGTATATCCTCCTGATCATGGAGCACTATATTTGGTTTTTGCACTAATTCCACGTTGGTGTGCCTTGTAAGAGCGTGGTGTTGACACGACATGCTGTCCACCACCGTGAGCGATGGAGACGTTATTATGGTCCCACTGTTTGGTGTACCTGATGTACTGCTAAGACGATAACAGGGAATATTACTACGACATTTCAGTGTCTTGGATACGCTGATAAATACTTCTGGGAATAGAACTGCAAATTGTCTCACTTGGTGTTGTATTTCTGTGGAAAGATATGGACTTTCAGTGCAGCTGCGTGCAACCTAAGTGCTACAACCATGACGCAATCCTTCCTATTCCTTCCCTAATTATTGTAAAATGAAAAGGTCATATACAGTGCGTGTGCACTTCTTTTCTTTTGTTAATGAGATCAGTTATCCTGAAATTACTAAAGACTTCTATAGTGCATGTGCACTTTATTACACTCCTTGATTTGTTTGTTTGTTGTAGAAAAATACTAGAGAGTACTACAGTGCGTGTGCACTTTTGTAATTTGTCAATATGATTTGTACTCACTAGGTTTATTTGTCGTAAAAATATTAGAGAGTTTTTCAGTGCGCGTGCATTTTATGCCATTTGTACTCATTACGTATATATTTTGTGGTTTCCTGATATGTTCAATACTTCACTGCGTATGCACTTATGTCATTTGTACTCGTTTGCTAATATGTTCCAAATTACAGTACGTGTGCACTTATGTCATGTTCTGTACTCATTGTATATATTTTTTGCCTTTGTCTGATATATTTTGTAAGAGTTTTTCAGTGCGTGTGCACTTTCGCTATTTGTTAGTATGACTTGTACTCATTCTGTATACATTTTGTGATTTCCTGATAAGTTCACTACCTTAGTGAATGTGCACTTTTGTCATTTATCGATACGATTTGTATATACCTTTTTTGTGATTTTCTCTGTACTCATTGTATATATTTTTGTCTTTGTCTGAAATATTTTGTAGTAGGTGCATATGCACCATATTTATCTCATGTTCTATATCTGTATATTCTTTGTAATTGTAAAGTTAATTAGTTAAGAAAAAATTTTGCCGCGCTTGGCAAGTCCAAATGACTCACCATCGCTGCCAAATTTTTGCCCCCCCCCCCCCCCCCCCCCCCAGTGGAGGGTTATGAAACGCGTACGTTTCATAGGCAGCGATGGCGGGCCACAGAATCTCTGACCAGAGAGCATGTAGTCAGCTCAGTTGCGAGAGAGTAATAGCGCGCGACAGTTCTGTTCTGTTGCGAGGCTGTAGTGGTACGTAGCGAGTCGCGAGAGCATGTAGTACAGTTGCGAGTTAGCTTGTGTGACGAGTCGGCGGGCGTCGACACGGCATTCTGGTCGAGATTCAGGACAAGGTATATTTTTAAATAAGGTAATGAAGCAGCTTTGCGCTCAGCTAATAATGTGTTGTAATGGATCTTAAGTGTAATTAATTTGTTCAAGAATCGCCCCAATAATATTTTTGTTTTCAAACCAAGCATTTTAACAAAACAATCATTTTATTGAAAGAAAATTTCCCATGCATTTCCTTTGCTTTTCTTCCAAGAATCAATTTATCACGCTGATTATTGCACAGGGCCTAAGGTTAGCGCAGCTGGCCTTATGAAATTTATCAGGTAAAGCATAACGTTAATTTTGTGGGGACTTAAAATTTTTGCACATTTTATTATCATTGACTTTTATTACTGTGGGAAACTAACATATGGGGCTATTTGCATTCTTATTCAATTCATATCATTTAAAAAATTACGGGGAGGTTACACTTGGTTCCACTTATATTTAATTATTATCTTTCATTTCTGTGGGGAGGTTGGTCAGAGATTCTGCGGCTCGCCATCGCTGCCTATGAAACGTACGCGTTTCAACTGAGGAAAACGCAGGAAAACCTGCGTGGGGCCTTCATGCTCAAAGAAGAGTTGTCAGTCACACTAGTTTATGATTCATGAGAGTTAACAGTCTTATTTTTGTTAGAAACTTTATCCTCGTTATTTTTCGTTGTATATCAACTTTTTTTAACTTTACAACGTTTCCTTTTCCGCAGTTACTCTCAGAATAGGGTCTTACGAAGGTGTTATGATGATAGGTTTCCTGATTAATAAACTTGGCGAGCAACTGTGTGCGTGACAGACGATTCACCAGTGGAGCAGGTGTCGCCCCATCCAAGGATGCATCTCCTGTCTCAGCAAGTGGACCCTCAATACGATCGAATGTGCAGCTTGCAGACTCGCCGTCCAGAAAAGGGTGGCGGACGTACATGAAACAATCGTAGAAAATTCTTAGAAGTAGACAAAATGGGGTCTAGTTTAGCAGGGGATACAACCCGTCGGCTTTGACCAATGACGTCAGTATTGGTCAGAGAGCATGTATTACAAAGATGAAAGAGGTGAGAAGAATGTTCAGAAACAAAGGAATGCAAGAGTGAAAAACTGTACTTCACATATATAAGGGCCAGTAGTATTTTCAAGTTAACGATATCACATGTTTGTATCTTAGTATTTCTCCTCAAAATACAATGGAAAGAAATGAATGAAATATGTTACTTGCAAAGAATACATAACGTTACATGTATGTCAGTTGTATCTCGAAACTCTTTCGAACTGTATTGCTCAAGTGCAGTACGGGATACAAGCTGAGCGTACGTCGATTTCTTAGTTTCAACTACCATTGCTATCCTGTTGTTCACTGGAACTACATATCCTCTGCTTCACTAAACCGTAAATGAAACACCGGATACAAATTAAAAGCCCATTAGAAGTATGTCGCTTAGTTACAGTACGGAATACGAGTTTGTCGTAAGTCCATTTCTTCGTTTTCACTAGCATCACTGTCCTGTTCTACACTTGTACGATGTATCCTCCGCTTCAGTAAACCCTAAATGGAGCACGTGATACAAATTGTAGATGTGTTTTTTATTATCTCCGCTATTAGTAACAGTCTTTTCTTACATACATATCAGTACTACTGATGACAGAAGGACCTACGTATGTAATATATGTATACCAGAATTCCGTTGACCTCTATATATGTACACTGGTATCTAAAAGGTGGAAATAGACGTACGTTACATCTGCAACTTGTACCTCAGTTGAACTACACGGAGACAAGAAGACGACACATGTACAATTTGTATCCCGTACTTCACTATGGGGTACAGTTTTCTTGTTACCTTGGACGCTAATAGTATCCCATTCGTAATTGAGCTATATAGCTGTACCCAACATTTGTATCTTGCTCGCCAATTGACATATATAGTGTAAGTGTAAAGGAGAAGTGAAGGACGGGATCCAAATTTTAGTTTTGTCGGGGGTTTCGCCTGTTATATTGCAAGTACACATTTGAAAATGTACTGATATTAGTGCTGAGAAACGAAAGAAGATCGACAGCTGAGAAATTTCTATTACGTACTTCACAACACGAAAATAGACATATTGGTGGAATAAAACAGTAAAATAACAAAATAGTGAAATACCGTGAAAGAAGCAAATGGAAAATTGAACTTACCACACGGAAATATCGAGGAATAACCGAAGCTCGCCTAGACAGACAGTAACGAAAATTACGTACCCACAAACAGACAAATCCATTCCTATAAACGAAAATAAGACACTAAGAATAGTTCTACAATAACAAACTAATACTCCAAATTACTTCAATATCATTACGAATAATTATTTTAATGTACAATGACAGCGCTTCTCCGCAACGCACAACAGTTTTATTATCTATGCCTCGAAGTGAAGACATTACTATCTGTGACTAATGTATGACGTCATTGGTCAAAGCCGACGGGTTGTATCCCCTGCTTCACTAGACCCACAAAATGCTGACAGCTTCCTGGGGAAACGACTCATAAATGGTCAGTCAAGCAACTGGACACAGAGGTGTGCCTCACAATGAATAAACATATTAACACAACAAGAACTGTTTGGGTTAAAGAGGAGTGTCAGGGTTGAAAGTTGGTTTGAAAGCACCAACCATGACTTCTCCTCCATGTGGATCAGTCGTTTACTTGTTTCTCATTAGCTCCAACACATGTTCACTGTGTCAGGTTTCTTCCGTTCGCTTTACCTCTGCTCTCATCTATTCTCAACAAAGTCAATGAGTCGTCAGCTATACATAATTTAAAATTATGATTTAAGATGCTTTAAAGTACAGTTCGTCGTTGGCAACAAAGGCATACAAGTTCAAATGTTCATTACTCAGCGGTTACCCAGTCTCAACAGGCATACCCTTAAGTTCGCGTGTGGAATGCACAGTGTCGATTCAAGTCACATCAAGATACGTGCTCATGAATAGCAACGCCATCGCTGTTCACACAGAAACACACAGAAATTCAAAACTTCGAGATCTTGATTGCCGTGTGAAGGTAAGTGTTTTACACAGTTTTTCAGTTATGTACACCTAAGAGGATTTCCTTTCCATCGATCTCATTACAAGGTCAGTTCATTCATGCAAGATTGTCTTATTTAATGTTTTAAATGATCGTATTGTCAGTCTGCGAACACGAATCTGACTGAATTACATCACGACCTCACAATACCTGTTGATTGCTTTCCCAAAACCTCTTACCATCGAATGCCTATGCAAATTAAACGAATTATTTTAAACAAAATAATTCAAATAATTCTGAAGTATGGAGTTTCTGTAGCATTTGAGGCACTTCTGCCCCATAGCTGTTTCTCTTTTTACTTCCTTGGATGCCATTTCAAGCTCAAGTGGCTGCTAAATAGCAGTTGCCCACAGAGTGTTGCGTGTTTCGTAGACTCTTTGTTTCATACACAGCTAATTTGCACCGTGTCTGTAGAACGTGCGACTCATAGCAAGTCTAAGAGAGACAGCAACCTCTCTAAAATTTTACCGTAGGGCGTAAAATTCTAAACCTTGCTGAAACACCACCGTTACTTAGAATTTCTGAAACCCAGTTTACTTAAGGTTAAATTTCACTTAGCCTATGAGGTACAGTCGGTTTTACTTCAGGCTACTTAAACAGTGGAATGATTCCATAGCCCTTTTTCCAATACAATGCTAGTTATACATCGTTCCTTGTGCATGCCAATCATATATTAGCTAATTTTCTATATCATTTGTGCTACTGTTTTGTGATTTCTATGAAGCTTATATTTTTACAAGTAGGTACTGGGAGAAGTTCTCGAAGCTACACCAGCTAATGATTTCTTATTTAGTTTGGATTTTCACATCTTCTTATATCATCACTTTTACAACTATGAGAGGCTACACTCTTCACTTTCAATCTTTATTCGTACCTACACATTAATACTATCTTGTGCTTTCTTCCCACAGAATGCGTAGGATGTATAGCACTGTTGCCTTACACAGCTGCATTTTATGCATGGCACTGTATGCAAGTGATTTAAAGTCTGTTTTGTATCTTACATTTTCCAAAATAAATGTGTGACAGCTAGTGTTTAGTTTGCTTTAATATCACGGATACTAGTTAGTTTCATACATAGTTATCCCCACTCACTATGTACTCGCACATGTAAAATCAACACGTCTACTTGTAATGAAAGATAGGTACATAAACACATATACTACTGTCTTATCATCATGTTAGTAACATTTTTTGAGGTCCTTATGAAAATACACTTGTCTGACTATGCCTGCCACATAATACCTTAGTAAGTATTCTGCTGCATTGGGTATCCTGGCTATTATGAAGGTATCAATACATAGTAACTGCAATTATTTACTCTTCTTATGTAGAAGAGAAGATTTTGAATGGCTTCTCAGTAGTACCTGCCCTCCTACCCTATACCTTTGCAGCTCTGCTAGTCTCCTATCAAAGCACATCTTCCTCTGAGCAGCTCTTTCAGTTAATGCCATAATGGCTTTCCTCATCTTTTCTTCCCAGGCAACGTTATCACTGGGTATTTTAGGTACAGGATTGAACCATTCAACTATTTCTACCCTTTTAAACATTAATTAATTGGGTGTGCAACCCATACGCATATGAGGTAAATTATTAACTATTTCTTCAAACAGAGGTAAATAGCCTAACCATTTTGATTGTTGTGTAGGACAGTATGCTCTCATACGAAAAATAGTTGAAACCTGGTAATCAAGGAAGGCAGGATTCGGTTACGATTGTGGATGGGGCCGTAAACAGTTACTATTGGTTCCCTTTTGCAATTACACGCATTTAACACGATAATTCCAGACTTACACATTATTAATGAAAGAATAAACAACTATGTAATTAATAGTGCTTTCAGTGCGTTACAATTTACCAAATGAGCATAAAATACAGACACAGCAAATAATGTTTTAAAAACATGCCAATGTGATCCCAGTTAGCGTTTTTAGGCAAGTAACGACAGTCACGGCTGAAGGCCTCTAACGCCATGAACAGCAATTATAAAAAAAATTAACAAACTCTCTGTAAAACAGCAAATACAACAGAAAAGGTTAATTTAAAGTGACAAGGAACTGATCACCAAACAGATGATGCAAAATGATGGCAAACTTGGTAGCACAATCATTTCAACTAGCTGTAAGGCTAAGAATGGCAATTATATAAAAAATTTTAGAAACATACAGTAAAAAAGCAAATAGAATAATAAAACACAAGGGCCAGTCAAATATGGTGCACCAGGAATCTACCTCTGAGTAGGTCTGGCAGAAAAAACTTTCGCGAGCGATGAGATAGGCAGCCAATAGTTGCATTCACTTCACAAGATGGTGACTCAGACTAGTGGCAGTCCAACGAATGACTAATGGTAATCTCGGTGAGGCTACCTGGCACCCAATAAACCAAATGCAAAGATGTAGAAATACGCCAAAACCGGAACCGACGATCTGGACTCCGTCCGCAGAATACTGTGCTTAGAGCGCCCGAAACAAGAAGGGAATCACTACCACCAGAATAGGAGAATCGCCAACCAACCTACAATCAAGAAAGGTGTCGAAACTACACGCCTCACCGGACAGCAGCGGCAAGGCGAGGAAACGTACACTGCCGTTACATATACTAACCTCCCAGGGCAGGTAACTGGGGCGTTAGTGGCCACGAGGCTGGAAAAATACCGCTGGTCGAACTCCACAAACAGTAACAAACTGAACGCAATAAATAGTAATTAGAAGTCCAGGAAAGCTAATCAGATCCGCCTTCCCCAAGCACTCCACTCGCTGCTCTTCGCCTCGGCAACACTATGAGCAGCAACACGAATCCAAGTCACTGAAGAATCACAAGATCTCACAATGATGGAGGTTTCTCTACTTGAATCCAAATGCGCTCATCTTAAGGCTTGCTGGATCCAGTTTACGACGAGTTCGTGCAACCTCGTGACCACAGGCCTTCGATCTGGTAGTCCATGTGAGCTGCCAGCGGTCCCGACATGTTTCGCCACTACGCGGATCTGGCCTTAATTTTATATTGATTATTAAATGTAACGAGAGAAGCCTGTGAACGTGGGGGTTTTGGCCAGGGAGAAACTAAAAGTATCAGAAAAACGGGAAAATTAAATGAATGGCAACAAATACGAACAGTAACATAAAATGTGGAGAAACCGACACACCGAATTCAAAAAGAAGAGCCAGTACAGGACAAACGAATACCTACAAAAAAATGAAGATTGTTGGAAACGATAACTAGAATTAACCTAGTAAGTAAATTCCAGTTACTGATTCAAACCGCTTCATGATTCATATGTAAAGTATTTTTGTAGATGTATGCGCTGAAACGTAATACCATTTCTATATTTGTATTCTCTATAAAACTACTACGGTATATAACAAAAACTGGAATTGGTAACTAGAACTGACCTTCTATGCAGGTCAATTCTGGTTACCGATTCCAATGTTAGTAACTTTATTGCAGTTGTTCAGAAAGCAAGTACAAATGCAGAAATCATATTGGCCTACATTTTAGTCCACATACTTGCTTAAAAACGATCTAATTAATGAATCATCGAATGGCTTGAATCGGTAACTAGAATGGCCTGTATACTGGAGGAGATTATTTCTAGTTACCGATTACAACTTTTCGATGGTTCATAATTTTGGACGTTTTTGCAGATAATCTGTGGACTACGCTTTTGTAAGATTTCTAGATTTCTTACTGATCTCATACCTACTACGAGAAACTAATAAATATTGTAGGTACAGTTCCCAAATTTCTCTCCTTTTCATAGTAATGAAGATGGTAATACCATACGTAGAAACCCTGTAACACTTTAGTGCACACACGTTTTGTTAAAAAAATGTAAATAACGGACAGCGGAATGGGTGGAATCGGTAACTAGGATTAACCTGTACAGACCAGAAGCTTGTGCACTCGTCCCGTTAGATTTAACAGTTAGTATTAGAAGTTGACGATGATTCATAATATTATGACTTCACTATGCGCTGTACTGTACTGGATTTAAAGGTTCTCTGTGCTTTTCTTACTTGCCTAAATTACGATGATAATTTATTTCAGAGATGTATACGTCACTTTTTCAGTTCTTATTTATTTTCGTAAACTTTAATTCATATGTCTATAATTTGTGTCTAAGTACAGTAATGAATCATGTGAACTGTTTTAGTAACTTTATCGTATGCTACAATCGTGTGTGTACGAATATGATCTGATGATTTCAAAGATTGCCTCTATGTAGCGTCTCTGCCTTAGGTATGACGTCATTGCTCAAAGCCGACGAGTGGAATCGGACACTAAAATTGACCCTAGATTTTAACAAACCAATCTGTATCCTGCTTCCATCAATAATCATGGGGCATTACCCCTTAAAAGGCTCAGCTGTTGTATCCTTTTCTTGAAGAATATCTGTCAATAAGGTGCAGACGCCAATTAAAAAATCTACCACCAAATATATCCATATTTCCTAGCGTGACTGGTACGGGGACCTCCCTTCTTACTCTGCGTGACTTAGTACCTGTAGTTCCACGTATTTTACAGTTATTGGTGGGAATGAAGGTACATACACTTCCTCGCACACTTTCTTGTGCAAGCTATTCCAGATAACATTTGCCACAGCGCCGTGTCCAGAACTTCCGTAGTTAGGACATGGCCTTTGTACGCTTTCAGTGCTGACTGTGACACCATCACAGATGGATTACTGAACTCTTTGCCATCAGAACAGAACTCATTCCTAAGGCCATTACCATGATCATATCAGATCAATTGTAACACTGATCAATGCCCGTATTCCACACCTCAACCGTCACATGACGGCTTATTGCGGTCGCTGGTCGTTTTCCAGATTTGATGTAGATGGACTGCTAATGGCATCCGTCACATCATTAATGTGAACTGCTCAGTAACCGGATTACTTTGTGAATGTGGCTGCCACTGACTGTTACCATTGAGATTACTGTGCCCGTGGTAAACCTGTTGTCATGACACCTGTTCATGTGTGTGTTGGCAGGTCTGTATCTAAGGGGGGTGGGGGGCTGGGTGAAGGGTGATGGGGCAAGGGGGCAAGCCGGGGCATATGCCCCGGACGGCAATTTCAGGGGACACCATATTCATATTCTTGAAGAAAAAACCTTGCTTCACAAAGCGCCTACCATCTAGCGACCGTTGGTCTACAGCTAATTCATATGATTTTGAAACGCTTCCCACTTGGTTTTAGAACGTTTTTGAAAACATTCTAAATTTGTTTATCAATGCGTGCATAGTACACATAAAGTCTCTGCTAAGGCAAATCCTACGCATCTAGAAATAGAAAATTTTCTGCAAACAAAAGGGGACGGGGCTATACTAACTTAGCCGAATGAATGCCAATCACTGTTTGTTTATGTGGATGATTGGATGTGATAAATAGCGAAATTCATAGAATCAGGCTACCAGAGTAGAAATATACGACTAAGAGGAAAATCAGGTAAGAAATATTACATATTATATTCTCGGTGCATCCAAGAAATGAACTTTTGACAGAAAATTTTTGCCAGATCGCTACACTGATAAGGACCAGTTGTACGGTCCCCAGTTAGCAGCCGCTTTAAGTTCTATTCTCGAAACGAAGCGGAAAACGCGTTGTACGAACACGTAATAACGTGTAACCGGAGAATGAAAGTGGGATAACTGAACCGGTGATTCTGGCAGGATTAATGAAGTTGAGCGGGCAATAAGTTTTGACAATGGCAGGAGTAGTTACAGGATTAGCGATGACAAGATTGTTTGTTAGAACGAACAAGGAAAAGAAAAGGGGAAATGACACAATTTGTATGGAAGAAAACGATGATTCCAAATTAAGATAAAATTTTGTGCTACTACTACGTTTCTATCTCATGTTTGAGAAACTGGAGCATATGAATGAAATGTGAAACTAACTTCTTTCTAACATAAACCTTTTTCTCAAAGTAGGCCTGATAGGCATTTGATATTGGTACTTCGTGAATTATATTCTGTAGTGTTATTTATGTAAATGAGGTAAATACAAACGACCATTTGTGCCAAAACAGTCTCACTTATTTGGCGCGTTACAATTGCTGCAATATTATTTCGTTTTATCTAGAAGACAGTGACAAAATAGACGTAATAAAGTCTATAAACCATGCCAGTCCTGGGTATTATTTGCATTAAGAGCGTTCTCAGCGTTAGACAACGATATTTTTATTTTTCGTATAGCAAAACGCTTGACTAACTTTGATGAGGTAATAGATTCTTTCGCAGAAAGTCGCCGTGTAAAGCTGCATCAAGATGATAGAGAAAAAGTGGTGGAATCTAAGAGTTGAAGAAACGTGTACTGCCTTGCTTGTCTCTCAGCTTTACTGGCTTTATGTTTCCTATGTTTAATTTTGTCGCACAAAAGAGAAAGCTGTTACCTAATAGGCAAATTTTCTTAAGAGTTTTTATTCTTCCGGTCACAAATAATTCCACTCAGAATTTGTGAGTTTTTTTAAAGGGTTAGGATACCAAACCGGTTTACTGGGAGCAGGAGGCACCACAGGACATTTTAATTTCCACTCTCCTGAATATGCGTATAATATGGCTTTCATTACAAAATGTACAGTTTTGAATTATACAGAGCGATATACAGTGACGGGCGGTAGAAGAATGCTGTGTGAAGATGCGTGGCATTGCACTTTGACACACTTAAGACCAAATAACACGTCTTACATTTCTTTGAAGTATATTTTTCATATACCAAACTCTTCGGAGAGGTGTGCACTACAAAATGAACATATTTTTGAAAAATCGAATTTTTTAAAAATGTTTGACGTCCTAACTCAAACTCTTTGGTGGCGGTGAGGGAGTGGGGGGGTGGGGAGTACTACCAACTTTTTGCCACGGTTCAGAAATATCGTAGATTGGTTGCAGTTGATTGTACCGTTCTGTTGTTCCTGAGACCCACCCTGTGGCACATTCCGATTTACATGCAGAATTCGGAGTGTGCCCCTTGCCATTAAATTTGACGAAGTTAGATGCTGGCTTTGCATCCTCATGAATTAGACCTGTCGAATCTAATCCAGCACTGTGATAAGGTTTTCTCTTATGTGTACGACTAACTTTGCCTCTAAAATCAAATCACGTTAAGGTGTGTCAATAGACTGTACCAATTTGGTTTTTTTTTGTCGGTATATATCTCTAAGTGTTTTCGATTTATTTGCATATTCTCTTCAAATAAGTAAGTATTAATGTTTTCTGCAGATTTCTGCCTTTGCTGTTTAAATTTCACTCCCAGTGCTTTTACCAGCTTTGTCTCTATATTATCAATCCTCAAGCATAAACCATGGGCAGTTAAAGGTGAAGCAAATATGGTCTGCTTACTTTAGTTATCCTTATGGAGAGTGTCTCTACCGCTTTTGGTAAGTCACGAACTGAAGCATCTTGAATCACTGAAAGTTTCTCGATTTGAAACGGTTTAACGTCCTGATTTCCAGTCACAGTTTCCTGATTTTGTGACAGTTGTGTCAACTCAGGTGACACATTTTGTAGATTCTCTGTAACACTGTCTGCTGATTCTGTGACATTGCCTATAGGTTCCGTGATACTGCCGACTGATTCAGTTCTATTTTTGACAATTCAGATGAAATTCCGTTCATCAGTAATTGACAAAGCTTCTAACTTTTGAATAACTGCCACCATCGGCAAGTTACGATTCAAGCTCAGTTCCACTGGACGTCTACTTTTTACTGTACGCTAAAATTACTGCTGACCAGGTAAACAAAATGTCTGTTCTACAAACACACTGAATGTTAATGCTTAATATCCATCCACAGCCTGTCATCAACAATGGTTGCAACGTCACAAGCTTCGAACTGTAAAACAATCTAGCAGTGCTCGAACTAATTGTTTTCAACACGTGTTATGTTTCGGCAAAAATTTCAAGGGACCCACTATTGAATTGAACTAAACAAATTCAACGCACACATTTATTGATCTGAAATTTGAGCTACGTTAAGTATTTACCTGGCTGTAAGTTATTTGCTATGAAAATTTGTAATTCAATCGTTCTACTCCACCAGTAAATTCCTCTCTCCTCTAGTTGTACAATCTTTTAAATGTTTTCCAATCGTACTTTCACTTTGTTGGTACATGAAACAGAGAACACATAGCTATATGGTTATACATCAAACAACCACCTACAATTTACGTTTTGACAGTCGCTCACTACGATACAAAAGCGCCTGCCAGAACCATTATAAAATTTTGGCTACCATGGGAGCAGTAGAAATTGTGCTTTGTTTCTGATCGCTTGTATTTAATACGATAGTAACGCTCGGTTTATATGGCGGCAATTGGCAATGGGAAAGAGTTTATTTATTGTTGTTTCTAATTTGAAAAAGACTATATTTGACACGTAGAGCCGGTTCATATTTTATCATAATAAAAATTTGTCAGAATTGCGATTATGAAATTTCGTCCTTCTCATAAGATCACGGAACTGCAGTGAAATCAATGGTAGACACCCTTTATGCATCATCCCTTTTCTCTCTTAAATAATTCTGTGTAATTAGTTGATATGCATGGCTAACAGCAATTATCTGTGGTTTTATTCACAGTGAACGTACATCGTCGAAGAACGCATTCCACACAGCTACATTGCAGAAATAAAATAAATGTTTGACTTGAAATAATTCACAAGATATATATTATCTGATGGATTCAATAAGTTCTAATGCCGAAGTAAGGCCTAAGGAAACACTGTCGCGGGAGTGGGAATTATAAAATAGTCACTATGTGTTATATATTTTATGATAGCAAGTAGAACGAAAATGATTACAACGATGTCTGTATTAAGCGTAGAAATGTCTCTGAAATCTAACTCGACCAACAGTCAAAGATATGCAAGACGCACAAAAATGACTGGAAATAAAATCATACAATCTTTCAAAATACCACCCATAATCAAAAATGGCTGATACAGTGCTGAGGAAGACAGTCTGATTATTCAGAGCTTATCGTGCTGAGAATCACTCAAATTGGGGAAGCTGCATAAAAGACTCTGAGCAGACAATGCAAGAAATGTCATATTCAACACATGAGGTACTGTTCGATGAGACAACGTCAAACATGGTTGGACAAATTATCACATTTCTACGTAGGACCCAGATATCATTAGATGATATCAGGAGATTAGCAAAGTATAGGTTAAAAGAGAAACTGGAGAAGAGACAAGAAAGACATAAACAAGGATAAATGTGTGCTACACTTAAGGTGGTAGATGTTGTGTCGGCAAGATCTTCAAAGATATGTAATGAAATAACCACACATTTAACGTGTCTAAAGGTGTGTACTGTGTTGTGA
Organism: Schistocerca cancellata; assembly: GCF_023864275.1. NCBI lineage: Eukaryota > Metazoa > Arthropoda > Insecta > Orthoptera > Acrididae > Schistocerca > Schistocerca cancellata. Next base: position 599,259,065 of record NC_064630.1, read on the forward strand.
CATTAGCTATTTCATAATTCAAAACAGAATTAAGCAATCAATAACTAGTGTAAATAGTGATGAGACATAGTTTTAAGCTTATTTCGTTATGTTACTTGAACTGTCTCTAAACCTCGCTTTAGAGAACTAGCTGATGCTCTGCCACAATTCATTACTTACCCAGTTAGCTATCGAATCATGCATACGATGTTCAGCATGCTTCTTTCCAAATCCGCCATCGAGCGGCACTCAACAATCGCTCTGTTTCCTCCAGCCAACTGTCTCGTAGCTTCTGCTGTCCTGTTTAGCTCACTCAGGCCATCTGATCTGCTGCTTCAAATATTGTCTCGAGTATCCTCTTCTATGACTGCATTACTTTCGAAAAATAAGAAAACCACCCTTAGTCACAATCGTGATTTTATTTCAGTGCACGATGCACTCTGGGTGCTCAACTTTAAGTGCTTTGCCAATCTCCATTAACTGTTTGAATTAATTTAAAGGTTTCATGGAATGAGTACACAGCACATGGACTGTGAAAATCATCTGAGAACATAGTAACAATTCTTGAAGCCTGGTTATCGCGTGTGGGGCTACAAACCGGCAGCCACTAGCTTTTGGGGCAAGGTCGTTGTTGCCATGGAACTTGATAGAGTGAGATGCAAATGGCGTAGCATTGTGTGGTGTGCAGCAAGTCGAGGTACATGATTTTGCTTCACCTTTTGCACACTCTTCTCCTCCTACTTCTTTGCTCTCTTCTGTGGTTCTACCGATACTCCTCCTGGTGCACGCTAGAATGGTCGTAAGTGTCCATCGTGTGTGATCATTGGTAATCGCAGCTTCACATTTACAGGTGATATGGCTTCAGTCACCTTGGTATGGGCCCTGCTATTGTGTCACAAACTTATTTGTCTTCGTTTTGGAATATATGGACTTCTTAGCATTACCCCCTGGTACGCCTTGTCCTGACGTAAAGTTATCATGTCCTGTACTGCCTCCTCTAGCCTCTCCAAAACCTTGGTGTTCACATTCTGGACTCTCTTTCTAACTTCTCTGACAGTTCTCGCAAACTCTCTGACTGCCTCCCATTTCCTGCTCCCTTCCTGCTTAATTATGTCGAATGGCAGTGCCATCTTTTTACCATACACCATCTCGAACAGCAACAACCGTATGCTGTTGTGCAACTTCTATGTGTATCCCAATCACTATTGTAGGAGCTGACGTAATAAATCATCAACCCAATCGTTCGATGAACCCGCTCCGTCCTTCCTTCTGACTAAGGATGAAATGGACTTATTGTTAATTTTTTTGACGTTCAACAACCGACGTAACAGCTTCCTCAGGTCCGACATGAAGTCTCTGCCCTGATCCATTATTATTGTTTCTGAGACCACAGACTTCAACACCAATCTTGTAAATCACTGCTATCCAGTAGTTCCACTGCACACAACATACCAGCTGGTATGTTAGGCTTCACACTGAAACGCAGAGACTTCTCTGTGCCACTCGATACACAGTCATGCGAATTAAGCCTTAGTGTCACTGGTCAGGGGTTAATTAGATTGCTTGTATCCGACACATTCCTCGAGGCAGATCACTATTTCTGATAGGTTCCCCTAACTGGAAAGTCTTCCAAATAAATTCCACCAAATGTTGTCGAATATCAATTACGGGATGAAGGCAGATCACTATTTCTGATAGGTTCCCCTAACTGGAAAGTCTTCCAAATAAATTCCACCAAATGTTGTCGAATATCAATTACGGGATGATGCAGCTGCAGAAAGTCTAACCCTAACTCTCCCTTATATGACACACCACTGCTATGCACCAGCTACACTTGGTTGCCTCCAATTGAAAATTCACCATTACCGGCACCAGTGGCCGTATATCGTTGTCCTCCACACCAAGCAAACTTTAACATGTTGGGTCCAATGCCAGTAGGACTGTGATGGCCAGCTGGTTCGGGATCAGCACCATCTCGACATAGTGAGAGAAATGGTCGGTTACAATCTGCATAAAATGATTCCCTGCGGCAGTTTAATCACATGCTCCTAACACATCCACCACAGTTATCTGAAACGGTTCCGGAGCTTCTGGCAACCTCTGCAACAATGTTTTCGACTCAAATCTGCATTTTGTGTAGACTGCACATGATCCTTGACGTATTGATCGGTATCACTTTTTTCTTTCTTTCCACCACCACTTCTCAGTCATACCTCCGTTTGTTGTTATACAGACTGTATGGGCAGAAAAACGTTATCATGAATCACATTAAGCAAATCTTTTTTAGCTTCGCTGGTGCTACCACTTGTGATCCCAATCTCGCTTCCTTACATATAAAAGCATCGTAGATGGTGAACTTCTACTTTGTGCTGTATTGTTGGCAGTCTCCAATAGCACTCTGCACTGCTTGTCACGCAGTATTTGTAATCTGTATCAGCGCTACCTTTCGGCTCAATGTATCGATATTTCTATGTTTCTTCGGTCGTTTGTGGATTACTTCATGCTCTAGTTCACTGAGTTTTAATTATCATCTCATTAGTATATTGGATGAGTCCTTCAAACTTGGCATCCAATTCAAAACAGCATGATCAGTCAATTGTTTAAAGTTCCTCCTGGAAAGGGAACACCAGAAGCATGTTACTCCACACCCCAGGCTAAGTATCCCCCTCTCTCTACTACAAAAATTTCTCTCGGCTCTATTGAGTTGTCTCGATGCAAAGCAATAGGGTTTCGTCTCCAGTGACCTACTGGCTCAAAACAGAAATCAGAGCACGGCTTGATGCATTGCATGATAGTCTAAATTCCTTCTGAAAATCCAGGAACACCAAGGCGGGACTCGACATCAACACTTCCTTTAGGTCATAAAATGCATTCTGACACTCCCCAGTCCACACAAATTTGATGTCCTTTCTCATAAATAGCGTAATTGTACCTGTAACACATCTTACAAATTTCCAATACAAGCTCGTGAGGCCCAGCTAAGACTGCAAGTTTTAGTGAGCCCTTGATGGTGGAAAATGTCGCACTGCGTGCAGCAATCTCGGACTGGTTCTCACACCATCCTCATTTATTACAAGTCCTAAGTAATTCACTTCTTCCAGAGCAAAATGAGACTTCACAATACGCAATGTTAGATGTACAGCCGTAATCTCCTGAACACTTCTCTTAGTTGCCTATGCTCTTGCGTATCTCTCTAAGTAACAAATATGTCTTCCGAATATACTATGCATCGACAAGGCTTTAATCCCATCAGCACTCCATTTAACAAATTCCGAAATGTTGTCGGTGCATTACTCAAACCAAACAGCATTTACTAAAATGTCCTCAGACTTTGTCCAGTCTTCTTGAATCACCTGCAGCGGATGGTACCCACTTCTCCTATTCATTGTCGACAAATACTAGCTCTGTTCAGGATTATTATCAGTTATCAATTGTTTCCATGATGTCTGGAGTGGGGTACGCATCTGTGGTCATCTTTCTGTTCAGAGGGTGATAGTCGCAGCAAAATTGATATTTCCTCGAACTGTCTGCAGATTTTTTTTCGGAACTGTGACAATTCCTGCCCCCCCCCCCCCCATGAGCTATTACTTTATTCTAACGTTGGCTAGTTTCTGCTTGCTAAATTCTTATAAAATTGGCTGTGGGTACTGTGATATTCTGTATTGATTCCAGCACACTGGCACTTCGTTCATCATAGGAATTCTGTGTTGCGTCAGTGAGGTTGCAGGCAATGACCCCCGTGGAAAAAACAAATCCTGAAACTTCAGCAACAGTTCTTCGATACTGGCTCATTCTGTTCCTCTCAAATTCTTAACATTCTCATGTACTTCATTCTTAGCGGCATCCTGCGCCCATTCAGTTCACGCTTCCTGTGCTGCCATTCTCATCTTCTGCAATCTGTAACGTTGCCGCTAACGTTCACTTGAACAACTTAACCTCCTTGGCACCAATATTATCTACATTGATGGATATTACCCAGCCTCTGTCCTTTTTCTGTACACATACAATACTCCAGCTCACTAAACAACATGCTGCATCTTGTAAATCACTGCTATCCAGTAGTTCCACTGCACATAACATACCAACTGGTAAGTTAGGCTTCACACTGAAACGCAGAGACTTCTCGGTGCTACTCGATACACAGTCATTCGAATTAAACCTTAGTGTCACTGCTCAGGGGTTAATTAGATTGCTTGTATCCGACATATTCCTCGAGGCAGACCACTATTTGTGATAGGTTCCCCTAACTGGAAAGTCTTGCAAATGAATTCCACCAAATGTTGTCGAATATCAATTACGAGATGATGCAGATGCAGAAAGTCTAACCCTAACTCTCGCTTATATGACACACCACTTCTATGCACCAGCTACACTTGGTTGCCTCCAATTGAAAATTCACCATTACCGGCACCAGTGGCCGTATATCGTTGTCCTCCACATCAAGCAAACTATAACACGTTGGGTCCATTTGCCTAATGCCTGCCAAATCTCTCAAGGCTAGTGACACATCTGTCCCTGTGCCCAACAGAAAATTATACTTTCTTCCACCAATTATACCCATTACGGTCCACTTCGTCTCTGCATTTGTATTTCCTGTATCTTTTATTACTGGGAATGGCTTTCGGCGGTATTGCGATTTCCTTTTGCACCTGACAGACACTTATTAACACCATATTCCCTCTAAAGCGTACCAACCCTATCCTCTCGTGGCTGAAGGTATTCCCTCTGCACATGCCCCATACCCCCACAATTAAAACATTAAAACATTTTATATTAGCTATAAGAACATCTCACCTGTCTCTCTGCCCTTTTGCAAAATCATTTCCTCCAGACTCCATTGCCAGCCTCACTGCTGTATGCGCACCCTCCTAGACACTTCTGGTGCCAAACCTCTCTCGGCTTCTAAGAGTGCCCTGTGTTCGGCTTTCTGTACAACCATATTCATCTCATCATTCGGCTTTAATTCGTATGTATGAACATTAGTTTTCCCAATTCTTTCAAAAATTCTTCATTAGACGTCCCAGAAATAACACTTAGCATCTCACGAAGAAACGGTACACTATTCTGCTTCTTGTAGCTTCTCATATTCCTTATTCTAGCTGCTCCAAATTTTCTGCCTAGTTAAGCGCTTTTGTGTATCGTACAAAGGATTCCGCTACTTTCAACAACTCCTCGTTCGTCCAACCCCTTATTTCAGCAAATAACAATAGATCCCCCACAATCGATAACACTTCCTCCTTTCTCAGATGCCCCACAAGAAAAAGGAGTAACAAGTTTCTTAATAGCTGAACCTAATCCTAGACTCTGCGACTTCAATAAACGCAAAACCTCTGTTCTCGCCGTCAGCTCATTATTTGCAAACGTATTTTCTGCTCTTAATTGTGCTACTTCATTAACTTACAGTTGCACATTTCCACACCAGTGACAACTTTTGTCCCTGATTCCGCTATTGCACTACATTCATTGACAATTTATAATCACAATAGTAACAGAAAAATAGCAATCCACAATGAACAACATTACAATACTTATTTATTACGTTTAATCATAAGCCACCTGGACTTCCTGCATTGTCTCGCTACATGGCCCAAGGTGCACAAGAGGCAGACTGCCCAAGTTAATTACACTATGTACAACTCACTGGTTCTAACCACTGATACTCACAATTACACATTAACTGAGAAAAACTACACCAGTTCTTCCGGCCACACAAAGGTAACTTCGAAGTTTATAGCCACACTTTGAAAACCTTAATCTGCATTTTTAATAAAAAATATACTTTAATTAATTTAATTGAAATATGTAAGTATTAGCTATAAAAATGAATACTATATAATCCTAAAAGAGAAAACGAATAAGAATATTCTAGGTTAGAATTCGTTTGCTTCGGTTAATCTATAAGTGAGAGAGATAATAGTGTCTCGCTCTCGCTTTGTTGAAATCATTTTGTTGGCTCATTTTAGTTTCATCACCTTGTTTCCTCGGGGAGTGTTCATTTTGATTCAGTGTTACCTCGTGCGAGAGATACGTATCTCGAGTTGTGAAAAAATATGAGATCAAAAGGATATTAAAACTTTAATTTCTGAAAAATACGCTGCCGGTGTTAGGAAGACGTAATATGAGAAAAAGTTAACTAAGAAAGGTATTCAGTTCTATTTAAAGTGAAATTCAGGACTACTTTTGTGAAAAATCAATTTAATTAACCTTAAGTGATTTATTTTGAAACTGTATTGGGGAAAGATGACCATTAAATTGCTTCTTAGTGCAGTGCAGCGATAGTCAATTGTTCAATAATTGACCAGTATTAACTATCAGCCTAGTGTCTTTGGTCGCTGTAGAAATCAAGCATTGAAATCATTTTTGCTACAAAAAGTAGTTTTGAAATATAATTAAAGTAAATTTCAATTTGCTGGGCCCAAGACTATAAATACATTTTTATCTGGGATTGATTTGTATAAGAGGAGTAAATCAACGATTTTTAGTTCAAGATAAAAGTAAACTATATTTTACCTGGATCCGGAATAGTTTTGTCTTCTTTCACGTCCCTGAAATACGTTGTTGTGTGCTTCATAATAAAATCTGCTGCTAGAATTTAACAAGAAAGAAGCCATGTAAGCACATCGAACTTTTAATAAGCTCATCAATAGAAAATACCCTGGAAAACACTATATTAAATACAAATTCCAATGTCCCTCAGTTCTCGACCCAACGACTTTCGCAAAACAAAAACAACAGTTTCACTCATACCTTAGTAGAAATACTGTAGGATGTGATTCGGACGATACGCTGTGGGTGAAAGCACACCCTCTGACGTCCACTGGCAGCAACTTCTGGTCTTCTGACACCACTCTGTAAGGGGCTGGTTGGCCGAGAGTTTGGCTAAGCTGCGGGCCTGTTACACTGCTGGTCGAAAAGACACACTATTGTTGTTAATTACAATATTTCTCTGTCATCAATGAGAAGCAGACACGCCTCACTCGAGCACAGCGGGCAGATAATGTTCAGTGGGCAGCTGACCACAGCCCCAAACGGAAGGTACTGGTTCTTAAGTCGCCAGCCAGAGATGCTGATGACGAACATGAGCAGCGAGCCGGTAGCCTATAAGTAGGCCAAAGTTATAACGTCAGAGGTGTGCCACTTCTTCTGCCCAAGCTGAGACGAGGCAAGGCATAGCTCGCAGCATTCGCAGTGACGATGTTGACTGTTCCGCATGGGATACGATTTGCTACCTCCTGGCAGGAGGCGACTAGAGTAGACGGCAGGTCGACAGCACTGTAGAAAATCTTGCAGTCCTTTTGCATGCCGGTTACTATAAGCTACATGTCACAGCACTGTTGGTAATGGCCAGTGAGACCCAATGCAGTGCTCAAGGCAGCGTCTTAAAAATTTCTTCTAACGCTAGTAGGAGCGCTACAGCATCACATCCCTGCCTACATTTCATTATATTTATTTTTCCGTTTTAACATACAGTATAGGAAGATTCATGCCGCTGAAAGGTAGCTAGAAGCAAACACGTCACATCACACAACGAATGGTCTCAAAGCGTGACGGTGGTGGGATAAGTAAGAGCCCTTTCATTCTGAAACATATACAGACAGCCAGCATTCACCTATTAGGCTTGGTGTGAAGAACATAACTTTGATTAGTCACATTTATTGTCTAAATATTTATACACATCTCCAACCGAGCTTCTGAAGTTACTTGCAATGATAGCCTGCTAATAATAAGTTCAAGGGCATTAACTTCACACGTAGAAAGATACAAACTGCAATTAATACTGACCATCACAAGTTGCGACATTGTCGCCAAAAACAGTGATCTGTATATAGAATAAATTTCCTTTACTTTACGTGTATGGCCACAAACTTTTTGTCAAGTGATCTGAAGTTTTTATAAAACAGATCTGAAGATGGTCATTATAGACCGAAGCCGGTGTTGACAAAAAGTTTGTGACCATAGACGTAAAGTAAAGGAAATTTAATAGTGACGATCATTCGTGAAAACTACGGTCTAATCACAGGCACACCCTAGGCGGGCAGCCATTCAGCTGTTAAGATAGCTCACTATGAGTTGATGATGTTTCAAAGAGGCAACATCTATATAATGCATCGAGAGCAATTTCTCATCAAGATTAATCGAATTGCTAGAGAAATTTAAGTGTGATCCCGTGTGACCTGTGAGATCGTGTCAAGCATTTTGTACTTATTTTTCGTGATGCTCTAGAAATAACGAGTATCTGCAAATTTTACCCTGCGTTTTGATAATAGACAGACTCTTGGAATCAGTTTCTAGAGTTTATGATTACATCAAAAACAATAAAAAACCGAGTTGCATTCGAGTCTTCCATAATCTCATTTTTAATATCACTGACTTCTTTTCCATCTGACCTTTAGTTATGCATTGTCTACTGCATCCACAGCAGTGCCTGAGGCCAATGGAGAACAAACCAATCAGAAAGAAGGCCCATTACGAGACCATAGTTAATCAGTTGAGCATGTAAATTATTTAGTGAAATCAACCGTGTTCGTTGAAGCTGACACATTTTTATGGGAAATGTCATTGTCAGGAAAATCGTCGTGTAGCATATAAGGCTTAAAATTTGAGTGTGTCGTGAGATTTCTAACAGTACAAATGTTAAAGGCATTAATTACTACTGCCAGTATTCCCCACTTTACCCACATAAATATTAGAAATCGACTTATAAATATGATCAATAAAGTAAATCAGTACAAAAATGTTATAGTGTAAATAGTTACCGATTCGTTTCATACCGTCTTAGTCCCATTTGTCGATCTTATTAATCCAGTTAGAAATTCAGTGGAAGAAACAAAGGGTAGCAGAAACAAGATTAGCAATAAAATTAACATCAAAATTTATGACCACAAATGATGAAGTGAAAGAATTCTGCTATCTTGGAAGCAAAATAGTACACAGCAGATGAAACAATGAATAAACAGTAAGCAGATGACCACAGGCAAAGAGGACATTCCTTGCTAAGAAAAGTATTCTGGCATCAAACATTGGCGTTGATTTGTAGAAGAAATTGGTTATAATATACGTCTGAATTACAGAATTGTATGGAATCAGGATAAGATGATAAATAATTTTAGGTGCTGTACTATAGAAAAAATTCTGACCAATAGGTGAACTGATGAGATAAGAATGAGGTGAAATTATAACACTTACGTTAAAACATTAGCAAATAACTTCCATGGTACTAGAACGAACTACCTCGTATCTAGAGGAAAAACTGTATGAATGGACAAAGACTGGAATATATTCAACAAACAATTGAGGATGCTGGTTTGGTTGGTTGATTTGGTGGAAGGGTACTAAACAGCAAGGTCTTCGGTCCCATCGGCTTAGGGAAAGATGGGGAATGAAGTTGGCCATGCTCTTTCAAAGGAACCATCCCGGCGTTTGCCTGAAGCGATTTAGGGAAATCACGTAAACCTAAATCAGGATGGCCGGACATGGATTTGAACTGTCGAAGATGACGTTGGGTGCTAGGTGCTAGAGCCACTCTGAGATGTAGAATTTTGCACTGGAGAAGTAGTCCTGGTAGATCACATCAAAGCAGTCAGCAGACTCATAATGCATAAAGAAAAAGAAATTCACATAATATTTATTTACTAGACAATTTTATATAGGTAGAATTTTCACTTACAGGGACCATTCAGTTAGTACAAGTATTTAAGAGAGTAATAAAAGCCACTGAACTTAGTGCAGTAATGAATGAGATTTCTTATATTAAATATTAATGACAGTCAAACGCTTTCTACTTTTATCTCCTGGATCAAGCCAGTCACTACAGCTGTCTCACAAAAATTGTACTCAGTAACCTGAATTAGAAGTTTTTGTTTGCTTCTATAATTTTTCACTTTGTTATATCTCCCTGCACCAGTTTGATTATTCCTTATCTCTCTTTAGTTGCTTCTGACATACCATGTTCACTCACCTCTCCTGCAAGTACTCTTCACAACCGTACTTTTAACGATGTATTACACCGAATTTTAAATTTTTACAGGTTCTTCTCTCGATCATGCCAACATTACTAATTGAAATTTAATAATAATCATGTAGCGGCATTCTGGAAAGCTCATTGTTCATAGTCAAGCAGTATAACAAACTCACATTGTTCATTGTCAGTCATATAACTACAAATGATGCAGAACACTGTAGCACAACACTTAAGATGTGTAATTCTAGATATAACTGTTAGTTATGAATGTTTTACTTAGGAGAAATTATTTCTTTATCTTAAAGGAAATTTCATACATTTCTGATAAGTGTTACTATTTACCTTTAAGCTCATTATCTCTTTATGTTGGAAATTTACTGTATATGAGTAACTCGTTATAATGATTACTATTTGGCCAAAGTTTTTTTCAGTTAGCAAAAATTCAGGTAATTTATAATTCATGTTGTCTCTTAAACGTAATTTTGGATACTTCCTACATTTCACTGAAATAATGTAAATAATTTGCAACCCATAAACAGTCTCGTCCCTTGTAGTTTTCTGTCATTCCCCATTGGCTTCAAAATTCATGGAGGTACGTTCAGTCTTTTCAACTACTTGAAAAAACAGTTTGTTTTTTGCAACACGCATTTCGCGTCTTTTATTTATGAAGCAATTCAGTGGCCTGTAATACATGTATTTTTTTAAGTATGTAATAACTGATTTCTGCAGTAATTACAAGTATGTTACTATGTTACATTTTCACTTCTTATTCCCTTATTTTTCAGGTTAGAAACAACTTTTGCAGTACAAGCTTTGTGAGTTTAAATTATCATGTGGAATTATTTACGATTTGCAGTGTTGTTAATCCATGTCTATCTTCCTGGAGAAGTTTCATTCCATCTCTATCCTCCACATGACCGATTTTCAGCGTTTTTCCGAACACATTTATTTCAAAACTTCACTTGCACTTTTCACTGGTACTGAATGTGTGTGTGTTTCAGAGTGTGTGTTGTTGCCAACTGTAACTATGTGTTTATCTTTAGTCTTTTGTTAGTGTTCTGTATGTGTGGTTTGATATTTTTACATTTGTTTTGTGTGTGTGTGTGTGTTTTTGTGTGTGTGTCGTGTGTGTGTGTGTGTGTGTGTGTGTGAGAGAGAGAGAGAGAGAGAGAGAGAGAGAGAGAGAGAGAGAGACGTAGAGGGATAGGGAGATGGGGGATGTTGGTTCATGTGTAATACGGGTTATATCACCCATACAACTGTACTAGTAAGCAATTTTGTATCCTTGCTTTGTGGTTCTTGTATCAAAGATTATGTCTACTATATAACTGATAAATATGGCTGCCAAAGTGTCTGATATTGGGTATCCCAAAGCAAGACCATCTTTTTGTAAGTAAATTCGAAGTAATTTTCTGATGTGATGACTTTAAGGGTTTTGGTTATACATCTAATACTATCTGGAGGTAGTTTAGTGTACATCAGTATATTTTCTGATGTTAGTTTCAATGCCTCTGTGGTGGGGATCAATGTTTAAGTGTTCTCTGTGTCGAAGGAAATGAGTGATGCTAATTGTGGAATGTTTAAGTCCTTTATTTGTGTTATGTGATCATTTGTGTTTTTCAGTGTTCTGCTGTTATTCATTTCATAGTATTGCTTTACACCTTTGTTAATGTGTTTGCCACATAGTATGATGGTACATTTACAAAATGAATAACAAGTCTCACTCGAACTTTTGATTGACTTCTGAGTGTTGAAGCTTTTCTGTTCTTCTGTGTGAAGAGTCGATTAAGTTTATCTGTGACTGTATGTTTCGTGGCTTTGAAGTTGTTTTTATGTGTGTCTGGAAACGTGCAGATTTCAGTTTTGTGTTATTGTTAGTGGAAAGGAAATATTTGGTTTTATTTATTTATTTATTGCATAGTGTTCTTCACTGATCAGTGCTGTGTTGTTCCTTTATCAGCTATTGTGACTATTTTGTTACCAGGAGCAGATTCTTTTTAAAATTGTTAGTGTTGTTGCTTTGTGTTTTAAGTTTTCTTTTTTGCTCTTTTTTGACGTGGTGATTACGTTGTTTGTTTCTTTCTTCACTAGTTCTCAAGTTATCTCAAAATTTATGGTGTTTTTTCTTATTACGCTGTATGTATCAAGATGCTTTCTCTTTCTACACTTAGATTTTCTATGTAGTGGTAGTGTAGCTCTCTACTGATGTCATGTTTCAGCCATTTTTATAATAGCTGTGTTTCTTCCTTTGTAAATTCTGTATCTCTGAGGTTTATTAGTTTTGGGTGGAACTTGTGGAGGAGGGTGTGGTGAACTTCGCTGTGTTTTTCTTTCTCTCGATCTTTATTAAAGATTGTTTCAGTTTTTCGTATACATTTGTTCTATACACATTACAGTGTTCTTGCTGTGTCGTATTCAGTTTTTTGTATTATGTTAATCATTGGCTTTGGGCTCTAAATAAATGCAGATAACTCGAGAGGCACATAATAAAACACTCCATTAAGCATGAATTTCTTGGTGTAAAACTATTCAGTTTAATTTTTCAACGAAGTCTTTCCTGCAAATGATTTCATTCTTCATGTTAAAACATCGACAAACAAAACAAACACGATTGTAAAACACAACCAGACTAAATAATTAATTAATCTCTCCTCCATTTCTCTCTCTCTCTCTCTCACACACACTCACTCACACACACACACACACACAAACACACACACACACACACACACACACACACACACACACACAGAGAGAGAGAGAGAGAGAGAGAGAGAGAGAGAGAGAGAATCCACAGGCACAACGAATAAAACACATACACACAATAAATGAAGAACCACATACACACCACAAAGAAAAGACGAAAGATAAATACAAAATGACAAGTGACAACACTACAGATTACGAACACACACACATTCAATACACAGTGGGAAGTGCAAGTGAAGTGTTGAATTAAATGTGGTCGAAAAAACGCCGAAAATCTGCTGTCTTGAGTATGGAGACCGAGTAATACACCTGCAGGATGAAACACATGGATTAACACCATTGCAAACTGTAGGTAATACCGAACGATAACTTAAATTCCTTGGCCGGTGTAGCCTGGAACCGCGCGACCGCTACGGTTGCAAGGTTAGTTAGGTTTAAGTAGTTCTATGTCTAGGGGACTGATGACCTCAGATGTTAAGTCCCATAGTGCTCAGAGCCATTTGAACCATTTTTAAACTTAAATTCACGAAACTTGTACTACAAGAAGAAGAGAAAAAGAAGATAAAACGTTACATACTTGTAACTACCAAATAATGCATGTATTATGTATACAGTTTGAATATTAGTGAAACCGACAAACTGCAGGGACGAATTCCTGGCGTCGGTGTGCGCGCAGCGACAGCAAATCAACCCGGAAAACAGTACAGAGCTGCATAGCATCCACGTCACAACAGTTGTTCAGAATGGCCTTCATGGTTTTGCTGGTGACAGTGATAGTAGCGGTTGCCACGCGCTATGCACATTATCGAGCATTGGTGAACACCATATTGGAGGGCCGCTTGCCTGGAGTTTGTACCAGTACTCGTCACAGTGTCCTGTAGAACCCGGTCCTCCAGATCTGGTGTACGCACAGTCCGCCCCCTGCACATTCGCCTGTTTGGAAGGATCCGTTATCATACAACGCCAATAAAGGACTTGAAATATTGTGTGATGCGGCTGGTGTCTGAGAGGGTACTCGTTTTGGTACAGCTGCGTTGCCTTTCGACCATTTCCATCTGCTTGGCCGTACACAAACACCATTTCGTCTTATTCCCGACATGAATAGTGGACCATGCGGTTGCTTACAGTACGTAAAGTCAGTCATACCGCCTGCAACGTATAACGACCACAAGGTACGTGGTCAGAGGATCTGCCATTCGTCAGGTCCATTTACCGTGGTAACGATGCATTTTCGGACAGATGTTCACAGGACCTTTGTCCCCCATTTTCAGTCAGGAATTCATCCTTGCAGTTTGTCGGTTTTATTAATTTCATCAAAAAAAGACCCTCTTTCGTATAGCTGCAAAGGTGGAACATACCTCTATGAACATGAGCAGTGTCTTTTACTTAATTAGTTTTTCCTCTAGCAACTACTAGTTCAGTTTCATTATTTGCAATCTCTGACTGTCACGTAGAATTTCTTCCAAAATATAACCAAACAAAACGTGTTAGTTTATGTCCTTTCCCTGCAGCAGTACGAAGTGGCTGAGGTGGTTCCCAATTAACGTTTGATGATCTAGCCTTACACGTTTTGTTGATTCCATCTACTGCATAGTACGCTTTCTCACAATCAGTAAATGACGCTCTTACCAACTGGTTTTTCGAATATCGTTTGGTGAATTACTGATTTCATCTTAAAACTTTGTTTCATGCTGGAGCTTCTTTTTCAGAGAGATACTTCGATATTCGTACACCTTTATCTAATGTTACTTTAAGTCTTTCCAAACTATTTCTGAGTGGATTTAGTATATTTGTATGATCATCTGGCAAGTGGTATCATTACATATTTTTTATAATTTCAATTTTACTTTTATCACAGCTCTGCTATTCTTGTTATTGTAGTTGTTACTGTTACCTTCAGTTCAAGCTACTCTATCCCGTGGAAGCCTTTTCATCTCTGAACAACTGCTACAACCTACATTTGTTTCAATCTCCTTACCCGATTTATCTCTTGACCTCCACATAAAATTTTGCCCCCACACTTCCGTCCAGTGCCAAACTGACGATTCTCTCATGCCTCAGAATGTGTTCAAGTTTTCTCAAGGTATTCTGGCTTTCTTCCCACAAGCTGGGACTTTAAGATAGATTAAGTCTTCATCCAACAGATCTGCTAATATTTTACGGTTTTCATTATTACGGTATCCTATTTCACCAAATTCATACTTTAAACTAAAGATTGGTCAGTCATACCTACTGACTTTGTCTCTGAAGATTTGATAAATATTTACCATTTGTGGGTCTTTTTTATCTTTCTGTTAACAGATATCTTTCAAACGACCTTGCCATTTCCTAAGCCTTACTGATACTGCGTACACAAGCCGTCTGTTCTCTTAATTCCTTTTTCCATATTTTTAGCTTTTTGTGTAATTCTTCCTCTCTTTCACTACTCCACCATTATTTATTCTTGTATTTTGTTTTCTGTCAGACATCCTTTTCACCCTCGGCACAAACGTATACCACAAAAGCTGCTATTCAGGGACTATGACAGAGCAGTACAAGAGATGTCTAATAAATGGGTATGATAATTTATTTTGAATCTGATAATTACAGCTGAAGGAGTTGGCAAATGAGCAGACTGTGATGGCAAATACTTCGAAGTTAAGGGAAGATGTATGCCAGAATTGAGAAAAAAAAAAAAACGATTTTTATTGCGTAATTTACTATATTGATTCTTTAAGAATAATTCACAAAATTTAACTATCGAATGGCGGCTGTAAATATGTTTTAGAAAAGTTTGTTTGGGCTTCTGTGCCTGCCGCACCCCTTCTTTCTATGCTGTGATCCACATGTTCTAGAAATTTTTTGTGCGTTAATTTTTCGTTCACTCAATCGAAACGAGCTCCGGATGAATCGAGAGGACCGTGAGAAAGATTGACTTTGGTTGTTCCTTTGTCTACAACGTGGTTTCGGAGAAAAGAACGTGCTATAAAACTTATTTCAGTTTTTAATTTTGCATATATCAAACTATTTTCCTGAAAATGGGTCGTAAGAGTAGATGGATATTCAGAAAGATGAGGAAATGTCGAATTTCACGTGTAAAAGCTACAGGAAATTCAGATAACAGTGTTACACATGTTGCTCCTAGGTGTGAAGATCGGTTTTCGGCGAAGTCACTGAGTTTATCTAAGAAGAAAATTAGTGAAATAGTTGATGATACTGCGTATAGAGCCAATGACGAGATTTCCACTGGAATTAGGTTAACGGACTTAGAAATACTTGCCCATGTGATTAATGTTTCATATGCATGTGGTAATTGTGGTTCAAAGGACCTTAGTCTGTACGATGACAGTGTCGTCAATTTTTGTGATGCCTGTCTAGTGTTCAGCGGTGGAAATGCAGCTACGATTAAGTGCCTGCAGAGACTAGGCTTCCATCCAGCTGCATTCACACTGAAGATACTCAGCAGCATCGATGAAGTACGACTAGACAAAGATCAGAGAGCAGAAGCAAAAAATCAAAAGTTGGCTAGGCAAAGGATGCAGGGGAATAGATTGATCCAAGAAGACGAGGAAGAGAATAAAGATTATGGATACGGACAATAGTAGTCACTAGACATACAGAAATATTGTGAAAAATTGAAATAAAAACTTTAAATGCGAATTGCCATTAACTAAATTTTTTTGAGCTATAATGTACCTTTCCCCAGCAAGTATTGAAAGCTAACATCCTGGAACTTGGCAGTTCTTGAGAATTACATACTGAATAATAATTCCCGGGTAACATGAAACTGAAGAATTAATTTCAAAGCAACTATGACCTTAAACAAAAATTTATTCCACGCGTTTTATTAGTCTCTTAGGTAAACGTGTAAACTGAAATTCCAGTTTTATTGCTTGATTAGTTTACGAGGAAAGCTACATTAAAGAAACAGTGGTAATTAAAAATTCAGACCCTTGTAAAATCTATGTAGATGCGCATTTTCAAACAGAAATTGCACGGAATATCAAGCATTAGGTCGTACTTAATAGTCTCATGCTTTACTATTGCAGCTGCAATATGTTTGGAGAGATATATTTTTAAGTACAGGAATGCATTTTGTCCTACGTCTGCCCGTAAAGCAGCAGAACAAAATTGGCACCCACTGCAGAAGCACAATTCACTTGAGAAGGCTGCTCTCCTAGTGAGCGGTGACACAATGACGATGGAGTGGAGACAGCGCCCGAGGATTCTGCTGACAATGGCCGGTGCAACAGCTGAACAGCTGAGCAGCTGCAGACCTGCAGGCGCCGCCGGCGGCGATAACCCGCAGGGCGTCGCAGCTGCTTGCTACCCTCCATCCCTCCCCGTTCGCAGTGGTAGGGCTCGTTCGCTGGAGCAAGGGCCCTCCTCCCGTAAACGTATTCTTTCGGAAAATGGAGTCTGGGCATCTGGTACCGGGCAATACGTTTAACATTCAGGTCCGAAAAACGGCGTCGCTCGCTCCACCGGCGGAATGGAAAGCGGGGGAGCAGTTTCTACGAAATCGGAAGGAAGGGATGGAGAAGGGAGAGGAGGTAGAGGTGGAGGAGGATGCGCTTAAAGACCGGTAGTCTGCTCCGCACGGCAGGGACGGAGTGCGATACGGCACAGCCTGAGTGGCAAACCTTGCCGGTGGCTCTGGAGTGCTACTGTGTCCCGGAGGCCAGTGAGTGGAGCACCAGGAATGTTACTATCAGTGACGGCTTCTGCTCCCCGTTTATCAATAGTAATTGTCTGCAACAGATACGCCGCTAAATACATAGGGAACATGCAATGAAGAGCCAAAGAAACAGTTACACCTGCCTAATATCGTGTAGGGCACCCGCGAGCACGCAGAAGTACCGCAACATCACGTGGCATGGATTCGACTAATGTCTGAAGTAGTTCTGGAGCGAACTGACACCATAAATCCTGTGGGGATGCCCATAAACTGCTAAAGTATGAAGGGGTGGAGATCTCTTCTGAACATAACGTTGCAAGGAAATCAGGACGTTAAACCGTTTGAAATCGAGAATCTTTCAGTGAAGCAAGATGCTTCAGTTCGTGATTTACCAAAAGCGGTAGAGACACTCTCCATAAGGATAACTAAAGTAAGCAGACCAAATTTGCTTCACCTTCAACTGCCCATTGTTTATGCGTGAGGATTGATAATATAGAGACAAAGCTGGTAAAAGCACTGGAAGTGAAATTTAAACAGCAAAGGCAGAAATCTGTAGAAAAAATTAATACCTACGTATTTGAAGAGAATATGCAAATAAATCGAAAACACTTAGAGATATATACCGACAAAAGAAAACGAAATTGGTACAGTCTATTGACACACCTTAACGTGTTTTGATTTTAAAGGCAAAATTAGTCGTACACATAAGAGAAAACCTTATCACAGTGCTGGATTAGATTCGACAGGTCTAATTCATGAGGATGCAAAGCCAGCATCCAACTTTGTCAAATTTAATGGCAAGGGGCACACTCCGAATTCTGCATGTGAATCGGAATGTGCCACAGGGTGGGTCTCAGGAACAACAGAACGGTACAATCAACTGCAACCAATCTACGATATTTCTGAACCGTGGCAAAAACTTGGTAGTACCCCACCCCCCTCTTCCCCTCCCCACACCAAAGAGTTTGAGTTAGGACGTCAAACATTTTTAAAAAAATCGATTTTTCAAAAACATGTTCATTTGTAGTACACACCTCTCCGAAGAGTTTGGTATATGAAACATTCAAAGAAATGTAAGACATGTTATTTGGTCTTAAGTGTGTCAAAGTGCAATGCCACGCATCATCACACAGCATTCTTCTACCGCCCGTCACTGTATATCTCTCTGTATAATTCAAACATGTACATTTTGTAATGAAAGCCATGTTATACGCATATTCAGGAGAGTGGAAATGAAAATGTGCTGTGGTGCCTCCTGCTCCCAGTAAACCGGTTTGGTATCCTAACCCTTTTAAAAAAACTCACAATTAATTCTGAGTGGAATTATTTGTGACCGGAAGAATAAAAACTCTTAAGAAAATTTGACTATTAGGTAACAGCTTTCTCTTTTGTGCGACAAAATTAAACATAGGAAACATAAAGCCAGTAAAGATGAGAGACAAGCAAGACAGTACACGTTTCTTCAACTCTTAGGTTCCACCACTTTTTCTCTATCATCTTGATGCAGCTTTACACGGCGACTTCCTGCGAAAGAATCTATTACCTCATCAAAGTTCATCAAGCGTTTTGCTATACGAAAAATCAAAATATCGTTGTCTAACGCTGAGAACGCTCTTAATGCAAATATTACCCAGGAGTGGCATGGTTTCTAGACTTGATTACGTCTATTTTGTCACTGTCTTCTAGATAAAACGAAATAATATTGCAGCAATTGTAACGCGCCAAATAAGAGAGACTGTTTTGGCACAAATGGTCGTTTGTATTTACCTCATTTACATAAATAACACTACAGAATATAATTCACGAAGTACCAATATCAAATGCCTATCAGGCCTACCTTGAGAAAAAGTTTTATGTTAGGAAGAAGTTAGTTTCACATTTCATTCATATGCTCCAGTTTCTCAAACATGAGATAGAAACGTAGTAGTAGCAGAAAATTTTATCTGAATGTGGTATCATCGTTTACTTCCATATAAATTGTGTCATTTCCCCTTTTCTTCTCCTTGTTCCTTCTAACAAACAATCTTGTCATCGCTAATCCTGTAACTACTCCTGCCATTGTCAAAACTTATTGCCCGCTCAACTTCATTAATCCTGCCAGAATCACCGGTTCGGTTATCCCAAGTTTATTCTCCGGTTACACGTTATTACGTGTTCGTACAACGCGTTTTCCGCTTTGTTTCGAGAATAGAACTTAAAGCGGCTGCTAACTGGGGACCGTACAACTGGTCCTTATCAGTGTGGCGATCTGGCAATAATTTTCTGTCAAAAGTTCATTTCTTGGATACACCGAGAATATAATATGTAATCATTCTTACCTGATTTTCCTCTTAGTTGCATATTTCCACTCTGGTAGTCTGATTCTGTGAATTTCGCTATTTATCGCATCCAATCATCCACATAAACAAACAGCGATTGGCATTCATTCGGCTAAGCTAGTATAGCCCCGTCCCCTTTTGTTTGCAGAAAAGTTTTCTGTTTCTAGATGCGCAGGATTTGCCTCAGCAGAGACTTTACGTGTACTATGCACACATTCAAAAACACATTTAGTATGTGTTCAAAAACGTTCTAAAACCAACTGGGAAGCGATTCAATATAATATGAATTAGCTGTAGACTAACGGTCGCTAGATGGTAGGCGCTTTGTGAAGCAAGGTTTTTTCGTCAAGAATATGAATATGGTGCCCCCTGAAATTGCCGTCCGGGGCATATACCCCGGTTTGCCCTCTCCCCCTTCAACCAGCTCCCCCCGCCCCCCTAGTATCGGCCTGCCAACACATACATGAACAGGCGTCAAGACAACAGGTTTACCACGACTACGGTAATCTCAATGGTAACAGTCAGAGGCAGCCACATTCACAAATTAATCCGGTTAATGAGAATTGGTGTAGCACAGTTCACATTAATGATGTGACGGATGCCATTAGCAATCCATCTACATCAAATCTGGAAAACGGCCAGCGACCGCAATAAGCCGTCATGTGATGGTTGAGGTGTGGAATACGGGCACTGATCAGTGTTCCAATTGATCTGATACGATCATGGTAATGGCCTTAGGAATGAGTTCTGTTCTGATGGCAAAGAGTTCAGTAATCCATCTGTGATGGTGTCACAGTCAGCATTGAAAGCGTATAAAGGCAATGTCCTAACTACGGAGGTTCTGGACACAGCGCTGTGGCAAATGTTATCTGGAATAGCTTTCACAAGAAAGTGTGCGAGGAGGTGTATGTACCTTCATTCCCACCAAAAACTGTAAAATACTTGGAACTACAGGTACAATGTCACGCAGAGTAAGAAGGGAGGTCCCCGTACCAGCCACGCTAGGAAATAAAATAGAATTTTTAATTGTCGTCTGCACCTTATGGACAGATATTCTTCAATAAAAGGATACAACAGCTGAGCCTTTTAAGGGGTAATGCCCCATGATTATTGATGGAAGCAGGATGCAGATTGGTTTGTTGAAATCTAGGGTCAATTTTAGTGTCCGATTCCACTCGTCGGCTTTGAGCAATGACGTCATACCTAAGGCAGAGACGCTACATAGAGGCAATCTTTGAAATCATCAGATCATATTCGTAAACACACGATTGTAGCATACAATAAAGTTACTAAAACAGTTCACATGATTCATTACTTTACTTAGACACAAATTATAGAGATAAGAATTAAAGATTACGAAAATAAATAAGAACTGAAGAAGTGAAGTATACATGTCTGAAATAAATTATCATCGTAATTGATGCAAGTAAGAAAAGCACAGAGAACCTTTAAATCCAGTACAGTATAGCGCATGGTGAAGTCATATTATTATGAATCAGCGTCAACTTCTAATACTAACTGTTAAATCTAACGGGACGAGTGCACAAGCATCTGGTCTGTACAGGTTAATCCTAGTTACCGATTCCACCCATTCCACTGTCCGTTATTTACATTTTTTAACAAAACGTGTGTGCACTAAAGTGTTACAGGGTTTCTACGTATGGTATTACCATCTTCATTACTATGAAAAGGAGAAAAATTTGGGAACTGTACCTACAATATTTATTAGTTTCTCGTAGTAGGTCTGAGATCAGTAAGAAATCTAGAAATCTTACA
Organism: Schistocerca cancellata; assembly: GCF_023864275.1. Classification (NCBI taxonomy): domain Eukaryota; kingdom Metazoa; phylum Arthropoda; class Insecta; order Orthoptera; family Acrididae; genus Schistocerca; species Schistocerca cancellata. The sequence goes on from NC_064630.1 coordinate 599,280,465, forward strand.
AAAGCGTAGTCCACAGATTATCTGCGAAAACGTCCAAAATTATGAACCATCGAAAAGTTGTAATCGGTAACTAGAAATGATCTCCTACAGTATACAGGCCATTCTAGTTACCGATTCCAGTCATTCGATGATTCATTAATTAGATCGTTTTTAAGCAAGTATGTGGACTAAAATGTAGGCCAATATGATTTCTGCATTTGTAATTGCTTTCTGAACGACTGCAACAAAGTTACTAACATTGGAATCGGTGACCACAATAGACCTGCATAGAAGGTCAGTTCTAGTTACCAATTCCAGTTTTTGTTATATACCGTAGTAGTTTTAGAGAGCATACAAATATAGAAATGGTATTACGTTTCAGCGCATACATCTAATAAAATACTTTACATATGAATCATGAAGCGGTTTGAATCTGTAACTGGAATGTACTTACTAGGTTAATTCTAGTTATCGATTCCAACATTCTTTATTTTTTTTGTAGGTATTCGTTTGTCCTGTACTGGCTCTTCTTTTCGAATTCAGTGTGTCGGTTTCTCCACATTTTATGTTACTGTTCGTACTATTGTCACTCATTTAATTTTCTCGTTTTTCTGATACTTTTAGTTTCTCCCTGGCCAAAATCAGCACGTTCACAGGCTTCTGTGGAGTTTGCTGGTCTCCCATCGGGCGCCTCCCCAGGTGGCGGATAGGGGAATGCTCACCAGATATGGTGGGTGCCGGGGAAATAAAATACCCGGGGTGGACCAAAACTAGCAACTGCTGCCTTGTAGTATGATATTGGCATATCAAAGGCTAAAGGAAGAAAACCTTGAGTAAAAATTACCTGGTCCTCCGGGTTGGGGGTTGTGCAGTGGGCCAGCTCCTCACTCACATAAAAACATAAAAATGCTAAACAACCTAATAATATGCCTCGGAAAAATTGGAACTTTGGACGACGAACTGGCAATGAGAAACGGAAAATTATGTTTGGATGCTGGAATGTGCAAGGTATTTCCACTAAAATAAATTTACTCCCTGCAGAACTTCACCTGTTCAACATGGATTTTGTCGCACTCTCTGAAACAAAGAAGAAAGGCCAAGGAGAAGAAGAACTGGATAATTATGTACATATCTGGAGTGGAGTATCAAAAGCAGTAAGAGCCAAAGCACGAGTCTCCATTATGATAAAGAAATCATGGAAAGAAAGAATCACAAAATGGACATTCATCAATCAACGTATTATAACTGTTGAAATGACATTATTTGCTAGGGAAGTTGTGATTATTGGCGTATATGCACCCACGAACGACACTAAAGATAAGGAGAAAGATACATTTTGGGACACCCACAGGGAGACTATTGAAAAAATCCCAAGAAGAAAGGAACTGATTATCATGGGAGATCTGAATGGAAGGGTAGGAATTAGAGAATCTTGTAGAATAGTAGGAAAACATGGAGAGGACGAATATAATGACAATGGGGAACGGTTGATTGCAATTTGTGAAAAATTTGATCTAAAAATTACCAACACATTTTTCAAACATAAGGACATTCATAAATATACTTGGCAACAGAACACCAAAGAACTTCGTTCTATAATACATTATATTATCATTAGGCAAACAAGTAGTTTCAAGGCAGTAGACGTCAGATCTCATAGAGGAGCCCAGTGTGGATCAGACCACTATCTAGTTAAAATGAAGTCTTTCTGGCCATGGAAGAATTCAAGGAGTGATACAAGTAACATAAATAAAACGAACCAGACTGAGAAAGATGAAAATTTACCTTTTAATATTGACAGCCTACAAGACGAAAGTATCAGAACACTCTTTGCGGCCAGGATGGAAAAGAAACTGGTTGAATCATTTGATGGAAGTACAGAGGAAATATATGAAAATATAAAAGCTAATGTGAAAATCATAGCAACAGAGGTGTTGGGTAAAAAAGATAGCAACCACAACTGTGCAGCAGAGTGGTGGTCAGAGGAACTAGAGGTCCTCGTTAGAGAAAAACGAAGTGCGTTCCTTCAGTGGTTGAATGATAAATCAGAAGAAACAAGGTCAATATACAAGGAAAAGAAGAATGAAGTGATGAAAAAAATAAGGATGGCAAAAAATGAAGCATGGGAAAGAACATGTGCCAAGGTGAATAGCAAATTACGATTTGGGAGAGCAAAAGAAGCATGGTCAGTATTGAAAGGACTTCGACAGGATACAAAAAGCAAAACTAATCTCCAACTGATAACACAAAAGGAATGGGAAGAGTATTTCCAAAAATTATTAAATGAGGACAGAGAAGAATATCTAGAAGAAGGAACAGGGGAAGATAAAGGACATGAAGATGATGAGATCCAGCTTTTAGAAAGTGAAGTACTTCAGGCGTTGAGAACAGGAAAGAATGGTAAATCACCGGGACCAGGCAATATCAATCTGGGGTGTCTGAAATATGGTGGTGACAAAATTGTGAAACTGATAACACAGCTCTTCAACAAAATGATACATGGAGATTCAATACCCAACGAGATGAAGCTAGGTTACATTAATACAATATTTAAGAAAGGGGATCGCAGAATTTGTTCAAACTATCGAGGAATTTGTGTTACAATCACATTAATGAGAATTTTTGCGAAAGTAATTAAAAACAAACTGGAAAAAAATTTTAGAACCCAAGAACAACAATGTGGATTCACGGCTGGGAGATCATGTGTAGACCATATTTTCACATTACGACAGATTTTGGAGAAATATAGGGAAAAATCAAAAAGTATAGGATTAATTTTCATAGATCTAGAAAAAGCGTATGATAATGTTCCAAGAAAATTACTTTGGAGAGCACTACATATGGCAAAGATAAACCCTTCCTTGATTAAAATAATACGACAGATGTATAAAGATAACATTTGCCAAGTGAAAGTTGGTAATAAACTTTCACAGAAATTTAGAACAAGCAAGGGCCTTTTACAGGGCTGTCCCATGTCACCATCATTATTTAAAATCTATATAGATATTAGCCTTAGAACATGGTCTCGTAAATGTAATAGTATGGGATTAGAAATAAGAGACGGAGTTTACCTACATCATTTATTATTTGCTGATGATCAAGTAGTCGTAGCACAAGATGGGGAGGATGCTAATTATATGTGCAATCAACTAGCAGTAGCATACAAAACTTGGGGTTTGAAGATTAATTAGCAAAAAACAGAATACTTGACTAATGAATCAGATGAGCTATACATGGAAGGAAAGAAAATTAAAAAGATGAACACTTTCTGTTATTTGGGATCCATTTTAGAAATCGAGGGAAAATCAGTCAGAAATCAATAAAAGAATTAGTAGCGGACGGAGGGTCATTGGGATGCTTAACTCAGTCTTATGGAGCAGGAATGTAATGAGCAGAACTAAAAAATTAATATACAAATCCATATTAGAGAGTGTGGTTCTGTATGGAACGGAGACCTGGACAATTAACATGAAGCACATTAAAAAATTACAAGCTCTAGAGATGGACTTTTGGAGAAGATCGGCAAGAATCTCCAGGAAAGAAAAGATAAGGAACACCGAAGTAATAAGGAGAATGGAAATAAAAGAAAGAATATATGACGTAATGGATAGGAAGAAATTACAGTGGTACGGGCATGTACGACGAATGGAGGAAGCCAGAATACCAAAATTGATACTGGAGTGGGAACCGGAGGGGAGAAGAAGAAGAGGACGTCCTGTGACCACCTGGCTCCAAAATGTACAGCACACAATGAGGAGAATGGGCGCAGAGGAAGAGGACACGCAAGATCGAAACACCTGGAGAAATATTTTGAGAGTATAGTTTAAGAACGTTTATTGTTTGTATTGTAATTTCCAAGTAAATTATTATCTTGGAGATAAGCCTCTGTACTGAGGAAAAGCTCAAAATAATAATAAAAAAAATTAACAGTATTTTATAACAGTATGACATCACCATGTGCTCTATTGTAATTCAATTTAAAGGTTCTCTGTGCTTTTCTAATAGCATAAATTATGATAATACTTCTTACCAGACATGAAAAATTATTTTTATTTCTTGTTCTTAACTATTTTCGTTATCTTCAGTTCGTTTCGATATAATTTTTTACTAAGTAAATAACTGTGTAAATGTGATTGTAATTTCATCGTATGCTACATTCGTTTGTGTACGAATATGATCCATTGCTTTCATAGAGTGCCAATACGTAGTGTTTGTGCCTTAGATATGATGTCATTGGTCAAAGTCGACGAGTGAAATCGGACACCAGGATTTATCCAAAATCTGAATTAAGGCATAGTAAATATTCCCAGGGCCTGAAGCTCCCAATGATGCGCAGCAAGGTCACTTACGCAGTTGTACATTTACCGGTATTCACTTCTGTGACCAGTATACTGGAGCAGATAGTGGTAAAGATAGGGCAGTCCATACTTGGCAAGTATTTTGCTGAAATAAGAAAGAGTATCTGAAATTAGACCAGGGGCTATCAAAAGATATGAATATTATCTGAATGTTGTACCACATGATACCTACTGCCATAACGTCTATACCACTGAGCCGTGCTGTGGCTCGCATTGGTGATGTTTGTAGGTTTCCTTCCTATGTTGGAGGAAAGACCGTATCGTTTAGTTGAGATGGTTGCGGTTGTCTGTCTTCTTCTCGTGTTGACTTGCGCCACTTGCTTTCGCAAGCGTTGCCTGTCCACTACTGGCAACAGAGGCGGTTATCGATATGTAGTAACTGTTGCCCTATCTTTGGGGCGACGTCGTTTTTCTTCCGGTTCGAGTCAGTGTGCAGTTTGGTTGGGGACTCAGGACGAGCCAGATCCGCGTAGTGGGGAAACATGTCGGGACCGCTGGCAGCTCACATGGACTACCAGATCGAAGGCCTGTGGTCACGAGGGTGCACGACCTCGTCGTAAACCAGATCCCGCTAGCTTTAAGTTGAGTGCATTTGGATTCAAGTAGAGAAACCTCCATCATTGTGAGATCTTGTGATTCTTCAGTGACTTGGATTCGTGTTGCTGCTCATAGTGTTGCCGAGGCGAAAAGCAGCGAGTGGAGTGCTTGGGGAAGGCGGATCTGATTAGCTTTCCTGGACTTCTAATTACTATTTATTGCGTTCAGTTTGTTACTGTTTGTGGAGTTCGACCAGCGATATTTTTCCTGCCTCGTGGCCACTAACGCCCCAGTTACCTGCCCTGGGGGTTAGTGTATGTAACGACAGTGTACGTTTCCTCGCCTTGCTGCTGCTGTCCGGTGAGGCGTGTAGTTTCGGCAGCTTTCTTGATTGTAGGTTGGTTGGCAATTTTCCTACTCTGGTGGTAGTGATTCCTTTCTGGTTCCGGCCGCTCTAAGCACAGTATTCTGCGGACGGAATCCAGATCGTCAGTTCCGGTTTTGGCGTATTTCTACATCTTTGCGTTTGGTTTATTGGACGCCAGGTAGCCTCACCAAAATTATCATTAGTCATTCGTTGGACTGCCACTAGTCTGAGTTACCATCTTGTGAAGTGAATGCAACTATTGGCTGCCTATCTCATCGCTCGCGAAGGTGTTCTCTGTCAGACCTACTCAGAGGTAGATTCCTGGTGCACCATATTTGACTGGCCCTTGTGTTTTATTAATTCATTTGCTATTTTATTGTATGTTTCTAAAATTTTTTATGTAATTGCCATTCTTGGCCTTACAGCTGGTTGAAATGATTGTGCTACCAAGTTTGCCATCATTTTGCATCACCTGTTTGGTGATCAGTTGCTTGTCACTTTAAATTAACCTTTTCTGTTCTAATTTCTGTTTTACAGAGTGTTTGTTAAATTTTTTTATAATTCCTGTTCATGGCGTTAGAGGCTTTCAGTCGTGACTGTGGTTACTTGCCTTAAAATTCTAACTGGGATCACATTGCGTGTTTTTAAAACATTATTTGCTGTGTTTGTATTTTATGCTCATTTGGTAAATTGTAACGCGTTGAAAGCACTATTAATTACATAGTTGTTTATTCTTTCATTGATAATGTGTAATATATTTGTTGCTAAGTTTGGAATTATCGTGTTAAATGCGTGTAATTGCAAAAGGGAACCAATAGTAACTGATTATGGCCCCATCCACAATCGTAACCGAATCCTGCCTTCCTTGATTACCAGGTTTCAACCATTATTCGTATGAGAGCATACTGTCCTACACAACAATCAAAATGGTTAGGCTACTTACCTCTGTTTGAAGAAATAGTTAATAATTTACCTCATATGCGTTTAGGTTGCACACCCAATTATTTAATGTTTAAAAGGGTAGAAATAGTTGAATGGTTCAATCCTGTACCTAAAATACCCAGGGATAACATTGCCTGGGAAGAAAAGATGAGGAAAGCCATTATGGCATTAACTGAAAGAGCTGCTGAGAGGAAGATGCGCTTTGATAGGAGACTAGCAGAGCTGCAAAGGTATAGGGTAGGAGGGCAGGTACTACTGAGAAGCCATTCTAAATCTTCTCTTCAACATACGAGTAAGAAGAGTAAATAATTGCAGTTACTATGTATTGATACCTTCATAATAGCCAGGATACCCAATGCAGCAGAATACTTACTAAGGTATTATGTGGCAGGCATAGTGAGACGTCTGTATTTTCATAAGGACTTCAAAAAATGTTACTAACATGATAATAAGACAGTAGTATATGTGTTTATGCCCCTATCTTTCATTACAAGTAGACGTGTTGATTTTACATGTGCGAGTACATAGTGAGTGGGGATAACTATGTATGAAACTAACTAGTATCTGTGATATTAATGCAAACTAAACACTGGCTGTCATACATTTATTTTGGAAAATGTAAGATACAAAACAGACTTTAAGTCACTTGCATACAGTGCTATGCATAAAACGCAGGTGTGTAAGGCAACAGTGCTATACATCCTACGCATTCTGTGGGAAGAAAGCACAAGATAGTGTTAATGTGTTGATACGAATAAAGATTGAAAGTGAAGAGTGTAGCCTCTCATAGTTGAAAAAGAGATGATAGAAGAAGATGTGAAAATCCAAATTAAATAAGAAATAATTAGCTGGTGTACCTTCGAGAACTTCCCCCAGTACCTACTTGTAAAAATATAAGGTATATAGAAATCACAAAACAGTAGCACAAATGATATAAAAAATTAGTTAATATATGATAGCAATGGACAAGGAACGATGTATAACTAGTATTGTATTGGAAAAAGGGCCATGGAATCATTCCACTGTTCAAGCAGCCTGAAGTAAAACAGACTGTACCTCATAGGCTAAGTGAAATTTAACCTTAAGCAAACTGGCTTTCCAGAATGAGATTTTCACTCTGCAGCGGAGTGTGCGCTGATATGAAACTTCCTGGCAGATTAAAACTGTGTGCCCGACCGAGACTCGAACTCGGGACCCTTGCCTTTCGCGGGCAAGTGCTCTACCAACTGAGCTACCGAAGCACGACTCACGCCCCGTACCCACAGCTTTACTTCTGCCAGTACCTCGTCTCCTACCTTCCAAACTTTACAGAAGCTCTCCTGCGAACGCTGCAGAACTAGCACTCCTGAAAGAAAGGATATTGCGGAGACATGGCTTAGCCACAGCCTGGGGGATGTTTCCAGAATGAGATTTTCACTCTGCAGCGGAGTGTGCGCTGATATGAAACTTCCTGGCAGATTAAAACTGTGTGCCCGACCGAGACTCGAACTCGGGACCCTTGCCTTTCGCGGGCAAGTGCTCTACCAACTGAGCTACCGAAGCACGACTCACGCCCGGTACCCACAGCTTTACTTCTGCCAGTACCTCGTCTCCTACCTTCCAAACTTTACAGAAGCTCTCCTGCGAACGCTGCAGAACTAGCACTCCTGAAAGAAAGGATATTGCGGAGACATGGCTTAGCCACAGCCTGGGGGATGTTTCCAGAATGAGATTTTCACTCTGCAGCGGAGTGTGCGCTGATATGAAACTTCCTGGCTGTGGGTACCGGGCGTGAGTCGTGCTTCGGTAGCTCAGTTGGTAGAGCACTTGCCCGCGAAAGGCAAGGGTCCCGAGTTCGAGTCTCGGTCGGGCACACAGTTTTAATCTGCCAGGAAGTTTCATATCAGCGCACACTCCGCTGCAGAGTGAAAATCTCATTCTGGAAACATCCCCCAGGCTGTGGCTAAGCCATGTCTCCGCAATATCCTTTCTTTCAGGAGTGCTAGTTCTGCAGCGTTCGCAGGAGAGCTTCTGTAAAGTTTGGAAGGTAGGAGACGAGGTACTGGCAGAAGTAAAGCTGTGGGTACCGGGCGTGAGTCGTGCTTCGGTAGCTCAGTTGGTAGAGCACTTGCCCGCGAAAGGCAAGGGTCCCGAGTTCGAGTCTCGGTCGGGCACACAGTTTTAATCTGCCAGGAAGTTTCTTAAGCAAACTGGGTTTCAGAAATTCTAAGTAACGGTGGTGTTTCAACCGAGGTTTAGAATTTTACGCCCTACGGTAAAATTTTAGAGAGGTTGCTGTCTCTCTTAGACTTGCTATGATTCGCACGTTCTACAGACGCGGTGCAAATTAGCTGTGTATGAAACAAAGAGTCTACGAAACACGCAACACTCTGTGGGCAATTGCTATTTAGCAGCCACTTGAGCTTGAAATGGCATCCAAGGAAGTAAAAAGAGAAACAGCTATGGGGCAGAAGTGCCTCAAATGCTATAGAAACTCCATACTTCTGAATTATTTGAATTATTTTGTTTAAAATAATTCGTTTAATTTGCATAGGCATTCGATGGTAACAGGTTTTGGGACAGCAATCAACAGGTATTGTGAGCACGTGATGTAATTCAGTCAGATTCGTATTCGCAGACTGACTATACGATCATTTAAAACATTAAATAAGCCAATCTTGCATGAATGAACTGACCTTGTAATGAGATCGATGGAAAGGAAATCCTCTTAGGTGTAGATAACTGATAAACTGTGTTAACACTTACCTTCACACGGCAATCCAGATCTCAAAGTTTTGAATTTATGTGTGTTTCTGTGTGAACAGCGATGGCGTTGCTATTCATGAACACGTATCTTGATGTGACTTGAATCGACACTGTGCATTCCACACGCGAACTTATGGGTATGCCTGTTGAGACTGGGTAACCGCTGAGTAATGAACATTTGAACTTGTACGCCTGTGTTGCCAAGGACGAACTGTACTTCAAAGCATCTTAAATCATAATTTTAAATTATGTACAGCTGACGACTCATTGACTTTGTTGAGAATAGATGAGAGCAGAGGTAAAGCGAACAGTGGAAACCTGACACAGTGAACATGTGTTGGAGCTAATGAGAAACAAGTAAACGACTGATCCACATGGAGGAGAAGTCATGGTTGGTGCTTTCAAACCAACTTTCAACCCTGACACTCCTCTTTAACCCAAACAGTTCTTGTTGCGTTAAGATGTTTATTCATTATGAGGCACACCTCTGTGTCCAGTTGCTTGACTGACCATTTATGAGTCGTTTCCTCAGGAAGCTGTTAGCATTTTGTGGGTCTAGTGAAGCAGGGGTTACAACTCGTCGACTTTGACCAATGACGTCATACATTAGTCACAGATAGTAATGTCTTCACTTCGAGGCATAGGTAATAAAACTGTTGTGTGTTCCGGAGAAGCGCTGTCATTGTACATTAAAATAATTATTCGTAATGATATTGAAGTAATTTGGAGTATTAGTTTGTTGTTGTAGAACAATTCTTAGTGTCTTATTTTCGTTTATAGGAATGTATTTGCCTGTTTGTGGGTACGTAATTTTCGTTACTGTCTCTCTAGGCGAGCTTCGGTTATTCCTCGATATCTCCGTGTGGTAAGTTCACTTTTCCATTTGCTTCTTTCACGGTATTTCACTATTTTGTTATTTCACTGTTTTATTCCACCAATATGTGTATTTTCGTGTTGTGAAATACATAATAGATATTTCTCAGCTGTCGATCTTCTTTCATTTCTCAGCACTAATATCAGTACATTTTCAAATGTGCACTTGCTATATAACAGGCGAAACCCCCGATGCAGCTAAAATTTGACCCCGTCCTTCACTTCGCCTATAACTGACGACATAACTAAAATTTGGATCCCGTCCTTCACTTCTCCTCTACACTGACACTATATATGTCAATTGGCGAGCAAGATACAAATGTTGGGTACAGCTGTATAGCTCAAGCAACGAATGGGATACTATTAGCGTCCTAGGCAACAAGAAAACAGTACCCTATAGTGAAGTACGGGATACAAATTGTACATGTGTTAACGGAAGTCTAGTATACATATATTACATACGTAGGTCCTTCTGTCATCAGTAGTACTGATATGTACGTAAGAAAAGACTGTTACTAATAGCGGGAATGAAATAAAAAACACATCTGCAATTTGTGTCACGTGCTCCATTTAGGGTTTACTGAAGCGGAGGATACATCGTTCAAGTGAAGAACAGGACAATGATGCTAGTGAAAACGAAGAAATCGACTTACGATATTCTCTGCCTCGTGATGACTGGGTGTTGTGTGATGTCCTTAGGTTAGTTAGATGTTAAGTCCTATAGTGCTCAGAGCCATTTGAACCATTTTTTTTTTACTTACGACAAATTCGTATTCCGTACTGTAACTAAGCAACATACTTCGAATGGGCTTTTAATTTGTATCCGGTGTTTCATTTACGGTTTAGTGAAGAAGAGGATATATAGTTCCAGTGAACAACAGGATAGCAATGGTAGTTGAAACTAAGAAATCGACGTACGCTCAACTTGTATCCCGTACTGCACTTGAGGAATACAGTTCGAAAGAGTTTCGAGATACAACTGACATACATGTAACGCGATGTATTCTTTGCAAGTAATATATTTCATTCCTTTCTTTCCATTGTATTTTGAGGAGAAATACTAAGATACAAACATGTGATATCGTTAACGTGAAAATACTACTGGCCCTTATATATGTGAAATACAGTTTTTCACTCTTGCATTCCTTTGTTTCTGAACATTCTTCTCACCTCTTTCATCTTTGTAATACATGCTCTCTGACCAATACTGACGTCATTGGTCAAAGCCGACGGGTTGTATCCCCTGCTAAACTAGACCCCATTTTGTCTACTTCTAAGAATTTTCTACGATTGTTTCATGTACGTCCGCCACCCTTTTCTGGACGGCGAGTCTGCAAGCTGTAAATTCGATCGTATTGAGGGTCTACTTGCTGAGACAGGAGTTGCATCCTTGGATGGGGCGACACCTGCTCCACTGATGAATCGTCTGTCACGCACACAGTTGCTCGCCAAGTTTATTAATCAGGAAACCTATCATCATAACACCTTCGTAAGACCCTATTCTGAGAGTAACTGCGGAAAAGGAAACGTTGTAAAGTTAAAAAAAAGTTGATATACAACGAAAAATAGCGAGAATAAAGTTTCTAACAAAAATAAGACTGTTAACTTTCATGAATCATAAACTAGTGTGACTGACAACTCTTTTTGAGGATGAATGCCCCACGCAGGTTTTCCTGTGTGTTCCTCAGTCCATACCTAAATACGGTGAGGGGGGAGAGGGAAGGCAAATTAATGTATTGGATCTCAGTTGGAATTAAAATCTAACGTGACTATAACAGAAAAATTACAGCAATCGGGCTGACTTAGGTACTATCGAAACAAACTATAGACATTGCATTCACATATTCCAAAAGCGAAAATAACACCAAATTCGTTAATATTATTATCTGATGTTACGTAACAACATCACGCAAGGACGTAATAATTTTATTGCAAATTGTCTCCATCTGCAGGAACAGTAAAGAATGCAAACAAATGTAAACCAAAAATACCAGCCATGTCTAGCGACAGATAAACAACGATATCATCATGATGATTTGAAAAATGAAATTAACAAAAGTGGCATAAAATGAAATGACAAATAATTCGTCTGCGATTCTCTACGGATAGTATGTATCACCGAAAGTGGTCACACAGAGAAAGTATTCAGTGGTGCCGACTGAAAAAAAAAAAAAAATCAGTCTGCAAAGCAACAACCAATGACGCATTATTAAGAAAATATCCATTTAGTGCTCGTTTCTGGTTCTGTGCTCGTGCTATGCCATTACTGTATTGCTCCCGGGAAGTTCAACTTGGAGAAGAGACAGAGGATCGAGTTCATCTCAATAACATTTGTGCATAATGTAATTCATGAACAGGTGGTACTTCTTCTCTGCAGGTCAATAGTTTCTACTCTTATTCCTTCATTTACAGTGACAAACAGTGCCCGTAACTTCCGTAGGCAGCTGAGGATTCAGGCAGTGTTTACTTCCTGGAAGCTGAATAGTTTAGAACGGATACATACAAAATATTCGTCTACTGCAGAGTTACCAGGTACAGTACCGGTCTACAGCTCTTACTGTAATACTGAGACAAAAGAAACGCTTAAAGAAATAAGCAAGAGGTGCATTTATTTATTTGTTTAACCAATCACGCACTATCTTAGGTAAACTACGTTTTGGTATGACATATTTTAGAGTTATGGCAAGATTCACACGCATAACAATGAATTCTTCACAAGCTGTTGTGACTGCAGTGCGAAGCTGTGTTTCTTCCTCTTCTACAATATCGAGTACATGCCCAAACTCTTCTTCATCAGGCAATAATTCGTCGTAGACAAAATCCTTATCTACCGTGTCCTCTATCTCGAGCAGTCGTCCAATTTCTTCCGTGTCGGGTAAGAATTCTTCGAATATCAAGTCATCCGATGTGAAATCGTCTGGTCCTCCGAAGTCGTCATCCGGCCAGTACTCCATAACTATCTCCAGTTCTTCAAGTAAATCATCCTCTATTGCCTCAGCGTCGAATTCCAAATCCAAGTCCATTTCCGTTAGCCAGCTGAAAAAAAGGAGAACATTATGTTGCAATATATTCTGTTAAAAATTTTCTGAAACCGTTCACATTTTGATTTGGTTCATACTTGTGTGAAATTTTATGAAAATAAAAGTACTAAAACGGCAAAAGAAACGACACCAGTGGCAGAGTCGGTCTTTCTAAGGGTGCGTCATTCTATATTATGGGAAAAATAGCAGATTTCATTTTCTGCATTTTTGGAAAAGAGGAGTTTATAGTTAACACGAAAAGATATTTCAAGCAAATATCTTCACAGATTATGATTTATGGCGTTAGAGTAGATTTCCTACATCCGTCTCCGGATTTATAGAGTGGCTCACGTTCCGTTTAAAGATGTAGTGTTAAAATTTTCGTTATTGGCATCCTGAAGTCTCAAAAATCTATGTGCGTGTTTAAACACAGAACGCAAATGGCTAACTGAAAATAATTACAAGGAAAAGTTTCATTAAAACAGTATAATTAGGTTGTGTGGATACTGGTGTGTTAAGATGCAACTCCTGATTTCGGTGATGGATATATAGCATCCACATAAATTGGGAGTGGAAGCAGAGATTTTGTGCATGTTTTTGTGGAAATAAATGTATGGAGTTCCTCCAAAGTATATATATATATATAAAAAACGCGCATTAACCACGAAACAGCAGGAGGGGCAAAAATCAGCATCTAAGGACTATACACCGAGATGACAAAAGCGATATGCACGTATACAGATGGCGGTGGTATCGCGTACACAAAGTATACAAGGGCAGTGCACTGGCGGGGAACTCAGGTGATTCGTGTGAAAGAGTTTCCGACGTGATTGTGGTCTCGCGACGGCAATTAACAGACTTTGGAGGAGGAATGATAGTTGGAGCTGCAACCATGCGACATTCCATTTCGGTAATCGTTAGAGAATTCAATAATGCGATATCCACCGTGTCAAGAATGTGTCGGAAATACAAAATTTCAGGCATTAAATCTTACCACCGACAACACAATGGCAGACGGCATTCACTTAACGACGGAGAGATTTGTGTTGAGTTGTCAGTGCTACCAGGCAGGCCATATTCCGTGAAATAACTTGGGACGTACGACGAACGAATCGGCTAGAACAGTGCTAGCAACACGACATCGCCTGCAGCGCGTCTTCTGCGCTCGTGACCATATCGGTCGTACCCTAGGCGACTGGCTTTCACAAGAAATGGATGGTATTATTGCCACCCTTTATGCCACTCTCTCGTCAGTTGTTTCCCGATTTCAGTTCGTAAGAGCTGATGGCAGGGTTTAAGAGTGGCGCTGGCCTCACAAAGCCGTGAACCAAGGTTGTGAAGAAGGCGCTGTGCAAGTGCAAGCTGTTGGCGGTTCCATAATGGTGTGGTCTGTGTTTACATGGAATGTACTGGATCCTGGGAGTTAGACCATTTGAAACCATTCATTGACTTCATGCTCCCAAACAAGGATGGAATTTTTATGGGTGACAATGCGCCATTTCACCGGGCCACCACTGTTCGCTTTCAGTTTATAGAACATCGAGGACGTTTAGAGGGAATGATTTGGCCAACCAAATCACCCGACATCAATTCCATCGGACGATTATGGGACTAATCGAGAGGTCGGATAAATTCTAGTGTCCGATACCACCCGTCGGCTTTGACCAATGACGTCATACGTAAGGCAAACATGCTGCAATGCACAATCTATGAATCGAATGGATAATACTCGTAAACAAATGAATGTAGTGTGCCATAAAATATTACATTTTATGCGACTATTATTTACGCGTGAGTTTCATTTAAACGAGTTGAAGAGGACTGAAATAACTAAGAACACGAGAGCAATTACGAGTGGATATATTATGTAATATAATTGAACAGCGTTGTGTAGAACCTGTTGCCAGCGATGTGGAAGGCGTAGTATACCGTTAGCAGAGCCTGTTCTATTATATTTTCCATACGTACTGCAAAAACAGTCTAAATAATGAATCGTCGAATAGTTGGAATCGGTAACTAGAAGCAAACTGTGTAGGAGGTCATTTCTGTTAACCGATTCCAATATTACTGTTTGTTGCGCAAAAGTCTTATAACACATCAGAAACGTGCGTAAAAAATGATCTTGTTAGTGAACTACAGAATACGACTAGACTTTCAAAAAATGGAAATCTTTACACACATTACTGCACACCAAAGAAATGAAATGCAAAAAGGACCGAATCTTGCAACCGATAACTATACTACACGAATGTGACACCAGATGATGTAGCTCCAAATAACACCAAGTAAACCGATACCCCGGGAGTGACAATAAAAATAAGACAAGTGTAGCAAAAACATCAAAAAGAAAAAGATAATACTGGTTACATTAAAAGAAACTTACCGCATATGAACTTCCAAACGAGTCAAAGATCGAGGCTGACAAGAACGAAATAAGGGCATAACAAGACATGATAATGTTAGAAGGTCAAACTGTAACGAAAGAAGCAAATTCCAGAATAACTAATGAAAAAATAATAAGAAACACAAACTTAAGGCACGAATGACGTACCACTCAAATCAGTTCCTCCGCCCTCAATCAGACGCAAAATTTTAAAACAATAAAAAAAAATGAAACCACGAGTCATTCACATAAACCCTCCGGCAAAGACACAGCAATACCCCTCGGCCCACCATTGTAACCAGAAAATATTAAAACGACAGAAAAACCTCCCTCTAGAGAAACCAAAAAACTAACACTCGCACAATAGAGTAACATGAAAAAACGCAACGTAAAACAAGAAAAAAGTATCAGACCCACCAACACCTAACTAACAAAACGAGGCCTGTATATTTTGCTGACTACTTTCATAAATGCAAGAAATAAACAATAACCTTTAGGAATACTCTTCCTCCAACAGTATTGCTCTAAATGGCCTTGCAACACAGAAATCCTTCTCTTTCCCCGCAACGACGCCCAATGATTTCAAAAATTTTATAGTTGATTTACGGTCACTCATTTTCTGAAGCAGAATTTTCGCACTAAAAACAACTGACTCATCCATAACGAACAGCGTGAGAAATCAAGACCTTATAAATCACGACTACTTTCATTAACAAAAGACGGTGAAAACAAATTACGAAATGAAAACAAAACAATCTACATCGTATTTTTAATATACGAGCGTAACGAGGAAATTCAGAGAAATCATTTAACGTTCATCGACAACAATCTGCGGCACAAACAAAATAACATCTCACATTACGTCATTGGTCAAAGCCAACGGATGGTATCGGTCACTAGAATTTACCCGAGAGGTCAGTTTGTGCACAAAATCTTGCACTGGCAGTACCCTCGGAATTATGGACAGCTACAGAGTCAGCACGGCTCAATATTTATGCAGGAGGCTTCCAGCGATTTGTTGGGTTCGTGCTACTTCAACCTGATGCACAACTCCAGAAAAAAAGAGGTCCTACTTGATATTAGGACGTATCCCATGACGTTTGTCACCTCAGTATAGGTATGACGTATTTTATAGCTCACGCTGACTTCTAATGCGAACGCGAATATTGTCTATTTTCCTTTACATGATTCTTTCTGCAACTAAATCCTGTATTTTTGGTTGTGTAAGGTAATTTTCTCAGCAGGTACTCATCAGAAGCAAATGTTTTGAAATTAATTTGTTGTTGCTCACAGCTACTCGTAACATCCAAAGAATCATTTCTTAACAGTTTATATGAGACAGGAAAAATTAACTTGAAAGTTACACGTTTTTTTTTAAAATACGAATTTCTAACATCATAAAATGAAAATAACTTTAAGTATAACAATTTTATGTCATCATCATTTCTTAACTTAGCCAGGAATTCCACGCCTGCCGACATTTTTTTCAGAATAGATGCATACTGTAACTCATCTGTAACACTATAACCAGTAACATTAAAAGGTGTAAATTAACAACAGTGCAATATTTTGGACTGAATTACTGGCGTTAATGAGAGTCTTTCGTGTATGATGTTTGAGAATAATACCAGAGAAAATGACAAGAAAAACTGACTAGAAAAAACTGATGTACTTGTTGTGATTTTCAGTCCAGAGACTGGTTTGATGCAGCTCAACAACTTCTTTATACCCCAGTACCTACTGCAACCTACATCCTTCTGAATCTGCTTAGTGTATCCATCTCTTGGCCCCCCCTACGATTTTTACCCTCCACGCTGCCCTCCAATTCAAATTGGTGATCGCTTGATGCCTCAGAGTACACCCTACCAACCGATCCCTTCTTCTAATCAAGTTGTGCCACAAATTTCTCTTCTCTCCAATTCTATTCAGTACCTCCTCATTATTTTCGTGATCTACCCATCTAATCTTCAGCATTCTTCTGTAGCACCACATTTCGAAATCTTCTACTCTCTTCTTGACTAAACTATTTATGGTCCACGTTTCACTTCCATACATGGCTACACTCCATACAAATACTTTCAGAAACGACTTCCTGACACTTAAATCTATACTCGATATTAACAAATTTCTCTTCTTCAGAAACTCTTTCCTTGCCATTGCCAGTCTACATTTTATATCCTCTCTACTTCGACCATCACCGGTTATTTTTCTCCCCAAATAGCAAAACTCATGCCGTGCGGCTAGGGCTTCCCGTCGGGTAGACCGTTCGCCTGGTGCAAGTCTTTCGAATTGACGCCACTTCGGCGACTTGCGTGTCTACGCGGATGAAATGATGACGATGATGACAACACAACACCCAGTCCCTGAGCGGAGAAAGTCTCCGACCCAGCCGGGAATCGGAATAGGTATGGCATTGCGTCACGCTGACCAATCAGCTACCAGGGGCGGACCATAGTACCGTAATGCACCGTTACAGGGCTCAAAACAACGTGATGCAGTCCGTTCGTGGAGTGGAGTATCATTCAGTAGGTGCTGCAGTCATGCCAGGCCATTCAATGCTGCTAAAGGAGCCATCTCGAAGAGCTAGACACAGCTGCAACATTTCCACTGCTACCGAAATCAGATTAGCCCGTAATACTCTGCATAGTCAATAGGATGCGCCATTTTGTTGTGGATCCTCTAGTGGTATGAAATGGTACTGTATCGTAGAGTTCCGTTGTATACAAAGACTGCAAGCATATAACTGTAAGGAACAAGAAAATAATTGCGTAGCTTTTTTTGCGAGAGATTAGTTGGTTGGTTGATTCGGCGGAGGGAACCAAACAGCGACGTCGTCGGTCCCATCAGATTAGGGAAGGCTGGGAAAGGAAGTCGACTGCGCCCCTTTACGGGAACCATCCCGGCATTTACCTGAAACGATTTAGGGAGATCTCGGAGAATCTAAATCAGGGTGGCCGGACGCAGGTTTGAACCGTCGTCCTTCAGAATGTGAGTCCAGTGTGCTAACCACAGCACCGCTTCGAAAGAGATTAAAGCTTTATGACTACCTCTAACATGAAGAAAATGACTCTCACCTAGATTTTTCCGGAAACGCTTAAGAAATTGTAATTCTGTTTTCCCACAGATAAACTGTGAAGAAGTCTTCGCAAATCAACGAATACTCTCTTCTTATAGCCACAACGCCGTTACACTTAAAATTTCGCTAGCTAACCCAGTGAAAACTGAAAACGATTTAACGTATGGGCAACCAACACTAAATGAAAGATTAGCTGACAAACCTAGCATTGCACGGGTATTTATTTCGCCTCTTTTCTGATAGAAGTGGAAAAAAACTGTTTTCGGTGATGTTGGACCACAGTCATGCAATATTTTTTTAAACGAGTAAACCTCCATTTGAATGTGTATTACTATCTGCATCTAGCCATGCAAAGCACTTTTCAAACATTTCCTGAAAACTGTCTTCAGTAGGTATTTCGGTGGTCGACACGCAATGGAAATATCGTCTTAAGCCTTGCAATTACAAATAAGCCGGACGGTATCGACAACTTCGGTATTGAAAGAAGAATTAGCGACCATGGTGTCACTATAGTAACCATGCTTACGAAAGTTTATAAATATGTTAAGAGAGCGTTTCTGCTGGAAGGAGCAGATAAGCAGTTGTTAGGATCTCACTTACACCGTGAATTGACATCATTTAGCTCCAGTAAGATGGACATAGAATAATTATTGGCCAAGATTAAGAACATTGTAAATTATGGTCTGGAGTACTGGTAAATGGATTAAGGACGGAGAACACCCACCGTGTTTTAATAACGAGATTCGGAAAATGCTGAAGGAGCAGAGGCTGTTGCACTCTCAGTTCAAAAGAGAACGCTAGAATGATGACAGGCAAAGGATAGTAGAAATTCGTGCATCTGTGAAAAGATCTATGCACGAAGCGTACAACTATTACCACCGCCGTACTTTAGCAAAAGATCTGACAGAGAACGCGAGAAAATTCTAGTCCTATGTAAAATCGCTGAGTGGGTCTAAGGCTTCCATCCAGTCACTTGTTGGCCAATCTGTCGTGGCAGCCGAAGATTTAAATTTTCGCATTCAAGAAATCATTCACGCAGGAGAATCGTATGAACGTACCGTCCTTTGGCCATTGAACATACTCACGTGTGGAAGACATAGTGATGAGCATCTCTGACGCTGAAAAGTGAGTTCAAACCAAACAAGTAATCAGGTCCAGATGGAATTCCAATTCTGTTTTTCAAAGAGTGCTCTAGCTTGCATTTATCGTGAAACTATAGCCAAGCAAAAAGAGCCAAGCAGCTGGAAAAAACCACATGTCACTGCAGTGTTTAAAATGGGTAAAAGAACGGACCCGCAAAATTACAGACCAACATCGGTTTGCTGCAGAATCGTTGCACACATTCTTAGTTCGTATATAATACGTGTTCTTGAGACCGAGAAGTTTACGTCCATGAATCAGCATGGTTTTAGAAAGCATCGGTCGTGCGAAAATCAAGTTGCCCTTTCTCACATGATACACGTCGAACTATGGATGAAGGGAAACAGGCGGAGTCCATAGTTCTAGATTTCCGGAAATCATTTGACACGGTGCACCATTGCTGATTGTTAAATAATGTACAAGCATATGGTATAGGTTCAGATGAGTGGCTCGAAGATCTCCTAAATGATCGAACCCAGACATTTGTCTACGATGACGAGTGTCAGTCAGAAACAAGGGTATCGGTGTGATGAGTGGCTCGAAATGTAGGAAAATGTAAGTTACTGCGGATGAGTAGGAGAAACAAACCCGTAATGTTCGCACTTTGGCCGCGTGGGATTAGCCGAGCGGTCTGAGGGGCTGCAGTCATGGGCTGTGCGGCTGGTCCCAGCGGAGGTTCGAGTCTTCCCTCGGGCATGGGTGTGTGTGTGTGTGTGTCTGTCCTTAGGATAATTTATGTTAAGTAGTGTGTAAGCTTAGGGACTGATGGTCCCATAAGATTTCACACACATTTGAACATTTTAACATTTTGTTCGCATTTTGACTGTTAGTAAAACGTCGATTTATAGATGTAGCGATATTCTCTTCTGCTTCGATATCTCAAGTGCAATATCGAGTTCCAATATTTTTATTTTATATTAGACTTTTGTCGCAATTTTCGGTAAATATTTGGAATTGTTATTTTGAAATTGTAATGGGGCGCAATTTTATTTTCACTGTGTGAAGGAGTCATACTACTTATTGAGCTTTCATGATGTCGTCTTTGTCTTCTTTGACTGTGTAAAGTAAGTGTAGTTGGCACAAAGAAGAAGTACGATTGCACTGGGGAGGTGTTGGTGTGAATGGAATAACAAGATTTCCGATGTGAAGACACAGCACACCAGCTACGTTAAAAAACAATTTGTGAACCAACTAGTGTTCTGTTTCTTTGCATTGGAATTCTTCAAAAACATTCCTGAAAATGATGAAGAAAATTATAAAAGACAAGATTGGCCTTTGCGGTGGTCAGAGACGTGTAAGAGGAAATGCTGACGTAATCGGCACTATCAATAGAAACTGGAGCGTTTAACTTCGCACGCAATTTTGACACTACAACTGCTAGTTCGCTGTCATTTACAGAAATGAAAAAAACAGGGCAGTCTACATGATGTGTTCTGGAACAATCCGATGTGTGACGAAACGAAACGATGGAGGCACTGGACACCTTTTATTATACCACTTACATGTAGTTACCACTGTCAGGAAAGAGGTTACCGCCGCCAAGTTTGAACGAGTATCATTTTCTTTCAATTCCTGCTCTAAGTGTAATAGGCAGGTTGCTAGCTTGTTGACGTATAGAATATCTGGTAATAAATCTATATTTAAATACATAGCTCTAAAACCGGCAGTGTATTTACAATGTGCAACCGATTTCTTTGTAGGCTGACGGGTCGATATTTTTTCGTTGGTATATCGATACCTCTATGATATATCGAAAGCCTATCAGGACATATTTTAAATATCGATACATAGGACTCGCGAAATTTTTATAAATGTCAACAATCCTAGTTCGGGTACAGCATTAATAGTGTACTGTTTGACACAGACAGGTCGCTTAGATAGCTGGACGTAACATTTCAAAGCGAATGGAAATGGAACGAGCATGTGAGGATTGTGGTAGGAAAGGCGAATGTTGATTGTTTAATATACTGGAATGCAAGTGTACATTAAAGTGACGTCAAATGACATAAGGCTTGCTGGGACTGGTGTATCCATGTTATGGATTCTGTCTTTTAATTCGTTCGAGTTTTCCAGGTTCCTGTTGATTTCAAAACTGAGTATTTCCTTTAATAATGTGTGTATATTTTGGGCTAGATGATACGATGATGCATTTCTGAAATTGATAACTCACCCTACTGGAATATTTTGTTTGTAGATATTTGGTGCGTAATTTGGAGTGGGTGCCAATGGATTCTCATGTGTCATTCTTTTTATTTGGCCTTTTGAAAATATTTTAACTGGTCAATTTGGTGACGCTAATGTTCTTCAGAAAATCTTATGTTTTATGTATGTTTTGCATATATATTCCTTTTCGTCCATAATCAACACAATATTTCCTTCGACCACTCTCGTTAGTATGCCACTATTTTGTTTTAGTTTACATTTTTACATCTTGGCTGTGATTTATCTAGGTATTTCTACATCTACATCTACATGAATACTCTGCAATTCACATTTAAGTGCTTGGCAGAGGGTTCGTCGAACCACAATAATACTATCTCTCTACCATTCCACTCCCGAACAGCGCGCGGGAAAAACGAACATCTAAACCTTTCTGTTCGAACTCTGATTTCTCTTATTTTACTTTGATGATCATTCCTACCTATGTAGGTTGGGCTCAACAAAATATTTTCGCATTCGGAAATGTTGTTAGAGCTCATGGTGGATTTGTGTGTTCCAGCTATAATGTTCTGTTTTAGTCCTGTTGCTAGTAGAATTTTTTCTTATTTGGTAAGATTGATGGCAGTTGGGTTATTGATTCTGTCGTGAAAACCAATTTTTTTTTATTGTGGTGACTGTTTGCAGTGGGTGTGCTTGTCCTGCTCATGATTCTTCTGCGTTTCGTTTTGTTTCTTCTGCCTGTCTTGCAGTACTTTTTATATGTTTGCCTTCTCTCACCCTGTTATATCCTCAGAGAGACCTAATATTTCGGATTTATTGGCCCCTTCTAGAGGTGCCTTTTAAAATTTAGTGTTGAGCAACAGTTTCATAGAATACATTACCCTAACTTCTTGATTTAACCACTTAACCTCAGCCTTCCTTTTCGCTTTTCTTGTGGGAGATGACATGCTATGCACAGAGTTTTTAATATAGTCTGTAATAACATTATAAGATAGTCAGTTTTGATTAAACGGTTCACATTTCACAGATTTTAATAGAGAAAATTAACTGATAATCGTACAGGGGTGTTACAACATGTTGGGGTCACATGAAAAAAACAGTGTTTTGCATAACGTGTGGACCTTATATCCAAAAATTTTAACTGCAGACGCGGCAGATGGAAGGAGCAAGACAAAACGATGAATATTAAGATAACTTAAAGCGAACTGGGTGCCAGGTCCTGATGGAATTCCAGGCGCATTTCCCACTAAAAACGCTGCGCAACTAGCCGCTATTGTCCCTCATGTTTGTTGAGAATCTGTAGCTCTGGTAACACATTGGTGACTGGAAAGGAGCGCGGATCCCTGCTGTTTACAAAAAGGGTAAAAGATGGGAGGCAAATGAAATCATACAGCAGATGCTACTGTCATTAATTCTATTGTTCCAGAATTTGGACTTTTATGAAACTGGTACGACAGGAAGTTGAACGAGGTAAGAGATGCAGTGCCTAGGATCGTAAAATTTGCCGCCTATTCTCTCAGAGGCATCTCGATGCCGTATAGGAAGGCAGTGAAAAATTTGTTGTAACTTTGGATGAGCACCTCATCTGAGCAGTGAATACTGTCGCCACAAACAGCAAGGCTATCGCTTGTCTCTGTTCCCTCGAGATGTTTCGGAAAGTGCGAGTATTTACACAGTGTGTGCAATGTAGATTTGTGCAGTCATTCGTTTTACCTAAACTCCACTATTCCGTGTAAACCAACACGAGAAGTGTTAACTCGAGGTGGCTAGAATCAACCACAAATACTTGTTTACATGCACCTGGGACACCCATCTATTTGACTGTGTTAGTGCTTCACACAGCCAGTCAGGATTCTTCCGTCCAGACGAGTTACGTAACTATTAAACGATGTATCTACGTCACTGGATACTCAGTGCGCATGCACTCCAGAGATCAAGTACCCACCATCTCATCACATTCGGAACACTATTTCTCCCTTACTTAGCATCCCAACTTCGTCTATCTATAAAAGAAAAACTTTTCGCTAACTCCTTCTGTGTAGCTGATGTCTGCCTTCGGAACAACTGTTTCCACGATGCGCTCAATTCAGCACCCTGTTGCTTTTAAGAAGAAGCATTTCTGTATGTAAACCTAACATTTTCCGAAAAATTAACGTACATGAGCAATTATCCCTCTGTTAAACACATAGAGATTTCATTCCAGACACAGTACTTTATCTTTTTCACTTCTCTGTCAGTCACACCACTTCCTTTCTCCCTGCCCGCATTAAGCGTTTCTTATCAGGTTCCTCTGTCTCCCTCTCTTAAAGCCTTTTTCTCACGTCCGCTGAAGCTAGTGTTTTCAGTTTAAATCCATGTGAACATAATTTGTCTTTAATTGTTGCATATGTCACGAACGAACATAAATTCTAATTTTTCTACACTATTTATCTCTTAGTATTTTACAAATTTCGGATTCAATGTTAGATGTAAGGTAAAACATGCTTGTCGTCACGATTGTAGTTTAAAATACGTAGAACATCTGGTTAGATTTAAGAGAGAGCCGTTTGACCATTATATTTCCAGGTAATAAATAAAAAATAAGAGATAAGTATCGCCGGTGCGAAATCCTACTGTATATGTTAGGGAAGCTAAAATTGGGATCTTTTGCAGAATGGCAGCTTGGTTATCTCGGAAGATTGTAAGTTAATTTAGTGAAACTATAGTCGAAGAAGTCTGTTTGATCGTTATTGTCACCACTGCTTTCATCGCGTAGGGATTGTGAGTGAAAAGTAAGAGAGGTTAGGACAAGAATAGAAAGATAATTGAAAAAACTGATACGAAGCTCTTTTCGCCATACATCATAGAGTGACTTACGGTGTACATTTATGTCGGTTTGCGTGCAAATGGAGACCCGTCATACGCGTAAGAGAGTGTCTCACGTAATCACTAATTTTGTGCTTCCTAGGCGCTGTGTCCACCTGACTGCACCTTAGGCCTTTCTTTAAAACCAAAGGAGACGCACACAACTTACGTGCTAAAAATTTGAGCAAACAATATCACTCAATTTAGACTACTTCACATTTACTGTTAGAAGACGGAAATGATACTTACGTCGTTTCCAGAGGGAACAGTAACTGCATGAGCAGCCTGAAAAAGAGAATGAGAATAATTGTTTTCGTAGGTATCAGAACAGTTGACATAGCATTAGTTGTCTGTGCGTTGATTTTGACTAAAAATAAACAATATTAAGCAGTGCAGTTTGCATATTTACTCCCCCGTTGTTTTTGTTGCGGTCTTCAGTCCGAGGACTAGTTTACTGCAGCTCCCCACGACAATCTATCCTTTGCATGTCTCTTCATCTCTGAATAACTACTGTAATCTACATCCATTTCAGCCTTGTACTTCCCTTCACTATCCAACCTATGATTCCTTGATGTCCCACTATGCGTTCTATCAACCGGTCTAGTCTTTTAGTTAAGTTTTGCCACACATTTTTGTCTCATCAGCGCTCGATCTAACCAACTCATCCTCAGCTTTCTTCTGTAGAACCACGTGTCAGACATTTCTGTTCCCTTTTTATCAGAACTGCTTATCTTCTACACTTCCATATAAGGCCACTCTTCAGACCAGTACCTTCAGTAAAATCGTTCTGACACACATATTGTTATTAGATGTTAACAAATTCGTGTTTTCCAGTAATGTCTGAGGTTTATACCCTCTCTACTTTGGCTATCCAATTTTGGTTTCACATACTGTTTGTTCAGTGGGGTTATGGTACAACACTCTCTTACTTCCTTTACAATCACTGCTTGCTTTAAATGTCCTACGACTCTTATAACTGCTGTCTGGTTTCTGTAAAAGCTCTAAATAACCATTCCTTC
This sequence comes from Schistocerca cancellata, assembly GCF_023864275.1. Classification (NCBI taxonomy): domain Eukaryota; kingdom Metazoa; phylum Arthropoda; class Insecta; order Orthoptera; family Acrididae; genus Schistocerca; species Schistocerca cancellata. The sequence continues at coordinate 599,305,908 of NC_064630.1, forward strand.
CCTCTACTTTACGTCTCGTACCTTCAGAATTTTAAAGAGTGTATCCCAGTAATATTGCTAAAGGCTTTATCTGAATCTTCAAATGCTGTAAAAGTAGGTTGCCTTTCTTTCTCCTGTATTCTAAGATACGTCGAAGGGTCAATATCGCATCGCGTGGTCTTACATGTATGGCCTCTAAATCCGAAATCTCTAGAAGAAGCAACTGCTAACCTCACAACGTCATTTTCAAACGTCAGATAGTATAGTTTAAAATAAAAAAAGAAAAGTACCCAATTAGTTAAACACTGAGCCATAAAATATTCATTTATTAAATCAATGTTTACTTTTTACTTTCATACTGTGATAAGGCGGAGTACCACAAATAGGCGACCAGTGAAATTACATTAACAGTGTTCTGCACCGCTAGCCCAAAGTAGCAGTTGGAAGAGATCATTTAATGACACTACAGCGAACTGCAGATGCACGTAGGGTGATCTTATTGTGAAAACAATTCGCGACTTAAGCCAGATTCGCAAATACGCGACTGTGCGATGGGCTCTGAGTCGGAGTTTTCCAGTTTGAATACTGTTTGGGATGGAATAAATTTTCACCACTGGTATTTAGCTGCCAGAGGTGGTGGCGTAACTTTTTTGATCTCCAGACTTTGCACCAGTGTTTTGTATCAAATTCGGCAGCACTCCAAAGTGTCTCACGAAGTCAGGGCGAGTGACACTTTTGATGAAGGAGAAGTTATTGCTGGAGGTCCCCTTGGCGCTGACTGAGTGGAGTAGGCTGTATACCGGCATTACAATTCACCCAATCCTTTCCCCCATCATCGTACAACAGAATTACGACCACACTACACACACATCCATTTATGTCGTAAACAACTAACACACTTCAGACACAAGTCTCACCACGAACCGTGTGAAATGGGCCGTAGTGCTCGAAGGAAAAACCCCTTCTCTTCAGGCTACTGAACAGCCTCCTTGGGTCTCACTGTCTACACTACTATTCAACTTTCTCTCTACTGTGAGAACTTTTTAAGCATGCGTTACCGACAAACTGGAGTTTCCTACATACAAGGCTACTTTTTTTCGAAAACTTTTTGAAGATGAAAAATATTTGTTCATTGTGATATTTCAAAACATGAACCGGGACAAAATGAGATTTTATTAAGTCCTATGATGCTGTTACATAGTATACACTTACCGCAACGAGAAACTGCTGCTAAACATCGTGCCATATGTTTCGTGACAAAATATGGTGAATAGAAGAAATGCCAAATCCTAATTGTCCACACTTCCATTTAAGACATGGCATGGGACATAGGATGGCACTTTCTTAATAAAAGAATTCGCTTCGAAACTGGCAAAATAATCATTATTCACGTTCTGTAGCGAGGTGCGTGACATTTGTTAACGCTGTACGTTGCCTGACACAGTATTGTACTCATCCAGGGAGACTGTTCACAGCAAATGTTTTCACTGCTGGGAATTGCAGCATCCAACAAGAGGAACAAATACTGAGAAATGACCTGAGTTTTAAGTTCGCTAAGGACGTAAACAATGCGATGAAGACGACCACATTAGGTGGCTCAGATGCAGAAGAACGATAAAGAAATATTGGAGCGGAGACAATGGTCGGAAGAACTGATTGTTCTAGTAGATAAACAGAAACTACCTTCTGTGAAATCAGAGAAAGTCGTCAATCTTAAGAGTACAGTGGGAATTTCATTGTTGCTGTCCATGTGCCTAAAACCTATTTGGCACAAGCTTAGTGTACCAAAAATTCAATTCAAGCCCTCTGGATGGGGGGTGGGGGGGGGGAGGGGGGAGTGAATGATGAGGAATAGAAGGGAGATCAAAGTAGGTAAATTCATTACACAATATTAAGATTTTCGGTGTAAATAAGGGGATTTCCATCTTAATTCGTCGATTGATCAAGAAAATAATTGCCTACGGCGTATAGATAGAACTGTCATATCTTGAATACTGGAAACTGTTAAAAGAAATAAAACTTTATATTTGTTATATTTGTGATTTATTGAGCCTGAGCAGAGATCTCACAAGTCTCCGACATAATACTGGTTTGCTGGGTATATGGAGGCTGAGAAATACGTCTTCCCATATCGCACTGGCTGACTAGAGTAAGCCTTTATAAGGAACTGTTGCCATTTCTAACCTTCGATTGGCTTGCCTTCGAGAACAGTGAGAGTGAATGTGCACGGAAGATATTTTACACAGTGCGAGAATGTGTTTTATCCTGTTTCACTTGTGTACAGTAATTTTCGAAGTACATCTGATGATGTGCGTTACGCATTGCACAAAGGCAATTAATACAGAATGTCATGGTATAACCTGAAAATGTGTAATCAATCATTGCCAGTAGCTCAGCAGACTTAGTAGTCGTAGCGATCCACTTTGAAGCTAAGGTGAGAGTTATCAACAGACTTACGAATGTTCTATACCTTCTGCGTAAGGCGCACACCTATAGAAGACACAAGGATAGTGGACAGAATATTCGCGACCTGTGCCTGAACAGTATACGTCCAACTAAAACGCCTTAGTGAAACGTCTGTGCGTTACAAGCAGTCCACACCATAATGTTCCTATAATAATGTCGGCCTGATATGTTGAACATCGTCTTTTACGGAAAACTATTGTTAAAACTCAACATAGCGTACGGTGTGCCAAAACGGAAGGGTGAGAGAACCGTGGACATCCACAATAAATTTCCACAACTGTGGTGTGGTGTAGTGATTAGCGTCATTAATTCCTGTGAAGTGGGTTGCTAATTCGTCTCTATTGCCATCAATTATTTAGAATCTATAACTTCTGGAACGTTTTTGAAGTGTTTTGTATTTGTACATTTGTATAATGGAGTGTTCGATGTTTGTATATAAACACCAGCATTTTAGAACATTCGATGTTTCTAAAAATAGCTTCTCTCTCCAGCCAGGAGGTAAGTTCCGTTCCAATTGTACGTTGGTACCAATGAAAAAACGTGCTTTCAGTACTACGTGTTGAACTTCATTGACGATTCTGCCTTCGGATATGGGACTGATTGTGACTTAGACGTGACCTTTTTTGATGAAGAGGCTGGGTGCTTCAAAACATCCGCGTCAATGTCGTCCCAATCAAACAATGTAAAAGTCGTCTCTTATACGGAAGGGAACAGGAATACAAGCAGTACATCTTTCCTCAGATCCATGTATTCAGAGACTGATGGATTTTAAAACAGCAGTAAACCAGCTGCATGTCAGACATCCATCAATGATTTTCGGAGACACTGCTCAGTGCCTCATACAGAAACCTAACGTGACAGAAGCCGATAAAATCTCACAATTGATGAAAGGAGTCGCTGAAAACTGGCAATGGCTGTCACAATCACAGAGGAATTCATCGAGTGGTACGATCAAAGCGAAGAAACGAACAGAAAACAGATGTGCGAAAGTGGTATTACCAACTGCAGAATGTGGTCCTTATGGCAGTTGTGGAAGACCACCATGACCTCACTTCTCTCACACGTCATATGGTAAGAGAGAAATTCGACACTACAGGGTCACTAGCGCACCTGTGGTCTTGGGGTAGCGTGTTTGATTAATTACCAAAACGTTCTAGGTCCTGGGTTCGAAGTCCACCACTGTTTAAATTTTGAATTAGTATCATCAGAAATGGCGGCCGGAGACCTCCTGCATAAGAATTCCTCATCATACAGCCAAATATCTTGTCATATGAGGTCGGAGGAAGGGACAGAGGTCCAGGTCACTCTCTTGCTCCTAGAGCGGGAAACGCCCCAAAAGGTGGAGGAACTAACAATGATCAACGGCATGACGATGCAGAAGGCAATGGTATCCACTGCATTATAGACACGTGATGTGTATTCGCACGACATGTGACCTGTAATTGAAAAAGTGTCATGATAATCTCCCCATTCGCGAAAGAATCAAAACTAGTCTCCCATTCGGGTCTCAGGGAGAGGACTGTCGAGACGGAGGTGACCTTGAGAAAAAGACTGAATATTCAACGAAAGGATAACGTTCTAAGAGTCGGGCGTGGAATGTCAGGAGCTTGACTCTGGTAGGGAAACTGGAAAATCTTAAAATACTAACGCTCAATCTATATACAGTGGGGGTCAGTGACGTGAAATGGAAAGAAGACAAGGCTATTAGGCACCCGAAAATGGTGTAATGGAAGTAGTATTCCTTAGAAATAGGACTGTTGGCAGAGAGTTTACTAGTGTGCACTGTTCAGCGATATAACTGTACTCATCTGAATGGACAGCAAACCAAATCCAACAACGACAGTGCAGATATACATGCCGATGACGCAAGCATAAAATGGAAAGTCAGAGAAAGTATATCAGGATACTGAACGGATAATTCAGTACGTAAAGGAGATGAAAATTTAATAGTCATGTGGAACTGGACTGCGCTTAAGGATAAGGAGTAGAAGAAAAGGTTACACGAGAACATGGGCATGGTACTAAGAATGGGATAGGAGGACTAACTCATTTCAGCGCTATATTACAGCTAGCAAATATTCTGTTCTGTTCAAGAATCACAGGAGGAGGAGGTATGCTTGGAAAAGGCCGGGAGATACAGGAAGCTTTCAGTTAGATTACATCATGGTCAGGCAGAGATTCCGAAACCAGATACTGGACTGTAAGGCGTATCCAGGGGAGGAAACCGGCTCAGATCACGATTTAGTAGTGATGAAGAGTAGGCTGGACTGACTCAGCAATAGAAAATTCAAAACAACCTTCGATGAAACTAAATGCAAGGTTGGTTACATTGTGAGTGCAACGGGGATTCCACTCTGAAATGCAGAGCAAAGAGCAGATAGGTGGAAATATTACGATGAAGGCATCTATCAGGGGGGAGACTTGTCTGGTAACGTGAGAAAAGAAGAAACAGTTGATATAGAAGGGGAAAAGGATCCACTATTAGAATTAGAATTTAAAAGAGATTTGGAAGACTTAAAGTCGAATAAGGCTGAAGAGATGGATAACATTCCAAACGAATTTCTAAAATCGTTGGTGGAAGTGGAACAAAAGGTTGATTCTCGCTGGTGTGTAGAATGTGTGAGTCTGGCGATATGACTTTCGGGAAGACACCATCCACCCAATTCCGAAGTTGCAAGAGTCGACAAATGAGACAGGTATAGCCCTGTCAGCATAAGTGCTCATGTGTCCAAGTTGCTGGAAAGAATAACACACAAAAGAATGGAAAAGAAAACTGACGATCTGTAGATGACTATCAGGTTGGCTTGAGGAAAGGTAAAGGCGCCAGAGAAGCATTTCTCACGTTGCGGTTGATAATGGAAGCAAGACTGACGAAAAAGCTAGACCCGTACACAGAATTTGTCGACTGCAGAAAACTGTCGACAGTGTCAAATGGTGCAACGTTTTCGAAATTCTGAAAGAAACAGCGGTAAGCCACAGGGAAAAGCGCGTAATAAGCAATATGTACAAGAAACAAGGGGAAATGATAAGAGTGGGAGACCAAAAACGAAGTGCTCGGATTAAGAAAGGTGTAAGGTCTTTCTCCCCTTCTGTTCAATCTATACATCGAAGAGGCAATGACAGTATTAAAAGAAAGGTTCAAGAATGGAATTAAAATTAAAGGTGAAAGGATATCAGTGATAAGATTCGCTGATGACATTGCTATCCTCAGTGAAAATGAAGAATTACAGGGTCCACAGACTAATGACTACAGAATAATAATTTAGAGTAAACAGAAGAAAGACAAAAGTAATGAGAAGTAGCATAAATGAGGACAACGAGAAACTTAACACCAAAATTGGTGATCACGAATTGGATGATGTTAAGGAATTCTGCAACATTTGCAGCAATATAGCCGGTAACGGACGGAACAAAGTTGACATCAAAAGCAAACTAGCACTAACAAAAAGGGCATTCCTTTCCAAGAGAAGTCTTACTAGTATCAAACAAGGCCTTAATTTGGGGAAGAAATTTCTGAGAACGTACCTTTGGTAATTTTTTGGAAATTTGTGGTAAGGTCTTATGGGACCAAACTGCTGAGGTCGTCGGTCCCTAAGCTTACACACTTCTTAATCTACGCTAAGGACATCACACAACACCCAGTCATCAGGAGGCAGAGAAAATCACTGACCCCGCCGGGAATCGAACCCGGGGACCCCGGGCGCGGGAAGCGAGAACGCTGCCGCACGACCACGAGCTGCGGACGACAGTCAGCTGCAGACGATTATTGTCGACCTGTGGGATGAAGCCAATCGCTGCACACCTGACACGGTCACTCCCCAACATGCCGTTGTTGACGTCATCACCGTAAAGAGCTTCCAGCCGCTCGTATAGCGGGGCGTGGCCGCCACATATGCAAATTCTCCATGGACGACAGTGACCAATACGTTAATAAATCTCACTGTCGTCATCATCGATGGCCAAACTGGCTGGGTGGTATTCGACTAATGAACCTCCATTTTTGCAATATCGGATGCTTATCGTCTTTAGCCAAAGAAGACAATATTCCCCAATACGAAAGCAAATGCGCCGAAAGTCGCCAAGGGAAATATGTCTAACCGACAAGAAAATGCACTGCAAGAATTACTATCACTGACAAACACAGCCCTTCAAATTTTCTCTTTTAGAATGTAGTCCTAGTGTCATTCTCGGACGGGTCTTTATGCAGGTATCACAAGGCGTCGCTTGACGAAGCTTTTCCTACAAATGCACATGTCAAAGATTTCTCTAGGAGATTGTATGTCACTGAAACCGTTGTTTTCACATCATCATCATTAACGAGACAAACTGTAGTCGCTAAACGAGACTCAGTTTTACTGTGAAGCTTTTCTCGATTACAAAAAGCTACTCGGGCTCAAAAAAGGAATCTAAATGTCAGAGACAATCGTAAGATGTGCGGATGGTCAAGGGGAACTTTGGATCACTAACTGTCACAAGCAGCCTTAACGCATACCTAACGGCATGTATGCAGGGAAAGCCGAACCAGTCTAGGAAGGATGGCTTAGTGTCATCAACGAAAAATCGTGCTCCGATACCAGTACAGAAAACGCGTGGTAGAAAGCTATTACCGAACTGCCAGCAGCATCTGCACAGTCCGAGAAACAACGTCGGCGATTGTTAGCAATTCTGCGCCAGTTCTCGACGCTTTCAACTCCGAGGCGGAAAAGAGGCAGATCAAGCGGTCTGTGGTAAAGCACCGTATCAACAGTGGGGATGATTCGCCAATTAGCCATCTCTCGTAAAGGTTGTCGCTGGCTGAACAACAGATAATCCGGGGTGAAGTGGAGAAAATACTGCAAGATGGGGTTTCAAAGAGTTCTCTGTCCACTCCTGTGCTCCTTATGAAGAAGAAGAACGAACGGCACATGGCGTTTCTATGTCGAATACTGACGACAGAACAAAATTTTTAAGTAAGATGTCTCCACATTTCCACGCACTGATGACACTTACAGTGCTTGAAAAGAGGGAAGTTTTTCTCAAGTCTGTACATGCATAGAGGCTACTAGCAAATCATGATTGATGAGGCTGATGGGGAAAAGAATTCATTCATGCCTCTATAGATTCGAACTTACATCGTATCGACTATGTGATGTTGCAGCCGCCTTTGAACGTATGATGGATAACCTACTTTGACTCTGTGTCTTTTCCATCTGGGTGACATTTGAAGAACATCTAAGCCATCTGACAATCGTGTTGAACTGTGTTCAGACTGAAGATCTGTGCCTGAATCCTAGAACGTGCGTCTTCGTCGCCCAAGAGATAAATATTTTGCAGCACTTAGTGAATGTCGATGGAGTCCGTCCCGATCCAGAGAAAATTAGAGCAGTCACAGATTTTCCAATTCCTCGGTACCTTCGTGATATGGAGCTTTCTTGTAATGGCCTCGTATTGCCGCGAGTCCGTAAAGTAACTTCCATATAAACTCCTGTCTTTTGTAAGAAATAGGGCAGAGACATGACAAATTTTCCTCGGAAGAGGTGCTAGAAAGATATTTCCTTTTCCGTAAGGAGCCAATCCTCATCTCAGTTCTAGCCGTGTATGATATACTATATGCCGAAACAGCACTTCGCAGTGACAGTAGCTCTTTTGGGATGGGGATACAGGAAGGTGCTGAAGAGGTGTTGGCTTATGCTGCCAGACTACTTTAGAAGTTCTAGGTGAACTACTCTGCAACTGAGAAAGCGTGCCTGCAGTTGTTTGAGTTATCAACAAGATCTGGCTGTATTTATTTAGGAATCCATTCACCTTTGTGACAAGTCACAATTCTCCATGTTGGCTGAAGAGCCTGAAGGACCAGTCATGTCAACTGGCGAGGTGAACACTGAGGCTTCAGAAGTGCGACAGCAAAATGGTGTTCAAACGCAGATGCAAGCACAAGGATGCCGACTGCCTTTGGTGGAACACACTGGCGTAGGTTAAATCTCAGTCATCGCTGCATCAAATGGAATTGCTGATGAATGGAGGGAAGATCTAGCAATTTCGAAAACCATAAAAATCATGAGGAATGAGAAACCGACCAAATGAGAATTCCAGTTAGTAAACAGAGCACTGTAAAAGAGGAAGTATGATCCAGTGCGAAGGAAAGTTCTCATCATCCCAGCATCTAAGTCAAGCTCTCCTGAAGTATTTGTATAACGCTTCAGCATCTGCTCAACGGGGATCTAGCCTGAATGTCGAGTGAATAATAAAGAACAAACAAGACATAATTTCGCTGCTATGGAAAACGCATTAATAGGATATACTGTGTCTACAGGAAATACACAATGTCGAATCATCACATAGGCCTAAGTTAGTGTGCTGCATTTAGTTATAGAGGTACAACATATTAAACGTGGTAGTATGATTTTCATTCGACTTGACCTGGCCTTAACTTCCACGGAGAAAACAGAAGCAAATGGCGCTGAGATATTAATTATCGAATTCTGAATCTTCACGGTGCCATCCTTATATAAGCACCAGGGTGAAAACCTTAAGCTTATTATCCCAAACAATTTAAAATAAGCAGAAAACACTGTCTCTCGTAGGTGACCTCAACTACCATTGTATAAACTTGTGGTACAACGGTATTAGTGGCAATGGTCAGTCGCTAGAAGAATGGATGGAAGTGAATAACTTCTTTTTCCTACATGGCTCATGGCTGCCGTACTATTTCATTAGCCAAATTTGGAAACGAGGCTACAATCATAACAACTGCTTTGTCAGCAATTACATCCAAGACATATGTATTGAAAATATATAGGAAGATCTTCTAAAAACTCAACATAGGCCCATTGAAATTCAGATCTTCTCGGCAGTCAAACCTGTTAACATACGCTTTCGAAGAAAGTACAACTAAAAAAAAAAAAGTAGAAAAACCAGATGGACGGATTTCTCCAGGAATTAGACGAGGAAATCAGCAACATAAATTCCTTACCCGAAGACGACCCAATTTTTGTACAAATTCACCATAAAGTGTCAAAAAGTACAATCCAAGAGGCTGTAGACATACCACGTTTCTCTGAGGGTACCAAAAACACCTTAGTGAAATATGAAGAATCGTACTCAAAGGACCCTTTCAGAGACGAGATCGTGGCACAACTCTTAGCACTAAATGAAACAAGGCAACAAAAGTGGGTTTGATCCGTGGAGAAAGTAGACGTGTAACCTAGCGGAAAAATTGCATGGAATCTGATCAGAAAGCTCGATGGGGAACTAAAGGGAGCAGAGAAATGGCTAGAGTGACTCCTAATCTAACTGCGCTTCAGCTACTACTGAATGGGAAGCCCAATAAAAAATGGGAGAAAAGTGTTACATCTTGATATCCACACAGAAGTCCACAACTTCTCCTCTCCTTTGATAATAAGAGAACTCAATGAGGACATAAACTCTATAAAAAACGGAAAGATGGATGGTGCCGGTGGTGCTGTGTGTACGAAAAATTTAAAGCATGTCGGACCGAATGCCAAAAATTGGATGTGAAGCCTGTTCAACCACTGCCGAGAAACCTTCAAAATCCCTAAACTATGGAGGGAGTCCAAGGTAATAGCACTCTTAAAACCAGAAGAAGAGCCTGACTCATCAAGCAGCTAACAGCGCATGTCACTTCTGTGCCACATCTTCAAACTGTGTGAAGGACTGCTCCTTAGTTGAGAATCAATATCATCATCGATTCAAAGTTAATCCCGCAGGAAGCAAGCATACGGCCAGGTAAATCTTTTACTGGCCAGATGTTGGTACCCAAGGATAAAAAAGAGGAGGGATATGAAAATAAATGAATAACGGGCTTGTCTCTGGTCGATCTAAGTGCCGACTACGATACAGTAAACCACCGAAAACTATTGGTCAAAATCTATGATATTACTAGGGACCATAAACTAATAGAAATTGTAGAAACTTTGCTGCGGAACAGACAATTCTACATCACAACAGAAGAGAAAAAAATGTGGCTGGAGGAAGAAGAAAAACTGCCTTGCTCAGGGTAGTATTCTAGCCCCTATCCTGTTCAACATATATACGAACGACCAGCCAATACCCGAAGATAAAGAGACATTTTCTCTATGCTGATGTCTGGGTAACTCAGAGCAAGGAAGAGCCTGTGAGGAACTAGAGGAAAAGTTGGAGAATACTCTAGCTTCTAGTAAGTCTGCACTTTTCACCTGCACACACACGTGTCAAATAGAAAGCTGCACATTAACTGGAGTGGGTCTGCCTTTGAGAGCATGGACCGGCTGACATACCTCGGTTAATGCTTCATACAGGGTGACCATCATTGAACTATATGAAAAAAACTACGGCAGGCACAGACTTTATTCAACATGTAAACGTCGCTACTGATGTTCGAATGAAGGCTATGACATGTTCGATTTGCATGCCATCATTGACGATGATGTGGCGCAGACGAATAGCGAAATTCTGCATGACCTCCTGAATGGCTGTTTCCCGTTTAGGAATGGTTTTGGGGTGATTTCTATACCCCTTGTCTTTAATGTAACACCGCAAAAAGGAGTCGTGTAGGTTCAGATCCGGAGAATATGGCGGCCAATCGAGGTCCATGCCAGTGGCCTCTGGGTGCCCCAGGGCCAGAATGCGGTCCCAAGGTGCTCCTTCAGAACATCAAACACTCTCCTACTTCGATGGGGTCGAGCTCCTTCTTTAATGAACCACATTTTGTCGAAATCAGGGTCGTGGTTGATAATGTGAATGAAATCATCTTCCAAAACTTTCACGTAAGAGTCTGTAGTCACCGTTTTATCAAAGTCGAGAAATATCACACCGATTATTCAGTTACTGGGCATTGCACACCACTCAGTCACCCGTCGGGGGTGAAGAGACTTCTCGGTCGCGAAATACGGATTCTCAGTCGCCCAAATGCGCCAATTTTGATTTTTGACAAACCGCTCCAAATGAAAGTGGGCTTCGCCGCTAAACCAAGCCACACTGCGCATACTAATTCCGTACATGCCCCGCGGCCAACCGCTTAGTTTGAACGTCCTAACACAAACTGTTCAGAAGTTATCACGATTTTATTTCATGTATTTCAGTAACTGTCACCCTGTATGTCCCTGACATACAGACATCACTACTAAAGAAACGCGAAATAAGGTAGCTGCCAAAAACAATATCCTTAGCAAACTAACTTGCAGTAAGTGAGGCACCAAACCTACTGTGTTTAGAACCACCGCTTTACCATTTTGCTTTTCTGCAGCTGAGCACGCATACTCTGTCTGGTGTACATCGTCTCATGCAAAGAAGGTCGGCATAAGCCTTAATGAAACCTGTAGGCTAGTCACAGGATGCATGAAGCCCACTCCACTGGAAAAGCTCTACCAAGTTCCAGGTTGCAGCAGTTCCAGTCTCGTAGGGTAAATCCTGAACATAGCGAGCAGTTCAGAAAGAGGGGTGGAGCTGAATTAAATTACAGGTCGTGGAAAATGCTTAATCGTACTACAACTGTTGCAGCTCCCGTCTAAACGAATCTGACGAAATGGAGCCTATTAGAATGCGACGATTGTGATTGTGGAGAAGTACAAAACATGGAACATCTTCTAACATGCCGAAATTGTCCTGCTTGTTCCTCCCTAGTCGACCTCTGGCTAAGCAAGTCTGAAGCTTCTGATTTAACCCAGCATTGGGCCGATAAATTGACAGCTCCGGACACGAAAAAGTAAAGTAAGGGGATCTGTGAAAACTCTGGGCAGAAACAGGGGCAGGTATCACTGGCCTGCTCTCCACCGATCCAACAGACACAGTATGACAAACCAACGATGAAAGCACCTGCTGCAGTTACTTCAATGGGATCAAATAGCAATACCGCCTGCATCGGCGGCATTCTATGAAACTGGAATCGACCTCTTGAGGAGGCTCCTGAAGTCGCTAAACAGGAATGGAGGGATAACTGTATGACTTACCACCTCACGCGCTAGGCTGTAGTTGAAGCTGTGATAACTGCAGAAGCTCCTGAAATTACGAAGTTCCTGTCATTTTGAAGCATGGAGCAACACGTTTGAGGACCTCTGATTGTAGATAGGTTTTTCAGTGGAGACTAGCAACGCAGGTAATTACAGAGTGCGACATCATCAACACGATGACAACTGCCTACTATCCACAGACGAATGACCTCTCAGGACGCTTTAACAAGACGTTGTAAAATATGCTCTCAATATAAGTCGATATCGAGCAGAGAGGTTAAGATACTGCCCATCGTGACATTCGCATACAACACAGCGATGCAAGACGCTACTGGCGTCACACTGTGATATGTGTTGCAAGGCCGCAACAACAATGTAGTACTTTTTCCACTTCAGCTGGACGATACTCAGGATGACTATGTGAAACAACTCATCACCAGGACCGAAAAGCAAGGCAGCTGGCTGTCGTACATTGTCTGGATAGAGACCGAGAACACTATAAGACCAAGCACCGGTCAGTGAGATAGAGCCTGGTAGACTTGGTATGAATATTCACGCCTGTGCGAAAAGTGGACTATGGAAAGAGTTACTAAAGCGCAAATTTAGGCCGTATCTTATCCTTCGTCGATTGTCGGTCGTCCTATACGGTTTTGACCCTTAATCAGGAAGACAAAAACGCAGAGAAGTTTTCCATGTCCTCTGTGAGAAGGTCCGCAGCTTGTGGTCCCGCGGTAGCGTTCTCGCTTCCCGAGCACTAGTTACCGGGTTCGATTCCCGGCGAGGTCAGGGATTTTCACCTGTCTCGAGACGACTGGGTGTGGTTGTATCGCCTTCATCATCATCATCATTCATCCCCATTACGGTTGGAGGAAGGCAATGGTACACCACCTTCGCTAGGACCTTACCTAGTACAGCGGTGCGGGTCTCCCGTATTGTCCCCTACGCTCTGTCAATAAGTATGGCACTTCATGATCTGTATGAAGGCCAACTATAGTACAGAGGCGCAAATGGATAGTCAGAGGTTCAAGGAAACTGAATACCCACTCGATGGTAGCGTAGTATCCTTCGATCCTCGTCGTTAGGAAGAGAACGTTACTATACGCCCAGAACGGAAGGATTCTTCAGCGCCTCCGTGCGGAGAACTGTGAAAAAGATACAGATGCGACATGTCGGCACCAATGAAAACTTCCGAAAATGCTTGTCGCTGTTTATCCAGGAAAGGGAGTAATGACGCAAGCTATCGTGTGTGCAGTGTAGTGTAGTGTAATGTAGTAGTTAGCGTAGCTTGTAAGCATGCTGCGGGTCGCTAGTTCAAACCGTACCCCCAGTAATTGTTTACTATTTAGTATCTATCATATCTCTACTGTTCTTAAAATAATGGGATATTCGATGTCTTCATAAGGTGTTGCACACTCTGTGAAGGTCAGTTCTCATCTCGTTGTACATGGGTAAAAATCACCGTGTGGCATTGTTGGCGGCAAGCCCATACCGGGAAAGTCTGGTCGCCGGGTTGCAAGTTTTGTTTCAGGTGACGTCACATTGGGTGACTTACATGTCGGTGGTGATGAGATAATGATAAGAGCAACACAACACCCAATCAACTGGCGCAGAAAATTTGCGACCCCGGTGGGAATGGAAACTAGGCTCGCTGCATGGTTAGCAAACACGTGAGCAATTTTTATTTTTATTTTTTTTTTCACCGGGAACAGGGTAACTAAACAAAATATCGTTATCTGTACAACCATAAATACAACAGAAATGCCATCCTTCCGACGGAATCAACACGAGACATTACACCTGGACAAGGCGAGCAAAAGTCTTATTAATAAGGTGTCGGAAAAAATAGTAACAATAATACTGAAGTAAGCTAAGAGGTGTGAGGCAATAGACAAAAATAAGGGTAGAAGGTACGGGGGTATGACAAGACTCGCAGGCAACTACCCGGCAGATTGAGCGTTGAGGCACAGCGGGCAGGGGTCAACAAGCGAGAACTAGCCACTGTGTCCCCTGCATCACTGCCGGAGAGGGGACAGTAGAGTTGGGAGAATGACAGCGTGCTCTGGTATGGTGCGTAAAAGAAAGGAGGCGCGGTGTTCATGCGCATGCTTCACTGTGGGTTACGATACAGAAAGTAGTGCAGAAAGTCTCAGATGTCAGAAGGGGAGCGGGAGTGCCGTCCGCGAGTGACAATCCATCCGAGCGGGGGTGATTTAAAGATCGCGTGTAGGTAATTGGCGAAGAAGGCGCGGTAGCGCGGTCGGTGCTCGACTTCACTGTAGGCGGTTTGTAAGTACTGCCAGTAGCCAAGGAGTGATTTATTGCCGTAATTATACCTATAGACGATCGTCCACCCCTTGACCCATACAATCGCATGATTTTTGGTAGCGGGGGAAATAAGTATCCTCAGGATGGATAAAAGTCCGTGGGTCAATCGAATCCGGCGAAACGCGGAGGTAACAGGCAACCAACTGTCGGCAAATTTTCCAGACGTCACTGGTGGCAGGACAAGTCAGTTGGTGGACATCATCATCCATCAGGTGGGAAATTGAACAAAGCGGAGAGTCCGTTAGACCGATGGCGTGAAGACGTTGATTTGTTGTGAATTTTCCACAAGCGACGTGGTACCATGGTACCAGGAAAAGCTGTTGGATGTGGCGACAAGCCGTGGGCCATCGTTTCGATGGATGTCTGAGTTCGTTGTTGTTGCTGGATATGTAACGAAGCTGTCGGCTGTAAAAATCTTTAGGTCGAGGAGAACGCACGTTTGGTAAACGTGTGTGAGCATAACTGAAGTCGACGATGATATCAGAAATGTGCATTAGATCATGCTTGATGTGTCCGACTGGTACTGGTGGCGTTATGGTCGCGGGTATAAGAATTTCCAGCAAGCTGCGCGTAAGGCAGGGCCCCCGTTCCACTGCTTGTGCATGGTGAACATTTACAAGGACGCCACTCGGAGTCGCACATTGACAAGGCCGAGGCCTCCCGCTCGCGGGGGGGATGGTGAGCGTTTCGTAACGGACCTTAAAGAGCGTATCGGCCGTAAGAAAGTATCCGAGAGCAGCCTGGAGGCCGCGTCCAATAGTTGATGGCACCGGGATTACCTGAGCGATGTGAAACATTCTGGACGCCACATTTGGTTGAGGTATTGGACGCGTAGTAAAGAATCGAGACAGCGGAGGAGATTTTGTTGCAGCACCGTGCGGATAGCATAATAATTTCTGTGAGAGATGGAAGCGGTACGGCGTTTCCCATCGTCATCAGTTCATGAAACGTCGACATACACGGTGACGCCATTAGCGCGAGGAAAGCACTATAAAATTCTATCGGCAACCCGTCGACACCAGGTGACTTTTTCGGAGCACCTTTGTTGATGGCATCGTGGACTTAGTCTTGCGGAACTGGCTGCATCAGCTCGTCCACTTCGTCGCTGGCGAGGGTGTGAGTTAGGTGTGGTAACAACAACGCGGTTGTTCGTAATCTCCGACTGGTACATTGTCCGGTAGTGATCAACAAAGACATTGACGATTTTGGCCTGGAAGCGACTTGCTGAGAGACTTACTGAGATGGTTCAATCTGTGTCGCCTGGCCACCAAGAGCTGTTGCATAACGATTAGATTCTCGGATCCAGTTATATGGCTCCTTCCGTGTATAGCGATTTTACGACTATGACGTGTGGAGCCTTAAGAAGGCATCAATGTAATGCCGAAACTGGTAGCACCTAAGAAGTTCATAAAATAAATCTCTACAATACATACGGCTGTAAATGTTTGCATCAGGAGTATTGACGTCGAGGTCATTAGAGGCGGAGATAAGCTCGGATTGTGTCAAGAATGGTGAAGTGAACCAGCCGTGGCCTTTCATAGGAACCATACCGGCATTTGCTTTAAGCGATTTAGGAAAATCACGATAAAACCTAAATCTAGAGTGTCAGACACGGGTTTAAACCGACGTCCTCCAGAACGCAAGTCCAGTATGCTAGTCACTGACCCACCTCGTGGCTAAGAAAGTGTGAAACACTACGAGGAAGTTCACAGCCAACACTGCTGTATAAAGGAGGATCACGTCACTAGAGGAATGTTGCGAAATAAAGGATTGCTTACGGAAAATACTGTCACAAAGCCTAATAAAAAAAGTTATGTGAAACACAAAAACGGACGACAGCCTTTGTAGCATCTCCGCTTCATTTTGCGCCATTAAACTGGCGAGATTCATGTTCATACGAAATATTTTAAATACATTGTCCTCTACGCTGTGTAGAAGATGTATTTTTACTCTCTGGGTGTTAAATTGTCTCCCTCTTTACGAAGACGGAGACGACACCAAAGAAAGCTAATTCAAGTTCATAAGCTCACTATATTAGACGCTTTCTAACGAGCTCCTGCATTTATAGTTAACTGCCTTTGCAAGCGGCAGAAGCAGCTTTATTTGGCGAAAAGTAATCAAAGTGAAACTTACTTGCCACTGTATGGAGAGTGCGGCGTAATTGGAGCGGTGTTAAATTTATGCGCTCGAAGCAAAAATAAATAGAATGGCGAAGAAGATTTCTCTGTATTTTGTACAAACCAGAATTTTTCCAAGCATTATGCAGACAAGCAGAAATTAAACTAAATTGTTCTGTATGATTCCCTCGACCACGAAAGTAGGCGACATGCTCAATCAATCGTTTACAAATGTTTAACGTAGGACTCGAGGCATTATTCAAATCAGACAATTAAAACACAAATTTTCCGAACAAGAAGGGGATCAATAGGGGCGATGTCGTACGTTGCACGATCGACGATAGGTCATTGGAATCAGTCGCAACCGTCAACTATCCACAAGCACTGGCCCAGACCGATTTAAACAGTGGAAAGGCAGATGAGAGTATGAGATTCGAATGAAGTGAAATCAACCAATCAAGAAACAGACGTGCAAAAATTTTGTTCGACAATATCCGCTTGATAGGTACCCTTACTATGTAGAAATGCTGAAAACACAGAAAACTTTTAATGGAACGATGGGTAATTGTGCACGGCATGTAATAACACGCATTCAGTACTTGAAGCGTGCGAAAAATTACGATTTTCGACTAATACTTCCCTCTCCTGTTTCCTGTGCCTAATAAACAACAACAAGAAGACAGGTGACATCTGAGCTGTCGGATGCAAATGAAACGGGTCAGTTTGTTATTGTTTTCAGGTGGAGTGAAAATAGAAAGTTGAACTTACAATTATTGCTGGTTTTTCTTTTATCTAAATATGTCATTAAAACCAGTAATTAGTTCCATCATTGCATGGATTTGTTTCCTAAGGATAGAATTTAACAAACTTACACTGACCGAATTTGTACGTAATGGCACACTGGAGTAATGGTACACTGCAAGAGAACAGATGCTCACCCCCAGAAAGAAGAAACTTGTAGAAGATGAAATCAAGAACAAAGTAAGGAATGAAAAGAGACAACAGACTTCGCTTGAAGAACAGGAAGCTGTATGTGGGAGCTTTTCTGAACGGCCATAAAAGAAGAAAAGAGAACAAAAAATACGAGGAAACAGCAGTCATCGGGGGTATCGGATCTTTCTAGGATTTGTGGTGACACAGTGATTACGATAACCACTTCACTGGCTCACTGAGATGGCTACCTACACCTAGTAAATAACGTTATAAGATATATTGCACTTCAGGAGAAGTGAGAAAAGACCAAGAATTGTGGTACAAGAGTGTTGGGTGCTCTGCTTGCAGTCATACTGCAAGTACTGGAGAAGACACCCGAAGACTATGTTTGCGATGACTGAATATGCAAGAAGCGAACATTCTAAAAATTCATCAAATTACCTTCCATTAGGAATGTGGAATACACTCAAAATGATGGAGAACATCAATCAATCATCCTTCCGTTTAAGGCTTTATTAAAGCAAATCTAGATTTTGGCTAGTAACTAGCCATTATAAAAGCTAAAAACACAAGAAGTAGATAGTCAGGCGATAGTATAAAACATTGCAACTCGTGGCATAACCTACATCACTTTTACATTAGATTAGATAGCAGTGTGTCAGAGTGGTATTTCGTCCTTAGTAAGTCAGTCCCCTGTTGTTCGGGCTCCTGTCACAGTTCATTCAAGACTACTGTATAATGAAGGTAGCCTTTGCAGAGAACACATCAGCTGGCTGCATGGCGCCCTCTAAGTGAACTACGTAATACGTAACATTCCTGGTAAAGCAAAAAAAAAAAAAAAAAAAATGCTCAAATGGCTCTGTGCACTATGAGATTTAACATCTGCTGTCATCAGTCCCCTAGAACTTAGAACTACTTAAACCTAACTAACCTAAGGACATCACACACCTCCATGCCCGAGGCAGAATTCGAACCTGCGACCGTATTAGCAGCGCGGTTCCGGACTAAAGCGCCTAGAACCGCTCGGCCACACCGGCCGACCTAGTTAAGCAGTTATGGTCGCTAAGAGAACTTAAAATTTGCTTAGGAATTACACAAAATAAAATACGAGTAAAATTATTGATGTTACTGTCTGACTTACTCCCATATTTAACAGTTAACGTTAGAAGATGTAAAAATGCCAGATTCGCTTTTTGTGAGCCAATTGTTTCGTTTTTCTTTCAAAACGTAGAGATAACGTCAGATTCATAATTTTTAAAAATATTTACAAAATACTAGGAGGCAAATGATATATGCACCGACCATTAGAACTGATTTGATTTAAATATGTTTTCTTTTGTACAGTTTTTCTCTTTATTTAAACGTCGTGACGAGACACGTGGTTCCTCTTACTTACTGAATAGTTCATAGATGGCGTCAAATATCAGCAAACTAGATAGTTGGCGTAGAGAGTATTGATTTTTGTGTCGCTTCAAACTGATTTTTAATTATAATTACAATAAAAATAATGTACTGAATTGCTGCTATAAACAATGTACTAGTGTCTAAACCAATGCAACATGGAAAAAGCTCTGTAGGTTCAGCACTATACCATCGTACCCGTACAGTATTACGTTAGTGGCTGCTACGTATTGGCAAGAAGACACGCCCTACTTTCCACCCCTGAGTTGCATCTTTATATTTCCTATCAAGCAACTTCCAAATGATTCCGACAATGGTGTATTTGTCATAATAGCCTGAACATTAATTAAGTTGCGACCAATATGTTTTTATGATATAAGATCTCTATTTCTTCTCGGAGGTCGACCAACCTGCCTTTCTTACACTTCAGCAGCAACGTTACGTTAGATGTCAAAGTCGACAACTTATGATTTGTTCTAAGTAAACAAGCAGCCACATTCGATTTCTCCGTGGCATCTTTTCTGTCCAAGGCAACGTGTTCCACAAATTTAACTTTCAGCCTTCTCTCCGTTTGGCCAACGTAACAGGCCCCACAGTCCGTGCAATCAATTATATAAACCCCGGGAGCAGGAAATAGATTCTTAGTGTCTACAGTATGTTGCAGAATACTTCCTACTTTATACGTGTTTCCAAAAGACACTGTCACTTTGTACTTTCTAAAGACAGTTGCAATCCCAGTATTCATTTTTCCACAGTAAGGTACACTAATAAACTTAGTATTTTGTTTGGAACAATTCTAAAAATTATTTGAACTTGTAAAGTATAGCAATTAGACATTACATATTACTGTTTAAATACATCTCAGTACATTTCGTGCAGACATTTTTTTTCAGTATTAAAAGTGCCACCGTCCTAGTACGGATTAAGAACGTTCCTGATTCCTCCTTATACTCTATCTGGTCGACAGTATTCGTACATCTGTACGTAGACATTAATGTGGGACTTATCCATCTATGCCTTTAAGACTGCTTTAATCCTGCTGGGGACAATTTCAACGAGTTTTCTGAATGTATGTGGAGGAATGGCAGCCATTTCTTCTTCACGATCAGAGACCAGAGGCGACAGTAGTGCTAGATGCTGGTGTCTGGATCGTTGTCGACGTACTATCTCATCCCAAAGATGTTCCATTGGGTTCTAGAAGGGACTCCACGCATGTCAGACCATTTCATTTCATGAATGTAACGGTTCATACACCACTGTTTTTTTTCAGATCCCACTTTATGGCAGGGTGAAATGTGAAACAGTACTATAATCATCTCCGAACTTTTCTTCTACTGCGTGCAGCACAAAGTACTGTAAAATGTGTTCATATCTTTCCGAATACAGAGTTTTCTTACGCACAATGAGTGGACCACATCCTTACCACGGAAAACACCACCATACCGTAACACAATCTCAAGTGTACTTCACTGTTGTCACTATTTATAAACACAGGAAACGTTCTCCATACATTTTTCAAATCCAAACATTTCTATTCGGATTGCTGCATGGTGCAGCGTAATTGATTAGTTCAAATCAGAAGTTTCCGTCATTCACAGTTAAGCTGCGTCTCTCTTTACACCCTCTGAAGCGTCAGCATTGACAATAAAGATATGTGGGTTATGAGGAGCTGCTCGATCGTTGTACCCCATTGTTTTTAACGCCACACGCACAGTCGTTGTGCTAGCGGGGCTACTGGTAGCATTTTACACTGGCGAGTACGCCTCTCGTACATGTAGAGGGGAATTAAACATTACATAGGGATATGCGGTTACTTTTGATTAGACAGTGTACATATCCCATAATGTCCAAATGAGTAATATTCGGCATATTAGGATACATACACAGGGACAATGATCTCAATTTCCGGTTACCACCTGCCAATGTGATTAGGAGAAGGAAGTTGACTTTTATGTACCTTCTACAACACTCCTTGCAGAGGCTGAGTACAGTTGTAGTTGCGGTACAAAATACATCCTATGTCCCTCAGTCCACAATCTGCCTTCTCAGCGTCTTCTATTACTAAGGTAAAGCCTGTGGTGACGATCATAAGGCCTACTTCTACAAAGCTAAATAAGACCAACCTGGACTTGTGTCCTGCGTAATGTTCACCAGCCTAAAAGTAAGGTTTCCGTTTTTCACGAACGCAGACTCACTGATTTTACAATATTTCTCTCTGCCATACAGCGTCTCAAAAACCGCTTAACTCTTTTTGGGATACTCCAACGACACTTCCATATCGATACCTTGCCTGACAACGTCTACAATACCAGTAAGTTCACGCCTTTTTTTTCATTTTGTTCGGTACTGTTCGTTTCGTTTGTTCTGGTAGGACGTCACATGACATTCTTTAAATTTGATCGTTGATTCCTTTACTCAGTTTTTTTTATTTTTTTATTACAGAGGACCACCGGCTCTCTGACCGAACACGCTGAGCTTCCGTGTTGGTGAAGAACATCGCTTAAACATCGCGTCATATGTGATGTGGAATGCACATGCTGCAACATCCAGTGTTGCCAGTAACGTGAGTGCCCACGTGTGCAAAAAATGCATCTTGATTAAAGCACGGTTTCAGTCCACACGAGGTCGTAAAATTGAAAAGCTGGTGTTACGTTGTAACGTTACGACGAAGCTCAGACTGTTAAGAGCAGAACTGTGGCCAGCTGAATATTTCGGAGCAGCTGTAAGCTAGTTGTTTCGTTGATTTTGATATCTAGTTCATCCCGAGAATCTCAGCAAGCTTGAGATCTTACAGTGTACGTTCAGTAGCAGATTCTCATTCGTTTATTACTTGCCACGTAATAAGTACACACTTGTCACGAAGAGCTACAGAACATTTTCAGATTCCTCGCTTTGTTTCGCTTCGCTTAGTAATATTCGAATACAGTCTTATGGTTTTTACATATAGACTCTCAGAATGAGAAAAACGACGCATCACGAAGGAGGTATGCAAACTGACATTCATACAGGTATCGAAGGAAGATGCAAAACTGTAAACTTTAGCAGTCGATGGATGAATGTGTATCGCTGCAACGCAGTCTCAACTTGCAGCTGGCAAGGACTGTAAACAGGGAACATGTCGATCCCATAGCATAAGGTCTTGGCGACTTTCATTCCGTGTACTGACTTGCACAATAACTACGCCTCGCAGACAGCCGCATGAACCCTATATGCAAATGTCAGCATTTAAGAGACGACTCTTAATTTCCCTCATAGAACCCGTTGGATTAATGGGCGAATCGCTCGACATTTGAATAGGAGCGATGCCGCTGTTCGGCATCGTTAGCAGGAATAGATGAACCGTGGCCGAACGCAGCTTCGTGAAGGAAACCGTCGACCTGGAAAGATGACAGAACGCGTGGACCGAACAATCGTCAGAGAGGTACTCAGAGACCCACATTCCTCATTACCATCGATCCGACGTGCAGCTGGTGCTTCAGTGATCACAAGGGCCGTTATTAAGCGTCTCACAGAAAGGGGGCTGAGCTCACAGCACCATTTGCACCGACTGCCACTGACCTCTGTATAATAGCAAGCCCGTCTGCAGTGGTTCCGAGTATACTCGACCTGGAATATCGTTGGCTACAGTACTATTGTCTTCATTGATGAGTCCCGTTGCGAACAGAGCCACCACGTGCCTGAAGATTCTCCTGACAGCGGTGGGATACCAGCCTGACAGACTGACTCCATACGGCCCTAGAACCAGGAGTGATTGTCTGGGGGACCACTTCATTTCATAGCAGGACTCCTCTGGTTATCATTCGCGGCATCCGTACAGCACACTGATGCGTCGACATTATTCTATGCCCCGGTTTATTTCCTGGGCTTACAAATCAGTAACATAATGCCCGAGCAACCACGGCGAGAGTTTCTACTACTTATCTCCGTGCTTGCCAAAACCCTCCTTCGCCAGCAAGATCGCCGGATCTCTGCCCAATTAGGAACATGTGGAGCATCATGGGTAGGGCTCACCAATGAGTTCGGGATTTTGGCGATCTAACGCGCTAATCAGACGCAATTTGGCACGACACTATCAGGAGGACATCCAACAACTGTGTCAATCAAGGGCAATCCGAATAACTGCTTACATGAGGCGCAGAGGTGGACCGACGGTTTATTGACTTCCTCAGTTTGTGAAGCTGTTTCTATTGAATGAAACACGCAATTTTTCTGAAATTGTAGCCACTTGTTTGTCTGTAAATGTATATTACATCCATTGGTTTCTGTCACATTCGGATTATTCCTTCGTGGTGTGACTTCCTCTTATGGCTCTCTTAAAGTGTATATTTACGGACTAGTGTAAATACAGGATTGTGAAAGCAATATGACCCACATCCTCTGTACTTATTGTAAGACTTGTGATATGATGAGCTGTCATTTATACATTATTTTCCAGGTATCTATCACAATGCCTAGACTGGTCACTTAACATGTTTGATAGGTGAAATCGATTCCTGTAAATTTTACGTGTATCGTGCAGTCCATTTCTGGCATGTGTACCTCTCACATTCCTATACATAAACATATTGGGTGACAATTATTGAACTACATGAAATAAAATCGTCGTAATTTAAGAACGGTTTGTGTTAGGACGTTCCAGCTGCACGGATGGTCGAGGGGCATGATAGGAATTAGTATGCACATGCATGGTTTGGTTTAGCGACGAAACCCACTTTCATTTGGATGGGTTCGTCAGTAAGCAAAATTGGCGCATTTGGGGGACTGAGAATCCACATATCGCGATAGAGAAGTCTTTTCTCCCCCAACGCATGAATGTGTGGTGTGCAGTGGCTCAAAATTCTAATGGCTCTAAGCACTATGGGACTTAACAACTGAGGTCATCAGTTCCGTAGACTTAGAACTTCTTAAACCTAAGTAGCCTAAGGACATCACACACATCCATGCCCTAGGCAGAATTCGAACCTGCGACCGTAGCAGCAACGTGACTCCAGACTGAAGCGCCTAGAACCGCTCGGTCACAACGGCCGGCTGTGCAGTGGCCAGTCACGGAATAATTGGTGCGATATTCCTTGATGCGATGGTGACTACCGAATGGAACGTGAACGTATCGGAAGATGATTTCATCCCCGTTATCCAAAGTGATCCTGATTTCGACAACATGAGGTTCGTGCAAGACGGGGCTCTGCCCCATCTAAGCACGAGAGTCCTTGACGTCCTGGAGGAGCCCTTTGGTGAGTGCATTCTGGCTCTGGGGCACACATAGGCCACTGGCATGGGCCTCGATTGACCGCCATATTCTCAGGACCTGAATAGATGAAACTCCTTTTCGTGAGGCTATATTAAAGATATGGCGTATAGCAATAACCCCAAAACCATTGCTGAGCTGAAAACAGCCGTTCAGGAGGTCGTCGACAGCATCGATGTTCAGACGCTTCAGCTGGTCATGCAGAATAGCCAATGATAGCAAGCACATTGAACATGCCGTAACCTAAATATGAATATCTGTAGTGACGTTTACATGTTGAATAAAGTGCATGCACGCCGTAGTTTGTAACTAGTTTAGCTTTTTTTCATATAATTGAATAATAGTCAACCAGTAGCCCGTAAACTTTGAAGTACACTGAGATGAAGAAAAACTGAAATTAGAGATTCAAGTGTTGTAACAAGGTATAACATTCCTAAACTATTTTCGTATCAGCAAATGCTCTCCAAGAATATTAACAATAGACCTCGATTTTCCCACAATACAGCAACAACAAGCTCACTAAAGCAGAATTGTGCTAATGAACGAGAAGAAGTGCAAATCTAACTAATACACTTGTATTCGAAAGTACATAGAGGCATAGTAGAAATGAGTGAGTTAGTGACTGCTAAGGAATGATCATCTTTCTACCTCGGAAACATCACTGTAACTTTAATTGATATGCAAATACTATTTATTAGCGGGTGCATTTCAGCTCCACACTTTGAATTTAATACTACAGCAGATTACGATAGTGCGTATCTAACAGTTGTTTATAATTTCCGCCTCTGAGCAAAAGTTCGTATGAAGTGGTTCAAAAAAAATGGTACAAATGGCTCTGAGCACTATGGGACTTAACATCTGTGGTCATCAGTCCCCTAGAACTTAGAACTACTTAAACCTAACTAACCTAAGGACATCACACACATCCATGCCCGAGGCAGGATTCGAACCTGCGACCGTAGCGATCGCGCGGTTCCAGACTGAAGCGCCTAGAATCGCACGGCCACACCGGCCGGCCTATGAAGTGAAACTGCGATACTATCCACCAGGTTTGACCAGTGACATGTCAGTACCGGACTTCCGTCTAATGACATAAATAACATTGCGACCATAATGTCCTGTCAAAAAATGGTTCAAAGGGCTCTAAGCACTATGGGAATTAAGATCTGATGTCATCAGCCCCCCAGAGTTAGAACTATTTAAACCTAACTAACCTAAGAGCATCACACACTGGATTCGAACCTGCGACTGTAGCAGCTGGGCAGTTCCGGACTGGAGCGTCTAGAACCACTCGGCCACAGCGGCCGGTGATACGTCCTGTCAGTCGTTATATTTGGTAACGATGTATCACAGTCTATTTTGATTACGAGAATATACGCAATCGGAAAAGAAATATTTCGTGTTACAGCTATGATGCTTACTTAGAAATTATATAAGCAAAGTATTTATCGTAAAGAAAGCGAATTCAGTATCGCAAAAGAATGTCTATTGTTGTAACGGAGACCACGATTCACAACATGTACGACAAGAAAACATATTTCTCTTAAAGAAAATGATAAATTACTCGACGATTTGTTAAAATTCTTGTCGAAACAGCAGAGGCTGTGCTTTGGTTCTCATACGCATCCGACAAACCGTCGAAAATATGGCACACAATTTAACTAAAAAGAAATTAAATACAGAATACCGCCCAAGAAGTGATGGCATGGGAGTAATTAACTTCACGTCATTGGTCAAAGCCCATGGCTAGTATTGCAAATTCCACTTGACCCAAAAGAGCCTTTCTCTGCCAGCAGTTAAGCGCCAAACTTTTAGAAATACGTATTTCCGTGACAATGTTTGCAACAGATACGGCATATGAACGCAATTATTCTCGATACGCCCAATCAACAGTACGACTGAAGATTTGCAGCCAAATCGCTCGACTCTCGCAGCGCTCTCTGCTGGCAGCGTCAGACAGAAGTGAAGAGCGCTGTTGACGCTCACGGCGACTTACCACAAGAGAAGGCAGGCGGCCATCTCGTAGAGCAGCGCAGCACAAACCGCAAAGACCAGCATAGCGTCCAGAGGTTCAGCAGCAAATGTTTCCGTGGATACCGCGACCGCATCTCCATTGTCGAAACAGAAGACAGGAGCGCCGTCCGCGATTGTTGGGGGCACCCTGAGCGACGGATCACAGCGATCCGTCGCCAGGTCGTGCGATCTGTCCGCAGATGCCACGTGTATGGCCGTATCGCAGAACCCAGCGACCGATCGCTGACCACATGGAATTCCGATTCCCGTGTAGTCTCACAAATCGCATACGTTGTGTGACTGGCTGCAATGCTGCGGCTCATTTCTGTAGTGTTTAAGCGTTGGTGCATAGTTTTGTTTCGGTTCGCTTTGTCCATGATGAGTTAGAAATGTACATTAGAATTTGTAATTATTCTGTGATTTTTAAGAATAGAAATAATCAGTCGTCAGATGCACAGAATTTTATTAAATAACTTATTTTTTTGACTAGTTTCGGTAAATTAATTTGCCAACTTCAGAAGAGCATACAATCAAGCTTATGTCGAAAAGCAATGGTCAAGCAAATTCTGGACGATAGGGTCCGACAGAAATGGGTATAGGTTAATAATTTAGTGATAACCAGGGTTGGATGACTATTAAAAGCATGCTGCAAACAGTCCTGTTGGAGGAACATCCGCAACTGAGCATTATACAAGAGGTTGAAAATACCGCTACAGTTGTAAAGTTCTTGGCCGGCCGCTGTGGGCGAGCGGTTCTAGGTGCTTCAGTCCAGCACCGCGCTGCTGCCACGGTCGCAGGTTCGAATCCTGCCTCGGACGTGGATGTGTGTGATGTCCTTAGGTTAGTTAGGTTTAAGTAGTTCTAAGTCTAGGGGACTAACGACCTCAAATGTTAAGTCGCATAGTGCTCAGAGCCATTTGAACCATTTTTTGTAAAGTTCTTTTATTATCACACGATCGGTTTAGGGTTCTTATATGCCCATCTTCAGGTGTCGTAACTTGGTGCTGTGACCTCCGACTGCCGCAGGGGACGTGTGCTAGGCGCGGTGTGCTACCTACGAGCGCAGGGCATGGAGTGCTCTAGTACACGTCCAAAAATGGTTCAAATGGCTCTGAGCACTATTTGACTTAACTTCTGAGGTCATCAGTCCCTTAGAACTTAGAACTACTTAAACCTAACTAACCTAAGGACATCATACACATCCATGCCCGAGGAAGGATTCGAACCTGCGACCGTAGCGATCGTACTGTTCCAGACTGAAGCGCCTAAAACCGCTTGGCCACACCGGCCGGCTAGTACACGTCCACTGCGTCGCTCGGGGGTCACAGCACCAAGTTACGACAACTGTCTGAAACGTAACTTCAGCGAAACTGAACATCAGTCTTAAAGTAATGAAACAATGATCAAGACCTTGCGCTACGTGGTAATCCAGCGTATAAATTTTTACACAAAAACGACATAGCTTCTAAAAAGGGCTGAAGAAATGGTACAATGTTCAGGTTTATTTAATAATCAGCCGATGGTGACACTGCGGGCCGATGCAGATGTAGTGCTTCATTGACCTTTCCAGTATAATGACGTAGAGACCGGCCGCTGGATACCAGTTTTCGGCGACCCAAGTTAGTGGGCCCGTCCCGGCTGACACATTCGTGTCGATGGCGAGCGCGAGGTCCCAGTGCGAATTCACAGATTGTCATTCAGTTTAGGACCTCTACCTATAGCTCTGACGAATAATAGCTGTAGCACAGCACGTCAACGTTAGTAACTTAAACACCTAGCTAGAAAACAGCATCATGTAGGAAAATGTAATAGGCTCACTGACCACTATATAAATAGCTGGCCCTCGGCTCTGACTAGCCAACACAATTAGAACATATTTTAAAAATATATAGAAATATAAATTACATTAAAAAGCACTGAGACATCCAGATTGGATACCAAAGAAGAGGAAAAAATTAGCCAACAAAAGATGCAAATGGTAGTTCTTAACATATAGTAAGAAGCGTTAATCAAATAGGGAGGTTGCAAGTTATATCAATCGACAGGTACAAACGGTTGTTTTTTCTTTGTGATATAAACCATTGGCTAAGCAAGTAGGCAGGTTAAAAATCGTTTGAAGAGAGAGGAAATACAATTAAATAAACAACCGACTTCTAAGCGGGAGCTGATCTTTCAGTAGAAACCCGGACGGGATTGCTTATAACTTTCTATTTCTTCTAAAAGACGCATTTTACACCCTTTATCCACTATGTGCAAGATTTCACTATTAAGTAACGAAAGCGGTGGGTGTAAGGGCTCTCTTGAGGATTGTCTCCTCCATTGGAATCTTAATGTAGAGATTTATAATGTCAAGGGATGCAAGCAAAAGACCAGAAGGAAACGAAACATATATTAATGAATCAATTACTTCTTTCCTATTTTTAACAGAAAAAGAAGTTTCAAATATGTAAATTTTTGTAAGAAGAAGTGACAACTTTTTAGATAGGAAGTATCCAGGATTACCAATTACATTGACAATAGGACGAATCAGCCATTGTTCTTTATGTATCGTAACTCTTATCGCAGGGTTGAAGACCTGGGGTTCATACATAATAATTTCGCACGGTCTTGCGGGGAAAAAAGAGAATCACAAACGTCAAAGGTGTCTGAGTTCTGTCTGAAAAATTAATCGTGGGTTTCCTGCTGATGGGATGAATATTACTCTCAAAGAAGAAAACTAACGTTTTGTTAATATAATCGTCTCTACACAAGATGACAGAGAAGTTTCCTTTTTCTGCATTGACGATGAGTGCATTTTCATCACTAAGCTTTTTAGTAATACGCTTAACTGTAGCAAGGGAATTATTCTTAACCTGGCTGCTGTCTTTCATCTCTTTAGTGACGATATCGTTAACGCTACACGCTATCTTGGATTGTTCACACGTATCTAACTTAAAAGCGTCCATAGGAAACTTCACATCGACAACAAGCTTAGCAGCAGTTGTCTGATCTAAGGAGGCTTCTATGTTGCGCTTTAGACCTTTATTTAGAATATTGAGTTCAGCTTCGTCGAAAGTTAAATTGGTTTTATCAATAACCCTCTCACAGAAAGAAAAATGTGGGAAAGTAGCCCGATCTTGTTTATGACCTAGGGGTTCATGTGCATTCTAAATCACTAAAAGATATTTATGATGTTGCTGAATCACGCTCTGCAATTAACCGCTGACTAATTGATTTTAAAATAATTTCCATCTGAGTAGCGGGCAGTAATTTACGAAGTTCAAGAAATAAGACATAAGCTTTAGAATTAAGAACATCTTTCTGCCATAGAGGACACTCATTTCATTCTGAATTATGTAGGACACACATTTCTTAATGATGGCAGATGAAACCCCATTTTTCTGAAGTTTTACATAAGCTGACACATAATTAGGAAACAGTTTTCGTGAAAGACACTGCTTCTTAAGGAAAATAGACGGGTTTGCTTTAAGAATTTTAAACTTACTGCTCCTATAAGTGGCGACAGCTTTTTTTTACCTGACCAGGTAAAAGGTTTAAAATTTTATTCGTAGCTGTCAATCAGCAGCTGTGAACCACATTTTAAGAATAGAAATGATCATTCGTCAGCGAGACAAATTTTTGCTAATTAACTTTTTACTATTTAAGTTATTTAACATCAGTTTGTGCAGCTGACGACTGATTATTTCTAGTCATAAAACGTGCTTCACAGCTTCTGATTGTCAGCCATGAATGAAATTATTCATTTAATACGGAAGGGAAGTTTGAGTTGGAGCTGCCATTTTTATTAAGAAGTAATACAAAGACAAAAGCATGGACTTCCATAGCTTTTGCAGCTTGTGCTATAGAAGGGGAATTCATGGAATTTTATATATTTATTTATCGTACGGCTATACATATACAAAGATCACAAAACTCTAACATGTCAACATTTAAACACAGATCTCCAGCATAAAATAGCACAAATAGCAAGAGTATACGGATATTAAGGTCTTTTATGTATTTCATCACACTACTCGTGCCGGGCGCGGTGGTCTCGCGGTTCTAGGCGCGCAGTCCGGAACCGTGCGACTGCTACGGTCGCAGGTTCGAATCCTGCCTCGGGCATGGATGTGTGTGATGTCCTTAGGTTAGTTAGGTTTAAGTAGTTCTAAGTTCTAGGGGACTGATGACCACAGCAGTTAAGTCCCATAGTGCTCAGAGCCATTTTCACACTACTCGTAACTGCAAGGAAATCTTCGAAAGGAACGTTGTAGACATGAGCGGGACATGTTGATACAACAGGAGCAGCTGTCTGGCATTCCACACGATTTTGGTGTAGATTTGACCCACTTGTTGAGTGTGTCTCTTAGATGACCATGGTGTGATTCAGGATAGTCCAAATTGACCGAGGCTGGTCCAGTCTAGGGGGTTTCCTCTGGATGCAAGCCAGTTTCAGGCATTGTGGACGACAGTTTTGTTGCTAACAGCGTTTCCATTCGTCATTAGTATTGAATTCAATTTCCGTGAGGCTCTCGGCTGTGATGAGAATGGGGTGTCTTGATCTTAGTCTTTTTTCGCGGCTTAGGGAATACATCATTGATACTGGAACGTCACAATTGTTAGCAATCTTCCGGTGTTCACATAGTAGTGCACACTTCTGTCTGATATCGGGAGGTGGAATGTGGCTCAAGATAGATAACCAGTAGGTGGGAGTAGATCGTATTGACCCCCTAATAGTGTGCATGGTTCCGTTAAATTGTACATCTGTCTTTTTTGCGTTTGGACCACTAACAGTGTGCATGGCTTCGTTAAGTCGTACGTCTGTCTTTTTTACGTGTAGGCTATTAAGCCAGATAGGCTAACAGTACTCTGCTGTTGAATGTACCATTTCGAGTTCCCCATCGAGTGACGTGGAGTTAATGGAAATTGTTGTTTTTGCTTTTGAGCTTAGCAGATATTCATGTCAAGTGATCCTTAAAAGAAAGTGTCCTATCTAACGAGATCCAGAGATATTTTGAATGCGTGTTACGACGTCAACAGTTGTGTGTAGCACTCTATCGGACACATGTAGCCACGCAGCTTCTGTTTTATATAAGTTTGATTGTAAGTTAGATTTACGGAAATATTCGCTTAAGATGGTTAGATCAGAAGTTAGGATTTCTTCAATTGTTTCAAAGGTTTTATGTTGGGTAGCTATTGCCCACAGTAAGAGAGGTGCAAGGACGGATCTCTGTGGTTAGCCATTATTAAATACATTTGGACAGTAAGTATCTTTCCTTGTAGTTATTGCAGACGTCCTTGCAGCTAAAACGTTGTCAACTAGTTTTGTTGTCAATCAGCATGGGCCAACTGTAATAATTTGTAGAGCACTTCATGCTTCCAACCGTCTCATACTTTTATATCAACAAAACATTTGATGTTTTCTACTGAAATAACTGTGGTCAACGACTTGAGCTGCACCCCTCCTTCCCGGTCGGAATACAGCTTACTCAGTAGGAACGTTTTTCAAGTAATTCGATTTTATAGAATTCTTTGAAGGAACTTATAAATAGCGCCCAATAGTGCGATTGGGCGATAATTCTTAGGTTGGCCTGATACCTAGCCGGGCTTGAGTATTGCTTCATTTTCTATGGGATTGAGACAGGCAAGAAATACGCCAGCAATATTTTTGCATAGTTCCCACTGCACAGAAGAAATATTCAGTGGATTCCATCATTTCCCACTGCCATCCAGGTTTTAGAGTTTTCAGACCAGCAGAAATCGCAGGTACGGAAGAAGTTATTGAGAACTCGGAGCTTTCATTTCTGTTCTTCTTGAGCAATGTATGTATGCATCTGATGAATCATATATGAGTGTTATCCCTTGGTGCTCTTAATGTGGACAGTAAATGAGCCACGCGGGGAATCCGCACGGTCTAGGCGCCTTGCCATGGTTAGCACGGCTGCCCCCGTCGGAGGTTCGCCTCCTAAGTCGGGTATGGATGTGTATGTTGTCCTTAGCGAAAGTTCGTTAAGTAAGATTAAGAAATGTGTAAGCCTACGGCTCGATGACCTGAGCCGTTTGCTACCACAGGAACTTACTACAAATTTCCAAAACAGTAAATGTGACGCAATCCTACTAGCTGATATATGAGTGTTCTCGTTTCAACTTTGATTCCACTCATCTGTCATAGTAAATTCCATGCTTCTCTATTTGATGTTTGAAAACTGTGTGACTTAACAGTCTCTATCCACCTAGGCCAGCCGTGGTGGCCGAGCGGTTCTGGGCGCTTCAGTCTGGAAACGTGCGACCGCTACGGTCGCAGGTTCGAATCCTGCCACGGGCATGGATGTTTGTGATGTCCTTAGGATAGTTAGGTTTAAGTAGTTCTAAGTTCTAGGGGACTGATGACCTCAGATGTTAAGTCCCATAGTGCTCAGAGCCATTTGAACCATTTATCCACCTAATACGTCTGGCTGTATCGAGGATATGAAGCAGGTTACTCTACTTTTCCGGGTCATATTTTTTCTCATTAGTTTCATTCCAACCTGGAATATATTGCACCCAGTCTCCCACAATGATTGCATCTTTGTTGCACTTATGAGGGTATCCAGCCAACATATTTGCCCATTTTTAGCTACAGAAGTAGCCCAACGTAATTTTGAGAGATTGAGTGCATATGCGATGAGTCAATCATGTTATTCTGTATGGTTAATTGAGTGTCAGACTTGTCCCTGGGCTGCAGGTTGGCTGCTGCACGATAAATGATCTCGCAGTTTGCTTATCAGTATTTGAATCACGCCAGCGGTGGACTGGCTCCAAGTCAGCTCTTTTGCAGGTTTTTCACGAAAGGTTGCAAACAAAGCTGATAATTACGAGAAATTAATACAAAATGACATGTTTGAGTTGTTAAGTAAATAAATCTGAAAGCCATTAATTTACATATACATAAATATATTCATTGTTCTCAAGAGCTAAAGACAGATGATTACATGGTGGAAGCTGAAAGATAAAAGACATGGCGAAATAGCAACCTTGCTGATATTAGAAAAAATTTGATGGCTGAGCCTGCCTTTATTATCACAGAATGTCTTATAAGTACTTAGACACATATTACTAGACAGGAAGAGCATAACATTTACTGAAGCCTGACGTTTGGTAAGGTAACATGGCTTTGTCAGAAAATTTGCATATGGTACTACTACGATTTTCTGTAACGAAATGACGTAAGCTTTTCGGGCTGAAACAAATTCTGCAGTTGAGCAAATATGTGGATACTAGTTGAGTTCAACACATACATTGTACTGAATAACATCGAGTTACTTTCGACCACGTTCAAAGCCGACTGTAGTTTTCGCCGCCCGGGATTAGACGAGCCGTCTAGGGCGCTGCAGTCATGGACTGTACGGCTGGTCCCGGCGCAGGTTCGAATCCTCCCTCGGGCGTGGGTGTGTGTGTTTGTCCTGAGGATAATTTAGGTTAAGTAGTGTGTAAGATTAGGGACTGATGACCTTAGCAGTTAAGTCCCATAAGATTTCACACGCATTTGAACATTTTTTTGTAGTTTTCGCAAGAACACTCAGGTGAATAAAAATACTTACTATCAACAACAAATAGCAAGTTCTACTAGTAGAGGCACTTTCATAACGAGCCTGCTGTTCGAAGAGAAGCCGAAGTTTATCAGAACTGTTTAAAAACGCTTCATTAAGATATGTCTGTTAATACTACATTAATAAACTCCTTAAAATACACAAAAACTATTTAAACACTGTCTGTATTTCAGATAGGACAAACTGTAACGTAATTATTTACGCTTACGTACCAGCACCAAAGGAAAAAAGCGTAAGATGTTTCTAGTTATGTTTGCATTGAGACATACCACTTTCCTTGTACATTCCGTCTGCTGTACGAAAAATTACAGCCAATTATCCTCCATTCTTACGACTGTTTTGTCAGTAAAATGTTTGCACGTCGTAAAATGTTTATACGTCCTGAACACTCGCCGTCCTATTCCAACTCTGATGTCCTGGCTACAGTGACACCAGTGATACTGTATCAGATATTGCCAGTCTAGTAATTTATGTCTGTGATACATGTACCTATTAACATCTGTAGACATTTCATATTTCATAAACATAAAGAAAGAAATATTGCTTGGGGGTCTTAACATTTGCTTCCTTGAATCGTTACGACATGATCTGTTACCTGGGTAGTCATTCACTTGTAAGTCCAAAAAAATTACAAGACTGCTACACACAAGAAAAAACAGTATACAATTTTACATGTCTTACACAAACAGTTTGACAAGTCATTTTCAGTCACTGGCACTGCATTTACACGATGCCTTAGTTTAATATGTAAGTGGTACAATTGTTATAAGGATGTTGTTGTTGTGGTCTTCAGTCCTGAGACTGGTTTGATGCAGCTCTCCATGCTAATCTATCCTGTGCAAGCTCCTTCATCTCCCAGTACCTACTGCAACTTACATCCTTTTGAATCTGCTTAGTGTATTCATCTCTTAGTCTCCCTCTACGATTTTTACCCTACACGCTGCACTCCAATGCTAAATTTGTGATCCCTTGATGCCTCAGGACATGTCCTACCAACCGATCCCTTCTTCTAGTCAAGTTGTGCCACAAACTGCTCTTCTCCCCAATCCTATTCAATACCGCCTCATTAGTTACGTGATCTACCCACCTAATCTTCAACATTCTACTGTAGCACCACAATTCGAAACCTTCTATTCTCTTCTTGTCCAAACTATTTATTGTCCATGTTTCACTTCCATACATGGCTACACTCCATACAAACACTTTCAGAAACGACTTCCTGACACTTAAATCTACACTCGATGTTAACAAATATCTCTTCTTCAGAAACGCTTTCCTTGCCATTGCCAGTCTACATTTTATATCCTCTCTACTTCGACCATCATTAGTCATTTTGCTTCCCAAATAGCAAAACTCCTTTACTACTTTAAGTGTCTCATTTCCTAATCTGATTCCCTCAGCATCACCCGATTTAATTCGACTACAGTCCATTATCCTCGTTTTGCTTTTGTTGATGTTCACCTTATATCTTCCTTTCAAGACACTATCCATTCTGTTCAACTGCTCTTCCAAGTCCTTTGCTGTCTCTGACAGAATTACAGTGTCATCGTGTCATCGGCGAACCTCATAGTTTTTATTTCTTCTCCATGGGTTTTAA
The DNA here is from genome assembly GCF_023864275.1 of Schistocerca cancellata. NCBI lineage: Eukaryota > Metazoa > Arthropoda > Insecta > Orthoptera > Acrididae > Schistocerca > Schistocerca cancellata. The sequence goes on from NC_064630.1 coordinate 599,341,478, forward strand.
TACCTACTCGGAATTTTTCTTTTGTTTCCTTTATTGCTTGCTCAATATACAGATTGAATAACATAGGGGAGAGGCTACAACCCTGTCTCACTCCCTTCCCAACCACTGCTTTCCTTTCATGTCCCTCGACTCTTATAACTACCATCTGGTTTCTGTACAAATTGTAAATAACCTTTCGCTCCCTGTATTTTACCCCTGCCACCTTTAGAATTTGAAAGACAGTATTCCAGACAACATTGTCAAAAGCTTTCTATATGTCTACAAATGCTAGAAACGTAGGTTTGCCTTTCGTTAATCTAGCTTCTAAGATAAGTCGTAACGTCAGTATTGCCTCACGTGTTCCAACATTTCTACGGAATCCGAACTGATCTTCCCCGAGGTCGGCTTCTACCAGTTTTTCCATTCGTCTGTAAATAATTCGCGTTAGTATTTTGCAGCAGTGGCTTATTAAACTGATAGTTCGGTAATTGTCACAACTGTCAAGGCCTGCTTTCTTTGGGATTGGAATTATTATATTCTTCTTCAAGTCTGAGGGTATTTCGCCTGTCTCGTACATCTTGCTCACCAGATGGTAGAGTTTTGTCAGAACTGGCTCTCCCAAGGCCGTCAGTAATTCAAATGGAATGTTGTCTATTCCCGGGGCCTTGTTTCGACTCAGGTCTTTCAGTGCTCTGTCAAACTCTTCACGCAGTATCGTACCTCCCATTTCATCTTCATCTACACCCTCTTCCATTTCCATAATATTGTCGTCAAGTACATCGCCCTTGTATAGACCCTCTATATACTCCTTCCACCTTTCTGCTTTCTCCTCTTTGCTTAGAACTGGGTTCCCATCTGAGCTCTTGATATTCATACAAGTGGCTCTCTTTTCTCCAAAGGTCTCTTTAATTTTCCTGTAGGCTGTATCTATCTTACCCATAGTGAGATAAGCCTCTACATCCTTACATTTGTCCTCTAGCCATGCCTGCTTAGCCATTTTGCACTTCCTGTCGATCTCATTTTTGAGACGTTTGTATTCCTTTTTGCCTGCTTCATTTACTGCATTTTTATATGTTCTCCTTTCATCAATTAAAGTCAATATTTCTTCTGTTACCCAAGGATTTCTACTAGCCCTCTTCTTTTTACCTACTTGATCCTCTGCTGCCTTCACTACTTCATCCCTCAGAGCTACCCATTCGTCTTCTGCTGTATTTCTTTCCCCCATTCTTGTCAATTGTTCCCTTATACTGTCCCTGAAACTCTGTACAACAACCTCTGGTTTAGTTAGTTTATCCAGGACCCATCTCCATAAATTCCCAACTTTTTGCAATTTCTTCTGTTTTAATCTACAGTTCATAACCAATAGATTGTGGTCAGAGTCCACATCTGCCCCTGGAAATGTCCTACAATTTATAACCTGGTTCCTAAATCTCTGTCTTACCATTATATAATCTGTCTGATACCTTTTAGTATCTCCAGGATTCTTCCATGTAGACAACCTTCTTTTATGATTCTTGAACCAAGTGTTAGCTATGTTTAAGTTATGCTCTGTGCAAAATTCTAGCAGACGGCTTCCTCTTTCATTTCTTAGCCCCAGTCCATATTCACCTACTATGTTTCCTTCTCTCCCTTTTCCTAGTGTCGAATTCCAGTCACCCATGACTATTAAATTTACGTCTCCCTTCACTACCTGAATAATTTCTTTTATCTCATCATACATTTCTTCAATTTCTTCGTCATCTGCAGAGCTAGTTGGCATATAAACTTGTAGTACTGTAGTAGGCATGGGCTTCGTGTGTATCTTGGCCACTATAATACGTTCACTATGCTGTTTGTAGTAGCTTACCTGCACTCCTATTTTTTTTATTCATTATTAAACCTACTCCTGCATTACCCCTATTTGATTTTGTATTTATAACCCTGTATTCACCTGATCAGAAGTCTTGTTCCTCCTGCAACCGAATTTCATTAATTCCCACTATATCTAACTGTAACCTATCCATTTCCCTTTTTAAATTTTCTAACCTACCTGCCCGGTTAAGGGATCTGACATTCCACGCTCCGATCCGTAGAACGCCACTTTTCTTTCTCCTGATAATGACGTCCTCTTGAGTAGTCCCCACCCGGAGATCCGAATGGGGGACTATTTTACCTCCGGAATATTTTACCCAAGAGGATGCCATCATCATTTAACCATACAGTAAAGCTGCATGCCCTCGGTAAAAATTACGGCTGTAGTTTCCCCTTGCTTTCAGCCGTTCGCAGTACCACAACAGCAAGGCCGTTTTGGTTAGTGTTACAAGGCCAGATCAGTCAATCATCCAGACTGTTGCCCCTGCAACAACTGAAAAGGCTGCTGCCCCTCTTCAGGAACCACACGTTTGTCTGGCCTCTCAACAGATACCCCTCTGTTGTGGTTGCACCTACGGTACGGCTATCCGTATCGTTGAGGTACGCACGCCTCCCCACCAACGGCAAGGTCCATGGATATGAGGGTATGAGGGGGAAATCAATTCACTGACATGTTTGCAATAGGTGATTGGTTTAGTACGTAAGACCCCTGCGGGAATGATGTCGCAGGTGGCTGCTATGGCGTCAACCGGTTGGTGACGACCGGCTGGGCGCGAGCTCTGTTTGTGTACTGCGCAACTCGCGCACACAGCCTCGATTTGTTGCCTTCTACTTCTGCATCTGCTCGCATATGCTCGCCAGTGGAAGCCTATCAGAATTCATGAAACAGTCGTAGTATAATACTAGTTTCTCAAAAATAATATGCACCACATGCCACATATATAACTAGAAAAGCATACATGAATGCCGGCCGGAATGGCCGAGCGGTTAAAGGCGCTACAGTCTGGAACCGCATGAACGCTACGGTCGCAGGTTCGAATCCTGCCTCGGGCATGAATGTGTGTGATGTCCTTAGGTTAGTTAGGTTTAAGTAGTTCTAAGTTCTAGGGGACTTATGACCACAGCAGTTGACTCCCATAGTGCTCAGAGCCATTTGACGCAGCCATACATAAATACATATCAGATAAATTTTTTTGTTTATTATTTAAAATTCAGACAACAGAAGCTTATATTTCTATCCTATATACTGTAAGTTTTTTCTTTATTCATTTTCATTTGGCTTAGGCTAAATAAGGACTTGGGCTATGCCTAGTGTGTGTGTGTTGTGTGTGTGTGTGTGTTTGTGTATGAAGTTTCAAATTTAGTTGAGCCCAAAAGTTTGTTGCTTTATAGTGAATCAGCAGTGCCTTTCTGCAAGAGCCACAAGTCTGTCAGCTCACTCGAGTACTAAAGTATTCACTTTCTCTTAGTTGTCGCGTTGCTGTGCCCATATTTCAGTGTTTAATAATGGGTGCCGTCCTACAGCTCCACAATTCCACTTAATTGTGGGCCAACCTGCTGTTCATTTCGCAGGTGACCGTTGGGCCTGATACAGCGTGCTTGTGTTTTAAAGTTTTATCGTCGACGGCTGGGATTGGAAACGTGTTTTAAGAAGTCCTTTGCCTTGGAATCGATCGGCTTCCCTTTGGTGTCACACTTCCAGGAGAGTGCTCTCAACCAAGTAGGTGTACACTCCTTTACGCTGCTGAAATACTGACCTCTCATTCTAGTGCTTTATAGCATTTCGCCTGGGTCCGAGATTACATGCAAAGAAATCTTTTCTTCACTTCAACACACTCAATATTCACTGTCCTAAAGCCTTACTGCTACTCGTTTCGGGTCAATTTATTTAAAAGTTCAAGTATCCTTCTACTATTTCTTTTTTTTACCATGGGCTTTCATCATGTTTGGGTACACTTCATCCAAGCCTCTTGTATTTAATTAGTAATTTAGGTTTTCTCCCTTTTTCCGCAGTAGCTAAAACGTTAAGTCTGGGTAAGAGTGTTTACGTGTCACTAAAACTAAAATCGCAAGGAAACGCTTACATATAAAAGAAAGGTTAGAGGAATGCCACTACTACACACCATTACTGAAAGTACATGAGTGCGGATTGGCAAACTTCTACTACTGAAACAAATCAAGCATAAAACAGATACGTCTGCTTAATTAAGGTGAGCAGAGACGAACCCTCCAGTGACAAATCTCACGTCAGCATTACACTACTCCATTTGGTACTTAATATTTCTCTTATTCGTGTACTATTTGGTTCCAGTTCGTGAACAAGCTACTGGATTCAGTATTTGCATGTCGTTATGGTGTAATTCTGTTGGTCAAGAACATACAGTACAGTGTATGTGTATCCAACATTTCATACATAAATGTTGTTCTTTGTGTGACATGTTGTTATTCTACAAAATTCTACCATTTAATCAGTTTCATAAGTTTCTGTGGTTATCGTCCCTCTGCACCAAGTGAGGGTCATAATATTACGTTGCTTGAGGCACGTTGGACGTTCAGCATTGCTTCGGTCTGAGACACAATTCTGCACTCAGAAAAATAAATTCTAAACCTGTGCAAGTGAAATCATTTATCAATATAACAACAAGTCATAAGTAAAAATAAGTTGGTGGTACTACACTTCTTTCTTAAACTAATATATACATATATAGACAGATATATATAATTTCAGTGAATATTACTTTTTTGTCACTGACACTTGTATGTGTTGTGAGTGTAGTGTTCAGTCAAGAGCAGAGCAAAATCATCTGATGCTTCAGTTTAGCTTGTCTTCACACGTAGTTCATATAGTTACGTTTCATGAGTCTTTTCTATGACTCGAAGTTCAGCACATGGTGTACTGTTGTCGATGATATCTTTCAAGTTATTCTCTTAAAGCATTTTGTAAGTTGAAATTTCTTTATATATCTGTGAGGGTATAAACACTGGATTTTTTTGGTTGCAGGATTCAACAGTAGATAACAACGAGGATGGGGAATGTGATGATGTATGTTCCTTAAAAGAATGTCCATTTGCTATTAATGTGAAGCATAGTCTCCCACATCATAATTACGTGTATATTTAACATTCTTGTCATACTGTTATTTATTAAGGTGAGCTTGACGAATGAGTCCAACTGAGACAGTCCTTACCTTCTCTTGGAAGGATTCTGCATTTCGTGGAATTTTTGGAAGGTGATCCACCCCTCACTGCCATAAGTGGCTTCAATAAGCCTTACACCTTGCACTGGCAATTCTGGAATATCATATACCTCTTTTAGCTTCAAGAAGAGATACTCATTAACCGCAAAAATGTCACCTCCTGAATCCAGAACTGGTAATACTGATGTACCATATAACTGTACCTTCCATGTGGCCTGACAACTTTGATTAAATTATTTTTTTCATCAGACATTAAGTCTTCTTTTGTGGCATCCCTCTCCACGTGTCCAGTATAGTTAACAGTGATTGGCTCTTGTTTAAATTCAGCTCACGGTCGGACCTCATCAGAACTCCTAATTACTTTCCTGTCGTGGTCTGTCCATTCCCTTCATATTGTTCATTTCATCTGGCCTCATTCTTTCCTCATATGATTATTTCCATAGTTACTGTGGAAACCTCCACGATGCCATCCAACTTTACCTCCAGAAAGTGGTCCCCTAAAGTTATCCCTGTGATCATATATTCGTCTATCGTCTCTCTTACTTTATCTCGAAACGTTACCTCACGAGCCTTCCTTACGTCGATGTATGCAGGTAACAAACACAGCTGTTCAGGTTATGCAAAATGCTGCCAGCACTGTCTTTCGGAATTTCCAGTAATTTTTCTTGCACACTTACAGGCAATTTATTTAACAGAAATGAAATTGAATCCCTTTCTTTTAAAGAATCATCTAAATATAAATTCTTTTCCCAGAAAATTTAAAGAATTATTTATAACTGTACAACCCACAGTCAACAAAATTTCTTCCCATGAAAATGCGCTATGCCCACTGTTTTGCGCAGCGTCTGAGCAGTAACGGATGAAAAAAGCCTTAATAAATTCGTCGTATGTCTCATTCCTCATGACAGTGCTACGTCTTCCTGTCTGCCGAATTTTGTTTCTATCATTCCACGATTTAGGTAATGCATTCTCAAATAGTTTCACGAATGCAACAGGATGGCTTGACCTGTCGTCGAAAGCAGTTGGAACTCCCACAACCACAAAAAACTGTTGACAATTCAATCGCATTTACCTACTCCATTTCGATTTTCTTCCAACAAAAACCAAGCCTCTAACCATTCCTTAATGCTGTTTTCAACTTGAGCACCATAGTCGTTTAATGTCTGTTTACTGACATCAGCGTTTTCAGTTACAGATTTCTCATTTCACTTGCTTTGTTAGGACACTGCTTTTTGACGTTACCTGTTTCACAAGTATTTCCACTTACGTTTTGGTTTCCTTTTATAATTTTTGACTCAAAGTGTGTGATTCTGCTATGGCAAAATCTAGCAGTGTTGTCTGATTTGGTTATTACTTTCTCAACTTTCCAGGTTAGTTCCATAATTCGATCATCGTCTTCCTGCACTTTATTTTCCATAGAACTTATTCTTTCTGATAGTTCACTTCCGTTTTCTCCAGGGATTTAGTAAGTTGGTCAGTTCTGATGTTGTCTTTTCCTTTTCTTATGGAAATATGTTCTGTATGCCCACATTTCAGACTTATATACAGGCAGTTCAATCGTAATTTCGTTTCTTTAATTCGTCACAATACTTTGTCAGTTGACCAATTCACTCGTTAGCTTTATCAGTCTTATTGTTATTTTACTTTAACTTTTTAACAGTTTGCTCAATTTTCCTGCCCAAAATCTCATTAGAGTTGACAGTCTTATTACAATTATACTCGATCTTGGTATTATTTCTTTGCATTTCCCTTGCTAGATACGTTATCCATTCAACACGTACCTAAGACCAATGTTTCCTGGTGTTCCAGTACCAACCACATCATTACTACTCGATAATTCTGTTGATTCAACCTGACTCGCTCTATCCTTAACCTCTCCTTTCCCATTTATTTCAACAATACGATCAATTACTACATCATCAACATGATTTATGCAGTCATCAAAATCACACTCCCTATTTACCACCACAATGCCCTCATACGCTTAGTTGTAAATTATCATTGGCATTATTAATTAATTGATTAGAAATGTCCTCATTGTTAGCGACACATGCTCGAATGGCGATCTCGTCACCCATATTGTTATTAGTAGAACTTGCCTCGTTTGTTATGGCAATAATTCACAGAACAAGAAATTTTAAGTCTTAAAATGACAAGATTACTTTTCCTAAAACTAGTATAAAATTTCCTTTTTGTAACAAAAATGTAAGCACAGCCTACATTAATCACAGCATAGCAATGATCCGCCCCGCGCGCTGTCCCTGAGTGTAAGCCACGTGCGCCCTTCTTGCAATCTGGCGAGACCCAGCCGGTTGCCGGTAGCGCGTCTCTGCTGCCCTCCTCGCTCGAAGTCTCTCTCGCTACCCGCCACGCCATGCTGATGCCGCCAAGTCGAAGCCGCTCCCCATCTGCTTTGCCGGCCGAACCACCTCCAATTGCCGGTACCGCGCCTCAGCATTCGCCACAATCTAGGTCGCCCACACAGCCCAATGAGCGCGTCGTTTTCACTCAACCAAATCCACTTGCAATCTGCAAAACATCATTAGACTGATATCGTGGCAATAAGCATCCATTCTCAGTATCTCATAACTGCAATGTTCCGTACCAAAAGTTCTAGCATTATCATGTGTTATAAGATCTGCTATGATCATAAAATTTTTATTACCTAACAGGAAGGCACAACACCGTTTCGGGACCTGTGTCACATCTTCAGGTGCATCTGAAAAGTTATAAATGAATAATGACAACTATCCAAATTTTTAACATTAGAAAATATAATTCTTAAGAAATAAACCCAATGTATGTAAGTAAAATGTAAGTCCCTATGACTCGAATAATGGAAGTTAAATTAATTTAAAATAGTGCATCCCTGGTACACAGTAGAAACAGGAGACCCTCTCAGTTCCTAAGCCTACCGGAAAGCCTCTCACAGAGCAGGATCTACGTAGCAACACATAAGTCTCCAAATTAAAAAGAGTCGAAACACTATAAATAAAACAAAATTTTAAAGTATTGTACGACCTAACACTCCATAGTTCCCATTCCAAAATTTGCGATGGATCGACATCAAGTTACATAGGCGATCTTTCAAAAACTGAAACAAAGAAACCCTGGTATATACCCTGTGTACCTGCAGACACGTGTGTATACACCATGTGAACCTTGAGTAGTGGTTACGACTTACCGGAGATGCACACACACCCATCAGTCCCGTGCCAAGCACACATCAAAGACGAAAAGCCTGTAGGAAAGGTCGCATAGCCGTAACGTAAACAAGTGTACTGTTCGCGCCAGCTGACGCCCGAAACCTGAGAGGTTATAACCGTTGTCGTCAAATCTAAAAACTCATAGACTAGCGTCACATGCAGCGAAAGCTAACGTCACTCATGTACCAGGGATGCTAATATTACAGGTTAAAGCGAGTGCCGTAAGCCCGTTAAACCCCAACAAATTGGCCCAAAACTAAGTAAATGGACACAGTTCCTGTAATGTCACTCAAGAAACCAAATAGCACGCTATGAGAGTATAGTCCAAATTGTCAGAAACTGAGAGGATTTCCTATTTTGTACCTTGTATCAGGAATACACTATTTTAACCTAATCCAGCCTCCGTTATTCGACTTTTACGGAATCATATTTTATGCTTCACAAGGATTTTTTCCATAAGTTCCGTTTAGCTATTTTAATATTAAGAATTTGGATACGCGTTTATAACTTTGCAGATGCACCTGAAGATGGGGCGCAGTCCCAAAACCGCGTTGTGTCTTCTTTTCATGAAATAAAAATTTTACAGCTGTAGCGAATCTTATTACTGTTGATAATTATCAACAGATGTGAATATCCCGTCAAGAGAATCATGAGCCTAAGGCTTCGTCTCTCGAATATTAACTGCAGTCATCTCAGTTCTTTGTGAAGTTTCTTAATATATAATCCCACCACTTGCCAAAAATTTGTCGGCTGTTTTAAACCTTTCTTTGTTATCACTGTTCATATAGGTCGTTTAATCACCCTGTTTTAAAAGTAGCGTTATCTGCTAATGTTCATTGTTCATAAGGGATAATATTGCGCATAATCAACAGTCTAATGTGAACAGTTAGATTTACTGTTTGTAATTACACTGCCGAAAAAAGGTGCATCTGGAAAGACAACGTCGATTTTGATACGATGACGGCATATGCCACATGGGGGATGGCAGATGTACTAACAATGACTGCAACGTCGTCAGCCAGCTTATAGCGTAGTAGCATAGCTTCCAGAGCGCCATCTGTACCCATCCCTTAGTAGGGAATGCTCACAACTTCAAGGTTCAAATATATCCAAGGTTCTCGGGTGTCCAGCCGGATCCGATCGTCGAAGTTCCACGATATTTCAGCGAATAACCGTTCCGCCATCATCAGGTTGTGCTGATCCATGCCATCAGCACCACCTGATGATGGCGGAACGGTTATTCGCCGAAATATCATAGAAATTCGACGATCGGGTCCGGCTGGACACCCGAGAACCTTGGATACTGCACATTCGCCGGGAAAGCCTCAGATCACAAGGTTCAAATGGTTGATTTGGCTCTAAGCACTATGGACTTAAAATCTGAGGTCATCAGTCCCCTAGACTCAGAACTACTTCGACCTAACTAACCTAAGGACATCACACACATCCGTGCCCGATGCATCACAACCAGAAGGCTCAGTCTGGTGCAGACGTGTGAAGCAAGTAGGCAAACATGCCAAGGAGATGCACTGAGTGAGGTTGGGAGTGGTCAAATTGTGGCCTTCGGAGTGAAGGGATGGTCCTTTCGGAGAACTGCCACACAATTTGGACGTGCCGCGTCGGTCGTGCAACGGTGCTGGTATCATTGGTCATGTTAACATTCTCGCAACCGTAGACGAGGTTGTGGACGTCCACGTCGCACAGATGCCCGCAAGGATTGTCGTACTGTAAGGGCAGCCGTGGCAGATCGTACAGCTACCATAGAACTCTTGCGAAACTGTTCTTAGGCGTGAGACTACAAGCACGTACACCTCAAGTCCGTCTTCCACTCACACCACAGAATCGATGTGCACAGTTCGATTGGTGCCGTCAGAGGATCACTTGTAATATGAAATGGCGTTCCAGCGAGCGCTGTCTCGTAGAGTGCATTCCTCCAAGACACAATGGCCCCACCCCTGGCCTTATGGTTATTGCGATAAGCCATAACTCTCGTTCGACTTCAGTGTTTCTGGAGGGGACGCTAACCAGCGCTCAGTACTCGCAGAATGTTGTTAGACCCGTTCTTTTGCCGTTCTTGCAACAGGAAGGTGACGTGTTGTTCCAACAAAGTAATACTCGCACACACACTACGTGTAATACGCAACGTGTTCTACAAGACATGCAGCGGCTTCCCTGGCCAGCTCCATCTCCTTTCGAGCACGTGTGGGACGTGACGGGACGAGAAGTGACTCGTCTGACTCGTCAACCAACAGCTGTTACAGAACTACGTGAGCAGGTCGAGCAGACGTGGCATTACGTATCCCTGGACAGTGTTCGCCATCTGGACGACCGACTGTATGCCAGAGTCAGCGCCTGCATTGCCGCCTATGGATGTTCCGGCATGGATCTATACCTGATACCTCAGAACCGCTTATACTAGTTCCTGTTAATATATTCGTTTCGTGTACTGCATATGCACTGTTGCAACAATAGATCTTGAGTGTACTGGAAACCTCTAAAAGGGTATACAAATTTTTCCCAGTAGTGTATTACACAACGAGATTAAAATTCACAATACTTTTATCCATTTTTCAGAATTCGTCCCACTTCAATGAATCACCGTTTTCTTAGTTCACAAGTGATTTTTACATTCCATGTTCATCATCCAAGAATGTTTCCTGCCACGTCCATCATGCTCCGTTTACTCGATGTTTCGCCAGTTAGTGGTGCCAAGCGTGGTATTTATGAGGATGATGGTTGGAATGCCAAGTGTAGTAATTAATACATTCAATGTTCGTACTATAAGTATTAGCAGCCTCATTGAAAACTCAAATTTTAATCCTTATATGCTGCACAGTGTGTTTCTGATTATGACACTTTCCACCAGTAATATGATCCAGGATCAACGTACATGGTGGGTTTAACTAAATAACGTCTGTGCTCGCCTTCCATAGCACAAATGGATGCAGCTTGCTTAATGCTCGTCTTGTAAAGATGTCTCGCAGCCATCGTCCTGATTGGTTTCTTCTCCGCTGGCCGCAGGCTCTGATGTGCATGCAATGAGCAATGCAGACCGAAGTGACAAATGGGAAAGAAATTCAGTGGTATAAAACATGAAATTACGGAATGTTGGGATGCCTCTTGATTTTTTTATTGTTTTCGATAGAATCATAAAATCAAGAAAATGATTCCGAAGGGCAATCAGCCATCAATATTCATGGGATGTTTCCAGATACTTGTTATTTCTAGAGCACCGCATAAAATCTCAACGTAATGCTTCACACGACCTGATAATTCATAGGAGATCAAACGTAAATGTTTTCCAACGTTACTTTTAGTGATTTGATTTGTTTTCACGCGAAATCGTACTCAGAAAATTGAAGTACGTGTTGCATCCCCGGAAAACGATGGTGCTCTTAGATTGGCAGTGAGCTGTCTTTACAGCCTTATGCCTGCTTGCTCAGGGCGCGTCTGTGTTTGGTCCGTAGTTTTCACCAGTCACCATCAACATTAAATGAAATTCTTAACTGGTTTTCACCTACGAAATTAATGCTATTAAAATCATTATTAATAAGCTATCATTTCAACTAACGCCAGAAGCGCAGTTGGAGATGTATATTAGCATTTACACAGTAAATCCTAATAATGAAAGTTACACTCCTTCCCGTCAAGACTCGCAAGTAAAGACCTGCTGTCCGTACAGGTTCCTGCATGATACGGTTCTTTTTCACCCCACCTTTCTCACGCTCTTTGACCATCTATCGCATGACTTGACGCGTAAGCTTGTCTCTTGTCGCTCCTATAACGCACTTTCAAACGTAACAATAAAAAGTTATGAAATGTAGGCAGAGATGTGGTACAAATGCCACAAGTTGCAAAACACGTTGCTACAATCACAGCAGAATTTATAAACATGACAAAGAATTTATAGAGTAAGAACGTGAACGTTGCAGAGCTAAATGCTAGTACTTGCGTTTGATTGTCTCATTCTGTGCGTGCAGTGCACTGATGTTCAGGTATCAGAGCACTTATAGGGTCCCTCAATACAGTCTTTGTTTTTTATTTAGTGTCTAGGTGTCAGAACACATGTAGGGGCCTTACTGTCTTTGGTTTTTGTTGTTATCGCCGTTTCTATAACCCAAGACAATAAAAACAAGTTTTTATTTTCTTCTTTTTAATCTATGCCTATTATTTTTGTTTTGTTTCTGTGGTATGCTTGTAGATTGGAATTGGTTTCTTTCTAGAAACAGCTTTAGGTTGCATTTCTCACGATCACCGTGCTCCAAGCATCTGCTCTGGCTTTTAGCGACATCGGGCACCTGCAACAAAATCTGTAGCACGTCTTATGTCTCTAGAATCCATTAGAAACCCCAACGTTACTACATCTGTTTATACATTTGAAATGTCCAGTTCGGGCTGTCTGCGACACTTCAAGGAAGTTGCGGATCTGGTTACAATTGTACAACAGTTATGAAAGAATCAAAAATTATTTCAATCTGGAAAATATAATTAGTCGTACAATTGGGAGCATTCCACAAATAAAGCATTTACCTTGCAGGAGACCGTGTTGATTATATCTCTCATATCTATTCTGCCTCTAATTAAAGTCTCATCCTAAGGGAAATAAACCTAACACCAGTTTTGTAACGAATAAATATCGTCCAAAGTTTAGCTATGATGCTGAACATTCATAATCGCATTCGCAGTGTTGTGAAACCTTAATCACTGAGGTGACCGTGTTTCTCCCGCGTTCTCAAAATGCACAGTGGTTCTTTTCTCACTTGCGGCACACGAATGCATGAAACAGATTCACAAAGCTTTTGTGTATTTTAGCCTCACATAATGGGTTTTGGAAGCTTGATTTCAGTGTTTAATTGACTATTTACAACACAATAAGCTTTTTTGTGTTTAATAGGAAATAATGATGTGTGCAAAAAACAGTTCCTATTAAATGGAAGCCAATTGTAAGAATACCTTTATAATGGCTGAATTGTTGTTTATTTGAAATTACAATTCTAATAAAATCGTTTTTGAGCTGTACACAGTTTCTGTTGCAGGAGACAAAGAACGGAAGTGAAGAAAGATAACTTATTTTGGGTATGAATGTATTGTCTTATGAACACAACTTGTGCTTCCTTTTATAGACAGGAGTCGTGTTTATTATGAATATTTAGTTACTGGCTCATGATTAATAGACAAACTAATGCACAACAGGACGTAGCTGCAAATTGTGGCCTATATTAGGTTTTTTTACTTTTTACAACTCTCATCACGGAACAGTTTTCGGGTTTCCTGGGCGCCAAATGTATTCCACGACTTTATTTAGACCGTTATTCGCCGCTAATCTGATGGACGACATTGTCTAAACTCAACCAGAAAAAATCCAGTCTTCCCATTTTGGAATATAGCGCATCCGCTTCGCCTGAATTGAAAAAAAAATGAAATTGTAGTCATATGTAGTTAATTCTGTTTGCATACTTATCAACTGCCTTCGTTTTCTGATGAATTAGAATTCTATGACCTCTTACGTTGAATGCAAACAGGTGCCTTATGAAGGTGCAAATGGTCATTTGAAATTACTCCGTTGAAGTAAAAAATAAATCTTCAGCCGATAACAGATCGGTTTAAGCATGTAAGATGTCTGAGCATCAACTAATGGAAAATTTGGTGCTCACATTAAATAAGGTTATATGCTACAGCATTCCGCCGTAGGTAACCAGTTAACGAAGTGATTCAAATCAACAGCATTTAAAATTTCAGCGTGCTGCTATGCCCAGAAGAGGGGTCATGTTGCAATATACATCGGCTCTCCGCATAGCAATACCACAATTTTGTGATTCGTTAACTGTTATTTGAAAACATGACGTGATCTACGACAAAAAACTTCAATGTTAACTGACTCAGTTAGCGAAATCCTACGAACGTACAAGCCCGTTATTATTGTTTCTTAATATTTCTATAAGAGGCAGCCTTTTTATATTCATACAAATTTTTTATTGTTTGGTTATGAATTATTCAACAATTTAATTAAGAATGCTTTTCCAATAACACATAAACGTAAATAAACGATTTTGCAACCTTCTCGCCGCGCGGTGTAGCGGCGCGGTCTGAGTCGTCTTATGACTCGCGCGGCTCCCCCCGTCGGAGGTTCGACTCCTCTCTCGGGCATGTGTGTGTGTTTTATCCTCAGCGTAAGTTAGTTTAAGTTAGATAAGTTGTGAGTGAGCCTAGGGACCGATGACCTCCGCAGTTTGATCCCATAGGAGCTTACCACCACCACAACCTTCTCAGAGATGAATATGTGATAAAATTCGATTGAATATGCCGTACAGCCAGCCAGAAACGTAAAAATTTCTGTTATTGAGACACATAGCGTGCTGTTCCGTACTACACGCAAAGAGTCAGCATTCTTGTCGATACATGAATACTGAGATGATAACTGGGTAGTTGTCCGTCTCGTAAAAGTATCGTGGTCAATCCGAAGGTTGTACGAGCAATTTCGTAATAAAATGTAATCCAGTCGAGAGAAACGACACCCTTCTACGTCACAGGCACTGAATTTCTTCTACGGAACCTACAGAAATCATCATGTATAGCCAGACACCAACATCAAACATAAGAACTCTATCGTAATGTGAACGCTCTGAGGTGGCCAAAATAATGTAATACCTCCTGTCATAGTAATGGACCTCCTTTTCCTGGCGTAGTGCAGCAAATCGATGTGGCATGGACTCAATAAATCTTTGGAAGTCTCCCGCACAAATATTGAACCACGCTGCCTCTATAGCCGTCCGTCATTGTGAAAGTGTTGCCGGTGCAGGATTTGTACACGAACTGAACTATTGATTATGTCCCAGATCCCAGAGACATGGCGAGAGATGAGAGTGGCCAAACCATTCGCTCGAACTGTAAAGAATGTTCGTCAAACCAATCGCGAACAACTGTGGTGCTTTGTCATTCATAAAAGTGCCATCTACATCTACATCTACATCTACATACATACACCGCAATCCACCATACGGTGCGTGGCGGAGGGTACCTCGTACCACGACTAGCTTCTTCTCTCCCTGTTCCACTTCCAAACAGAACGAGGGAAAAATGACTCCTTATATGCCTCTGTACGAGCCCTAATCTCTCTTATCTTATCCTTGTGGTCTTTCCGCGAAATGTAAGTTGGCGGCAGTAGAATTGTACTGCAGTCAGCCTGAAATGCTGGTTCTCTAAATTTCCTCAGTAGCCATTCACGAAAAGAACGCCTCCTTTCCTCTGGAGACACCCACCCGAGTTCCTGAAGCATTTCCGTAACACTCGCGTGATGATCAAACCTACCAGTAACAAATCTAGCAGCTCGCCTCTGAATTGCTTCTCTGTCCTCCCTCAGTCCGACCTGATTGGGGTCCCAAACGCTCGAGCAGTACTCAAGAATAGGTCGTATTAGTGTTTTATAAGCGGTCTCCTTTACAGATGAACCAAATCTTCCCAAAATTCTACCAGTGAACCGAAGACGACTATCCGCCTTCCCCACAACTGCCATTACATGCTTGTCCCACTTCATATCGCTCTGCAATGTTACGCCCAAATATTCAATCGACGTGACTGTGTCAAGCGCTACACTACTAATGGAGTATTCAAACATTACAGGATTCTTTTTCCTATTCATCTGCATTAATTTACACTTATCTATATTTAGAGTTAGCTGCCATTCTTTACACCAATCACAAATCCTGTCCAAATCATCTTGTATCCTCCTACAGTCACTCAACGACGACACCTTCCCGTACACCACAGCATCATCAGCAAACAGCCGCACATTGGTATCCACCCTATCCAAAAGATCATTTATGTAGATAGAAAACAACAGCGGACCTACCACACTTCCCTGGGGCACTCCAGATGATACCCTCCCCTCCGGTGAACACTCACCATCGAGGACAACGTACTGGGTTCTATTACTTAAGAAGTCTTCGAGCCACTCACATACTTGGGAACCAATCCCATATGCTCGTACCTTAGTTAAGAGTCTGCAGTGGGGCACCGAGTCAAACGCTTTTCGGAAGTCAAGGAATATGGCATCCGTCTGATACCCTTCATCCATGGTTCGCAAGATATCATGTGAAAAAAGGGCGAGTTGCATTTCGCAGGAGCGATGCTTTCTAAAGCCATGCTGATACATGGACAGCAACTTCTCTGTCTCAGGAAATTCATTATATTCGTACTGAGAATATGTTCGAGAATCCTGCAACAAACCGATGTTAAGGATATTGGCCTGTAATTTTGAGGATCCTTCCTTCTACCCTTCCTATATACAGGCGTCACCTGCTGCTTGTTTGTGTATATGAAGTACATGAATAGCTGCAAATGGTCTTCAAGTAACGAATGTAAATATTTCCAGTCAATGATAGGTTCAGTTTGACCAGAAGACCGACCATTATGGAGCCACCACCAGCTTCCACAGTACCTTGTTGACAACTTGGGTCCGTGGCTTCGTGGGATCTGCGCCGCTCTCGAACCCTACCATCAGCTCTTGCGAACTGAAATTGGGACTCATCTGGCCAGGTCACAGTTTTCCTGTAGCCTATGGCTCAACCGATATGGTCACCCAGGAGAGACGCTGCAGGCGGTGTCGTGCTATTAAAAAGGCACTTGCGTCGGGTCAGTCGTCTGCTGTCATAGCCCACTAACACCAAATTTCGGCGCACTGTTATAACGGATTCGTTTGTCGTACATCCAACACTGGTTTCTGCGGTTACTTCAGTCAGTCTAGCCATCCGTTAGGATTGAAAACTATAAAGAAACGCTGCTGACCTCGGTCCTTAAGTGACGACCTGTTGGTTGTACGTGGTAAGAGGTAATGCCTGAAATTTGGTATTCTGGGCACATGTTGACATGGTAGATCTCGAAATGGTAAATTTCCTATCGATTTCTGGAATGGAGTATACCACAGGTCTAGCACCAACTACCGTTGAGCAGGCATAATCACGTCGGAAACATTTTTATGTGAATTACCCGAGTACAAATGACAGCTCCGCCAATGCGGTACCCTTTTATGCCTTGTGTACGCGATGCTACCGTCGTCTGTATATGTACACTTTTGTTTCCTCAGTGTAAATCTTGTTTTCATATCCCTCATGATCAAGTGGCATAATCCAGGAGGATAATGCCAGACCCCACACACGAGTTCACACCACAAATACCTTGACCAACTTAGGGATCCTTGACTGGCCTGCCCGGTCCCTTGATGTGTCACCCGTACAGCATATCTGAGATACGATGCGAAAACTTATACTTTCGTACTAGTCTCCAAGCAGCAAACTTCATAAAATGACGTTTCGTGTGTTTCAGGCATGGAAAGAAAGTCCTCAAGATGTGGTTGGAGGCTTGCTTACTTTAATGCTAGAAATCACAAAAGTACGTTCTTGCCTTTGGAGTACACTGATTGTAATAATAGGCAACAGTTGTGAATAGCGTGAAAGGGTTAACTGTTTAGTATTCGTTACGTGATAAATTTCTCCATAAAGAATGATAAATATGGGACAGCTGCTTCACGGTGTAAATTTTTCCATTTTAGTCACTGTAAACTAATCACATAACATTTGCGTTTGTGCTGAACAACGTATGTTGTAGATGCATGGGTTCACTACTTGAAAGTCGCTGGCTCGTTTTGATGATAACTAATTAATTAAATGGGACACAATGAAGATATGTCTCTTGTATGATATTTCCACCATTTGACTGTACAAACTTTATTTTATTTTATTTTACTATCATGATTTGAGCCTTAAGCTATTATCAAGTACAACACATATGAAGTAATTAGATTTTGTTAACTGAAGACATCGTCAAGATCTATTGAACTGGGTATTCTGGAGTACACATAAGTACAAAATCACAAATGTATGGCATACAAGTAGCAAACATGGTTTCCAACCATAGAAGACCTGATCCATAGAATGAACATGAATACAGTCTGCATGTGCTACGAACATGGTCTGAATATATACTTTGAAAGTAATATCTTGGAAACTTGTGACTGAAGAAAGGTGATCGACTTTTACCGGGTGTATATCTACGAACTTCTTTCCTAACAACTTCCCAAACACTTGAGTCAGACAGCTTAATAATTTACAGTTAAAAAAGAAGGTTCCTTTCCTAAGGAATACAGTTTCGTGGGCGACGTTAGTATGGCATTACTTTGCAGAGACCAATTACGACCACATATTACCAGAATAGCCAGCATGTATTTCCCCAAACAAAACTGCCATCCAAAGAGAAAAATCTCGATTCTGGCAATTCTTTCCACTCGAGAGAGCGACTATACTTCAGTGGTTTGACTGGCCAGCACATGCCCACAGTATGCAAACTAGAAGCGTTATACAGGGTGAGTCACCTAACATTGCCGCTGGATATATTTCGTAAACCACATCAAATACTGACGAATCGATTCCACAGACCGAACGTGAGGAGAGGGGCTAATGTAATTGGTTAATACAAACCATTAAAAAATGCACGGAAGTATGTTTTTTAACACAAAACTACGTTTTTTGAAATGGAACCCCGCTAGTTTTGTTAGCACATCTGAACATATAAACAAATACGTAATCAGTGCCGTTTGTTGAATTGTAAAATGTTAATTACATCCGGAGATATTGTAACCTAAAGTTGACGCTTGAGTACCACTCCTCCGCTGTTCGATCGTGTGTATCGGAGAGCACCGAATTACGTAGGGATAGACTGGAACAGCACATTACGTCCACATGCTAACACCATTTTATTGGTCTTCTTCACTGACGCATATGTACATTACCATGAGGAGTGAGGTACACGTACACACGTGGTTTCCGTTTTCAATTACGGAGTGGAATAGAGTGTGTCCCGACATGTCAGGCCAATAGATGTTCAATGTGGTGGCCATCATTTGCTGCACACAATTGCAATTTCTGGCGTAATGAATGTCGTACACGCCGCAGTACATCTGGTGTAACGTCGCCGCAGGCTGCCACAATACGTTGTTTCATATCCTCTGGGGTTGTAGGCACATCACGGTACACATTCTCCTTTAACGTACCCCACAGAAAGAAGTCCAGAGGTGTAAGATCAGGAGAACGGGCTGTCAAATTTATGCGTACTCCACGTCCTTTGAAACGCCCGTCGAACCTCCTGTCAAGGGTCAGCCTAGTGCTAATTGCGGAATGTGCAGGTGCACCATCATGCTGATACCACATACGTCGACGCGTTTCCAGTGAGACATTTTCGAGCAACGTTGGCAGATCATGCTGTAGAAACGCGATGTATGTTGCAGCTGTTTGGGCCCCTGCAATGAAGTGAGGACCAGTGAGGTGGTCGCCAATGATTCCGCACCATACATTTACAGTCAACGGTCGCTGTCGCTCTACCTGTCTGAGCCAGCGAGGATTGTCCACAGACCAGTAATGCATGTTCCGTAGATTCACTGCCCCGTGGTTTGTGAAACCCGCTTCATCGGCAAACAGGTAGAACTGCAACGCATTCTCTGTTAATTCTTATTGACAGAATTGCACTCGATGATTAAAGTCATCACCATGTAACTGCTGATGTAGCGACACATGAAACGGGTGAACGCGATGACGATGCAGTATGCGCATGACACTACTTTGACTCAGTCCACCGGCTCTCGCAATGTCCCGTGTACTCATATGTGGGTTCATGGCAACAGCAGCTAACAGACCAACTGCACCCGCTTCTTCTGTGACGGGCCTGTTACGGACCCGTTTGGGTGCTACGACCATACCTGTTGCATACAGTTGGCGGTAGATGTTTTGCAATGTGCGGCGCGTTGGATGCTCTCTGTCCGGGTACCGTTCTGCATACACCCTGCAGGCTTCAGCTGCATTTTGTCGACATTAGCCATAGATGAGTATCATCTCCGCCTTTTCAGAGTTCGAATACACCATGGTCACAGTTCCTACAACACCACACTATCACAGACGTCTGGTAACACTGTGTACTACAGTTGGTCTGCGTGCGGAGACGAATGCAGAATAACAATAGCAGCAAGCGCTACATGCGGACACTGCCACAGCTAGACCAACCCACAACAGTGCACTACAGCCACACTCGTAAACACGGTCGTCATCGTAAACATGTCCCTGCAGATGCTGCTCGCCGACCGTGGCCCGTGTTTGTTACAACACGCAACTGAACGTCGGAGGTTTCAAGCGTCAACTTTAGGTTACAATATCTCCGGATGTAATTAACATTTTACAATGCAGCAAACGGCACTGATTACGTATTTGTTTATATGTTCAGATGTGCTAGCAAAACTAACGTGGTTCCATTTAAAAAAAGGTAGGTTTGTGTTAAAAAACATACTTCCGTGCATTTTTGTATGGTTTGTATTAAACAATTACACTAGCCCCTCTCCACACGTTCGGTCTGTGGAATCGGTTCGTCAGTATTTGATGTGGTTTACGAAATATATCCAGCGGTAACGTTAGGTGACTTACCCTGTACAGTGAGTTTTTGTCTTAACTCACAGATCTTTCGGGAATTACTCTCTATCAACATACTTCCTGGAAATAAGGTGGAAGGTCATCGGTTAATGGCACATGTAATTTCTTAATACGTAATAGTTAAGTGATGTGGAATGAAATGAATGTGTCGTGCACAGTCGGGAATGCCTATATCAAATTTTTCTTGTCTGCGTGAAAATGAGAGGAACTGAAATTGCGGAAGATTTTAGCTACATTATTTATTTTAAACCGACAGTAATGCAAAACACAGACTACTGAATTTTTGAACAGTTACTGGAAAAACAAAATTTGATTTCGTTTCAGCGTAACTTTCATGTTTTATTACGAAGGTTGCCCAGAACTAGTGCACCCCATTTTTTTCTTCAATAATTCGGTTGGGTTGTTTTGGGGAGGAGACCAGACAGCGAGGTCATCGTACTCATCGGTTTACGGAAGGATGGGGAAGGAAGTCAGCCGTGCCCTTTCAAAGGAACGATCCCGGCATTTGCCTAGAGCGATTTAGGGAAATCACGGAAAACCTAAATCAGGATGGCCAGACGCGGGATTGAACCGTCGTCCTCCCGAATGCGAGTCCAATGTGGTACCCATTGCGCCACCTCGATCGGTTCAAAAATTCTTTATTGAACATAATAAGAATTGCACATACGGAAGGATGGTGTTTTATCTATACACTCTATTTTTCCACGTTATCTCCATCCAGTTATATGGCCTTCGACCAACGCAAAGCAACGGCATGTATGCCCTGTCGGTACCAATCCTTTTCCTGTTGGAGGAGCCAGTGCTTCACTGTGTAAATCACCTCCTCATTGTCCTCCAAGTATCTTCCGCGAACGACACCCGTTAATGGCCCAAACAAGTGGAAGACTGAGGGGGCTAGGTCAGGTATGTGAGGTGTGATAGCCTTGGATGGTCTCCCCGACCGCTGCAAATTGTGGAGTTCCGCCTAACAGCCTGCTGGTGACGTCACCCTCCGTACTCAGCGACTGACTGTACTTTTGCCGATAGCAGATGCTTCTTAGACTTCGCGCAAGCGTTTTTGAGTATTCCCCGCAGTTTCCTTCTCTGCAGTGAGAAATTCAATCACGGCATGTTTCTTGTAACGCACATCACCTACAGACACCATTTTGAAACTATCCCGCAGCTACGTTATCTGTCGGAAATGACGGAAACTTGCCGCTCTCACTCAGAAGACTTCAAATAATACATAAGTAACGTATCCCATTCGTAGTATTGTTTTCGGCTAAGGAAAAAAAAAATACGCTGCATTACTTTCTGGGCAACCCTCGAACTATCGATTTCGGTCTCGAATTCTTGTCTCACCTAGGGAGAGGTAGGGAATGTAGTCGAATTAAGTCGGTTGATGCTGAGGGAATTAGGTTAGGAAATTAGACGCTTAATGTATTAAATGAGTTTTGCTGTTTGGGGAGCAAAATAACTGATGATGGTCGAAGTAGAGAGGATATAAAATGTACACCGGCAATGGCAAGGAAACCTTTTCTGAAGAAGAGAAATTTGTTAACAACGAGTATAGATTTAAGGGTCAGGAAGTCGTTTCTGAAAGTATTTGTATGGAGTGTAGCCATGTATGGAAGTGAAACGTGGATGATAAATAGTTTAAAAGGAGAATAGAAGCTTTCGAAATGTGGTGCTAAAGAAGGATGCTGAAGATTAGATGGGTAGATCACGCAACTAATGAGGAGGTCTTGAATAGAATTGAGGAGAAGATAAATTTGTAGCACAACTTGACTAGAAGAAGGGATCGGTTGGTAGGACATATTCTGAGGCATAAAGGGATCTCCAATTTAGTATTGGAGGGCAGCACGGAGGGTAAAAATGGTAGAGGGAGACCAATAGATGAATATACTAAACAGATTCAGGAGGATGTAAGTTGCAGGAGGTACTGGGCGATGAAGAGGCTTGCACAGGATAGAGTAGCGTGCAGAGCTGCATCAAACCAGTCTCAGCACTGAAGGCCACAACAACAACCTAGGGAGACAGAAGCTCATCTCAAATAGTTTTCGTCAAACAATATGTATAGTCTCACACTGTTACTTACCCACGTATCTAGCACAGGGTTTCTATACTGTATTAGAAGTAATATGAACCGTATTAGAAGTAATATGAACTGCAGTATCAGTATGGTAAAGCAAACTATTCCGCGAGTTACATGATCAGACGATACTCGCGAAATGTCAAAGAGTTGTGTAGTTTCAGTTTGTGTATGTGAGAGAGAATTAGCACAGTTGGCTGGTCGCGCTAATAAACGGCACCTGTGCGAGACATCAGCTCCACGCCAATGTGCTAACAGCATAATATTTATGGAAGCACGGCCGGAAGGCTCGGATAATGTGTGGAACAGCTGCACAAACAACGCGCACTATGACACATAAATCCCATCTGTGTAGGGCAATTTATGCATGCCAGTGCAAAATGTCTGCGTGCTCTTAACCTGCACTACAGGCCTTTCGCGATTCATTTGTACAGAATAGTCAGGGATGTCTCTTCTCTGTAGTGGTGCTGACGCTGAAATGAAGCTGCGTGTCAAGCTAACAACGTTAATCACTAGTAAAAAAAAATTCGCTGTTTACTGCAAAAGCAACGATAGAACGGTCTGTATGTTTCTGTTTCATGGCAAGTACGTACTTCTGAATGATCAATGAACACATTTTGTCACAAAGTGCTCTGTTACTCTTGGATGTACTTTGCTGCGTATGACGATTTCAACAACAGGAAAGTAGGCAGACGAATAACATGTAACATTTATTGCGGGATTATAAAACTAAGGTGTAAGTAGCGATAAAAATTACGTAGGCAGAACAGCACCTCTCAAATTTTACGTTCTTAGGATGCAGATAGAGCTCTAGACTGAGTTCTAAGCCCGCATCTCGTGGTCGTGCGGTAGCGTTCTCGCTTCCCACGCCCGGGTTCCCGGGTTCGATTCCCGGCGGGGTCAGGCATTTTCTCTGCCTCGTGATGGCTGGGTGTTGTGTGCTGTCCTTACGTTAGTTAGGTTTAAGTCGTTCTAAGTTCTAGGGGACTTAAGACCACAGCAGTTGGGTCCCATAGTGCTCAGAGCCATTGAACTAAGTTCTAGCGTCATGTATTTTCGTTTGTAGATGAGAAAAAGTATACGAATTATTACCATGCCACGCAGAACATCTACATCTACGTAATTACTCTGTTATTAACAATAAAGTGCATCGCAGAGGGTTCAATGAACCACCTTCAAGCTGTCTCTCTACCGTTCCACTCTCGAAAGGCACGCGGGAAAAACGAGCACGTAAATTTTTCTGTGCGAGCCTTGATTTCTCTTATTTTATCGTGATGATCAATTTCTCCCTATGTAGGTGGGTGCCAACAGAATGTTTTCGCAATCGGGAGAGAAAACTGGTGATTGAAATTTCATGAGAAGATTCCGTCGCAACGAAAAACGCCTTTGTTTTAATGATTGCCACTCCAATTCACTTATCATGTCTGTGACACTATCTCCCCTATTTCGCGATAATACAAAACGAGCTGCTGCTCTTTGTACTTTTTCGATGTAATCCGTCACTCCCACCTGATGCGGATCCAACACCGCACAATAATACTCCAGAATAGGGCGGACAAGCGTGGTGTAGGCAGTCTCTTTAGTAGACCTGTTGCACCTTATAAGTGTTCTGCCAATGAATCGCAGTCTTTTGTTTGCTCTACCCACAATATTATCTATGTGATCGTTTCAATATACACTCCTGGAAATTGAAATAAGAACACCGTGAATTCATTGTCCCAGGAAGGGGAAACTTTATTGACACATTCCTGGGGTCAGATACATCACATGATCACACTGACAGAACCACAGGCACATAGTCACAGGCAACAGAGCATGCACAATGTCGGCACTAGTACAGTGTATATCCACCTTTCGCAGCAATGCAGGCTGCTATTCTCCCATGGAGACGATCGTACAGATGCTGGATGTAGTCCTGTGGAACGGCTTGCCATGCCATTTCCACCTGGCGCCTCAGTTGGACCAGCGTTCGTGCTGGACGTGCAGACCGCGTGAGACGACGCTTCATCCAGTCCCAAACATGCTCAATGGGGGACAGATCCGGAGATCTTGCTGGCCAGGGTAATTGACTTACACCTTCTAGAGCACGTTGGGCGGCACGGGATACATGCGGACGTGCACTGTCCTGTTGGAACAGCACGTTCCCTTGCCGGTCTAGGAATGGTAGAACGATGGGCTCGATGACGGTTTGGATGTACCGTGCACTATTCAGTGTCCCCTCGACGATCACCAGTGGTGTACGGCCAGTGTAGGAGATCGCTCCCCACACCATGATGCCGGGTGCTGGCCCTGTGTGCCTCGGTCGTATGCAGTCCTGATTGTGGCGCTCACCTGCCCGGCGCCAAACACGCATACGACCATCATTGGCACCAAGGCAGAAGCGACTCTCATCGCTGAAGACGACACGTCTCCATTCGTCCCTCCATTCACGCCTGTCGCGACACCACTGGAGGCGGGCTGCACGATGTTGGGGCGTGAGCGGAAGACGGCCTAACGGTGTGCGGGACCGTAGCCCAGCTTCATGGAGACGGTTGCGAATGGTCCTCGCCGATACCCCAGGAGCAACAGTGTCCCTAATTTGCTGGGAAGTGGCGGTGCGGTCCCCTACGGCACTGCGTAGGATCCTACGGTCTTGGCGTGCATCCGTGCGTCGCTGCGGTCCGGTCCCAGGTCGACGGGCACGTGCACCTTCCGCCGACCACTGGCGACAACATCGATGTACTGTGGAGACCTCACGCCCCGCTTGTTGAGCAATTCGGCGGTACGTCCACCCGGCCTCCCGCATGCCCACTATACGCCCTCGCTCAAAGTCCGTCAACTGCACATACGGTTCACGTCCACGCTGTCGCGGCATGCTACCAGTGTTAAAGACTGCGATGGAGCTTCGTATGCCATGGCAAACTGGCTGACACTGACGGCGGCGGTGCACAAATGCTGCGCAGCTAGCGCCATTCGACGGCCAACACCGCGGTTCCTGGTGTGTCCGCTGTGCCGTGCGTGTGATCATTGCTTGTACAGCCCTCTCGCAGTGTCCGGAGCAAGTATGGTGGGTCTGACACACCGGTGTCAATGTGTTCTTTTTTCCATTTCCAGGAGTGTAGGTTATTTGGGTTATTTGTAATTGTAATCCCTAAGTATTTAGTTGAATTTACAACCTTCAGATTTGTGTGACTTATCACGTAATCGAAATTTAGCTGATTTCTTTTAGTACTCATATGAATAACTTCACACTTTTCCTTATTCACGGTCAATTTCCACTTTTCGCACCATAGAGATATCATATCTAAATCATTTTGCAAGTTGTTTTGATCATGTGTTGACTTTACAAGGCGGTAAATGACAAATCATCTGCAAACAATCTAAGACGGCTACTCTATGTCGTTGATATAGATCAGGAATAATAGAGGGCCTGTAACACTTCCTGGGGAAACGCCTGATATTACTTCTGTTTTACACGATGACTTTTCGTCTATAACTACGAACTGTGACCTTTCTGACAGGAAATCACGAATCCAGTCACACAACTGAGGCGATACTCCATTGGCACGCAGTTTGGTTAGAAGATGCTTGTGAGGAACGGTGTCGAAAGCCTTCTGGAAATCTAAAAATATGGAATCAATTTGACATCCCTCGTCGATAGCAAATATTACTTGATGAGTATAAAGAGCTAATTATGTTTCACAAGAACGATATTTTCTGAATCCGTACTGCCTACGTTTTCTTCGAGGTACTTCATAATGTTCGAATACAGTGTATGTTCCAAAACCCTACAACAAATAAACATTAATGATATAGGCCTGTAATTCAGCGGATTACTCCTACTTCCCTTTTTGGGTATAGATGTGACTTGAGCAATTTTCCAGTCTTTAGTACGGATCTTTCTGTGAGCGAGCGGTTGTACATAATTGATAAATATGGAGCTATTTTATCAGCATACTCTGAGAGGAACCTGACTGGTATACAATCTGGACCGGAGGCCTTGCCTTTATTAAATGATTTAAGCTGCTTCGTTATTCCGAAGATATCTAATTCTATGTTTCTCTGCCTGGCAGTTGTTCTTGATTGGAATTCAGGAATATTTACTTCATTTTTTATTTTTTTTTTTTGGTGAAGGAGTTTCGGAAACCCATGTTTAATAATTCTGCTTTAGTGGCGCTGTCATCAGTGACTTCACCGTTGTTTTCGCGCAGTGAAGGTACTGATTGCGTCTTGCCACTTGTGTGCTTTATGTACGACCAGAATATCTTTGGGTTTTCTGACAGATATCGAGACAGAATTTCGTTGTGGAAATTATTAAAAGAATCTCGCATTGAACTACGTGCCATATTTCGAACTTCTGTACAACTTTGCCAGTCTTGAAGATTTTGTGTTCTTTTAAATTTGGGATGCTTTTTTCGCTGCTTCTGCGACAGCGATATGACCAGTTTTGTGTACCATGGGGGATCAGTACCATCACTTATTAATTTATGTGGTATATATCTCTCAATTGCTGTCGATAATATCTCTTTCAAAACATTCTACCACTCCTCTACACTTACGTGATCAGATTGGAAGGAGTGAAGACTGTCTCTTAAAAAGGCGTTAAGAGAATTTTTAACAGCTTTTTGAATATACTTTTACGTTTCTGTTTGATGATTGTAGGCGTTATGGCATTCAGCCTAGCAGGAACTGCCTTTTGGTCGCTAATGTCTGTGTTCGTCACAATACTCACTATTTGTCCAGGACTATTAGTTGCTAAAAGGTCAAGTATGCTTTCGCAACAATTTACGCTTCGAGTGGGCTCATGAAATAATGGTTCAAAATAATTTTCTGAGAAAGCATTCAGTACAATTTCGGATGACTTTTTATGCCTGCCGCCGGTTTAAACTCATAATTTTTCCAGCATATCGCGGGTAGAGTAAAGTCACCACCAACTATAATTGTATGAGCGGGGTACTTATTTGAAATGAGACTCAAGTTTTCTTTGAACTGTTCAGTAACTATATCTTCTAAGTCGGGGGGTCGGTAAAACGATCCAATTAATAGTTTAGTGCGATTGTCAGATATAACCTCTACTCATGCTATTTCACACGAACTATCTACTTCAATTTCCCTACAAGCCAAACTACTTCTGACCGCAATAAATACTCCCCCACCAACTGTATTTAATCTATTCTTTCTGAACACTGTTAGATCGTTTGAAAAAAATTCGGCTGAACTTATTTCCAGCTTTAGCTAGCTCTCTGTACCTGCAACTATTTGAGCTTCAATGTTTTCTATTAGGGCTTGGAGCTCTAGTTCTTTCCCAACACAGCTACGACAATTTACAACTACAATACCAATCGTTTCTACAACTACCTTACTATGTTTTACCTCCCCACTTTTAGACGGACGTCCCTTCTGTGGTTTCCTGAGACCCTCTAACCTAAAAAACCGCCCAGTCCCTTCCACACAGCCCCCGCTACCCACGTAGCAGCCTCCTGTGTGTAGTGGATTCCTGACCTATTAAGCGGAACCCGGAAACCCATCACCCGATGGTGCAAGTCAAGGAATCTGCAGCCTACATGGTCACAGAACCGCCTGAGCCTCTGATTCAGACCCTCCACCTGGCTCTGCACCAAAGGACCACAGTCGGTTCTATCGACGATGCTGCAGATAGTGAGGTCCGCCTTAATCTCGGAAGCAAGACTGACAGTCTTTACCATTTCCGCTAGCCGCCCAAAACCAGGACAGAATCTGCTCCGATCCAAAGCGACACACATCATTGGTACCGACATGAGCCACCACCTGCAGTTGGCTGCACCCTGTACTCTTCATGGCATCCGGAAGCACCCTTTCCACATCCGGAATGAATCCCCCCGGAATGCACACGGAATGCGCACTGGCTTCCTTCCCCTCCTTGGCAGCCATGTTCCTAACGCTGGAGCTCCCCACTGCCAACAAACCCACCCTCTGTGAATGCCCAGACCTTGCGGACCGAGAAGCGTCCTCTGGAACAGGGTGGCGCACTGGTTAGCACACTGGACTCGCATAAGGGAAGACGACGATTCAATACCGTCTCCAGCCATCCTGATTTAGGTTTTCCGTGATTTCCCTAAATCGCTTCAGGCAAATGCCGCGATGGTTCCTTTGAAAGGGCACGGCTGATTTCCTTCCCAATCCTTCCCTAACCCGAGCTTGCGCTCCGTTTCTAATGACCTCGTTGTCGACAGGACGTTAAACACTAACCACCACCACCACCAGGGTGGACGACTGCATCCAGCTCAGAGACATCGTCAGCCACAGACAACGCCCGAAACCTGTTCGTCAAACGAATCGGGGAGGTCCTACGATCGGCCCCTCTGAAAGTTTTTCGTTGCCTGCCAGACTTTGGAATGATCTCCCACTCGACCACGGGTTAGGGGTCAACCTCAAGTGCAGGCAGTGCCCGGGGCGGCCACAGCAGTGGACCGATCGGAGGACTCCGTTAACGGAGTTCTAAACAAGTGTCAGAGAGTGTAGCTAAGGGACAGTCAAACGAAAACAGAACATCGCCATATCGGGACCACGGAATGGTTACATTCAAAAGCAGTCACACCAAAGGTTAAGACAAGCATGCAACAGGATGATTCCGTCCGACAGCATTTGCAGGCGTTTTGACTTGATGGCACGTCCCAGTTTTTGCAAAGTGTTTTCAAAGCGCACATAATCGATTACGATTCCACGCTCGAGGAATTCGACAAGCAGAGGAAACATAAGTGTTCCACAATACTGCCGGCCTACACACTGCAAAGTGGACGAAGCCGACGCTTTGGCGATTTGGTTGGGAAACACTGCAACATTCCCCGTACAGCCAGGATCTTTCGGCGTGTAGTTTTTGCAACTTTGGTGACCTGAAGAATGACGTGCGTGGACGTCTGTTTCAGACGGGTGAGGAAGTGCAGGAGTGGATACGATTGTGGATCTGTAAGCGGCCGATCACGTTCTACGAAACAAGTATGATCGTCTGTGGTCGCAGAGAGATAAATGTCTTAACGCGTGCGGTGATTACTTGTGAATGGGACCATTCCATCGTCTCATTGTGGCGGGTGTTGGGTTTTCATTTGACTGCCCCTCGTATTAGAAGCAATTTTACACTTATCAGTTGCTAAACAAGGAAAAGTGTGATACAATACAATTATGTCTTGACAAGTTGGCAGTTGCGTAAAGGTTATTAACTACCTCTTGTTGCACTGAAATGGTAACTTATATACTTCACGAAACGCATAAAAAGT
This sequence comes from Schistocerca cancellata, assembly GCF_023864275.1. Classification (NCBI taxonomy): domain Eukaryota; kingdom Metazoa; phylum Arthropoda; class Insecta; order Orthoptera; family Acrididae; genus Schistocerca; species Schistocerca cancellata. The sequence continues at coordinate 599,371,481 of NC_064630.1, forward strand.
TGAAAAGAAATGTAGTTTCCTTTGACTACAAGATGAATTAGTGACAACCAGAATCAGCCAGGCCAAAGAGATAAAGTGAAGCGGTCGTGATCTATAACGATTAAAAGTATTCTGTTCTAGGGAAGTCATGTCTAAGGTTTCACTTGACTGGCAGAACAATCGAAACCTGCAATTTGTCTGCGAAAGGGTCCGCTTATGAAATGTAGCGCCCCATACTGAAAGAGGTCCGTCATGTTGGATTCTTCTCAGAGTGCACTGTCAGGAAACATCAACCGTATGCAAAAAAAGGGCAACAAGAACGCTCTCACTCTTCTTATATTGGTGGAAGAGTGTAAACAAAGTCTGGAAAATCCCTACTAGTAAACACGAGAAGAGACACGCACTTTTTAACCTGCTTGAAAAATTTCCAGGAAACTGATTTCAGAATGAAAACAAGAGATATTTCTACAGCGACTCACATATGTAACTCATAATACATGCGTAGATAAAAGCAGAATGGTAACATTTCCTATAGATATATCCGGGAGCATGCATTGTTCGAATTCATGTTCGCAACCGTTCAGTCTAACTGTAACAGAAATGATCAGGGAACGCAAACGAGATCTTCGGAACAAACTGGACGTTACTCTAATGCAGCCCAACTGTTAAGAAACAATATTTCATTAAGAGCGATCGTGAAGCCTCCATACGGATAGCGTGAATATGATACTGCAGCGAGCTCTAAGGGGACCTTCCGTTAGTAGCTCCCTGTAACAGCCGAGTGGAATGATATCGACCAGTGTAGCTTACGTCCGCGAAGGCTACAGTAACATGCAAAGTTAGCAACCGCAGAATAGTTGCGCGTAACTGAGTTTGGTATCATCTTATTTGCTGATAAGTCACCATTATTAAATAATGTGTTCTGCAGATAGTCAATTTTGGTAGCGACCAGAAACCATGCAGTATTGGGTAACGAATTTCAGTTACAAACGACTACCTTAGCGTGAATTGTATGAAACGCATGGATTTTTTTTTTCATTCAGTCGAATTTTCATGTTGTTTACAAGCAGCAACGCCTTCTAAACTTTTCGTGCTAATTAAGGCCTTCGAAACATGTTCTTTTCCGAATGTACTTCGGGCCAAAAGCTATTCTGGTAGCTAGAGTCCAATTTTTTTGTTTTTGTTAACCATGCTTTCCCGTTCTTGCGGTGATATTTCCATAGAAACTTTCATTCCCTAATACACATTTCTTTCTATTTAACCGAAAAGTGAAATACCGATTTTCATAAATTTAGCTTGAAATTCTTATTAATGAAACGATATATTTCCTTAAAAATTTACATCTCTTTAACGCATGAAATACCAAAAACAGTGAAGTACGGATTTTTTTTATATCCAACAGACAAGCCAAACATAATTTTTCGGACTGTAGCTTCAGAAATTCTTTAACGATGAAATATTTCCATAAAAGATTTCACCCCCTATTTAGCTCCCTTAGAGGTTGAATTTACAGAAACAGTGAAATACGTACATTTTAAATTCTTCTAATAGAGAAGTCTAATAGAGAAGTCAAATACAAATGTTCGTAGTTTTAGCTTAGAAAATGCTTGTGTAATGAAATATTTCCATTAAAACTTTCATCCTCTATTTCACCCCTGTTGTTGTTGTTGTGGTCTTCAGTCCTGAGACTGGTTTGATGCAGCTCTCCATGCTACTCTATCCTGTGCAAGCTTCTTCACCTCCCAGTACCTACTGCATCCTACATCCTTCTGAATCTGCTTAGTGTATTCATCTCTTGGTCTACCCCTACGATTTTTACCCTCCACGTTGCCCTCCAATACTAAATTGGTGATCCCTTGATGCCTCAGAACATGTCCTACCAACCGATCCCTTCTTCTGGTCAAGTTGTGCCACAAACTTCTCTTCTCCCCAATCCTATTCAATACTTCCTCATTAGTTATGTGATCTACCCATCTAATCTTCAGCATTCTTCTGTAGCACCACATTTCGAAAGCTTCTATTCTCTTCTTGTCCAAACTATTTACCGTCCATGTTTCACTTCCATACATGGCTACACTCCATACAAATACTTTCAGAAATGACTTCCTGACACTTAAATCTATACTCGATGTTAACAAATTTCTCTTCTTCAGAAACGCTTTCCTTGCCATTGCCAGTGTACATTTTATATCCTCTCTACTTCGACCATCATCAGTTATTTTTCTCCCCAAATAGCAAAACTCCTTTACTACTTTAAGTGTCTCATTTCCTAATCTAATACCCTCAACATCACCCGACTTAATTCGACTACATTCCATTATCCTCGTTTTGCTTTTGTTGATGTTCATCTTATATCCTCCCTTCAAGACACCATCCATTCCGTTCAACTGCTCTTCCAAGTCCTTTGCTGTCTCTGACAGAATTACAATGTCATCGGCGAACCTCAACCTTTTTATTTCTTCTCCATGGATTTTAATACCTACTCCGGATTTTTCATTTGTGTCCTTTACTGCTTGCTCAGTATACAAATTGAATAACATCGGGGAGAGGCTACAACCCTGTCTTACTCCCTTCCCAACCACTGCTTTCCTTTCATGCCCCTCGACTCTTATAACTGCCATCTGGTTTCTGTACAAATTGTAAATAGCCTTTCGCTCCCTGTATTTTACCCCTGCCACCTTCAGAATTTGAAAGAGAGTATTCCAGTCAACATTGTCAAAAGCTTTCTCTAAGTCTACAAATGCTAGAAACGTAGGTTTGCCTTTCCTTAATCTTTCTTCTAAGATAAGTCGTGAGGTCAGTATTGCCTCACGTGTTCCAGTGTTTCTACGGAATCCAAACTGATCTTCCCCGAGGTCGGCTTCTACTAGTTTTTCCATTCGTCTGTAAAGAATTCGTGTTAGTATTTTGCAGCTGTGGCTTATTAAACTGATAGTTTGGTAATTTTCACATCTGTCAACACCGGCTTTCTTTGGGATTGGAATTATTATATTCTTCTTGAAGTCTGAGGGTATTTCGCCTGTTTCATACATCTTGCTCACCAGATGGTAGAGTTTTGTCAGGAATGGCTCTCCCAAGGCCGTCAGTAGTTCCAATGAAATGTTGTCTACTCCGGGGGCCTTGTTTCGACTCAGTTCTTTCAGTGCTCTGTCAAACTCTTCACGCAGTATCGTACCTCCCATTTCATCTTCATCTACAACCTCTTCCATTTCCATAATATTGTCCTCAAGTGCATCGCCCTTGTATAGATCCTCTATATACGCCTTCCACCTTTCTGCTTTCCCTTCTTTGCTTAGAACTGGGTTTCCATCTGAGCTCTTGATGTTCATACAAGTGGTTCTCTTATCTTCAAAGGTCTCTTTAATTTTCCTGTAGGCACTATCTATCTTACCCCTAGTGAGATAAGCCTCTACATCCTTACATTTGTCCTCTAGCCATTCCTGCTTAGCCATTTTGCACTTCCTGTCGATCTCATTTTTGAGACGTTTGTATTCCTTTTTGCCTGCTTCATTTACTGCATTTTTATATTTTCTCCTTCCATCAATTAAATTCAATATTTCTTCCGTTACCCAAGGATTTCTACTAGCCCTCGTCTTTTTACCTACTTGATCCTCTGCTGCCTTCACTACTTCACCCTCAAAGCTACCTATTCTTCTTCTACTGTATTTCTTTCCCCCATTCCTGTCAATTGTTCCCTAATGCTCTCCCTGAAACTCTGTACAACCTCTGGTTCTTTCAGTTTATCCAGGTCCCATCTCCTTAAATTCCCACCTTTCTGCAGTTTCTTCAGTTTTAATCTACAGGTCATCACCAATAGATTGTGGTCAGAGTCCACATCTGCCCCTGGAAATGTCTTACAATTTTAAACCTGGTTCCTAAATCTCTGTCTTACCATTATATAATCTATCTGATACCTTTTAGTATCTCCAGGATTCTTCCATGTATACAACCTTCTATCATGATTCTTAAACCAAGTGTTAGCTATGATTAAGTTATGCTCTGTGCAAAATTCTACCAGACGGCTTCCTCTTTCATTTCTCTCCCCCAATCCATATTCACCCACTACGTTTCCTTCTCTCCCTTTTCCTACACGCGAATTCCAGTCACCCATGACTATTAAATTTTCGTCTCCCTTCACTATCTGAATAATTTCTTTTATTTCATCATACATTTCTTCAATTTCGTCGTCATCTGCAGAGCTAGTTGGCATATAAACTTGTACTACTGTAGTAGGTGTGGGTTTCGTATCTATCTTCGCCACAATAATACGTTCACTATGCTGTTTGTAGTAGCTTACCCGCATTCCTATTTTCCTATTCATTATTAAACCTACTCCTGCATTACCCCTATTTGACTTTGTGTTTATAACCCTGTAGTCACCTGACCAGAAGTCTTGTTCCTCCTGCCACCGAACTTCACTAATTCCCACTATATCTAACTTTAACCTATCCATTTCCCTTTTTAAATTTTCTAACCTACCTGCCCGATTAAGGGATCTGACATTCCACGCTCCGATCCGTAGAACGCCAGTTTTCTTTCTCCTGATAACGACATCCTCTTGAGTAGTCCCCGCCCGGAGATCCGAATGGGGGACTATTTTACCTCCGGAATATTTTACCCAAGAGGACGCCATCATCATTTAATCATACAGTAAAGCTGCATGCCCTCGGGTAAAATTACGGCTGTAGTTTCCCCTTGCTTTCAGCCGTTCGCAGTACCAGCACAGCAAGGCCGTGTTGGTTATTGTTACAAGGCCAGATCAGTCAGTCATCCAGACTGTGGCCCTTGCAACTACTGAAAAGGCTGCTGCCCCTCTTCAGGAACCACACGTTTGTCTGGCCTCTCAACAGATACCCCTCCGTTCTGGTTGTACCTACGGTACGGCTATCTGTATCGCTGAGGCACGCAAGCCTCCCCACCAACGGCAAGGTCCATGGTTCATGGGGGGGGGGGGGGATTTCACCCCTATAGGAGCTGAATATCCAAAACCACTGACTCTCGTTGAGCAGAGCCAATGGGTCAGATAAAACCGTGACCGATGGAAAAAGAAGTAAGTGAAGTGCATATTGTTTCAAAGGCAAGCACCATAACTCGTAATAACTTTAGCCGACTATAAGACAATACGGTAAGTTCCTTCGTGGAAATACGTTTACGGTTGCGTACGGTAACATGATAGCAGCTACGCGTGCACTTCTTCGTCCAAAGCAAATCGACGACCACTATCGTCTTTATTCAGGGCTTAAAAAACATGGAAATCGCATGGGGAGAGGTATCAGCTGTATGCAGATGTGTAAGGGCTTCCCAGCGAAACTTCTGCAGCGTAGTTGTAGCAATCATGGGAACCTGTGCGCCTGCCCATCACCTATAAATTCCCATTCTTTTCCCATGCATTTTCAGTGTTTCTGGAACCCTGGAGAAGGAGATTCCTGTCTGTCGGTTTGAACCGAACGTAGAAGTGCACGCCTGGGTCCAGTCCTGCATCCGTAGGCAACGGCAAACACTTTTCCGTAAAGACACTGACCGTGTTGTCACACAACTGGACAAATGTATGAAAAGTTATAGTGATGACTTTTGAAATAATAAACAGTTTACTTATTTTCCTTCCATCTGTCTCGTTTTCATTTGACGGCTCCTTATACACTGAAGTGCCAATGAAACTGGTATAGGCGTGCATATTCAAATACATAGTTACGTAAACAGGCAGAATACGGTGCTGCGGCCAGCAACGTCTATATAAGACAACAAGTGTCTGGCACAGTTGTTGGATCCGCTACTGGTGCTACAGTGGCAGGTTATCAAGATTTAAGTGAGTTTGAACGTGATGTTATAGTCGGTGGACGAGCAATGGGACACAACATTCCCTAGGTAGCGATGAAGTGGGGATTTTCCCGTACGACCATTTCAAGATTGTACTGTGAACATCAGGAATCCGGTAAAACATCAAATCTCCGACATCGCTGCGGCCGGCAAAAGATCCAGCAAGAACGGAACCACCAATGACTGAAGAGACTCGTTCAACGTGGCACAAGTGCAGCCCTTCCGAAAATTGCTGCAAATTTCAATGCTGGGCCATCAACAAGTGTCAGCATGTTAACTATTCAACGAAACAAAATCGATATGGGCTTTCTGAGCCGAGGGCCTACTCGTGTATGCTTGATAACTGCACGACACAAAGATTTACGTCTCGCCTGGGCCCATCAACACCGAAATTGGTCTGTTGAAGACTGGAAACATGTTGCCTGGCCGGACGCCTATCATTTCAGATTGCATCGAGCGGATGGACAGGTACGAATTTGGAGACAACCTCATGAATCCATGGACCCTGCATGTCAGCAGGGAACTGTTCACGCTGGTTGAGGCTTTGTAATGGTGTGGCTTGTGGAGCTGGAGTGATGTGGGACCCCGATACGTCTAGATAAGATTCTGACAGATGGCACGTACGCAACCATCCTGGCTGATCACCTGCATCCATTCATGCCGATTGTGCATTCAGAGGGACTTGGGAAAATCCACCTGGACTGAGCAGTACCCCACACGTCCAGAATTGCTACAGAGTGTCTCCAGGAGCACTCTTCTGATTTAAAACACCAAACTCCCCAACTTGAGCATTATTGAGCATATCTGGGATGCCTTGCAACATGCTGTTCAGAGAGATCTCCACCCCCCTCGTACACTTACAGATTTATGGACAGCCCTGCAGGATTCATGGTGTCAGTTCCCTCCAGAAGTCGTGTTGCGGCACTTCTACGTGTTCGCGAAGTCCCTACGCGATATTAAGCAGGTGTGTAAAACTCAACGTTCTTTTCTCGAGGCTTTCATTCATTTAAACAGCTCTTCTGAAACTTTTTCGTCTTACTTTCCAATATCACATAGTTTCCCTGTTCCACTAGCTCGTTATGTTTCCAAGTTTTAGTAAACGTCCATTTTTTAATAGTACTTGCTAGCAGGAAGAAAATACGATCACATTGCACAGGTAAAATATCCTCTTCTCTTTGTAGTTTCCTATCTGATGGACGTATTTCTATGTTCTCGAAACAGAAACCAATTGCGTTAGAAATTTTACTACATCAGTTTAAATATGTACAACTAGTGTTACCGTTTTCGGTCTATGCTGAGAAATCTTCAGATGTCACCTATCACAGTCGTATCTAGACGTATCAGAGGTCCCATATCAATGCAACTGCACACGCCGACACCATTACAGAGCCCCCACAAGTTTAAACAGTCCCCTGCTGATATGCAGGGTCCATGGATTCATGAGGTTGTCTCCATACCCGTACACGTCCATCCGCTCGATTCAATCTGAAACGAGACTCGTCCTACCAGACAACATGTTTCCAGTCATCAATAGTCCAATGTTGGTGTTGACGAGTCCAGGCGAGGCGTAAAGCTTTGTTTCGTATAGTCATCAAGGGTACAAGAGTATCTAAATACGCATGCCTATACCAGTTTCTTTGGCGCTTGAGTTTATTTGTAAGTTAACTGTTAATAAATAATTTTACTAACCGTATCATACCTCCATCACCTCTTTCAGTGACGCCATGAAAGCCGAATAGCAAAACTCAAGTCTACACAAAAAGAACAACATTATTTATTCATGGCACAGTGCGCGATAATAGGCTGCTAGATGATAATCTAGGAAGCAAGAATGTAAATGTGTTAAAAATTTCCTCCGTCGTGGAATGCATGTTTCATTAATGTAAAGAGACAATTGAGAAAGAAGTGTTTTAGCACTGATGAATAACTAATAAAAACCAAATAATCATACGTTTAATGTTTGCCACGACACAAATATGCATACATAAGAAAGACTGCATTTCCTTCATGTATACTGTCTTAGCAAACTGAAATAATTTTGTCTTAGCACTTAAGAGTCTTTGCAATGTAACCACCTGAGTGTAAGAGTGGTAAGTGATGATGATGTGTTTGTTACTGTGCTCCGTCTGCGATGCAAACGAATTTCCTGCAAAAGTGAAAGAACTCGCATCAGCTATGTGCTAAAATACACTACTGGCCATTAAAATTGCTACACCACGAAGATGACGTGCTACAGACGCGCAATTTAACAGGCAGGAAGAAGCATTCGCAGACCATTCACACAAGGTTGGCGCCGGTGGCGACACCTACAACGTGCTGACATGAGGAAAGTTTCCAACCGATTTCTCATACACAAACAGCAGTTGACCGGCGTTGCCTGGTGAAACGTTGTTGTGATGCCTCATGTAAGGAGGAGAAATGCGTACCATCACGCTTCCGACTTTGATAAAGGTCGGATTGTAGCCTATCGCGATTGCGGCTTCTGGTATCGCGACATTGCTGCTCGCGTTGGTCGATATCCAATGACTGTTAGCAGAATATGGATCGGTGGGTTCAGGAGGGTAATACGGAACGCCATACTGGATCCCAACGGCCTCGTATCACTAGCAGTCGAGATGACAGGCATCTTATCCGCATGGTTGTAAAGGATTGTGCAGCCACGTCTCGATCCCTGAGTCAACAGATGGGCACGTTTGCAAGACAACAACCATCTGCACGAACAGTTCGACGACGTTTGCAGCAGCAGGGACTTCCAGCTCGGAGACCATGGCTGCGATTACCCTTGACGCTGCATCACAGACAGGAGCGCCTGGGATGGTGCACTCAACAACGAACCTGGGTGCAGGAATGGCAAAACGTCTTTTTTTCTGATGAATCCAGGTTCTGTTTACAGCATCATGATGGTCGCATACGTGTTTGGTGACATCGTGATGAACGCACTTTGGAAGCGTGTATTCGTGATCGCCACACTGTCGTATCACCCGGCGTGATGGTATTGGGTGCCATAGGTTACACGTCTCTGTCACCTCTTGTTCGCATTGACGGCACTTTGAACAGTGGACGTTACATTTCGGATGTGTTACGACCTGTGGCTCTACCCTCCATTATATCCCTGCGAAACCCTACATTTCGGCAGAATAATGCACGACCGAATGTTGCAGATCCTGTACAGGCCTTTCTGGATGCAGAAAACGTTCGACTGCTGCCCTGGCCAGCACATTCTCCAGATCTCTCACCAACTGAAAAAGTCTGGTTCTATCATTCTGCGTGGTTTCTGTTTGTTCTAAGTCGTGTCTCCCTACTACTTTCTCGCAACAACGCTCTGAGCGTGTTTTTTAGGGAATTGACTAATTTGAACCTGGGACCTGTTGCTGGTAAGGAGACGCCAGACCATACATGACATGTAGAGTTCAGAAGAGTTCAGTGAGACCAGCGATGATATAATCAAATCCTTAATGATTTCAGCGTCAGCTCCACTGCACTCCCTGTAAAAGAATCTTAATACTAACTAAATTTAGTGGAAGGGGTTCAAGGCTTTCCTATTTTTAGTTAGATGGTAAAGTAACGTCGAAAAAGCAGTTAAGTTTACCATTGGAATTTTTATTCTACTCACAAAACACTGTTTATAAATTGCACTATTGATAAAAGGAAATATTTTAATACAGGATGATAAAAACCAACTGCGTTCAACAAAAATGTGAACGAACCCTGAATGGGTTTCCAAGTTGTACAATGGATCGAAGGTTGACCTATGCAATGTCACATCTATAATCTAGATTTGAGTTAAGTTTCATAAAAGAGAAAACTATCAAAATGGTCTACAGTGACCCTCAATTATCTTTAATTACTTATTTAACTTGTCGTAAAGTACAGTGGCTGATGTGGCTTCTCAATAATTATATAACAGAAAAATCATCGCGTTTCAGATTTTAACTTACGTAGCAAATGTGAACACCATGAAATTTAATTGACAATCGGCACTAGTATTAGGTAAAAAGGGGATATTACAGATGAGACTTCTGCAGTTCTGAGTGAAGCTTTATGCGCGCTTATGCGGCATGGCGTGCATTCATTACCTTGTCGGTGGTTAGTCAGCGTCAGGGAGCGGCGGTAGGCACAGCTCCACGCATCTCTCCGTCTCCGAAGCAACTCCTCCTAACTTCTCCTTACTACAATTTTACCGAAGTTGGTTTAAAAAAAACTGTCTGGCTGTTTTTTCATCTGACCACTCAGGGTCTCAGTGTTAACCTTAAGCTCCGCCTACAAAAATTCTGTCCATCCAATGAGAAACGTTATACTTTTCGTGGTGGGGCAATGTTTTTTAGGTTTGCAACGTAACAGAGACGCGAAAACATCTCACGCTAAAACTTGCGGCTGGTGTGGCCCTTTTTGTGTTATCGTAAGATCTATACTGTTCTTCTGGAGGGCTCTAGCTTTTAACATGGGCTGGGGGGTGGTCCTAGCGGGTACTTTCGTGGTGGACATGGTTTTTTAGGTTTGCAACGTAACAGAGACGCGAAAAAGTCTCACGCTAAAACCTGCGGCTGGTGTGGCCCTATAGTGTTATCGTAAGATCTACACTATTCTTCTGGAGGGCGCTAGCTTTTAACATGGGCTGGGGGGTGGTCCTGGTGGTTAGCTGGCGACGTGGGTGTTCGTCCCTTATCATAGGGCCTTCTAGCTTAACACGGTTCTGCTCTCAGCTTCTGTTGTAGTTTCTCCCCGCGGAACTGCGTCTGTCTCACGGTGGGAAGGTATGACATGCATTTAGGCATTCTTGTGTTAGTCTGTGGTATTCCATTTGCTCACTCGTTGATCGTATTACTTTGGTTAATTTAATGTCAGGATTTATTTTGAGCTATGTGACATACTACTGGATTTGCTTATCATGTTTGCAAGGTGTTGGATTTGCCTGACACCTTACATGGTCAATGGTGGCCGAGCAACTGGCTCATTACAATACGCCAGTCACTACTCTTGATGAACTGTGGTATCGTGTTGAAGCTGCATGGGAGCTGTATCTGTACATGCCATCCAAGCTCTGTTTGACACAATGCCTAGGCGTATCAAGGCCGTTATTACAGCCAGAAGTGGTTTTTCTGGGTACTGATTTCTCAGGATCTATGCACCGAAATTGCGTGAAAATGTAATCACATGTCAGTTCTAGTATAATATATTTGTCCAATGAATACCCGTTTATCATCTGCATTTCTTCTTGATGCAGCTATTTTAATGGTCAGTAGTGGTGATTAACCACTCTGTACACGGTTAAATTTCGGTGCATGTCTTCACTGGTAAAATAATTCTTCACACTTAAGGTTGAAGCACATGTAACTGTAATGCACCTGACGATGCCAGAATACTGCCGGAACACGTCGGGTGATAAACGTTAGTAAAAACTGACTGAAACCACAAAAATTATTTCATAAATTTACGTTAGAATTACTGACCACAACCGAGTTTACACTATACGGACAAATTTAAGAAGCTTAGTCCGTATACGATATGCCCCCCCCCCCCCCCCTCCACCCGCGCCGTGCCAGCTCCGCGGGCCTGGTCCGTGTAGCGTTACACAGGAGTTCCCTGTGCAGACATTCCGAGGCCCACGGATGTCGGGTCCGGTGGACGTTCCACAGGAGCGCCTCCCCGGCCGGGAGTTCGGACATCAAAGGGAGCCGACTTCTGCTTCAAACGGCCGCCCTCTCGAGGGCCGATGTGAAAGGAGCCGGGGAGGTCACGAGAAACCTCTGCTACCGACTGCGGGCGGGCGTGGGCCGCCGTTTATCCACACTCCTCCAGCACTGACGGAACCGAGTGAAGGCACTGTTTTCATGCACACGGTTAGTTTATTCCTACCACGAGATTACTGGAAAAAACCGATATATTGTATCCAAACACTGGAACGTTACAGGGATCACGCCAGTACACAAGAAAGCAAAGAGAATTATATACTCACATCACTAACATAAATTTTTAGTAGGATATTGAAAAATATATTGTGTCTGAACATCATGAAATACCTCGAAGGAAACGATTTATACTGTCTCAGCTGTGCCTCTGAATTCCTGATATCCCGTCAGAAACGTCACAGTACGTAGTAATTGATGGGACGTCTTGTAGTGAAACAAAAGTAATACCTGAGGTTCTCTAAGTAAGTGTTATAGGACACCTGCTATTTTTAATCTATTTTAACGATTTAGCCGGCGATCTCAGTAGTCCTCTTAAATAGTTTGCACATGATGCTGTCTTTTACCGCCTGGTACCGTCGGCAGACCTAAACGAATTACAAAATAATTTAGACAAGATACCCACACGATGCCAAAAAAATTGGTAGATAAGCCTGAAAATGTGAAGTCCTCCACACAAGTGTCTAAAAGAAAAATAAACTGAATTTCGGTTGCTCAAGAAATCTCCTTCTATATCACACAGATGTGAAGGTTATAGATTTATCTGAAGATTACGGACAGTTATGAATGAAAGCCTCAAAACTGTGGACTTTACATAATTTTACTTTCCTAATCGATTTTCAGCTTACAAGACCAACACCATACTATAAATTACTGCTGTAGAAGATCGACAGATTTGTGCTTTTCGTTTATAGTTACGAGTTTTTCTACCAAAGAGCGAGGAGAGAATCAGTTTATACACTACTTGCCAGTAAAATTGCTACACCAAGAAGAAATGCAGATGATAAATGGGTATTCATTGGACAAATATATTATACTAGAACTGACATGTGATTACGTTTTCACTCAATTTGGGCGCATATATCCTGAGAAATCAGTAACCAGAACAACCACCTCTGGCCGCAATAACGGCCTTTATACGCCTGGGCATTGAGTCAAACAGAGCTTGGATGGCATGAACAGGTACAGCTGCCCATGCAGCTTCAACACGATACCACAGTTCATCAAGAGTAGTGATTGGCGTATTGTGACGAGCAAAGTTGCTCGGCCACCATTGACCAGACGTTTTCAATTGGTAAGAGATCTGGAGAATGTGCTGGCCAGGGCAGCAGTCGAACATTTTCTGTATCCAGGAAAGCCCGTACAGGACCTGCAACATGCGGTTGTGCATTATCCTGCTGAAATGTAGGGTTTCTCAGGGATCGAATGAAGGGTAGAGCCACAGGTCGTAACACATCTGAAATGTAACGTCCACTGTTCAAAGTGCCGTCAATGCGAACAACAGGTGACCGAGATGTGTAACCAATGGCACCCGATACCATCACGCCGGGTGATACGCCAGTATGGCGATGAATACACGCTTCCAATGTGCGTTCACCGCGATGTCGCCAAACACGTATGCGACCATCATGATGTTGTAAACAGAACCTAGATTCATCCGAAAAAATGACGTTTTTCCATTCGTGCACCCAGGTTCGTTGTTGAGTGCACCATCGCAGGCGCTCCTGTCTGTGATGCAGCGTCAAGGGTAACCGCAGCCACGGTGTCCGAGCTGATAGTCCATGCTGCTGCAAACGTCGTCGAACTGTTCGTGCAGATGGTTGTTGTCTTTCAAACGTCCCCATCTGTTGACTCAGGAATCGAGACGTGGCTGCGCGATCCGTTACAGCCACGAGGATAAGATGCCTGTCATCTCGACTGCTAGTGATACGGGGCCGTTGGTCTCCAGAACGGTGTTCCGTATTACCCTCCTGAACACATCGATTCCATATTCTGCTAACAGTCATTGGATCTCGAACAACGCGAGCAGCAATGTCGCGATACCAGAAGCCGCAATCGCGATAGGCTACAATCTGACCTTTATCAAAGCGGAAACGCGATGGTACGCATTTCTCCTCCTTACATGAGGCATCACAACAGCGTTTCACCAGGCAACGCCGGTCAACTTCTGTTTGTGTATGAGAAATCGGTTGGAAACTTTCCTCATGTTAGCACGTTGTAGGTGTCGCCACCGCCGCCACCCTTGTGTGAATGCTCTGAAAAGCTAATCATTTGCATATCGCATCATCTTCTTCGTGTCGGGTTAAATTTCGCGCCTGTAGCATGTCATCTTCGTGGTGTAACAATTTTAATGGCCAGTAGTGTAGCTGCGAGCAACTAAAATAGGAAAATATCAAATAGATGATGTTGTTGAGAATCTGGACCAAAGACTGCGTTTTATTGCCAGGATATTAAAAAGGTGTAACAAACCCACTAAAGCGACTGCCTACACTACAGTCGTCCTTCCCCTTCTGGAGTAATGTTGCACCGTGTGGGATCGTTACCACTGACGGAGGATATCGGAATCAAAGAAGAATATCTCGTTTTGTGTTATCACAAATAAATATAAATGATGACGGAAAAAAATCGTAACAACAAGTGCGAAAACAATGAAAGATGGTAGGCGTGTATCTACATATGAAAAACGATATCTATTCAGATATCACACCAGTCGCGTATGAGTGGCATTAGAAGCGCCACTGTGAGGATGCAAATGAAATTTGCTTCAAATACATGCTGAAACGGTCGTGGGCGTTCGTCGCCTTTGAGATTGGACGTGGTGAGTCGATGTTAGTCAACAATACCTTTAAGGCTGTGTTTGAACGAATTAATGTAATAGGGATAAGAGAAGCTGGATGTTCCACTTGCGATACTGCAGAAACACTTGGCAGCAATGTAGCCTCTGTACATGACTGATGACATTTGTGGTCACGAGACTGTACGGGCGCAAGATGACTGGGATCCGGACGGCCACGCGGCACTACCGAAAGGGAAGACCATCGTGTTCGGTGTACGGCTCTGGCGCATCGTGTTGCATCTACAGCAGCTATTTGAGCAGCAGATGGCACCACAATGTCACAGCGAACTTTTACGTCAAGGACAGCTCCGAACCAGACCCCACTGTAGCGTGCATTCCACTGACCCCAAACCACCCCCATTTGGGACTTGAGTGGTGTCAAGCGAGAGCTCATTGCAAGTCAGGGTGGAGGTCTTTTGTGCTTCCTGATGAAAGCTGGTTCTGCCTAGATGTCAGTGATGGCCGGGTTTTGGCTCGGAGACCAGCTAAGGACCGGCAGCAGGCCTGGTACGTGCTAGACACGCTGGACTTACACGTAGTGTTGTAGCGTGGGGTGTGATTTAGTATGATAGCAGGAGCACTCTCGTGGTTATCCCATGCACCCTCTCTGTAGATTTGCACGTCAGTCTGGTAATTCGACCTGCTGTGTTGCCATCCATGAACAGTATTCAAAAAATGGTTCAAATGGCTCTGAGCACTATGGGACTTAACATCTGTGGTCATCAGTCCCCTAGAACTTAGAACTACTTAAACCTATCTAACCTAAGGACATCACACACATCCATGCCCGGGGCAGGATTCGAACCTGCGACCGTAGCAGTCGCACGGTTCCGGACTGAGCGCCTGAACCGCTAGACCACCGCGGCCGGCATGAACAGTATTCCAGGGATCTTTTACAACAAAATAACGCTCGCCTACATACCGCTGTTGTAACTCAAGAAGCTCTACAGAGTGTCGACATCTTGCCTTGGCCACTCGATCTCCACATTTGTCTCTAATCGAGCACATACGGGACGTCATCGGAAGACAAATCCAACGTCATCCACGACCAGCGTTAAGTGCCCTTGGATTGACCGAACAACTGCAACAGGCATCGTACTCCGGCCCACAAACTGACGTACAGCACCTGTACAACACAAAGTATGCACGTTTGTGTGCTCGCATTCAACATTCTGGCCGGCCGGTGTGGCCGTGCGGTTCTAGGAGCTTCAGTCTAGAACCGCGTGATCGCTACGGTCGCAGGTACGAATCCTTCCCGGGGCATGGATGTGTGTGATGTCCTTAGGTTAGTTAGGTTTAAGTAGTTCTAAGTTCTAGGGGACTGATGACCACCGATATTAAGTCCCATAGTGCTCAGAGCCATGTGAACCATTCTACATTCTGGCTGTTATTAATGTATCAATATTTCACATTTGTAATGAATTATCTCACTCTTATATTAATCATTGATCTTGGAATGTTATATTTAAGTAAGTTATCCAGACAAATTCCCGAAATTTCATTACGGTGTTGCGATTTTTCCCCCTCGGTATATATAGGGTGTTCATTTTAACTGAAGAGATTGAAATATCTCAAAAACTACACAATGGATCAAAAAAAGTTATAGTTCAGGTTTGTTTGTCTCGGACAGAGACATCCAATGATACACCGCTCGACCTCCCACTCCATCCCGTGCATGGGTGGCGGGGGCAGATTTGAAATCTTCAATAGGAACCCCCGGTTTTTAATGTGGATTACGATTCTGCGGCAGAATCCACAAACTCCTTGTCTGAAGCATTGTTTTCTTTCGCCACAGATAGCGCTGTAATCGGAGGACTAGGAATGGGTACGCAACAGTGATTTACAACATGGCACTCAACGGCCCTTGAATATCCAGTGGCACTAGGTCCCTACCTCCAAACTGCGATGGTAGGACAGGTCAGTATTTCATAACTTGTACTTTGAAACCCCATTTCAACACTGTATTCCTCCGACATGTCGAACAGGGAACTACTCGATGCGCCTCTGTGGACGTGGCTCGAGGCGAACCCTACGTAATTTTCCAATTACGGTAAGTGATCAAACGTAGTATCTCTAACTTCAGTATATTTAATGATCTGCTTTTCAAATGGCCGTACACAGGACAGAAGCGTATCTGCAGGAATGTCAGAACTTAGGTTTGTGATACGGTCTTCCATGTCTTCACGAACTGTTGGCACTTGTTCGTACGCCTTATCTTTAAATATTCCCACAGAAAGAAATCCATCGACGTCAAAGCTGGCTACCTAGAAGGCCAATTAATGGGGCCAAATCTGTCGATCCACCGACCGGTGTAAACACGGTCTAATACCTCCCGGACTTCAATTGCGTAATGCACTGGGCAACCGTCATGCTGAAACCGCATACGTTGTCGAACGTCGAGGGAAACACACTACTGTAGCACCTGTAGTTTCTGTTCCAAGAACGGTAGTTGCGTTCATTCAACGTTCTGTCGATAAAATACGGATCAGTGAGTTTGTTCCCCATGATGCCACACCAATCCATCAAGGTCGTTCACGGTCAACTTGCCGTAACTAGTGAGGATTGTCTACACTGCAGTAATGATTACTATACCAGTTAAAGCTAGCATGGTTTGAGGATGTAGACTCAAACGTAAAATAGTACCTCGGAAAAGAATGTGGGGGTCGTTGCATTTGTTAAAATGTAAATACCGTGTGGCTAGGGCCTCCCGTCCTGTAGACCGTTCGCCTGGTGCAAGTATTTCGAGTTGACGCCACTTCGGCGTCAACCGTGTAGTTGGGGATGAAATGTTGATGATAAGGACAACAAAATACCCAGTCCCAGCTGGAAATCGAACCCGGGCCGTTAGGTATGACACTCCGCCGCGCTGACCCCCTTTTTTTTTGTTTTTTGTTCGTTGTTGATCGTTGTGTTTGGTCGTTGCGGACGTCACAATGACATCCGTTCAAGTTCGTTTGTTGATCCCTCCACTCAGTATTTATTACAGAGGCTAAATGGTTCAAATGGCTCTGAGCACTATGGGACTTAACATCTTAGGTCATCAGTCCCCTAGAACTTAGAACTACTTAAACCTAACTAACCTAAGGACATCACACAACACCCAGCCATCACGAGGCAGAGAAAATCCTTGACCCCGCCGGGAATCGAAACCGGGAACCCGGGCGTGGGAAGCGAGAACGCTACCGCACGACCACGAGATGCGGGCATTACAGAGGCCAACCGTCTCTCTGACCGAACACGCTGAGCTACCGTGCCGGCAACCACTGAGCTACCATGGAAGGACGTCTGCATTTGTTGATGTACCCTTTCACAAAATACTACCTCGTTATGAAAATCAACGCCACGAAGTTCTTGATGTAGCGACACATGGTATGGATGGCACTTACTGTGACTGTACTATCTACGGGCACACCGGAATCGTGGTATGATTCACGGATGCTGCTCCATGGGTTATTGTACACTACCGCTAGTACACCTTTTCATTAAATTCTCCTGTGACACGTCTGCTTCGTTTTGCCGTCTGTATGCTGCCATAATACATAAGCTCTCTCCGGAAAACGCTCGGCAAAGGAGGCAACAGAAGCCTCAACATTTCTCCTACATCCACCGTAAGTCAGGATCATTTCAATTTCGTCGTCTGTGGTTGCATCATTCATCGTCCACTTGCACGCCTTTTCTTCAAATGATAGGTAGATGTGCATGCAATAAACACTGCGCAAGTACTGTAATGTTTAGAGCCGCTATCATTTCTACGTCTGCACGGTACGTGATCTCCGGTCGCAGTGTACGTCTACGGCTCACTGCGCGGCCACTGTGGCGCGTCAGGTAGACCCCTGTTCGTTATGTCGGAGGAATACAACGTTGCGAATGGAGTTTCCAATTAAAAGTTATGAAATACTGGTCTGTCCTACACTACCAGCATAGAGGTGAGGTCCCACTTGCCACTGGATACTCATGGTTCATTGATAAGCATGTCGTAAATTAAGATCGTGTACCCCTTTCTAGTCCTCCGATTACAGTACCATCTCTGGCAAAACGAAGAAAATGTTTCAGACAAAACTACATAGATTTTTTCGCAGACTCGTAATCTGCAATAAAAACTACGGTTCCCATTGTAGATTCAAAGTTGCCCCTGTCACTCACACATGAGACAGGGTGGCGTGTCGGGTGTGGTATCGTTGGATGTCCCCCTCCGAGACAAACGAATTGGAATTACAACTTTTTTCGGTACCGTGTGTAGTTGACAAGTAAACTACGCTCAGAGTCCAATTACGGGCTCATTATGCTGTGTATCGAATGTGCAGGTAATAGGTGTTACGTGGCACTAGGCACAGAGTCCAATTATGGGATCGTTATGGTGTGTATCGAATGTACGGGTAGTAGGTATCACGTAGATTGTCTGGGAACGGTATGTCTATACAGACGAGTAAAATGACTGCACCTGAGAGCAATGAATTTTATGTGAAATGATATGGGGAATAATTTACTCAATCCGACAATTTTTTTTCTGATGCTGTAATAGATTTGTAATTGCATCCTTTTGTTTTCTATTTTTGTAAACATCTCCATTCGTTTTCACAGTCTGTCAGCTGAAATCAATTTCATGATATCACAACATAAATAAAACAAAACTGAAAATGATCAGAGCCACTGAAACTCATAACTTATTATGGTTGGTGAATCGCTACATGTAATCTGTTACGGTTTGTGCGCCGAAACATTTAACGTAGTAAGAATATACTATTGCTAATTATATAAAGTCTCACTACAAGTTATATGTTTCCGAAAAGTTTACATTACTGAAATTGTCTTTTCTCAGCTATTTCTGGCACTCTATAAGAGACACGTACAATAATATCATATGGTTTCACAGTGTTAAATCTGAGCTAAATTACAGGGCAGTACGTTTTACGGATAAGATGTCACCCCTGCTTATAGGAGGAGGGAAACATTGAGCTGGAGTTCATACCGAAGAGTGATTAGTTCACTTACATAGACCAAAACACGTATTTTATTGCATAAAAATGTCTATCAAATTATTCAGAGTGATTTCGTGATGATGTTACAAACTTTCAAGGGTCATGAAAAAGGGTAAACTGTCAGTGGTGATGAAAATGGGTAAATGATTAATTTGAAGTACGTGACTGTGGTCCAGGAACGACCCAGTCGAAAATCACAAGGAAAAATCGTTCTGATACCTCAGAAAGTGGACCTCTTCCACTACACGTTATTTGCTTTCCATATTTTGGACCAAAGCAAGAAAAAATTGTCTAGCAAATGTGGGTTCTAAAATGCGTACCTTAAGGGCTATGAGCACTTGTTCAATGGAAGTCATGTGTTTCACAGTTGCAAATATTAACAAATGTTCGTAGCTTCTAAGGTATGCACTTTAGACTCCATTTTTACTGAAAAATTTTTTCTTGTTCTGGTCCATACTACCTCGTCAAATAGACACTCGTACATTTACCGTTCTCAATCATCCCTGTTAGTAGCCGGCAGCGGTGGCCGACCGGTTCTAGGCGATTCAGTCCGGAACAGCGCGACTGCTACGGTCGCAGGCTCGAATCCTGCATCGAGCATGGATGTGTACGATGTCCTTAGGTTAGTTAAGTTTAGGTAGTTCTAAGTCTAGGGAACTGATTGACCTCCGATGTTAAGTCCCATAGTGCTCAGAGCCATTTGAACCATTTTTTAACCATCCCTGATAGTTTCTAACATCATCACGGAATCACCATATGTAACATAACATGAAGAGTATTAACCAAAACAAATAGACTGACGGTTAAGTTAGTAGGTGTCAAAAACTAATTGCAATAATTGTGGAGCTGACTGAAATGTCTTAATAGAGAAGTTAACTTTAGTACAGTGGCATCTGCTTGAAGTGAAGCTATGACGACTTCAATTGATGTTACATCGATCGAAGCGTTATACAAGTGCATTTCTGAACTGAAATGAAAACCATGTATTCAGTCAATAAAAAAGAAATCTAGGAGAACATTCACAAGCGGATACAGCGCTACATCTTCAGTGTCGACATCGAATGCGAGTATTCATTGGGCTACAAGTTGTGAATTGAAATTTATAACTAAATGTAATCTCAGTAACAAATGAATATAATAAAAAATAAAAATAATACGTTATAAAATTATTTTATTTGTTTTTA
Organism: Schistocerca cancellata; assembly: GCF_023864275.1. NCBI lineage: Eukaryota > Metazoa > Arthropoda > Insecta > Orthoptera > Acrididae > Schistocerca > Schistocerca cancellata. The sequence goes on from NC_064630.1 coordinate 599,391,963, forward strand.
TCCCAAAGAGATATTGTCGCGCCAAAAAGTCGTGGTATACAAGTAGACAACAAACCTGCCACACCTTTTTGTAAATTATTAGTTCGATTATCTGCTGTACTACAGTGCCTGACAGTTACTAAGGAACAAATGACACTTGCTAAGTAACAGTTGCCAGTTGCTAAGGAACAATCGATAATTGCAACGGAACACCCGACCAATGATAGTATGAGTGTGTTAACTGCAGATAAGCCTGTGTACGAACGCTCTGTATGCATTAGACAGTTCCTGCAGTACGGCGTTTGACGAAGTTTGTTGTGGTACCAATAAGTGCGTAGGGTACGGCAACATGTCTACGAGACGCCATTGAAGTGCTTACGATCGTAGACTTGCAGTTGGATAACTCGAAGCCGGTCAAAATGTTGGCAATGTGGCTACAGTAATGAGTGTGTCCAAAAGTGTCATCTCGCAACTAAAAAAGGGTGCTGAAGGTGGAAATGCTATGCGAAAATATGCTGGTGGTCGTAGACGGACTACAATAGCGGAAGAGGGTCGGCACTTAGCCCTAATGGCAAAAAGGAAAAGACATCTCACTCCTAGGCAGATCGTTTCAGACCTTGCAATCCCTATCAGTACACGTGCCTCTGCCAGAACGATTCAGCGGCGGCTAAATCATGCTGGTTTCTACGCTCGGAAGCCTGTTAAATGTGCCCCTCTTCAACCCCCCCGTCTTCGTTGGTGTAGAGAAGATGTTGGTTGGAGTCATCAACAATGGTCTAGAGTACTTTTTGAGACGAATCCAGCTTCACTGTTGCAACTGATTCTGGCCTCTAGTTAGTGTGGAGAGAGAGAGGGGGGCGGGGGGTACGGCCTAGGTGTCATGGTGTTGTTAGCCATTACGAACAATGGCCAACCATCACTGTGTATCTTTCCGCTAAGACCGTTGCAGCACAGCGGTATTGCAGGCACACTAGTCTTGTTCATCTCCGTCTGTTTAGGGGTTCGACAGGTCCTGAATTTCTGTTTGTCGACAACAAACGTCGCCCATACACGACGGCTGAGTGGTCAGACACACTGGAAAGTGAAAGTATAGAACGTGTAGAACGGCCTGCGTCCTTTCCGGACCGAAACCCTACAGGGTAGTGGTCTTCAAGCTGCGGTCCATGTGCCGTCTGCGACCCGAATCTAGTGTTCGTATGGACGGCGGTTCTCAGCCGTATCTTATAATAATATGCTTCTAGCAATCAACTAACATTAAAGGCTTCTTGAGAACGCATTTTTCTTGCTCAGTAACAAACAAAAATACGTACATGGACAGTAGTTTTTTAAGATGTGCTTAATTTTAATTGACGTTGATGTATTCGGCCGCGAGCTCAGTAAAGTTTCCGGCTTACGTCAGGGACAGAGTGATGTGTAGCGCGGCTACTCCGAGGTTGATATAAGTGATAGGGGGAGTATTTTATTGTGTCCTTTCCAACGACGACAACTCACAAGCGTGCGCAACAAGCGCCGATCAGCTACCGTGGTATAAATGTCAAACGGAAGCAATATAGATTCGTGAATGCGCGTTACTGAAACAGTCAGCTTCAAAAGTGGTACGTGTTTGTGATGAGTATAACGAAATCAAGCCCGCCCGGTTAGCCGTGCGGTCTAACGCACTCCTTTTCGGGCGGAAGACGTGCCTGTTCTCGGCACGAATCCACCCAGCGGATTAGTGTCGAGATCCGCAGTTCCGGCCAGTCTGTAGATTGTTTTTAAGGCCGTTTCCCATCTGCCTCAGCGAATGGGGGCTGGTTTCCCTTATTTTGCCTCAGTTAGTGTCGGCGAATGCTGCGCAAACACTTTCTCCACCTACGTGCACACCATAATTACTCCACCACGAAAACGTTGGAGTTACACTCGTCTTGTGTCAGACGTTCCCGAGGGTCCACTTAGGCCCGAACAGCACAATAACCCTGGGTTCGGTGTGGGGCGGTGGTGTGGTGAATGTACTGTTGTAGCCTGTTGTGGGGTTGTGAACCATTGAGGGCTACGGCTACGAAGCCTCTCTGACGTTTCTAGGTCCCCTGTTCCATAAAAAACAATACAATATGAAATTAAATTAACTTTGTTGTAATACAATGGAATGAGTAATATAAAAATGGCATTCGAAACATTTAGTACAGATTTGTGATCGTACTTCATATTGCTACTACTATTATTAATTAACATAACATACTAATTTATATAGGTTACCAATTAATAGTAAGATCATAGGGGAAGTGGTCACACTAATTCGAATGTTTATCGCTGCTTTTGTCAGTGAGATTAACAGAGGAAGCGTGCTCCATAATTTTTTAGTAAAAACTTTCCAGTTTTTGAGTCGTCTGATGCAATATATGTCCCTTACATTATTCTTTTAGTCTTACTTATACGGAGACTACTTACATTTTACAATATCAATACTTCAGCAACGCATTTCGGCCTCTAATTATAGTTCCTTCTTGAATGAGATTTTCACTGTGCAGCGGAGTGTGCGATGATACGAAACTTCCTGGCAGATTAAAGCTGTGTGCCGGACCGAGATTCGAACTCGGGACCTTTGTCTTTCGCGGGAAAGTGCTCTACCATCTGAGCTACCCAGGCACGACTCACGCCCCCTCCTCACAGCTTTGCTTCTGCCAGTACCTAGTCTCCTACCTTCCAAAATTTACAGAATATTCTCCTAGCAGAAGTAAAGCTTTGACGAGGACGCGTGAGTCGTGCTTGGGTGGGCTCAGATGGTAGAGCACTTGTCCGCGAAAGGCAGAGGTCCCGAGTTGAAGTCTCGGTCCGGCAGACAGCATTAATCTGCTGGAAAGTTTCATAGTTACTTTTTATTTCTTTCATCTGATGGTTTGCTCTGTGGATCACTACTGTAAATAAAGGTATATTATTTAAAACTTTCACTGCTCTATTAGTTTTTTTCTAATACAAAAGTCCGATTGGAAACCATCTGCTGCAGGCGCTTGGTATTGTTGCATATAGAAGGGAGTGTGGATCCCTAGGAAACGTGTCCGGAAATCATAACAACATAAATGGGATCCTGTTGCGTTAGTATTGGCCGTAATACTCACTTAGTTACGGAAAACTAATTACTATGTACGCCTTTAGGAAAAATAGATGTAGTATCGAATATTATAATTTTTTTAAATTAAAATATTTGGTAAGCCTGTATCAATAGCCACCATTTGGTGAAAATTGAATGTCTCTATGAGTGGTCACCCCCCCGCCAATCCCGAGTTCTCTCCCCCCCCCTCCCCCCAACGGTTTTCCTCCTATACGGCCTTGGACGTTGCCCTACATTATCAATTTTGACTACTGCGCAAAAATATTTTACGTTCGCTGCTGTATAGCATGCCTGGGATGCTCTTGGCAAGCTAGTTCTCCGATTCGTGCAAGAACTGAAAACCGCCTTGAGAAAGGAATGACACTTCATTCTCAAAGTACTCCTCAACATTTTGGTGCCCGGCATCAGTAAGAAGCTTTTTGTGCATTGTTGTTCAAGGAGGCCAGGTTTCTTACAAAGTATTCGATATCTACCTTTACGTTGTGAGTGTGACACGTGTGAAATTTGAACGGTTATCACTCTATTATCCTCCTCTACTGTATGGTGAAATCTGTGCCATTTTTCGTTATAAATATACCACTCCAACTCTACTACGTATTGAAATGTCCCCTTAGAACAATTTATGAATTACTGTGCTGATAAACCTCTTACATTATTTGCTTTTCAAACAGCTGAGCAAAACTGAACGTACTCAAACATTCACTAAAGTGACACACAATATTTTTAGCGCAACGCAATCTGACTTTCAATAATCCCTACAAAACAATGGCCCTGACTAACATTAACCTATACCTTTCACAAATCACTTACCTCACAAAAATCTTCGTTACTCGAACTACTGCAATACAGCGAGCGCCACTACTGCCAGCTAAATAAAAGATTCAAACTACGGAAGGCACTAACTACTGATAGGCATAGTTAGCAAATGAAAGATTTTAATAGAGAACAAACAATGTATTTACCTTAATAATCATAATATATATGCCATCCAGTCTTACAAATTTCAAATCTCCGCCATTTCTCTCCCCACATCCACCACTGCTGGCGGCTCACCTCCAACTGCGCAACGCTATGCGCTGTTAACATCCAGCTGCCCAACACTACAATGGCACACAACAATGCTAACTAGCCACAGACTGCACACAGCACAGCCAGTGATTTTCATACAGAGCGCTACGTAACGTTGCCAAGAAGAAAATATAAACAGCCTACTTACAGTATCTAGTGTATTTCATGTCGTCCGTGATTGCCTGTGGTTGTTGCTGTCTACATCTGCCTGTCTCCATCTACATGGATACTCTACAAATCAGATGTAAGTGTCTGGCAGAGGGTTCATCGAACCACCTTCACAATATTTCTCTATTATTCCAATCTCGTACAGCGCGCGGAAAAAGCGAACGCCTATCTTTCCGAGCAAGGTCTGATTACCGTTATTTCATCGTGGTGATCGCTTCTCTCTATGTAGGTCGGCGTCAACAAAATATTTTCGCATTCGGAGGAGAAAGTTAGTGATTGAAATTTTGTGAGAGGATTCTGCCACAACGAAACACGCCTTTGTTTTAATGATGTCCACACCAAAACCTGTATCATTTCAGTGACACTCTCTCTCCTATTTCGCGATAATACAAAATGTTCTGCTCTTCTTTGAACTTTCTCGAAGTACTCCGTCAATCCTATATGTTAATGACCCCACAACAAGCAGCAGTATTTTAAAAGAGGAAGGACAAGCATAGTGTAGGAAGCCTCTTTAGCAGATCTGTTACATTTTCTACGTGCACTGCCAATAAAATGCAGTCTTTGGTGAGATAAAGCAGACTCCCTGTAAGTTTAGCAAGTTGTAACACATCGTTTACGAGGCTGAATGGGCTCACGTTTAAAGAAGTTGAAATATGGTTTCGCAAGATAGATCGGATCAGGTTATGGTTGTGAAGGGGGCCGTAATCAGTTACTATCAGCTGCACAAAACACACAAACTTTTATTTTCTTAAGAACCACTTAATTACACATTGCCTTAGACGGATCAAAATAAAACAATATGGCTGAAGACCTTGTTAAGAAAACTTGAAATACCTCCTGGGCTGAGGGCCCAAAACCACACGAGAAACAAGAACGGCTGAAGGCCTGAACACAAGTTATAAGAAATTGCTTTAAAGAATACACATGGCTGAAGGCCTTACTTAAAAAAATATTTCAAGTAAATACTTGGCTGAATGCCACACACAAGACATTGGACAACTCAGGGCCTAGAGCCTGGATAACAAGGATTTCAGATAGAGCAATTTAATAAAAAAAAATCGTTTTAAATAAATGAATTTTTCAAATTTTAAAAGTCGGATGAAGGCCTTATTTTAAAATTAATACAAACTAAATTAATAGGCGGCTTAAGGTCTTTCACAGTACTTCAGACTAAAATGAAAATCACAATGTAAAACCAACAGAAGGGTGGTGCTCAGATGTGTTCCAAGGGTTGGCCTGAGGAGGTAGCTCTAACGTAAGGTGAGGTGAGACAGGTAGAAAGAGTAAGGTTAAATAATCGGATGGAAACCCAACCCATGGACGGCTGAAGGACCGACCAACAACCTAATAAATTCCCTTCCGCCCGACCAACGGTACAACGGAAAATATCAGCCAAGGATGAAGATACCAGCCACATTACGTCTTCAAAACTGGCGTCTAAAAGCAGCCAAGGCACAATAATCTCTCTAAGAAAAAAATATGAATAAACAACTAAAGGGCTGTTGAACTACATGCCGTGACGGACAGCATCAACACGGAGAGGAAAAACACACTGCCGGAAAATTACGCTAACAACCAGGGCAGGTAACTGGGGCGTTAACGGCCACAAGGCAGAAAATACCGCTGGTGCACTTCACTGATGACTAACAACCAATTTAATAGTTAAAGATCATACAGGAAGACGGCTGCAAGATTTCGCCGACTCCAACACACCATACATTGCTGCTAGCCGGAACGACCCCGTAATCAACAACAGACAATGAACGAAGAGATGTCACAGTACTTGAGTTTTCATAACAGGTTAACTGATCAATCACAAGTTGACACACGCAGAGCTCCCAGAAGCGGTTGACGACCGAATACACGTCGTCCGATGAGGCGACCGACCGAACGACCAACCAAGGTCGTCCCCACTCAAGGCGTGTATGTCGGCAACGGTCAGGCAAGTCATGGCTGTCCGGACCTCACTGCTGCCCCATCTCGACTGAACTCCCGACACACGACGAGCCGGAAATACTAGCGGTCGCTCCAAAGATAGTACGACAGTGCTCTTATCGATAAGCGCTGCTGTTGCCACTCACGGGTGGGCAAGCCAGCAACTTAGTGACACCATTAAATCGAATAAGAAACGGGACGGCAGTACCGCAAAGAGAATATGTCAAGTAATAAACGGGATGAACATGATCCGCGCTGGGGTCTTTTGGTTAGCCTTTCCACAACATTTTCTGTGTGTTCCTTCCATTTTAAGTTGTTCGTAAATATGATTCCTAGACATTTATTTGAATTTATGGCCTCTAGAGTTGACTGATTTATCGTGTAACCGATGTTTAACGGATTCCTTTCAGCACTCACGTGGACGACCTGACACTTTTCGTTATTTAGGGTCAATTGCCAAATTTAGCACCATACAAATATCTTTTCTAAATTGCTTTGCAGTTAGTTTAGATCTTCTGATGACTTTACTAGTTGATAAACGACAGCGTCATCTGCAAAAAAATGGCTAAAATGGCTACTCAGATTGTCTGCTAAATCGTTAATATAGGTAAGGAACAGCAAAGGGCCTATAACACTACCACCATTACCTTGAGGAACAACAACGCCATTTTCCTTAGCAACTGTCAAGCAGTGTACATCATATTCATAAACTGCTGAACAATACGTTGTAGCTGGCCGGAGTGGCCGTGCGTTTCTATGCGCTACAGCCTGGAACCGAGCGACCGCTACGGTCGCAGGTTCGAATCCTGCCTCAGGTATGGATGTGTTTGATGTCCTTAGGTTAGTAAGGTTTAATTAGTTCTACGTTCTAGGTGACTGATGACCTCAGAAGTTTAGTCGCATAGTGCTCAGAGCCAATACGTTGTAAGACAACAAACATGCAATATGAAAGCAATACTGCCTGTGTTTCTAATAAAGGCAATTCTTAATTTCGCGGAATCGTATGTACGTGCTTTGGGATAATATCTAATGTTAACATCTGCAGCCTGTTAAATACGAAATTCCGGTCGGTTACAGAAGGAAAAAAAGGATCCGGGGTGCGGTAAAAAAAAAAAAAAAATGGAAAAGAACACAACAGCTCCAACCGAAATTCCGCGGAGTAATTCGTTGCAGCCTCAAAGAAGTGTGTGCCTTTAGACAGCAATTGAAACGGGCAAATCTGCCCGTTGGTAAGGTAGCCTTCCCCGTGCACAAGAAGGATGGCAAGGCGCGGTGAGGCAAGCAGGTTGGCCCGGCCTATAATCTGATATATGACTTTAAACATTCCTACGCAGTATAATGAAATTCCAGAGCACGCAAGAAACGCAACGCAGGGGCGCCGGGGACGCGGCGGCGGGCAGAAGAGCGCGCGGCGGTCCGGAGCCGGAATACCAATGACCCAGCGGCGCGGGTCGCACGTGGCCGCAGAGGAACCTCACAGGCGAGGCGGAAAAGCGCCCGCCTGCCACCCTCTCTGCCTCTCTCGCACCCTCCCATTCCTCCCCCGCTGGATTTACTCTGGCGGCGAACTCCTAATGCTCTACTGCGGCACTTCGAGTCCGAAATGGTGAAGGATTGCCATAATGCATCTTTCACAGAATTCCAACTGTTTTGATGTCCTGAAGTAGACTGTCGAAGAGTCCATCTAAACATGGGTGGTAATTTGTTTCATTTGTCGGTTTTAACTACGCAGTCCGGTTCCTTCTCTTCTTCAAATCTGCACCACAGAAACTACCAAAGGACAACAATACTGTATCGACCGGGGAATTCCAAAAGTTCTGAGGCCCTGAAGAAGAAATTCGATGGAAACAACGAATATTATTTCGTTTCTTTTATTTCCGGTTTAGTCTCCCCAAATAGAGTTAGTAATTAAATTTAATCAGATGATAAGAATTAAAGGAAGTAAGAAAAAGCTAGACGAAAGTTTTTAATAGTTGAAATTGTATAAATTTAAAAATGTCCAATTTACTCTGGCTGCGAGCTCCTAATGCTTCACTGTGGCGTTTTAAGTCTGAACTGGTAAAAGATAGCCACAGTGCATCTATAAAAGAATTCCAAATGTTTTGATGTCCTGCCGAAGAGTCCATCGAAACATCGGCTGATATTTTGTTTCATTCATCGCTTTTAACTGCATAAATCTGTTCTTTCTGTGCTTCAGATGTACACCAGAGGAACTAGTGAAGGACGAACGCCGGCCGCGGTGGCCGTGCGGTTCTAGGCGCTCCAGTCCGGAGCCGCGCTGCTGCTACGGTCGCAGGTTCGAATCCTGCCTCGGGCATGGGTGTGTGTGATGTCCTTAGGTTAGTTAGGTTTAAGTAGTTCTAAGTTCTAGGGGACTGATGACCACAGCAGTTGAGTCCCATAGTTCTCAGAGCCATTTGAACCATTTTTTGAAGGACGAACAATATTGTATCTACTGGGGAATTCCAAAAGTTTTGAAGTCTGAAGAAGAAATTCGATGTATTATTTTGTTTCATTTTCTGGTTTGGTCTACCCAAATGAAGTTCATAATTTAATTTAACTAGATGTGTGAGGTAAAGAAAATAAATTAAGCATAAATTTCATTTAGTTAAAATTTTATAAAATTGGAAAATGTACTGTATGGATAGTGAAGCACAAGTGGAGAGAAGAAAAACCAACATCCTATGTTTTTTCCTTTCTTATTATTTAGCGGCCTATTTGGCATTTTAGCGTATCTACGTTATCGTCTCCGACAAATACAAAATTTGGAAAAGAATGAGCTAACGGTTAGTGATGTAGTGATTGCCTAAATATCTTCTTTTATTTACTTGAGACAAAAATCAAAGAATAGTTTCAAATGCATTTACCGTTTTCGATCAGCATGTAGTCATGATGATGATCATTTGTTGGTCCAAACAAGTAGCTACAGATGAAACCCTTCTATGACTGTTGTCGAAAGTAAATGAAAGAACTGGTAGGCCTTGCGGAAACTGCGCAGATCAGAAATTCATCTGGCAATATCACTGTTCTTTTCACGTGTCGTTCGAAAATTTCAACTTACTTCACGCGGGAAAATGTTTAGTTCGTTAAATTTTATAAAAAAAATGTAGGACAAACCAAAAACACGTTACGACAAATTTTTACACTGGGACGTTACAAAATTAATTAGAAAATGGATTTATCATCAATTAGTGATATAATCTGATACATAATTAAGTGTACCAGCAGCATATGCTGTAAGAAACTAATTTAAATATAGCTTCCACATTTGATGAGAGAAGTTGTCTGGCAGAGTTTGCATTTGTGTCAGGTGTTTTCGATAAAAATCGATACAGTGAGTAGTGCTGAAACATTATACATTTTTCGGTTACATCACAATAGCGTTTTCAATAACTTCTCTTCCTTGCGTTCTGTATACTATTTGTGCGTTGCAGTATGTCTTGTGTTATGCTAACATAAGAAATATCCCATACTTAATAGTTCAAATTAATTAATATATTACATGAATATATTAATAGATTAGAATATATTAATACTATAGATGAATACTTTATAATCTCTGTAAGACTTACAGCTTCTTTATCCACCAAGATTTTTTAAAAATCTATATTAATATAAAAACATTCCCGAACTCCTCATATGGCGCTAGCTAGGTATTACTGTGAAACAGACTGGATGAATAAAAGTTGAGACGTTCCATGAAAATTACCGTCAAGTCAACGAGCACATCTACGTTTCCGCTCGCCTGCAATGTTTACAGTTTACATGTCGGTTGCGCTAAAACTGTGCTCGAGTGTTCCACGTGGACTATAATTCTCATTCCTATGTTGTGATAACAGACACCTGAAAACTAACGAGCAGAATATTACTATTAATTTTATCCAAGTTTTACTGACTTACCTTAACAACTGAGCTCTATTTAAAGACGTCTCGAAAGGAAAATAAAATAAAGAGTTGAATACACTTTATGCGTCAGGTTTTGAAATTTGTCGAGCACCCTGTTAGGAAATACTAACACGTTTATTAAATTTTATGTATCTACATTTTACGCAAGAAATTTTGTACGAAAACTAGTCCACAAAACCAATTCTCCAGTTACTGTGGTGTTGTTACCGAGTTAGGAAATTATATTTTAGTTCATACACAGTGGATTCTTGTCTGTCTTACCTACAAACATTATATTGGATCGATTTAACAGTGTATTTAGGATATTTATTTAGCGGATCCAAATATCAGTGTCGTGATTACGCCTTACAAAAGACATCAGCTTTAAAGTTGAGTTGGAACTATCGTAGCTCTTTCTCTAGATGGGTTCTAAGTACAAAAACGCACATAGAATGAAAGATACCGTGCCGTTATTTTGTCCTCAGCCAAAATAACAGAATAATCGTTCCAATTCCGGAAGCACTAGATCTTCGACTGCATTAACTCTTCCTCCACACCAGCCCCCTCTGCGTCAATTTATTCACGTTTATGCACCATGTGAAAGAAATTTATTCTGTACTATGGATCACACATTCCTCTTTCCCTCAGCATTTGTAGATTTCATTGCTACTGCCACATGCATTGGTAAATTATTTACTCCTGCATTTCTTAGCACGTGCCTCACATATGCGTCTTCTCCACCCAATACCTTAAATTTTTGTACTTTATAGATCCACTTATTGGTCATACATTTTTGTAGCACTGTAAAAATCCATTTTCCTCTTTTTAACAGCACGATATCCCGAAGCTCGTCCACGTTTCGATCAAAGGGCCCTAGGCAACACACGCTAGCTCGCCACATGTCAGAAATGGATTATAGTTCGCGAAGATACTGTTAAGCAGAAGGCCGACACAAGTTTTTCCTCTCTGCTGCATTAGTTAAATAGTTTTAGTAAGGGTCGCGGCCTTTTATTCCGGGAAAAGTTTTAAAGTATCACAATTTCGACTAAACAAATTACTGTCCTATATCAACGCGCTTACACCTGGAAAATTTCAGGGTTCGACCGACAGAGTAAATCATACAAGAGCGATAACAAGAAAAGTCTCGGCATATCAGTTGGAGATCGCAACGGTGGTTTAGAGGTAGCGTCTTTGATTTATAATCAAAACGTCTTTCCGGCTTCGAATCTCGCCGCTCCTTAAATTTTGATTAATAATCAGCATTTAGGATCGAAGACTCCCGGCATAATAAGTAAGCCTCATTCTGCCACCACCCTTGTCAAAGAGAGCGGAGGAGCGGAGAAAGGTTCAGGGCACTCCCTTGTCCTAAGGGTGGGAAACTGCCCCTAAACGTGGAAGAATCAGCAATGATCAATGGCATGTGGGCGGAGAAGGCAATGGTAACCACTGCATTTAAGACACGTAACGTGTATCCGCAAGACATGTGGCCTGTAAGTGAGTAGTGTCATGTTGATCTCTCCTTTAGCAAAAGATTCCGGTATAGTTCCCCATTCGGATCTCCGGGAAGGGCTGCCAAGGGGGAGGTTACCATGAGAAAAAGATTGAATAATCAACTAAAGGATAAAGCTCTACTAGTCGAGGCGTGCAATGTCTGGAGCTTGAACGTGCTAGGGAAACCAGAAAATCTGAAAACGGAAATGCACAGGCTCAATCTAGCTATAGTAGGGGTCAGTGAAGTCAAGTGGAAAGAAGGCAAAGATTTCTGGTCATATGAGTATAGGGTAATATCAACAGCAGCAGAAAATGGCACAACGAGAGGGGGATTCGTTGTGGATAGGAAGGCACGGCGGATAGTGTGTTACTGTGAACAGTTCAGTGACAGGGTTATACTTATCAGAATAGACAGCAAACCAACACCGACAACGATAATTCAGGTACACATGCCGACGTCGCAAGCTGAAGATGAAGAGACAGAGAAAGTGTATGAGGATACTGAAAGGGTAATACAATATGCAAAGGGGGATGAAAATCTAATAGTCATGGGAGACTGGAACGCAGTTGTAGGCGAAGGAGTAAAAGAAAATGTTACACGAGGATATGGGCTTGGCACAAGGAATGAGAGAGGAGAAAGTCTAATTGAGGTCTGTAACAAGTTTCAGCTAGTAATAGCGAATACTCTGTTCAAGAGTCACAAGAGGAGGAGGTATACTTGGAAAAGAGCGGGTGATACGGGAAGATTTCAGTTAGATTACATAATGGTCAGTCAGACATTCCAAAATCAGATACTGGATTGTAATGCGTACCCAGGAACATATGTAGACTCAGATCACAATATAGTAGAGATGAAGAGTAGGCTGACGTTGAAGAAATTAGTCGGGAAGAATTAACACGCAAAGAAGTGGGATACGAAATAATAAGGAATGAAGAGATACCGTTGAAGTTTTCTAAGGCTATAGAGACAGCAATAAGGAATAGCTCAGTAGGCAGTACAATTGACGAGGAATGGACATGTCTGAAAAGGGCCATCACAGAAGTTGGCAAAGAAGACATATGTACAAGGAGGGTAACTGCGAAGAAACCACGGGTAAAGAGAAGAAATACTTCAATTGATCAATGAAAGGAGAAAGTACAAAAATGTTACGGGAAACTCAGGAACACAGAAATACAAGTAGCTGAGGAATGAAGTAAATAGGAAGCGAAGGGAAGCTAAGACGAAATGGCTGCAGGAAAAATGTGAAGACATCGTAAAAGAAATGATTGTCGGAAGGACAGACTCAGCATACAGGAAAGTCAAAACAACTTTCGCTGACATTAAAAACCAGGGGTAATAACATTAAGAGTGCAACGGGAATTGCACTGCTAAATGCAGAGGAGAGGAGGAAAGATGGAAAGAATAAATTGATAGCCTCTATGAGGGAAAGATTTGTCTGATGTGATTGAAGAAGAAACAGGAATCGATTTAAAGAGGATAGTGAATCCAGTTTTAGAATCAGAAGTTAAGATCAAATAAGGCAGCAGGAATAGATAAAATCCCACCAGAATTTCTAAAATCATTGGGGGAAGTGGCAACAGAACGACTGTTCACGTTGGTGTGTAGAATGTATGAGCCTGGCGACATACTATTTGACTTTTGGGAAAGCATCATCCACACAACTCCGAAGACGGCAAAAGCTGACGACTGCGAGGATTATCGTACAATCAGCTTAACAGCTCATGCACCCAAGTTGCTAACAAGAATAATATACAGATGACGAACAGTTTCGCTTTAGGAAGGGTAAAGGCACAAGAGTGGAAATTCTGAGGTTGCGGCTAGTAATGGAAGCAAGACTAAAGTAAAAACAAGACACAATCATACGATTTGTCGACCTGAAAAACGCGTTCGACCATGTAACATGATGAAAGATGTTCGAAATTGCGAAAAAGGTTTTGGTAAGCTATAGGGAGAGACGCGTCATATACAATATGTACAACAGCCAAGAGGGAATAATATGTGTGGACGACCAAGAACGAGGTGCTCGTATTAAAAAGGGTGTAGGACTAGGCTGCAGCCTTTCGCCCCTACTGTTCAGTCTGTACATCGAGGAAGCAACGATGGAAATAAAGGAGAGGTTCAGGAGTGGAATTAAAATTCGAGGTGAAAGAATGTCAATGATAGGATTCTCTGATGACATTGCTATCCCGAGTGGAAGTGAATAAGAATTACATGATCTGCTGAACAGTCTAATGAGTACAGAGTACGGGTTGAGAATAGACCGAAGAAAGAAGAAGGTATTAGATGTAGTACAAATGAGAACAGTGAGAAAATTAACATGCGGTTTTATGGTCACGAAGTACATGAAGTTAAGGAATTGTACTACCTAGGTAGTAAAATAACCAAAGATGGACGCAGTAAGAGGACATCGAAAGCAGACTAGCACTGGAATTCCTGACCAAGAGAAGTCTTCTAATATCAAATATCGGCCTTATTTTGCGGAAGAAATTTCTGGGAATGTACGTCTGGAGTACAGCATTGTATGGTAGTGAAACATGGACTGTGGAATAGCCCGAAGAGAAGAGAATCGTTGCATTGGAGATGTGGTGCTACAGACGAATGTTGAAAATTAGGTGGATTGATAATGTAATAAACGAGGAGGTTCTGCACAGAATCGGAAAGGAAAGGAATGTGTGGAAAAAACTGATAAGGAGAAGGGACAGGATGATAGGACATCTGTTAAGACATGAGGGATTGACTTCCATGGTACTAGAGGGAGCTGTAGAGGCCAGAGACTGTAGAGGAAGACAGAGATTGCAATACATCCAGGAAATAATTGAGTACGTAGGTTACAAGTGCTACTCTGAAATGAAGAGGTTAGCACAGGAGAGGAATTCGTGGCGGGCCGCAGCAAACCAGTCAGAAGACACTCATAGGAATCGTTCACGGTTGTGGGAACATGTGGTTTCTGGTCGTTTAAACAGATTCTGCTGTTCGAACGATTCGTAATGAAGTCGAGGAGTTTGGTCGGTGCTGTGTGCCGATAGTCAGAGGAAGGGTGCCATTGTCTGGCAAAGCATAGGGAATCGAGTGAGACCAGTCCAGCTTATTTATTTAGATGAAGGTTACTTTCTTGGAGAAGTTCATTTATTCCTGTTTAGTGGAGATTACTCCACGAGGATTTGTTTTTCGTCCTGCACTTCTACGTAGTCAATCGGGGCTCTTACACGGCCCAGTCACATGAAGGTGACCACAGAGGTCACCACGCAATACCACTCACAGATGGCAGTTGGCCGCACTACGGACTGAGGGATATATGTGACGTCCCAAACGGGACGATCATTGGCTTTCGGGATAACGGTGGAAGCATTTCATAAACGGCTAAGTCCGTGAACTGTTCGCGTGCCCTCGTGATTAAAGTGTATCCCGCGTGCCAAAACGACTCTAACCAAAAGCGGCGCTGATGGAACTATTGTACACCACGGGCCATGGAAGACAGGAATGAACTACGGCTGCGGAGATGTGTATGGCGAATAGACCTGCGAGTCTTTGAGCAACTGACAGCGCACATGAACCAACTCTCCTCAAGGACCATTTATCGAACGTTGCTGCGTGTGGAACTCCGCAGCAGCTGCCTGGCTGGCGTGATGACTGATGTTCATCGCCGACGAAGGCTGGAATTTGCACGACGATATCGCAACTGAACGTCTGATGAGTGCGACAGCCCGCCTTCTGAGATGAATCACGTTTTATGCTCCATCGGACTGAATCGTGACGTTCCCTGGGTGACCTGGTCATTCTGAAGGCAAATAGATCATCAAAAGTATGTCTACCCTTCGGTGCCATGTCAACACTTCATGTAATTTGTTTTTCCTCGGTAAGATGGCATTTATCTGCAGGACACTGCATCGGACACTGCAACGTGCCATAATTGAACGTGTGTGGTTCGAAGAGCACTAGGATAAGTTCACCGTCCTTCCCTGGCCACCAGACACCTCACAATCGAGAGTCTGTGGTACCACGTCGATCGGGCTGTTCGTACCAGGGATCTAGAACTGAGAAATCGGTCTCAGCTGTCCATGGTACAGTAGTCGGCATGGCTCCTCAACCCTCTCGGTAACTTATAGAACGTCACTGACTCTCTGCCTGCCCTTCTGTCAGCAGTCCATGCTGCAAAAGGTGCTTCTCCATGTTTTCAATAGGTGGTCACATTGATGTGATTAGGCAGTGTAGGTTGCTAAAACGAACTGTCGCTTCGTGACACTGTAAATTCAAAGATATTTCCCCTCTCCTGTAGGATATACTTAATCTTCTATCAGTTATAATTACGAGCTACAAAGGCGAAGTGCCCTGTGCTGGAAGTAAGATGAATTATTCCTGCAAGACTGTAAAGTTATGTTCTTGAATTTAATGATAATGTGCAGCTTATTGGAATGTCCTATGACGTGTGAGCGTCATCTTATTGCTTTACGTGAGCCAACTTCATTAGTCACCTGCACTCTAGTGCACAGTGAACTGATCTGTCACTGAAAATTGACGAGTAGAAGTTTTCTGTATGCTATTAGGTTACGGATACTGACGAAAGTAGATCGGTATGCTCTGCAGTGGTCACCACCTTGTATAGGGCATAGTGCTCTGTTGCGTCACTGAACTATCACAATGTTGTGTAGAAGTAGCAGACAGGCTTTAACCGATTTCTGTGGTCAGTAGGTCTATTGTCTATAAATTTATGTGTACACAATAGATGAGACATCCTCATGACACATCTGGACGCTACAAGTGGAGAGCTAAACACATGTTCATAGTAATCTGTTGCATTTACGATCCAATACAACCATGTGCTATATACAGTCACTTGATATGTAGTTGCTCATTTCTTTCTTTTGCGCTGCATTTATGAAAGAGTGTGCTGTGTGACTACTTTCTATTCAATCCATGATCATATTGTCACACGAAAATGATACACCCAAGTGTCTTTGGTCTATTCCTACTTGAATAGAACTCGCAAAGTACCTTTGTTCGACCATCACTTCCTCCAGTTTATAACAGCTACCTGACCACACACAAAAGAGCCGCTAAGTAATACCACCAGCTGTAGACGAGTCACTACACATTCTCCTGCGCCCCCTAAATCTAACAATAACGACACACTCGAGACCATACACTAAGCAATCTATAGATCTGAAAAGTTCTTCTCAAATCACTGGAAACATTTTTAAAATTCCGTTCGCTGAAAGCATTCACAAAAGCTGCAGTACGTTCAGATTGCGGGAGTTTCCATCTAAGGCTGCCGACCAAACTGGCATCGCATCCAATGCGCACTCCGAACATCTGATACGCCGCTTGGGCACAAAATTTATTGTAATTCACACTGAGCGATGTTTTACAATTTCTCAGTTTTCATCTGATGATGGAAGACACCGAAACGCCGTTGGAAATAAAGGACTGTACAGTGACCTAGACTACATTATTTGTAACATTTTCGAAATCGTCAGGCGTAAAATATGTGGACCGCTTGCTCATACTATCACACTCTGAAGGAGATAAGTTTCAGTATATAGCAACCAGTGCAAATTCACAGGGTTAGCTCAGTTGGCAGAGCAGTTGTCCGCAAAAAGCAAACGTCCTGAGTTTGAGTCTCGGTCTGACACACATTTTTAATTTGCTAGGAGGTTCTGTGTCAGTGTACACTCCGCTGCAATGTGAAAATTTCGTTCTGCAAGGGGTTAGTAACTATCGCAGGTACACACAAGGCACAAAGTATACGTTTCTTCAGATTTTAACTAGTATTATTTCCGTGCTTGCCAGCGGAACTTAATGAAGGGCCTGTCCACTCCATCTGACTGCTGTAGTAATTTCTCAATCCGCAAGCCACCACACGATGCATCGCGGACAGCACCTTGTACCACTACTAGTCATTCCGGCCATACTCTTTCCTCTTACACTTGCAAAAGAAGCAAATGGTAAACGACTGTCTATATACCTTGTACGAGCCAGAACTTCTCTTGTCTTTTTCGAAATTCTTACACGAAATGCAGGTTTGCGGGCATAGAATCGCTATGCAGTTAGCCGCAAATACTGGTTCACTATATTTTCTCAACAAATTTTCACGAAAAGGACATCGTCTTCCCTCCAAGATTTCCCATTTGAGTTCGTGGAGTATTTTCACAAGACTTGCATGTTGGTCGAACCTACCGCTAACAAACAAATAACTCTTAATTTCTTTGATGCCTTCCTCTAATTCGCCATGGTGGGGGTTCCAAACACTCCAGTAGAACTCAAGACTGGTCGCATTTACGCGGTCTCTTTTAGATGAGCTACACTTGCTACAATTCTCCTAGGAAACCGAACTCAACCATTCGTCTTCCTTGCAACCGACCTTATTTGTTCGTTCCATTTCATTTAACTTTGATCGTACGGCTGTGGAATGGAGTTTTTACTATGCATTTCAGACGCTGTTTACTCCATTAAAATAAATAGAAAAAAATGCTTTCACAGAAAATGTTCCCATCAGATGTAGTGTTGCCATCACCAGAATTTTAGATTCGGCATCACATCACGAATTCGGAGACATGCAGCGTCCTCGCACCCTCTGTCGTGGATAACTTTTCAAAATTCTTTCTGATTGTGAATGTAATTACTAATGAATGTTGTCTCCAAATTTCATTCTTCTTGGACCAACAGTTTGAACCCTCATTTAATATTTTTGGAGCTGAATTTTGAAAACTATTTCTCAGCAGGCATTTACATCATACAAAGAGTTCTACCTCCAAATTTCATGGTAATTTAGTTCTATATATTTATCATTACTATCCATGACTCTCTCTAACTGTCTGACGGACATAAAATGTACCTGTTACTGGATATCTTGGAAAGGATAACCCAATCAGAACATTCTACTCTGCATCCACTTAAAACTCTCTGTATCAGGACGGTCCCGGTATAATTTACATAGCGGAATTTCGTTTAAAGCCTTTCAGACCCTCTGGCTACAATTGTGTACATTAACTTTTACTGTGCGCGAGCTACAGCCGAAGTATTTTTGCCCAATAGAAAAGTGAGGTATACATTTGTGAATGTTCTGTCTTTCCATCATGCGCAAGTGCTGCCAACTTTTGGGCAATTCAATGTAACAGTTAGCAGTAAGTAGACGGATTTGGTTGGTTCGCCATATTCCATTTATAACTGAATACGTTTATTGTTATTTTGCATGGTGCTTATTGAACGATCAATTTACTATTTATTTTAATATAGGATATTTCGTAATTAGTTTAGACCTTAAAATGAAGCCAAGTTTAAAGTATGTTTTGAAAACGGGTATGTATTGATCTTGCATCTAAAATCATTAACAGGTCACCTAAGAGCACTACCACAGAGGTTAATTATAATTAAATAGTGGAATACTTCCATTAGGCCAGTCCTGAACTCTAAGTTTGTGCTCTGAAAGTCGAACTTCTATTGCAGAAATATTTTATGAGTTGCTAATTGTACTGTAATATTAATGTTCCCATCTCGAGTGTTAAGTTGTATGTACAAGAGCATATCGATGGTCGGCTACATTTAACACACTTCTCGTTGACACTGTCCGGCCATGACTCCGAGGTATACATATGGAAGTTGTTTCTTTCGATGAACTTCAGGCAACAGACTAGGTCTAACAAGATAATGAAGGTGAAAATAGCTGCGAGGACGATAATGTCATACACTACCTAGCTTTTGCAGTTGAACATACGTCTCTGCAATCATCATGCGTAGTCACAGCCCGCGAATGACCATTGTTGGTAGTGGAGTTCATAGCAGTGTACTTCGTAAAACGGGCGGGCGTTTCCATAATTTCACAGTCACCTCACAGCGTAACAAATGACATATTTTTACAATGTATTACGTCAGAGAACAATTTCGTTAAAACGCCCATGTAACAATGAGGCATGTTCGTTATAAATACGGGTTCTTAGAATGACGAAACAGTTTGTCAAACTAAATCATATCACGACTTGCTTGCGATTCTAGCATATTATTAGAAGTATTCTCAAATAAACTTCAGATAGCTGAGCGTCATACAGACATTATTATTTTTTATATCTCCATCACCAACAAATGTGTGTGAACTGAACTGTATTCAGCTGTCAGAGCTTGAGCAGTAACTTATTCAACTACGACAATACGGAAGTTCCATTTTATAACGTGGTTTGAGTATAACATATACTCTTATATTACCTTAATTTAGAAAACAAATGAAAGTTTGTGGTAAGGTCTTATGGGACCAAACTGCTGAGGTCATCGATCCCTAAGCTTACGCACTACTTAATCTAACTTAACCTAACTTACGCTAATGACGACACACAAACCCATGCCCGAGGGAGGACTCGAACCTCCGACGGGGGGCTTAATTTAGAGACAATCTGTGTTCTGTAAAGTATTAGCGTTCTTTCTACAATCCTCTGTACGACAGCAGACAAAAAACGAATGTAAAGAAAGACGTATGTTCTCTCTACTGTTTCGCGGAAAAAATGCAAAAAAAGGGGCTCTGCTTGTGCTCAAGGAAATGTTGGTTCCATAAATTCTTTTTAAACTAGACGACGTCTGTGCCGGGAACTTATGCAGTACTTGTTACTTTTTTCGTCGGCTGCGTAACGGCAACGCTGCTGAATGGCGAGGGTGTCACGGAAGAAAGGAGATGGCGAAACGAACTAAATCGAAAAAGAGGAAATAGCAAGTCTTAGAAAGCTTCGGGGGAAGTTAACTGTTAACGCCTGGCGCCAGAATTTATCGGTCCCATGGAGACGCTCGACAGTCAGGGAGGTTGTGGTGTGGGGCGAGGGGGTGGAGGGTTGAAAGGGAGTGCCGTGCCGTGCCGTCAGGTGTGGAGGTTGAGCTAACAGATGAATCACGCCTTATTCTTTGGAGCCACCGCTATGTGGTCTTCAGTGCACATTACTTTTTTACTGCAAAAAAGATCGATACATAATTTTGGGTTCTAAGGTTCCGACTGACGTAACAATGAAAATTTTTTTATTAAACTGACAGTCGAAGGTGTAATTTATATCTTTTTCGCATTTAAATTGAGAAACACACAGATGAAGATGCACAATCTTGGAAGAGGAAGAACAGAAGACAAATGAATTCATTGCCTCCCTGCCCCTTCTCCTCACCATACGATCGACACAGTCTCCGACTTCTACCAGTCTTACCACACTTTACAAGCGATGATACTGGGACATCCAATTTGTGACGTGGTCATCCACTGCTATATATGTAAGAACTAAAAACTACTGCTTCTTTCAAACTAAAGGTAGAAACTATGCTTTTTTAGAGTGTGAGCGTTTAGGAATATTAATGAAAACCCCTTTCGTCCACTTGCACTCCTGTGTTCTGATTAGCTGAATATGTTTTAAACATTTGATAAGTTAATGACAGTGTTGCGATTGATAATTCACAAGTTGCAAGCACTTTCAACGGTAAATTCCTAAATGTGTTCGCAAAAATAGAATGGTTTGGTCGAACCAAGAGAGTAATTTAACTACCATTCTAAAAATAGTAAAGAACTACAAATAGCACCAATATCCCTCACTGAATTGTAAAAACAAAAACTCATGTAATGTTGATGGAATTTTAAAAAGAGTTGAGAAAAGTTGTTCAAATTTAGTAAGCAATGTCGTTAGATAAAGACTGCCGGAAAAAAAATAGTACACTCATTTAGAAGTTTCCAAGTAGTCAAGATTTATTATTGTAACAGTTCATAGTTGTATACCTGGAAGAATCCTGGAGACTGCCGGAAAAAAAATAGTACACTCATTTAGAAGTTTCCAAGTAGTCAAGATTTATTATTGTAACAGTTCATAGTTGTATACCTGGAAGAATCCTGGAGATACTAGTAGGTATCAGATAGATTATATAACGGTAAGACAGAGATTTAGGAACCAGGTTTTAAATTGTAAGACGTTTCCTGGGGCAGATGTGGATTCTGACCACAATCTATTGGTTATGAACTGCAGATTGAAACTGAAGAAACTGCAAAAAGGTGGGAATTTAAGGAGATGGGACCTGGATAAACTGAAAGAACCAGAGGTTGTAGAGAGTTTCAGGGAGAGCATAAGGGAACAATTGACAGGAATGGGGGAAAGAAATACAGTAGAAGAAGAATGGGTAGCTCTGAGGGATGAAGTAGTGAAGGCAGCAGAGGATCAAGTAGGTAAAAAGACGAGGGCTAATAGAAATCCTTGGGTAACAGAAGAAATATTGAATTTAATTGATGAAAGGAGAAAATACAAAAATGCAGGAAATGAAGCAGGCAAAAAGGAATACAGACGTCTCAAAAATGATATCGACAGGAAGTGCAAAATGGCTAAGCAGGGATGGCTAGAGGACAAATGTAAGGATGTAGAGGCTTGTCTCACTAGGGGTAAGATAGATACTGCCTACAGGAAAATTAAAGAGACCTTTGGAGAGAAGAGAACCACTTGTATGAATATCAAGAGCTCAGATGGCAACCCAGTTCTAAGCAAAGAAGGGAAGGCAGAAAGGTGGAAGGAGTATATAGAGGGTTTATACAAAGGCGATGTACTTGAGGACAATATTATGGAAATGGAAGAGGATGTAGATGAAGACGAAATGGGTGATAAGATACTGCGTGAAGAATTTGACAGAGCACTGAAAGACCTGAGTCGAAACAAGGCCCCGGGAGTAGACAACATTCCATTTGAACTACTGATGGCCTCGGGAGAGCCAGTCATGACAAAACTCTACCATCTGGTGAGCACGATGTATGAGACAGGCGAAATACCCTCAGACTTCAAGAAGAATATAATAATTCCAATCCCAAAGAAAGCAGGTGTTGACAGATGTGAAAATTACCGAACTATCAGTTTAATAAGTCACAGCTGCAAAATACTAACACGAATTCTTTACAGACGAATGGAAAAACTGGTAGAAGCCGACCTCGGGGAAGATCAGTTTGGATTCCGTAGAAATGTTGGAACACGTGAGGCAATACTGACCTTACGACTTATCTTGGAAGAAAGATTAAGAAAAGGCAAACCTACGTTTCTAGCATTTGTAGACTTAGAGAAAGCTTTTGACAATGTTAACTGGAATACTCTCTTTCAAATTCTGAAGGTGGCAGGGGTAAAATACAGGGAACGAAAGGCTATTTACAGTTTGTACAGAAACCAGATGGCAGTTATAAGAGTCGAGGGGCATGAAAGGGAAGCAGTGGTTCGGAAAGGAGTAAGACAGGGTTGTAGCCTCTCCCCGATGTTATTCAATCTGTATATTGAGCAAGCAGTAAAGGAAACAAAAGAAAAATTCGGAGTAGGTATTAAAATTCATGGAGAAGAAGTAAAAACTTTGAGGTTCGCCGATGACATTGTAATTCTGTCAGAGACAGCAAAGGACTTGGAAGAGCAGTTGAACGGAATGGACAGTGTCTTGAAAGGAGGATATAAGATGAACATCAACAAAAGCAAAACGAGGATAATGGAATGTAGTCAAATTAAGTCGGGTGATGCTGAGGGAATTAGATTAGGAAATGAGACACTTAAAGTAGTAAAGGAGTTTTGCTATTTAGGGAGTAAAATAACCGATGATGGTCGAAGTAGAGAGGATATAAAATGTAGACTGGCAATGGCAAGGAAAGCGTTTCTCAAGAAGAGGAATTTGTTAACATCGAGTATAGATTTAAGTGTCAGGAAGTCGTTTCTGAAAGTATTTGTATGGAGTGTAGCCATGTATGGAAGTGAAACATGGACGATAACTAGTTTGGACAAGAAGAGAATAGAAGCTTTCGAAATGTGGTGCTACAGAAGAATGCTGAAGATAAGGTGGGTAGATCACGTAACTAATGAGGAGGTATTGAATAGGATTGGGGAGAAGAGAAGTTTGTGGCACAACTTGACTAGAAGAAGGGATCGGTTGGTAGGACATGTTTTGAGGCATCAAGGGATCACAAATTTAGCATTGGAGGGCAGTGTGGAGGGTAAAAATCGTAGAGGGAGACCAAGAGATGAATACACTAAGCAGATTCAGAAGGATGTAGGTTGCAGTAGATACTGGGAGATGAAGAAGCTTGCACAGGATAGAGTAGCATGGAGAGCTGCATCAAACCAGTCTCAGGACTAAAGACCACAACAACAACAACAGTTCATACGAAGTACATGAAATAATGACAATCATTGACCAATAGTACAAGCGGTTCTGATGGTTCAAATGGTTCAAATGTCTCTAACCACTATGGGACTTAACATCTGAGGTCATCAGTGCCCTAAACTTAGAACTACTTAAACCTAACTAACCTAAGGACATCACACACATCCATGCCCGAGGCAGCATTCGAACCTGCGACCGTAGCAGCAGAGCTGTTCCAGACTGAAGCGACTAGAACCGCTCGGCCACGAGGGCTGGCAGCAGTTCTGAAGTATCAGATATCGACCCATGCTGAAACACCCATATTAATAAGTGGTGTAGACTCCATGGGCGGCAATGCAGGCGCTGACGCTGGCATGCAGTGGATCATACAGATGGCGTATACTGTCCTGGATACTTTGTGCCACGCCTGCTCGATCTGTGCTGGTAATAGTTGTAGGATGACGAGACACACGTGTTCTTTCTCGTCCTGTTATATCCCGCACGAGATCGACAAGAGACAAGGGCGGAGAGCTTGCTGCCATGGAAGTAGCTACACGTCTTGCAGAGTACGTTGAGTCTTACCAGCAGTACATGGGCGAGCATTATCCTGTTGGATGAACACATCACCTTTCTGCTGCATGAATAGCAAATGCACGCTGAGAGGCAGCGCTCACCGGGTCTACGTCGTATGTGGAATGGACCATCACTTGCATGCAGGCAGAACCGGCTTTCATCTCTGAGAACCACGGCGCACTATTACATCCTTCAAGTGATCCTTTGTAGACACCAGTCGAACCATGCACGTCGATGCTGTGGCTTAAGTGGAAGACGAGCTAGAGGTGTAAGTGTTCATAGTCCCACTGCTAGTAGATGGTTCGCAGCAGTTCGTGCTGACACGTCTTGGACCATAAGCCCTCTTGTCTGTGTTTTGCTAGCTGTACTATCTGCCACTACTGCCCTTACAGTATGATGATCCTGATGTGCATCTGTGCTACGTGGACATCCAGAACCTGGTCTAAGGGTGTCAGAATGTTCATGTGACTACTGGCACCAGCACTGTTGCACAAATAACTCAGCACGACCAATTTGTGTAGCGATTCTGCGGAAGGACCATTCCGCCACTCTGAAGGCCACAATCAATTTGACCCCTTTCGAACTCGCTCAGTTGACTGTAGGAAGCACGAGTGGGTCTCCGTGGCATAGTTGCCTACTTGCTTCACACGTTTGCAACCAGACTGAGCCTTCTGGCTGTGAGCATTCCCTGTAACAGAGTGGACACATACTGCTCCCTGGTAACTATGCCGCTGTGCTATCTGTTCGGGGTCACCGTTGAAAGCATTCTCAGTACATCTACTATCCCCCGGGTGGCATATGCCGTCATCGGATCAAATTGACGTCGTCTTTCTAGGCGCACTATTTTTTTTCCGGCAGTGTGTATGTATGCATCACTGGCACAGAGACTCTCAGTCAGACTGAAATACACACATGTTAAACTTCTTTATACGAAAGGTTACACGAAAGAGTTAAATAATTATGATCCATTTTCCTTACAGACATAGTTTTCCAAAATATCCGAAAAAGTAAGGAGCAGTTTTACATTTAAGCAGAAACAGCAGAATGGTTGCTAGACTGAGAATGCTATTTGTACGTTCACTCGCGAAATATTACAAGCCTCTAGTAATAAAATATCGCCATTTGGTATTTTTATCATATTTTCAAGACGATTGATTGTCTAGATGATGTTGCACTCTCAGAGAAACTTAAGTTTTATGCAACTGATGACTTTACGCAAAAATACTTTGAACCATACTTAACACACAGAACGCAAAATGTTTTACTGAATAATTCAAATGATATTGAAAAGATAGAAAATTTTAATGACTGAGGAGAAATCACAGATGAGGTCAAGTAGGGTCCACAGATATTTGTTACAAATGTGAACAACCTCCAAGCGGAACTGGTACTGTTTGCAGACATTATTGATACTGTAATAAATCTCATTAGAAAAAAAGCCACAGAAGACAATGTTAATGATGTTTATTCAAAAATTATTAGTTGGTTCTTTGGAAGCAGAATCTCCCTAAATTTTGAGGAAACGCAGTGTATTAAATTCTGTACAAAAAATAGAGTAAAACGAAAGATTGATGTACCACATGAACAGGAGTCAGGGAATAGAGTAACAAGCCCCATATTATAGGATACACATACTGATGAAATGTTGAACTACAAGAAGAGTATTACTGAACTTCTGAGAAAATTAACTTAAGGTACTTTTGCTCTCGTGTAACAGCTGTACTTGGACTCAACCTCATGCATATTTGCACTGAAAGATGTCGAATAGAGTAGTTTTCTGGGGTAACTCATCACTGAGAAAGAATGTTTCATTGCACAAAAGTGAGCAGTAAGAATAATATGTGGTGCTCACCCACGCTCGTCCTGCCAGGGAATTAAGCATACTAACTGCATCTTCACAAAACATATATAGTGAAACACGTCACAAATAATCCCTCACAATTTGTTAATCAGTAATGTCCATACCGACAACACTACTTCCTAACTGCTCATTTTTATCCTATTCTTCGGTTAATAAGTGACTGCATACTCTCTTACTGACTTCCAGTTCGATCTTAATTTTCTTTACTTACTGGATCCTACTCTCTTGATACAATACCATTCAATACTGAAGCTTAATTAGAAACTGAGAAGACGTATATAGCAAAGCTGATCAGTAAATGTAAATTAGCTCCTTTTCCCACAAACAGGATTCGAAAAGAAGACAAGTTATTGTTTAAAGTCCCACCAATACTAGATCATTGAAGAATCAGCCCAAACACGGGTAGACAAGGGATGGAGAAGAATATAGGAAGAGTCCTTTTCAGAGGAAACATCTCCGCACTGACGGTGAGTGATTTAGGGAAACCAAAGAGATCCTTCATCTGCATATTTGGGTGGGAATTTCAAATCTCAGCTTGTCGAATGCGAGTTCAGGGTTTTACTACAAGGCCAACGCATTAGACCCCTGTACAGATGTTCTCAAGATACACATTGCCTTCGTCGCTATTGCCATTCTGCTGTGAGCACACAGTAGTACCGGGTGTTACGTTTTCGACCTAATGCCGAAAAAACTGCGTTTTGTATTTATTTTGGAAGGTAAAATCCTCGGACGTTTTAAACCAGGTCATAGGTGGACCTCAGTATGCTATAAATGATCTACAAGTTATGTTGCCAGGTCAGTTTGGAGAAAAGCGGGATTTCAAAAGACACTGGCAGGACAAGGACCTAAACGTCGGGGCACATAAGAGACGTAAAGTTTTAGTGACTAAATGAATGCTGTCTCACAATATATGTAACACGTCCTCTTATATTGTTATGTTTTGCTATTGTTGTTGTTAGAAATATCTTTATTCAGTCGAAATTTTGAAATAAAAGATATTGTGGATGTAGCGAAATAAATATTTCGCTTGAAGCGCTGTTGCGACACAGGCAAAGATCAATTGTGGAAACTAAGCCACTGAATATTACAAATAATGTTATTAAAAATACAGCCGACTGACTACATCAAATAAGAGGGCACGTACATTTGCGAATGAGTGGTAAAAAAAAGCGTTAATATTTTGTAGGAATTATAGTTACGCTTGTACACACTCAAATGTATGAGAACATAACGAACGGGATAGAGGCACGTACATTTTGAGTGTAATCATCCTCCGTGGCCTGGATAAAAAGCCTTACAGTTAAATGCATTTATTCATCTTAGAACGTAAATGCGTGGACTTCGAAATTAAATGAAAAAAGACTGCAGTTTCTGAATGTCGCGGCAAATATACTGAAATTGACGGTAGAAACCATGAAAAGAAAAAGATGAACACATTCTCATACCTCTTTTGTTGAGCAGGATCGCCATGAAGATCGTCGCCTCCATCTAAATTCTCTGCATGAAATTAAAATAATAGTAATAATTTTCCAGAATTTCAGGAGCTGGGACCCATGGTATCACAAAAGACGAAATCGCTCTGCTTCAAAATCACTTTCATTATTTAACCCAATTTTAGCAGTAAGAAAAGGCACAACACATCTTAACACTAGGACAGTATAACAGCGAAAGGTAACTGATTCTAAAAACTAATAAACGAAGAGGGTAAAGCTTCTTTTGTTCAGCAAATGCTTTACGCATTAATCTCTGGTAGTTGAACTAGTGTCTATACATTACAAAAAAATTTTATATAATTCCTTTACATATATAACGAACAAAATTGGTATATTGATACCACTACACACGACTCTACGTTTCGTCAGAAGTAACAAGAAATAAAACTGGATTTTTCATTAGTCTTCTCATGTTTATGGTTCAGAAAAACATCTACGAAAAATCCTTATCAAAAAAAGGTCGCTTTGTAGTGTTACATGTGAATAAACTGACACATAACAATGACTTGTGTGACCTGGGTTTCTTAAGGATACTACTGAAATTTAGAAACGTAAGACGTGTCAATGTTTGGGCTTGTTAGTATCTACTGATCATCCAGCACATAATGATCACGTATCTAACAGCAAGTAAGTCCACCTTTGGCACGGGTAACAGCGGCGACGCGTCGTGGCGCGGAAGCAATGAGACGTTGGTTGCTCAATGGAGGGAGTTGGCACCAAATCTGCACACACTTGTCACCTAATTCACGTAAATTCTGGGCAGGAGGGTGATGAGCTACGGCGCCACGTCAACCACACCCCAGATGTGTTCGATCGGGTTCAGACCTGGCGATCTGGGTAGCCAGCACACCAACTGAAACTCGCCACTGTGTTCCGCGAACCACTCTATCACTCTCCTGGCCTTGTCACATGGCGCATTATCTTGATGAAAAATGCCACTGCCGTCAGGAAACATGCTCGTTTTGAAGGGGTGTACATGGTCTGCATCTAGTGTACGACAACCTTGGCCATCACGGTCACTTTCACGATCGTCAATGGACCCTTGGATGCCCACGTGAATGTTTCCCAGAGCATAAAAGAAACGCCGTCAACTTGTCTCCGTCTCGCAGTACTGGTGTGAAAGAGCTGTTCCCTGAAAGACGACGGATTCACGCCCACCCATTGGCATGATAAAGAATATATCGGGATTTCTCAGACCGTGCAACGTAACCATTTCAGTCGTAGTTGCCATAGTCGTGGTACTGACATTGACACATGCGTGGGTCGTTGGCTGTGGAGGCCGAGGATTAAAGTCTTTGGTTAGTTCCGCCACAGTTCTCTGCCTGTCGTGTTTTCCCAGTCTATCCAGCCTACGACGTCGGACGTCTATAATGAGGGGTGGCTGTCCAACCCCACGACGTCTGGACGTGGTTTTACCTTGCTTTCGCCAAGTGTTGAAGATAGTACTCCTCGAATACCTGACAAGCCGTGCAGTTTCAGGAATGCTCGTGCCGAGCCTCCGGACCATGATAATCGGCCCTCGGTATAGATCAGGCAGATCATGCGCCTTCCCCATTCTACACATGGACAGCACGCTCACTGAACTACGTTCACCGTGAGTGTGTATGACTAGCAGTTGTTCTTCGCCAGATGACGCTGCTATTGCCTGGACGGATTTGTATCGACAGTAGGTCGGTGATCGCAATGTTCTGTCTGGTCAGTGTAGTTACTTAATATGCTTAATTATCATGTTGCTTCATTCATTTTATTTGGATTTACTATTTCTTAAGAGATGCCTATTCTGTAAATTGCTTACCAGTCGTATTTCTACTGTTTGAATGGAGAACGTCGAGTGGTATTTTGCATCCACCTAAAAGTCACCTACCTCGGCCGTTTTGTATCTCACTGCAAATGAAAGTACAAAACGAACAAATGGGTGGGTGGGAAGGGTGGAATGGAAGTTCTAATTTTGTATTTAAATTTTCCATCGTTGATAGAACGTCTAAAAGCAGTGGTATGATATGTTGATATCAGGAATAAATTTGTCTCTGACTGCAATAATGATATTCAGTTTTTGTTTCTGTGTTGGTAGCCCCGAAATCTATTCTACAACAAAAAAGATTGAAGCTCGTTTTTGCAACCAGAAAAAATTTATTCCTGATTTCTAACTACTAATTGTGGTGCCAAAAGAGGTTATGGCCAGTCAGTTGCCGAGAGGAGGGTAGAAGAGAAAAGTGGCATGGACATAATAACACAACAGTGTAATCCACGTGGCTGAGTGTTTTCCAAACGTTCAGCCCGGGCTTGCGTTGAGACACCCTTAGGTTCACTCGGCTGCTAGTTGGTCGCACCGTATTCAAACTAACTTGGTTACTGCCATCTACAGGTTCGGAAACTTACTTCGGAACTTCAGTGTACTTTACCATTTACCCAGTGAATTTGAATTATATTTTGAATGTCAGCTGTGTTTCCTAATCCGGACATTTGGCGTCCTACACAAGGCCTACGTGGGACGGGTAAACATGTGGACATTTCGCGAAATTTGGGACGTCTGCCAACAAGACTACAGAGTGAGACTTCAAGTATGAGGATCGTTCAATCAGTAATTCAAAACTTTTTTCCTCGGCCAGTTTCAGGTGAAAAAATGAGAAATTTGTTGCGGGAGTCGTGGAATATTCCCTCTTCCGCCCCTATGCTTAAAATGGCTCTGAGCACTATGGGACTTAACTTCTGAGGTCATCAATCCCCTAGAACTTAGAACTACTTAAACCTAACTAACTTACGGATATCACACACATCCATGCCCGAGGCAGGATTCGAATCTGCGACCGTAGGCCGGCCGCGTTGGTCTAGCGGTTCTAGGCGCTCAGTCCGGAGCCGCGCGGCTGCTACGGTCGCAGGTTCGAATCCTGCCTCGGGCATGGATGTGTGTGATGTCCTTAGGTTAGTTAGGTTTAAGTAGTTCTAAGTTCTAGGGGACTGATGACCATAGATGTTAAGTCCCATAGTGCTCAGAGCCATTTTTTTGCGACCGTAGGGGTGGCGCGGTTCCAGACTGTAGCGCCTAGAAACGCTCAGCCATCCCGGCCGGCTTTCCGCCCCTATAGTTTTATGAAGTTGCGATAGGCGGCGGCGCTTTACACGGCCTTCAAAGTGGTGTATGTAACGGAGAGGCGTTCCAGGCAGACACCTGTCACTATTACTTTCCCGGAAAACCAGAGCGTCGCAGATCTTCCTATGAGCTTGCATAATGTCTACTTAGATCTGGCAAGAAAAGCACGGTGAATCTTTAGTCGAGGAGTCTGTTATCACCGCAAAAAGGTAGCGCAAACCTGTCCTGTCTCCCGGGTGCATGCCGGCCGCACACAGCTGTGACTCTTAGAATGTTGGAACGTGCACAAACTCTCATTGGAGGTGATCGACGGATCAAAGTCAAACACCTCGCTGCCCAACTGGACGACTCTGTTGGTAGTGCCGACACACTCGTCCACCAATTGGGTTACTCAAAGGTGTGTGCCTGCTGAGATCCTCGCCGTCTAACACAAGACCATAAAAAGCAACGAAGGACCATGTGTGCGGGGACTTTTCGTCTTGTCGACGATCTAAACAGTTGGTGAAACATGAGTTCGTCATTTCGATCCGGAAACGAAACGGCAATCCATGGAGTGGCACCACACCTTCTCCACTCCGAAGGAAAGGCTCAAAGCCGCACGCTCAGACAGTAAATCCATCTCGACGGCCTTCTGGGACTCTGAAGGTGTTGTTCCGTTTGATGTCCTCCGTCGTGGTGCGACAGTCAACTCCGAATTGTGCTTTTCTCGGGAAACTAAAGAAACAAGTTCAGCCATTTCGTCACTACAGAAATGCAAACGAATTTCTCCTTATCCATGACAACGAATGGCCTCAATCAAGACTGTGCACCCGAGACGATCTCTCAAAGCTTCGTTGGACAGTTCTTCCTCATCCGCCCCACATCCCAGACCTCACACCTTCCGACTTCCATCTGTTTGGCCCAATGAAGTATCCACTCCACGGGAAGCAACACGTGCATGATCGTGTGGCTACTGATGCAGCGAGATGTTGGCTTCCATGTCGACCACTAGTGTTACCATGCGGTCATACAGGACCTCTGAGTAACAGGCGTAAGGCCGTCGCATTGGACGATCGTCGAAAATGTGTTTTTGTAACCAAAAGAACTAAACTCCGCCTCAACAGGCCATGAAGCCCTCAGGCGTCCCTGGATGCGGATATGGAGGGTCTTGTGGTCAGAACGTCGCCTCCCGGCCGTATGTCAGTAAAAAAAAAAAAAAAAAAAAAAAAAAAAAATTGTGGGTAATAATATGGTGTTCTGGAAATCAGAAGAAAACCAACCTGCTTTCAGAAAGAAAATGTATTGTATTACTTACTGGACGGCCTCGTATTTGTCAACGTTTCTGGGATAAGGGAAACGTTTGCCGCAGGGAGAACCACGCAGCAGGCACACCCATAACATGCCTTAATTGTACGAGTAAATTCAACGACGTCCAACTCATGGCAGTGCGGAAAGAGCCCTGTTTTCAAAGGAGTCATCGACATCGAAGTGGGAACATGACTCAAAAATATGTTCAAAATCGTGTCATTCTTCAGTACTGCGGATGGTAGCTGTATAATATCACGAAACTCGGGGAATGAAGTAAGTTTAGCGTTGCAGGGGTTGGAAATGAGGGTGGTAGTGGGGATCCATGTACTGATGTCCACATCTGGGTGATCAGAGGAATACAGTTAACGAATGGAGGTACAGTGACAACTACTGCAGCCACATGTATGGCACATCGTGTAATATGCTCTCATTTATTCATTGTTCTTATTGTATGTATTCTAAGGTATATATAAGCGGCGGTTGAGCGGAATCGATAAATTCTAGGACATACTGCTACATTGTTGTCCGTAAATGTGGAGTGTGATTTTCCGTTTACGCTTGGTTGTCATTCCAATACATTCCAATATACCGCTCATACACACACACACACACACACACACACACACACACACACATACATACATACAAACACAGTATCATTCCAGTTTTTGCTATGATTTCGCGCGCGTTGTGATTTATCTGGTTGGGTCTTGGTGACCAGTATCATGTCTTGTATGGCCTTTCCATTTATGAACGTTTCTTTCGGCATTGAAAAACTTTCTCCGTTCATGCAGACTGATTCTTTCAGCTGTCGTATGCAGTAAGCTCCCTCCTCATATCTAGGCAGTTTTTTTTTTTTTTTGTTTTACCTATCATGGCCTTGCCATTAGGAATGAGATCCGATACCGCTTCTAGCCAATTTGTACATATTTGGTAGTCGTTTTTCCTTAGATCCATAGATTTTTGACTGTTCACAAATTCATCTTGTGCTCCTTCGTAAATATAATGTACACCGAAATGCAGTAGCTATGGTTGCGATTTCTGAGGTCAGCCGTAAAAAATGCTTAATATGGACTCTAACTGCACATACCAGTTAAGATTACCAGTAGCTTCTTATAAATGCACTCCACGGTTTTATAAATGACATTATCTACGTCTACATACTCTGCAAGCCACCGTGCGGTGCGGGGGGGAGTGTATGACTGTCCCTTCCCCCGCACTTTTCTGCTATGGTCGCCGATTGCTCCTGAGAAGAACGATTGCCGGTAAACCTCCTTGTAGGCTCCAGTCTAATTTTATCCTCATGGCCTTTTCGTGAAATATATATAGGACAATGTGCTATATTTGTTGACTCTTTAGAAACCTACTCTCTTGCAACGTTAGCAGTAAACCATGCCGCGATGAGAATGTCTCTCCTCCAGCATTGGAGTTGGTTAACCATCTCTGTGAGGCTTTCGTGCTTACTACATGAACCTGCAACGAAACGGGGTGCTCTTCTTTGGATCTTCTGTGTTTCCTCTATCAGTATCGTCTGGTACAGTTCCCATACTGTCGAGCAGTATTCGAGCATTGGTCGAATTGGTACTTTGTGTGCTACATACTTTGTCGACGGACTACATTTCCTGAGAATTCTTCCAATGAATTTCATTCTGTCCTCTGCGTCTCCTCCGTCCAGTTTTATGTGATCTTTCCAGCGTAATCAATTTGTCGTCAAGGTCCTAGATATGAAACTAACACCTTCCAGTGATTGTTCTGCTCTCGTGTAATGATACTGTAACAGTCCTTTCTGTTTATTTATCCGCAATACGTTACATTTGAGGGTCAGTTGCCACTCCTGCAACATCGTCGATCAACTGGAGGTCTTCCTGCATTTCTCCACAATTTTGCAGCGTTGCAATTTTTCTATATGGAACAGCATCAGCTGTGAAACATCACATGGAGGTTGTTTACTATCTATTTTATATATGCAGTGAAAAGAAATGCCCTTACGACGGTTCGTTACTGTTTCCTGAAGACACTTTTACCGATGAAGACTTCTCTCTCTTGGAAATAACATGATGTGTTGTGTTCGCCAGAAGCCCTTCATTCCAATTACACAGTTCATCTTATAGTTAACCTCCCCGCACGATAAATTATTCACCACAACCTCTCAACAGAAAATGTGAACATAAATGATATTCACGCCAAGTGTAACCTCCCCGCAAAAATTATTAAATTGAAATAAAAATAATGATTATGGGCCAAGTGTAACTTCCCCACAGAAAATTAATTAAATTGTAATTAAAAAATAATTATTATTATGGATAGCGATTGTCATTTTTGTTTGACCTCAGAACAAAACTGGTTCCCATTTATAATCTCCGTGCATAAATGCATTCACATTTAATGCACCCAGAAAATTCTTTTCTCATTTAATGTAGGCACGAAACAGGAAAATTCCTAAGCCTCATAATAAAAAAAATAAATTCAGTAACCTGGTAAAATTTGGACGACAGCAGTGCTGCGTCGTGGCCCTGTAAGATCATTCTGAATAAAAAGCAAAAATTCTTACCTCAATAAAAACGGCGAATATATCTGCTCTTACTTAACATTTTTCCGGCACAGCTCCGTGCAATGCTGGCTTATACATTTGTGATTTGTGAAAGGAAGCAACTGATTTTTTTTAAATGAATGCTTTTTTTTTAAAAAAATTACTTTATATTATCAAAATTATTATTAGGGCATTTTTAAAACATTTGGATGACAGTTCAGATACATTACTAGATATGCGCTGCGCTGCTTCTTTACCTTATACAATAATACTCCATCTCCAGATTCCCGACCAGAGCAGACTGCAGACAAGCGCAGACCACCTCAGACTAGCGACTAGCAGCAACTAACTGCTACAGTTACACAGTTCGTACTGCAGTCAACACTGCTCTCTGGTCAGCGATTCTCATACCGCAGACAGCGCATACCTCTTACAATATTCCGTACTCTCGTAAGTTGTTCATTAGGTACCAGTGCGAAACCGCATTGAACGCTTACCGGAAGTCAAGGAACACTGCAGTTACATGGTAGCCTGTATTATTAGGAATAACCATCACAAAGCTGTTAAAATATTCATTCCCGTGCTACTGGTTTTGGCAGTAAGTCTGCCAGAAGGTGACACTGCGTCGAAACTACACCGCCTGACTAAACAGTGAAGAACGCAGAAGACATGAAGGGATGTCAGTGTCCATGTACATAGTGTACACGTACACATAGACGGCAAGTCTATAAATAGTAAGAGTTGCAGTTCTGTGTGTGAAGCAGTACGGGTACCAGGGTGCATTAGTGTTGATCATTTTTAGTACTGTAACCATGCCTCGTAGAGCATTGTAGTAAAATCCCGATACTCAAGCGAATCGAACTCACATGTATAAAACAGCATCAAACGTATGATTACAAGTGAATTAATGTGTAAAATATTTGGCTTTTAACCTGAAAGCGAGGATGGCTGGACGGTTGCCATCCGAAATATTGTGGCAAGAAGTAACATCATCCGGCTGCAATCCAGAAACGCCATAGAATAAGTTCAGAAAAGATATGAAATTACGTTTTGAGTTTGTTGGAAGTCGCTCAGTGCTCTTATTTTGAAAAAACTGGACGAATATAGTCTTGATAATTGGCACTCCACATGAATCAAAAGCACGTGCTTCACAAAAATGTTCAAATCTGTGTGAAATCTTATGTGACTTAACTGCTAAGGTCATAAGTCCCTAAGCTTACACACTGCTTAACTGAAATTATCCTAAGGACAAACACACACACGCATGCCCGAGGGAGGACTCGAACCTTCGCCGGGAACAGCCACACAGTCCACGACTGCAGCGCCTCAGACCGCTCGGTCAATCATGCGCGGCGTGTTTAACACATGTCAATGTTTATGTCGTATTCTCTGAACTATGAGTTCGACAAAATTTTGTAGGTACATTGAGTGATATATTTAGATATTGCCTACAAAATATGTTGCGAACAGAGTTAGTAGTAAAGAATTAACAAATTAGAACGTCATTTTGATGCTGAAATTTTACTGTGTTAACAGCGAAAATGTAGTAAGCGACAAACTCTTTTCCTTTCATCATTTTGTAAGGTGGACACGAGAAAAAATTTCGTAAACGTTTGAAATTGTGTCTAAAGTTTGTTGGAGGTTGTTAAGTCCTCTCATTCTCAAAAACTGGACGAATGAACACTGGGTATTTGAGCGTCGTCCGTTATACTCCCTGAAGCCACACAGTTTCAAACTGTAATGGTTATCTCATTGTGTTAAGCGTTTAACTTAAGACTATACCTGTTAATGAACTCATTATGACAGCATTTTAAATTTTCAGTTTCGGTCAATGATTACGCGAAATATTGAAAATCAAATTTCTTTTTGTCCCTGTGCCTATAATTCGATTGCGGCTTCCAGGATAGTCGCCTACTAAAATTGGCAGGGGGTGTGAACTTTTGTAAACTATCGTCCCCAGTTTTGTGAATCGTCATCGCCAGTTTCGTAAGGGCCTCGTCGCGACTGCTGTGGAGGCCGAGTTGTCACTGCTGTAACGCTAGACGGAGTCTGAGAGTTCGTGATACGGCTTCTGCTGCAGTACACTTCTAAGACAATTCCCCCTGCCACTATTACATAGCTATGCCCCAGGGTCAGGTAACAGCATAGGAGAACAAAGGTTCTACAACACTCCAACAAATTAGTAACAAAGTCACACAAATGAGTTAAAAGGTTTACTTATCTTTGAGACTTGTTGAATTATTAAGTCTGCAACACTGCTTGTAACATAACAAAAAAAAGGCCCTCAATGACTAAGAGCAAATAACCGCAGGTAAACTTTACAGTAGATAGCAAACGCAATATACAAAAACTATATGTTCAATTCTAATGGTTCACTAAGGATCGTTCAGCCCTGGACGATGATGTATAACCAAGTGGGCGAGATCTGCTCTTCTATCTTCCGAGTAGCCTTCTGTCCGTTGTCGTCCAATCGTTCGTGGATTGCACTCGGCCGATAATTGGCCGAGGCGAAGTCAATATCTTCATTCTTACCGCCGCCCGTGGCGCTGGTGGACCAACCGCAAGTGGCAAGTCTCTATGGCACAGGCACCAACTCGCATCTTTGCGCCTGTATTACTTTTGATCTGGCTGTGTCTTGATCGGACGACAGCGTCAGATGTTGAACGACCACTGTCAATGACGGGGGGATGCCGCATACTGTCGTCACCTGACAACGTTTGAAAACAGGTCATTGTGGGTCTCCATTTGGTCAGCAGGTCGAATCGTCCACTATCTTAGTTTGTGCAGCATTCAGGCGTGACGGAAGTTTTGGGAACGTGATAACGGGCACAATCTCCGTCAAGATTCCGGTCGTCGACGTCTCACCACCACAAGGGAGGATTACCGCACTGTGTGCAAGGCAGGTTGACCATCCGATGACAAGTAACTGACTTCCCGCGACATTCTGTGCGATCCCGCACCATTGGACAGAGACTAGAAGAAGCTGGACTTCGGATTTGCTGTCCGAAGAGTAGGCTGTCATTTAAGAGGTGCATTCAAGTTCTAAGGCCTCCGATTTGTTTTTCTAATTAACTACTCACCCGAAATCGATGAAACTGGCGTTACTTCTCGACGTAATCGCCCTGCAGACGTACACATTTTTCACAACGCTGACGCCGTGATTCCATGGCAGCGGCCAAGGCTTCTGTAGGAGTCTGTTTTGACCACTGGAAAATCGCTGAGGCAATAGCAGCACGGCTGGTGAATGTGCGGCCACGGAGAGTGTCTTTCATTGTTGAAAAAAGCCAAAAGTCACTAGGAGCCAGGTCAGGTGAGTAGGGAGCATGAGGAATCACTTCAAAGTTGTTATCACGAAGAAACTGTTGCGTAACGTTAGCTCGATGTGCGGGTGCATTGTCTTGGTGAAACAGCACACGCGCAGCCCTTCCGGACGTTTTTCTTGCAGTGCAGGAAGGAATTTG
The DNA here is from genome assembly GCF_023864275.1 of Schistocerca cancellata. Taxonomy (NCBI): domain Eukaryota; kingdom Metazoa; phylum Arthropoda; class Insecta; order Orthoptera; family Acrididae; genus Schistocerca; species Schistocerca cancellata. The sequence continues at coordinate 599,429,976 of NC_064630.1, forward strand.
TTCTTCAAAACATTTTCGTTGGATGCACCTGTTACCATAGTGCCCTTTGGAACGCAATGGGTAAGGATTACGCCCTCGCTGTCCCAGAACATGGACACCATCATTTTTTCAGCACTGGTGGTTACCCAAAATTTTTTTGGTGGCGGTGAATCTGTGTGCTTCCATTGAGCTGACTGGCGCTTTGTTTCTAGATTGAAAAATGGCATCAACGTCTCATCCACTGTCACAACCGACGAAAAGAAAGTCCCATTCATGCTGTCGTTGCACGTCAACATTGCTTGGCAACACGCCACACGGGCAGCCATGTGGTCGTCCGTCAGCATTTGTGGCACCCACCTGGATGACACTTTTCGCATTTTCAGGTCGTCATGCAGGATTGTGTGCACAGAACCCACAGAAATGCCAACTCTGGAGGCGATCTGTTCAACAGTCATTCGGCGATCCCCCATAACAATTCTCTCCACTTTCTCGATCATGTCGTCAGACCGGCTTGTGCGAGCCCGAGGTTGTTTCTATTTGTTGTTGCACGATGTTCTGCCTTCATTAAACTGTCGCACCCACGAACGCACTTTCGACACATCCATAACTCCATCACCACATGTCTCCTTCAACTGTCGAAAAATTTCAGTTGGTTTCACACCACGCAAATTCAGAAAACGAATGATTGCACGCTGTTCAAGTAAGGAAAACGTCGCCATTTTAAGTATTTAAAACAGTTCTCATTCTCGCCGCTGGCGGTAAAATTCCATCTGCCGTACGGTGCTGCCATCTCTGGGACGTATTGACAATGAACGCGGCCTCATTTTAAAACAATGCGCATGTTTCTATCTCTTTCCAGTCCGGAGAAAAAAAATCGGAGGCCTTAGAACTTGAATGCACCTCGTACATCACAACACGAACGGTTGCGTATGCTGTGGTGCCGTGACAGGGAAACATGAACTGATGATGAATGGGGTCAGGTTGTCTTAAGTACTGAACCGAGATTTTGTACAACTGCAGAGTATCAACATCGGCGGGTACGATTTTGACTTGCGGAGAAGTCACATTCTTACGATAGTTAGGCACGGTTGCGTAACTCGTGGCGTCATGTTGTGGGGAGTCATCGGGTATCACCTTCAGGCCACGGCTGGTAGTGAGTATCGCAACTCTGATGTCACAGCGACGTGTCACAGATATCCTACGTCCACATGTGCCACTTCTCGTGCGACAGTACAGTGGTACAATTTTTCAACAGAACAGTGCTCATCAAGCGTCTCTGTGAACTGTCTGCGTTGTGATGAGGTACTCTCGTGAACAGCAAGATTTCGTGATCTGTCTCAGATAAACAGAGTTCGGAAATTAAATGCGTCCCAGTGCCGGCATCCAGGGTATCAAAGAAAGGTATTGGGCCAGCTTGCCTTAATGGGGGATACCACGCATTTATGACACCCTTTCCAATAGAATTAACGCACTGGAATCACATTGAGAATGAAGGTGGTTCAAACCCGCGTCCGGCCGTCTAGATATAAATTATCCGTGACTTCCCCAAATCATTTAAGGCAAATGCCTTGATGCTTCCTACGAAAGGGCATAGCTGGTTTCCTTCTCCATCCTTACTTCATCCGAGCTTGTTCTGAGTTTCTGATGACCTCATTGTCGACGGGACGTTCAAATGGTTCAAATGGCTCTGAGCACTATAGGACTTAACATCTGAGGTTATCAGTCCGCTAGAACTTAGAACTACTTAAAACTAACTAACATAAGAACTTCACACACATCCATGCCCGAGGCAGGATTCGAACCTGCGATCATAGCGATCACGCGGTTCCAGACTGAAGCGCCTAGAACCGCTCGGTCACAACGGCCGGCACGACGGGACGTTAAACACTAATCCACCCCCATCCAACACTCTAGAATAATGCATGCATCCAAGTCAGAGAGGGTGGAAATTCATACTGATAAGTGGACTCATACTGGCAATTTATTTGCAAATCTGACGCGATATTGAGATCGCTGAAGCAGCAACACATATCCTCCTATGAAATTACATTTCGTTCCCTCTTATCCTTCTGTGTGGTTTTCACTTTGTCAGGCTGTGTATTTGAATAATCAAGATTTTAGCAGTTTTCTGGAGATTACACTAGATTACCATTTCATCCTTGAGTTTCGTATCTATATAAGAATCCTCGGATTTGAAGCCTTTTGAAATGCGCTGCCTACCGAATATGTACTCAATCACACTACACTGTCTTTTGAGCATGACGATCATCAATACATATTGTTAATGCGACATTTAATTTTTCAAAAAATGTATGTATATTGGTTGTCTTCATGATTGACTTCACAGTTGATATTTACTCATTGTGTTTGAAGTTATGTCAGATTATTCATTCTGAACATCATAGGAAACGCTGTAAAAAGTTGCCTTTCTTCACATTAAAGCTGTCTTACAATCTCGATCTGGTAAAGAAGTACGGCAGAATGATATAGATATGTTGGGTAGTAGAGGCTGATACAGAGGGAGAGAAACCTCAAGCCTAGGACGGCTTCACAAACACACACGTCTGTGAGAAATTATTTGTTTACATATTCATCGGCGCATCAATCTTCAGGACAGCTCGTTAATTTTCGGCTGATGGATTCCTTTTGTGCTGCTTCAGGGACGTTAAGTACTCCGGGCTCCCCTCGGCGAGTTTCCCTCGCAAAAGGCGAATTCCTCCCAACTTTATAATTCTTTTTGTGAAAGCGCCCTCCATTAATCCGTCGTATTGATTTGTTGTTAGTGTGATTCTGGAACCCAGCTCAACCCTCGGTTTACAGAGAGTGTTTGCGGGGCAAAGAAAATGTAAAGCTATGAAGAGAAGCCGTTATCCAACGGACGGAAATTGGTCTGAGCCTTTTTTTCCAGCGTAACCAGAAAACTTTTCAGGAGTTTTCGGGCAGTACATTAGTACATACACTCAAGACGGGAAGCTGTATATCACGTCCAACAGTAATTCATGCAAGTGTTATTAACGGGGTAGTGCAGCGAAATCATAACTGCAGCCCAGATCTCTAAGAGGAATGAGTGTTGTTCTTCACAGTTTTGAATGCAATAAGACATCCCTTGATAAGAAAATTTTATCGGGATTGCGTTTTGCTTACATTCCCGAGTGCAGGTTAATTTTAGAAACTTAATTTTTAAATTTCCCTATTATTCATTCTTGTAAGTTTTCACCTTATAAAAGCAACTAAGTAGTTCCAAGATCGTTGTCATTTAGAGTAAAGTCTTTTTTAATTATATTACTTCTTTGTCATATTGTTCTATTAACCAATGTAGCAAGCGGCCACCATCAGTTTTTGTAATAATAAAATGCTTCCGTGTAAGTGACCACATAGTACAGTTTTATAGACTAATTGGAGGAACGACATGATGAGTAACACTTTCAAGTGTTAGAACTTAATTCATTAATAATTTCAGCCCACATAAGCACTATCGGAACAGAAGTTGAAATTACGATTCTTGTGTCAGCAGTAGTAAAATCCTCCTACTCACTTTATAAATGAACTGAGATTATAAAAGGTTGGAACACAAGTAAAATTCCCAAAAATAAGCCAATCTTTGCGCAAAATTTCCTAGCCAAGACGTAAACGTTAACGCTTGTAACGTTACTGTCACATGTCTCTATGAGATATTAATTCATTTTCAGCAGATATTTTGCAGTTTTTTTTAGTGAGAATACTGGAATGGTGTGCTTGGAAAGGCAGCCTGGCGTGATGTGATACATTTCTATGTCTTCTTTGTCGTCAGAGGGCAGTCTGTGAATCTCATTGGGTGAAGAGGGCCTCCTCTGAGGATATGCGCAGTTTTGCGGAAGTAAGGAAGCTACCTGCTCCCCGACTACTGGAAAATGGACAATCACCTGAACCCACTGTGCTCAATGAAAGCTGAGGCTGCCCCTACAGCCCCCCAGAGAATAACTGAGGATGGTATTTTTGCCTTTCTGCATTTATTTCAAAGAGCCAGACACTGCGACAACATCTGTCTAATAGGCAGAGTCAGTTGCGTTCACTCCCATAATTTGGTTCAGCCAACAGTACTGTGTCACTCTGTTCAATGTTCTTGGTGTGTAAGGTTGATCAAACATAAAGACATTCCACTGGCCTAGTAGGGACTTTGTGTGTAAAAACGTCCGTTTTTTATGCAAAAGGAGAGTTAAAAAATGGCTCTGAGCACTATAGGACTTAACATCTGTGGTCATCAGTCCCCTAGAACTTAGAACTACTTAAACCTAACTAACCTAAGAACATCACACACATCCATGCCCGAGGCAGGATTCGAACCCGCGACCGTAGCAGTCGCGCGGTTCCGGACTGAGCGCCTAGAACCGCTAGACCACCGCGGCCGCAAAAGGAGGGAAGTTGTACGATTTTCTCTTGTTTGACACCAGTCACCCGTAGCAAGGGAAGCACAAACCATCAGAGTAGCTCATAATGCAGCACGAAAAAGAGACGAGACTAGAGTGCCTTCTTCCTCTTGACCGGGACGCATAAACACATGACTTGGTCTGTTAACGACTGATTGGTCCGGAAACATTGTCTCCAAAAGGTATGGCTTAGCAGACGTACCTTCACTTTAACAGTCCAAGACTGCGATACGTTAAGCAATCGAAACCAAGCGTCCAGAATGTCTTTGCAGAAGAATTCGACTCAGAATTTGCGCAAGAATAAAGAACTTGACAGCTGACATTTTAACGAAAGACTTTTAATATATCATTGCCACATGATCGTTGTAGTCCACATTCACATTGTGTTACATTAACCCTGTGTAATACAATTTTCTATTAGTGTGAAGGTATAAAAGATCACAAAGGGACTATAACAAGCCTGTAACCATGTAGGAGCAGCGGATGAGGCCACGTCATTCCTTATGCTAACAGGATAGAAGGAAGTCCAGTGTCTTGCTAAATTCGAGTCCGTGAACAGTGTTCAACGCGATTATCTTTGCATGTGCAACGAAGAGCCACAAAATAGCAATGACATTATTTGATAGGATAAGCAGTTAAAGGATGGTAGATAGCCTGACAAACCTCGTTCTGGAAGATCTTCGGTAAGTGACGAGTCTGTAGAAGCTATACGATTGCACGCTATCGAACTGACTGATAGATACAAACGTTTCGAAACAGTTACAGTTATGCTTAATTATGAAAAATAGTGTGTTTAGCTATGAGGTCACGTTTAACGTCTGTGATCTCCTCATCACTGTTCATGGCCTTTTGAAAATTTTCGTGTCTACTTTGACTACCAAGTGACACCTTCTAAGGTGGACGTATGGTGTACCCTTGTGCATGATGAAGTAGTAGGTCCATTTTTCTTACTTTTTTTTTCTTTGAAGAGTAGACTGTGATGTCTAACAACTACCTTGACATGTTGCTACAATTTCCAGAAGGTATCGTCTTACAAAATGACGACGCTCCCTCACACTACGCCAAAAGTGTTCGCGAATTTCTGTTTCAAAATTTCCCCAGCGGTGGATAGGGAGGGGTGATTTTAAGTCATGGCGACCACAATCCCAGAATCTAACACCATTAGACTTTTACTTTTAGGGTTATGTAAAGAAACGTGTGTGCGGTGAACGTATACAACGACATTACTTTTATAAATCAGAGAATCAGAGACGCTGTTCGCCCTTTTACATCAAGTGACCTTGTATGCGTGTGGGAAGAACTAGAATATGGTATAGGTATGTGTAGGGCAACAAATGGAAGCCACGTCTAACCACATCGAACTGTGCTGCACACGTTTGCATACTTGAGAGACTTTTTCATTTCAGAAGCGATGTTCGGAAGAGTCTGAGGGGCGTGGGTGATGATATGGGGACGCGCGTTGATGTACCAAAAATTAAAACCATTTACAATAGACATTGACATGCTACTCGTTGCATCATTCTGACATCGTTTGTTTACTATTGGCCCTTTTTCTGGTGATGCACCAGAACTGCCCATGCGCGTCCAGGAAACTATGAGCATCATTTTTGCTGCAGAGGACTGGCTCTTGAGTTTATTTTCAACTGGTGATCCGGCGTTCGCACTTGGGTGCAAAGTGCTCGACCCACATTTAATCTCCAGTGATGGGTCGAGGATCTCTAGTCGGGGATAAGTGGGACTTGCGACTGCTACAATGCAAGTGGAAAACTGTGTAGGAAAAATCTTGCTTCCAATGCTCTATCTGAGAGCGTGCGCGCATCATGGTACAAGGTCGTACATCGCACTGTTCCTACAACCTGCAAACTCTGTTCAATTCACCTAGTCTTATCATGTGACTGCGACATGTGTGCGGAAGAGGACACAACTGAAAATCGTTCTGTGTCCCGTAAATTTTGTGTAATCTGAGGCACCGCAAGAGACATAGTGTGTTTTGTAAACAGAGTCGCTATGCAACGTATCACAGTGTCAGATGCCGTCATACCACAGTGGAACCCGAACCCTAAAAGAAAGAAAAATGCCACGACCTGTATATTGGGAGATAAAATTAACGCAATATCCTCCCTAAAAACGTCTGATTAATCGAATTTATTGGAATATTTGTTGAATGAACACTGTAAGGAACAAATACTGAAGAAATATAGAGAAACTTTTTCAAATTTACTCAAAATAACATTGAACAGAGAATGTGGTAAAATGGGACTCTAACTTATTTGTTAAACTTCTTACATTCTTCTTTGCCTTCTTTTATGTGATTTCCCGATCTACTGTGATGTATGGAGTCTTTATTTACTTTTATATGCTCCATGTGCTGATTTTTTTTAGTTATGTGGCGCTTTATTAGAAGGGCACAGACAGAAAAATAGACACATGCTACATATCTCAAGCGTGTTCTGGACTTGCTTGATGTGATACACATTTCAATACACGTCTCATAATGTACTGGGGCTAGGCTGCTAGTCTACTGAATGAAACTGCCTAACCCTGGACCTCTAAAGCAGGTAGAAGGGACTTCTATTTCCTATGTTTAGGGTACATTTTATTTCCAAGCAGCATGTAAAATATGGAGGTCAGTATTTACTTCGATGTCAGCGAGAATGCCATTTTACGTTATTTCTTATTACATATTTCCGTCAGGAGGTTTTGATTTAGAAGACGATTACTTTGTTATCCACGGAAAAAGATTTCGGTGAAATGCTTCGAAAACGATTGTTATTTGCGTACAGCGTGCAGTAGATCTTTCATTTTTCAATCTTACAACCAAACAACAATCCAGACATTAACCTCTTATGACAGACTATTAATTCGACCATCTGCTGACAAATGTGTTGTGTTCTTCGTCCTGTTATTTTGAATTTAGGAGAACAACACGTCAAGATATTCGTATATAAATTTCCATTACGGAGAAATAAACTTTCTGTTCTTGCTACACCTCATGAAGTTTTCAAGTTTAAAATGGAAATCTAGCTACGACACATTGAAACGTCCCCTTAGAACAATTTATACAAGACTGTGCTTAACCTGACACACAATAATTTTAGCGCAACGCAATCTGACTATCAAAAATCCCTGCAAAAGAATGGCCTTGAGTAACATTAAACTATACCTTTCAGAAATCACTTACCTCACAAAAATCTTCGTTACTCGAACTACTGCAATACAGCGAGCGCCACTACTGCCAGCTAAATAAAAGATTCAAACTACTGAAGGCACTAACTACTGATAGGGATAGTTAGCAAATGAAAGATATTAATAGAGAACAAACAATGTATTTACCTTAATATTCATAATTGACATCCAGTATTACAAATTATCAAAACTCCGCCATCTCTCTCCCCACATCCACCACTGCTGGCGGCTCACCTCTAACTGCGCAACGCTACGCGCTGTTCACATCCAGCTATAGCAGTTCATGACAACAATGGCAGACAACAATGCAAACTAGCCACAGGCTGCACACAGCACAGCCAGTGATTTTCATACAGAGCGCTATGTAACGTTGCCAATAAGAAAACATAAACAGCAAACTTACATAAAGAAAACATAAACAGCCTACTTACATAGCCCCCATGCTCCCCACAAAAAATTTTTACAAATGGTGTTGGGCACTGGCCAATACAGATTTGAAATTTTTTTTTCATAATTACAGTAAGAAAGATATCAAATGCACACACTGATTAATACAATGTTGGTCAAAAGCTAAAATTTTCTCACAGTCCATAAAGACAGTCCTGATCATTCACCACAGTAAAACTGCCGTTTCTTTTATCAATGTCTGAGCAATAAAAGACAATGCACACGGAAGTAGTGGATTTCCATGCAGTCTTGAAGAAGTAGTGGTGTCCTTCAAATGGAAAGACAGTGCTGACTCTTGACATGCTGACAGGCAATGGGCCACAATGGAGCAAACCCACAGCAGAGTCATTCGACGTTTTGAAGAAGATTGGTAGGTAGATCATCACAGAGCAGACCCACTGTAGTCCTGGTAGAGATTGTGGTATTGGTGGGCCACCAGAGATGCAGACCCACTGTAGTCCTTGTAGAGATGGCCAGCAGCCATCTGCTGCGACTGTGCAGGTGCACAATCACCATTGAAGAGTCTTGCGGATAATAGAGCAAGTCCATAACCACCACTTGTGCACTCACAAAGTTTTTGGAATTGTCCTTAGAACCAGCCATGCTGTTATCCAGTCCCTTGCCAAATTAGTAACACACGTGCGAACACTAACAGTCCCAACTTCTCACATAGTGTCCATATAGTATGACCAACAGAAAAGTGTGTAGTGAAATGAATGCTTACAAGTTAATAATATGATGTACTGGTGTCAATTACAATTTTATGACGTAAGAATACAATTACAAAGGTACAAAATACATCACTAAAAACATAACAATACAGATAACTTTTGTAGTAACACAGGCTTTACAAAAGAACAGAAATAAACATATACATCAGTGTTACAGGAATTATGACATGAGTACAAAAATAAAAGATCAGAATCATTTTCGAAACATCAACTTCACACATGAGCATTAAAACAGAACAGAATACATAATGTCTAAACATCTTTACAAAGAAAATGCCATATTATTAATGCCAATTATATTTGAGGATAACAGTATTCCTCATCATAGTGAATGTAGCTTAATATTAAAAGAAGAAAAAATTCTATGAAACTACACAGAGACAGGAAGAAAACAACTACACAAGGGTACACAAGCATATAGCGGAATAATACAAGGAAAGGACAGGGTTTGTTTTACTGCAGTATTTTGCATGGAGATCTCCCTTCGTTCATCATTATTCCCAAAAAGTCCTATCTAAGCTTGCTTTCTGTGTTCTGTTCACATCCTCTGTCAAAAATAGTTTTTCTCCACTGTACAGTATCCTTTTTTTTTTTTTTTTTTTTTTTTGCCCAAACCATTTTCATATAGCTTCTCAATACATTTCTTCCAAGTCATCATAGTTAGTTTCTTATATAGTCTACCCCTCTTAAGCTAACTTAAATCTAGTGAGCTCAGATATATACACCAAGGGACGAGGCAATGCAGCATCACATAAAACAGTTAATATAAACAGCAATGAAAAAAACGCAGATTTGCGAAGCAAGCAGCATTAAGAAATTAGCAAAATTCAATAACACTATGCCTGGCAAACAGCAGCAACTTATACCTAAACATGACATAGCTCAAGCAGAAAAAATATTACAGTAAAAACAACAATGCAGACAAGGGAAATGCATATTCACATCTTAATGTCTATGTAATTAAAGTGGTGCACCACAACAACTTATTGTAAAAAAAATATTACCATGTACTAGAAAAGAAAATTATGTGTTACTGTTACTAGTTCCTTCTTATTGTTCTTTCCTTTCCAAGTGCTCCTTTTTTAAAGAATGTGGATCATAAAATAATTATTTAATATATCTGTTGACAGAAAGTGTTCACATTAGCAAATGCATTTTATTTTATCAAAGCAATGCTGCAACACAGCTGGAAACCAGATATCAAATGAAATAAGCAATTACGCAAACCAAAGCATAAAAATATCATTCAATAGTCATGTGACATTTCATAATTTAGTAGAAATTCTCTCAACTCTCGTAGAAAGACGCTTGTCATAATCAGGTGTGCAGATGTAAAAATATTTCTTGTCATTTTATTAGGCATTTCAGTAAATATCATAAATTAAGAGCGCCACGGTGTTATCATATGTTTTTAATTTCGACCAAGTCGTTTTTGGGATGCTTTCTAGAAACGAATGTCATTAGCGGAAGCATAGGCCTCCTTTTTCTTTCTGCCTGTGCTTCCGGAAAGGCACACCCTAATGGCTTGTTCTCCAGGTATCTGACACAGCTGTGTGCCGACGACGCACGTGCAGGTGGTCACTTAACATTCTTATGGAAATATTTACGACATTTTTCCGCTACAGAGACAGTCTCATATACAAAATTTCACGGGTCGAGAATTTGCGTTGCAATGTGTAGAAACCAAATCTTATGAATATAACAGTGTCCAAAAAATTTTCGAATGCATTGTGATACATTCACGCATTTACACACATTTCCTAACTCTTAAAGTACGATTCTTGGTTTCCAACATCCTTTTTCACAAGTCAAGAGTCCTTAACTTCTATTCATTATTCATATACATATAAACAGGTAATCACATTCCTCATATATGGTAGCATCATCTTATTGACATAAACATACCTCAACAGCATAATACACATCGTCGTCGTAAAAATAACATCATAACACCTCAGTCAAACCTCAAAAAAGTCGTAGCTTTCTGCAATAATTTCAAACCATAAAAAAATTCTCTGCTCATTTCAATAGTGTCATCTACCACAAACGTACTTTAAAATCATGCTCCCTTACCAAATACATCATTCAAAGCTCTCATAGTATCACAATGGTTCCGAAAAAATATGAACAGTTCACACAGTACAGACAAAATACAATTTCGTAAGTGTGAAGTTATCCAACGGTGTAATCATGTAAACATCTGTCACTGACGTAGTAAAAAAGTTTATCTCTCAGTTAATTGATCAGATAGCTGTGTAATTTGTGTGTTAGAGAAATATGGTACCGATGTGTAAAGTTGTATAAGCAAATACCATATCTCGCCAGTTCTGATGCAATTCAGGTCTGTCGTTACAAAAATGGCTCTGAGCACTATGGGACTTAACATCTGTGGTCATAAGTCCCCTAGAACTTAGAACTACTTAAACCTAACTAACCTAAGGACATCACACACATCCATGCCCGAGGCAGGATTCGAACCTGCGACCGTAGCGGTCACGCGGTTCTAGACTGAAGCGCCTTTAACCGCACGGCCACACCGGCCGGCATCTGTCGTTACAATCATATCGTCTGTCGTCATGTCGGTAGATTCCATAGTTTCTTTCTTGTCGGTCACGTGGTGGAGAATTTCTCCCTGAATCGTAACTACGCGCTGGACCGTTGCGTCTAAAGTTATTCTGTCTCCCTTGATAATAGTTATTTTGGTTCCCATATTGTCTGTTTCTCTGATTGTCTCTGTGATAGTCATTACTGCGGAGAGGTGATCTTTCCCTGTAATTATGACTACTCTGCCAACGGTTGTCATACGGGTGGTGTCTATTTTGGTCACGATTTGTGTGGTGAGAATAGCCTTGTCGCGTCCAGTTATCGTTTCTGTCGTCACGGAATTGTGGCGGATGTGACCTGTAGTGATTGTTTTCCTGTTTTCGCATCCCGCGACTGTCTGTGTCAATTTCTAATTCTTGTAACAGTCCCTGAAAAGCTTCAATGTCGTCTTTGCAACGTACTGCTAAAATAATATGTCGTAAATGTTCAGGCAGTTTGATTAAGCAAATGCGGATGAGTTCTGAGGGGCTGTATAGGATTGACAGGTGCAACATGTCTTCAAAATATTTCACAAGACTGGAAAATTCAGATTGTTCGAAGTGTTTCATCATTATGATGCTATGTTTTACTTGGTCTTGTGTAGCTTGAGACCAATATGCTGAGAGGAAGGAATGATAAAAATCTCCTTCATTGTGACAATCGTGAATGACCGATCGCATTCTTACACCTGGTTCATTCTCTAAGTAGCCACACATAAATTCTAACCTGTGTTCCAATGACCAGTTGGGAGGGAAACAATGAGAGAATTGATGGAGCCACGCTTGTGGATGAATGTCGTTGGCAGAATTCTTAAACGTTTTGAATCTACGTGTAGTAATGAACAGCTTATAGTCAAAATCATCGTGTCGGCGAGTAGCATATCGGTCATTGTTACGTCGTGTCGGCGGTTCGATCTCAAAATTCGGTGTACCTTGCCAATTTCTTTCATATTTACCGAAATGCCCTGTGTTATTATTTTGTGGCTTTTGCGTATTTCTAAGTTCCTCTTCCCGTGTTGGGGCGCGAGTGTCCTCTGAAATACGTAATTCTTGTATTACCTGTGTCAGCTGATCTTGTACTTCACGGATTTCTCTTTGGTATAGCGTATTAATTTGATTCTGATTTTGTTTGAATTTCCTAATTTGTTCGCACTCTTCTGTGTCATTAAAGACTACTGGTTTTGTGTCATTCAGATTATCATCGACCTTCGTAGATAAATTATTTAGCTGATCCAAAAGTTCAACTACTTTATCTGATAATGAACTAATTTTTCCCATGTGTCTTTCTACTGTGTCCTTTAAGTTTTCCTGAGTTTTTGCAAGTTGCGTAACCGAATCGGTAGATGCAACTGAGTCCATTTTAGCTTGCAAGGTCTCATGATTTTCATGAACAGTAGTCTGCAGTTCTTTTATGGCTGCTTCGTGATTCTGTAATGCATTTTCATGCCGCGAAAAAATAGGTTGAAAATGCTCACAAATTTGTGTTTTTACGTTATTACAGACCTTTTGACATTTCGATTCGATGTTATGTATTCAGTAGTTAAATCTTCACGTGTTTGTTCAAGTGTGGTGTCTAACTTTTGAAGATTTTGTTCCATTGTGTCTAACTTCTGAAGATTTTGTTCCATTGTGTCTAACTTTTGCAGCTTTTGCTGTGTTTGTCTCTGATTTTGTTCCATTGTGTCTAACTTTTGAAGATTTTGTCCCATTGTGTCTAACTGTTGCTGTGTTTGTCTCTGATTTTGTTCCATTTGTTGCATTAGTTGTAATAACAATGCATTAGTGTCTGGAATCTGTTCCTCTACTCTTTTCGGCAGTGCATTTGCACCGGCAACATTCACATTTTGACAAGCTGAAAATGTGTCTTGACTTATTTGAGAAAACTGTGAGGACGCAAAACTTGAATCTACAGTATTTGCAAAATTGTGTCTTATCATTTCGGATTCCTGAGGCGAGCTGTTGCTGACCGATCGATCGATAATGCTTCCCTGTTCACTACCTGTTTCACTGCCTACGCCATTGTTTGACGCCCGCTCCATTTCCCTATGCACAGTTACCAAATTACTACTTTGAATATTAGTTAATTCATTACATGGTGGGGCCAACACACTGCTTTCGTCTTCACTGTCATTTCTCAGTTTACTTTGGAGCTGAGTGTTACGTTTTTCACACGCCATTATTGTCAGAATATTTCACACGATAACACAGAAAAGCACAATTTGAATAGCAAAAGTAAGAGAACACATTAACATAGCACTTAAAATAATATGTAGTTAATTACAAGAGCAGCTGCGAAATACTTGGTGCAAATCTACATGCATGCCACAACTGTTTTACAGTACAACAATGAAAGACTGCAACTACAAAGGAGATTCTCTCTACAATTACGCGCTAGCAATAAACAAAAGCTACACTAAATACACAAACTACAAGAAAAAATCAGAAGATTCCAGTGAGGTATCCTAGGCTAAGGGTCGACATATGAAACGTCCCCTTAGAACAATTTATGCAAGACTGTGCTTAACCTGACACACAATAATTTTAGCGCAACGCAATCTGACTATCAAAAATCCCTGCAAAAGAATGGCCTTGAGTAACATTAAACTATACCTTTCAGAAATCACTTACCTCACAAAAATCTTCGTTACTCGAACTACTGCAATACAGCGAGCGCCACTACTGCCAGCTAAATAAAAGATTCAAACTACTGAAGGCACTAACTACTGATAGGGATAGTTAGCAAATGAAAGATATTAATAGAGAACAAACAATGTATTTACCTTAATATTCATAATTGACATCCAGTATTACAAATTATCAAAACTCCGCCATCTCTCTCCCCACATCCACCACTGCTGGCGGCTCACCTCTAACTGCGCAACGCTACGCGCTGTTCACATCCAGCTATAGCAGTTCATGACAACAATGGCAGACAACAATGCAAACTAGCCACAGGCTGCACACAGCACAGCCAGTGATTTTCATACAGAGCGCTACGTAACGTTGCCAATAAGAAAACATAAACAGCAAACTTACATAAAGAAAACATAAACAGCCTACTTACAACATGGGCTCCAAGGAACATTTACAATTTCATTTCGTAACATCTATTTCTTTCTTATGTTCGTTATTGTTGTAAATGGCAGAAGATTATGAATCACCTATTGTCGGGAGGCGCTAAAAAAAGGTTGGTTGGAAAAAAGTTTCATCCTCATTAACACGATCGTCCAATAGCTGCTGACAGATTAACACACTAATGCGCTCATGCTCTTCAGTGAGTTGGTTTGGGACTCGCTGTTCATCTACGAAAATTGAGCATGTCATGGATGATGTCATCTGCGCAACGATGATTAATAAGCATTTGTTTCACCACTTCATTCGCAGTCACTCATCGGTTATTCATATCAAGACACTAACTTGTTTTGCCATAGATTTCAGCTCTCGGTACGCCTAAAGATCACAGAAAAAGGATTACAGAACGCTGTCCTCCAGTGGCGTAGCCTTGTATGTTTTGCGACAGGTACCCTCGTATACGAGTGTTACGACCATTGCTACAAGTACCTTTCAACAGTGCGATGTATTTAAATTTGTAGATCAACGTTTCGGCTGCTGTTGCAAGACCCGAAACATTGGTCAAAACAACATGGCAACGCAGTCGAATAATCGGTAGCACTTTACTTAAAAAGGACAATCCTTGGCTTTACAGCTGCATGAGGTTATAGGTCAGCGTTACTCTGCGTAAGTGGGCTGTAGAAACATTTTTATCATATGGCAGACGGCGCATTCACACATACGAGTAAACATCGGGACAGTATACAAAACACAATGCAACAGCGCTCGAAGGAAATGAAGTAAAAATTCCATTCCTTTCTTTTCAGCTGTGCAAAGTCGTGAAATTATGCCTGGTTCGTGGTGAACACGCTCCATGCTTTCCAACGTATTCTGTGTCGTTACTCAAAGTGTCATCACCTCTGAGAGTGAAGTAACTGCTTGTCAGGAGGTCAGGGTTAACTATCTACACTGTTATCTTTCGATACAGTTTCTGTTAGGAAACTAGGGTCCAAAGCGGGGAAATCGCATTTCTGATCCTAGAAAAGTCTGAACTGTAGCCAGAATTCCAATATCATACCAATGAACCGTTACCACAATTCAACGGTTAACGTTTCGATGGTAACAAACGATGTAATTAAACTTATTGGGTATTCGTAGTGATGTTAAGCTCGCACTCTAAACAGATTCTATACATGTTAATATACAGTTAATTATAAGAATTCGTAGTGGTACCTGGCCAACAGGTCGTCGGACGTAGATTGCTTCACAGAAATATGAAAATAATATTCGTTGTTTGAAGTTTCATAGGAGTTTCCAGAACATAAACGCTCGGTCTTTGATTAAAGTGAAGAGTAATAACGTAATAAAAATGCCAGTCTTTCTATATGTGATGTACCGGTCTGTAATGACCTCATAGCTGAAGGGACATTGTCCTGCTATCCCTTTCTTCGTTACTTTTTGTTCCCAGTAACGTTTCTATATGGAGCTATACTCCAAGTTAAGACAAGCCGTAATTCTTACGGGAAGCTACGATCACTCTTTCGTAATAAAAACGGTCTCCACATTTCTTCCTTTTATATCCACCTCTGCTATTTCTGTCACTGCAATTACGCTCTCGTGTCCCGTTTTACTGATGACGTCTCAGTCAGACATTTAAGCTGCTGGGCTGAGGCACAAATAGTTACCGTTTTAGTCGGGTGGACGTCAATAGCCCCAATATTTAACTTAGGGCAGGTTATTGTCTGTCCGTCACAACTACAAATTAGTGTCGTC
Source organism: Schistocerca cancellata (assembly GCF_023864275.1). Lineage (NCBI taxonomy): Eukaryota > Metazoa > Arthropoda > Insecta > Orthoptera > Acrididae > Schistocerca > Schistocerca cancellata. The sequence continues at coordinate 599,446,131 of NC_064630.1, forward strand.
TTAAACAGCTAACGTCTTTGGACTATCTTCTCCACGTTGGTATCACTACAGCCACTTCACTCAAGCTGACCGACATAGCGTAATATGTCACATCTATCAACGGGGGCCATGAATGGTTAGCTGTGCAGTGATGCCGTCATAAATAGGTGAAATAAAACTAAATAAGGTTAATTCCATTTCGATACACGAATAAAACAATGCATTGCTTCTCAAAAATGTTAGATGTCAGCTATTGACATTGACAAGAAAATTACCTGTAAGGGCTTTGCTACGTGACTCCATGAGACGAACCGCTTCTAAACGATAAGAAGAAATATTAAACCACGCAGCAAATTCGAGCTCAGCAAATGGAGGACGTGGGGAATGATAGACCTGTGCGAGGACAATAACAATACTCCTTTGCTGGGTACGGCGATGACGTTGATGCCATTGCTTCTTTTTTCATACTGACAATGTTTGAGGCAGAGTGAGTTATCTGTTAAGTCTTCGGAATAGCTACGATCATACTGTTTTCTAAATTCGTCCTTTTGTGTATTTCATTACAGTGGATCCAACTGGAATACTGTGCTTCAGATATTTTAACGGAAATAGAAATTCTTCCAAAGGCTACATTTATAAGCAGTCTACTCCATTTCTGACTTTTAAGGTACGCAGAATTAATTCAAATTCATCATATTTCTCATGATGATCATTTGGGTGAAGGACATTCCAAAACCATAACAGCAGGTAAAACCTCAAGAAAATGCACACTACGGCATTTAACGATAGAGGGTTAAGGATCTACATCTACATCCATACTCCGCAAGCCACCTGACGGTGTGTGGCGGAGGGTACCTTCAGTACCTCTATCGGTTCTCCCTTCTATTCCAGTCTCGTATTGTTCGTGGAAAGAAGGATTGTCGGTATGCCTCTGTGTGGGCTCTAATCTCTCTAATTTTATCCTCATGGTCTCTTCGCGAGATATACGTAGGAGGGAGCAATATACTGCTTGGCTCTTCGGTGAAGGTATGTTCTCGAAACTTTGACAAAAGCCCGTACCGAGCTACTGAGCGTCTCTCCTGCAGAGTCTTCCACTGGAGTTTTTCTATCATCTCCGTAACGCTTTCGCGATTACTAAATGATCCTGTAACGAAGCGCGCTGCTCTCCGTTGGATCTTCTCTATGTCTTGTATCAACCCTATCTGGTACGGATCCCTCACTGCTGAGCAGTATTCAAGCAGTGGGCGAACAAGCGTACTGTAACCTACTTCCTTTGTTTTCGGATTGCATTTCCTTAGGATTCTTCCAACGAATCTCAGTCTGGCATCTGCTTTACCGACAATAAACATTATATGATCATTCCATTTTAAATCACTCCTAATGCGTACTCCCAGATAATTTATGGTATTAACTGCTTCCAGTTGCTGACCTGCTATTTTGTAGCTAAATGATAAAGGATCTATCTTTCTGTGTATTCGCAGCACATTACACTTGTCTACATTGAGATTCAGATGCCATTCCCTGCACCATGCGTCAATTCGCTGCAGATCCTCCTGCATTTCAGTACAATTTTCCATTGTTACAACCTCTCGATACACCACAGCATCATCTGCAAAAAGCCTCAGTGAACTTCCGATGTCATCCACCAGGTCATTTATGTATATTGTGAATAGCAACGGTCCTATGACACTCCCCTGCGGCACACCTGAAATTACTCTTACTTCGGAAGACTTCTCTCCATTGAGAATAACATGCTGCGTCCTGTTATCTAGGAACTCCTCAATCCAATCACACAATTGGTCTGATAGTCCATATGCTCTTACTTTGTTCATTAAACGACTGTGGGGAACTGTATCGAACGCCTTGCGGAAGTCAAGAAACACGGCATCTACCTGTGAACCCGTGTCTATGGCCCTCTGAGTCTCTTGGACGAATAGCGCGAGCTGGGTTTCACATGACCGTCTTTTTCGAAACCCATGCTGATTCCTACAGAGTAGATTTCTAGTCTCCAGAAAAGTCATTATACTCGAACACAATACGTGTTCCAAAATTCTACAACTGATCGACGTTAGAGATATAGGTCTATAGTTCTGCACATCTGTTCGACGTCCCTTCTTGAAAACGGGGATCACCTGTGCCCTTTTCCAATCCTTTGGAACGCTACGCTCTTCTAGAATACGCGAAATAACTCTTGTTGGAACAAGAATGGTCCATTTGAAATGAAGAATTAAGTATGAGAAACACTTGCGATGGATGTCGTCGTCCTGTACTGAATTTTTGTTGATCTTAACGTCCATCCTAAGTTTAAGTTATTTTAGATTCAAAGACCTCTGGAACTAGACAAACAAATGCTGTGATAATAATGAAAGATCACATTTAAAACATCTGTAGATAAGATATACGTGAAAATGAAAAAACTGAGAAATACGACATCAGAATTGAGGGCTATGTAGTAGGAATTCTTCTACCTGAGAAATAAAGTAACATGTGACGGACGAAGCAAAGGTGACATAAAAAGCAGTCCAAAGGGCAAAAGGTCAATACTTGCAACACGTCTAGTATTACCAACTTAAGAAACAAATTTTTAGGAAAATAATCCTGGAAAGCAGTATTCTAAAGAAGTAAATCATTGACAATAGTAAAATCAGAGGAAGAGAAAGTAAGCGTTTTAAGTGAAGTTTTACAGCATGATGCTGAAAACTGAGTGAACTGGTGATAAATCAGGATGTTCTTCACAAAACAGGCAGAGAAAGGAATACTCGTAAAAAGTTGTCTTGGGGGTGGGGGTGGGGAGTGGGGAGTGGGTGGATTGGGATGTGTTGAAGGGAAATGTATTAGTACATAAGCGATAATATTTGAAATACTAGAGGACGAAAACTGTATGGGAGGACAAAGATTAAGATACTGTGGTGGAATAAACGGTGGAAGTGAACAGTGGTTGAGGATTCCCTGGGTGTAAACTCTTATGAATACGGAAATACAATTTACGTACACAAGAAACAACACACAAGGAAATGGTTGGTTCAAATGACTCTGAGCACTATGGGACTTAACTGCTGTTGTCATCAGTCCCCTAGTACTTAGAACTACTTAAACTTAATTAACCTAAGGACATCATACACATCCATGCCCGAGGCAGGATTCGAACCTGCGACTGTAGCGGTCGCGCGGTTCCAGACTGTAGCGCCTAGAACCGCTCGGCCACACCGGCCGGCCACAAGGAAACAGCACACAGTTCATCAAATGGCACTAGAGCCTTAATACAATAATACAATACGCTATGAGATATTTACCCCAATGGAATTAATCAGTATTCCAAAGGAGGCACGGATAAATATACGAAAATAACAAAGCACTAACCTAAGATAACAGCGCAAAGTACAAAGTACGAACAACAAAGTGCTTCTAATATCAAAAACTTTACAATAAATGGGGCAACAATTAAACTACGAAAATAATTACTCTTACAACAACGGCAGAGCACGAGGATGTCTAATAAGAGTTCTTAGCCTTGTACCTAATCACAAAATGCACTCCACCAGCTTAAGTAAACACTAGAAAGACATCACAAATTCACAGACATTAACCTTATTCACATCCTTTAGCAAGTAAGACAAAGCAAAGTATCAGGAGGAACAGACAATCCGTCCAAAGTATAATTCAATAAAACAGAGTTGTGCCCAACAGTGACCTCGCTGTGTTTCAGAAACGAAATCTCTTTGCTGACTTAAGAAGGCCAGCATTGACTCAACAATATAGCATAAGTCAACAGCAACAAACTCACTTCTAACACTTGTAGTGGTGAACAGTATACAGCAAGCATTTGCTTGGTGCCAGCTACGCCATGTCTCCTTGACGTATGAAGCCAAATACTATTTGCTACTCCAGCTAGAAAGATGCCCTGTCGTGACAGCAAGCCACAATCAGCATCAGCTACAGGTACATGCAGTTGGTTTGCTACCCTGGCTCCAACAAGTTCGCATTCACTTCTAAGTGCCTTCTCGCTCTGGTGACGACCAAGGCTGATGACGTCCTTCATCTCCACAGGACCATTATAGCCAGCCAGCCCCTGTGCCAGACATGCTGATACGTTCTATCGACGAGCTCTGTCAGCACACAACGTCATGCACAGCACTGGCCCACCACTGTCCACGGCAGCCGGCACTGAGACCAAGTAGCTATGACCAGTTCCGTTCCACCGTCAAGCTCCCAATAGCTCTGACAGGACACTCCTTCTCACCTCTTAGTGACGCTGTGACCGCCAAAATTACGGAAATTACGGGTTGGTGCGGTTGGAGCACATGAGCAGTGCTGGGTGAACAGCTGTGTGTGGTGGGAAAATAATTATGCAACACAAGTACTGCATGTAGGTAATGATTCAAGCAGAAGAGATGGTTAGAAGAGAAGAACTAATGGAGTGGTGCGTCAAAGCACTCGGAAGAATGATAAAGTTCTCCATGCTACTCTACCCTGTGAAGGCCTCTCAATTTCCCAATAACTACTGAAACCTACATTCTTCTGAATCTGCTTACTCGTCTCATGGTCCCATTACAATTTTTGCCCCTCACAGTTCCCTCTAATACTAAACTGGTGATCCCTTAATGTATCAGAATGCGTCCTATCATCGGATCCCTTCCTTTAGTAAAGTTGTGCCACAAACTTCTTGCCATTCCGATTCTTTTCATTACGTTATTATTAGTTACGTAATCTACCCATCTAATCTTCAGCATTCTTCTGTAGCACCACATTCCAAAAGCTTCTATTTTCTTCATATCTAAAAGATCTGTCGTCCATACACGGCCACGCTCCAGACAAATACCTTCAGAAAAGTCTTCCCAATTCTTAAATCTATATACGATGTTAACAAATTTCTCTTCTTCAGAAACGCTTTTCTTACGAATGCCAGTCTACATTTTGTATCTGCTCTACTTTGTCCATCATCAGTTATTTTGCTACACAAATAAAAAAAATTATCTACAACTTTTAGTATCTCGTTTCCTGATCTAATTCACGTGATTTAATTCTACTCCATACCATTAACCTTGTTTTGCTTTTCCGATGTTCATGTTACATCTGTACATTACGTTCAACTGCTTTGCTATCTCTAATACAACTGCAATGTCATCGGCAAACCTGAAGGTTTTTATTTCCTCTCCCTGAACTTTAATTGCTGCATCAAATTTTCTTTCCTTTCCTTTACTGTTTGCTCTATGTACAGACTGGATAGCATCGGGCATAGGTTACAGCCCTGTCTTAATCCTTTCTCCACCACTGCTTCCCCCTCAGTACTTATAACTCCCGTCTGTTTTCTGCGCAAGTTGAACAGAGCCTTTGGCTCCCTGTAAGGAAATTTTTGGTAAGGTCTTATGGGACCAAAGTGCTTAGATCATCGGTCCCTAAGCTCACACACTACTTAATCTAGCGTAAACTAACTTACGCTAAGGACGACACACGCACACAAACATACACACACCTATGCCGGAGGGACGACTGGAACCTCCGCCGAGGGGGGGCCGCCCGAACCATGACAAGACGCCCTAGAATGCACGTTCCCTGCATTTTTCCCTGTTACCTTCAGAATTTCGAAGAGGCTATTTCAGTAAACACTATCAAAAATTTTTCTGTAAATTCACAAATGCAGGTTTGCCTTTCGTAAACCTATCTTCTAAGATAGTTCACAAGGTCAGTAGTGTCTCGCGTGTTCCTAAATTTCTCCGGAATCCAAACTGATCTTCTCTGAGCTGGACTTCTACGAGTTCTTTTATTCTTTTGTAAGGATTTCGTATTACTATTTTGCAACCATGACTTATTAAATCGATAATTTCGTAATTTTCGCACCTGTCAGCAACAGATTGATTCATGTGAACAAGAATTTAGCCGCGCGGGGTAACCGCGTGGTCTTGGGCGTCTTGTCCGCTCGGCTTCCCCCGTGGGGGGTTCGAGTCCTCCCTCGGACATGGATGTGTGTGTATGTCGTCCTTAGCGTAAGTTAGTTTAAGCTAGGTTAAGTAGTGTGTAAGCTTAGGGACCCATGACCTTCGCAGATTGGTCCCATAAGATTTTACCACAAATTTCCAAATTTTAAACAAGAATTTACATATGTGGGCGCTGATGATACTTTTATCACCCAGTAAAGGAAATAATATGAACTATAGAAAACTCTGCTGACCAAAATTCACAATATACATAAAAAATCAGATTCTTGCAGAGAAAGGCCGAGAAAAATCTTTAAAAAAAATTAAATCAGCAGTATGTTAATGCGTCTACCAATTATGTATAGCGATATAGAAAGTAAAACAATCTTTAAAACTTCGTGTTCTCCAAGAACACCAAACAAAAGAACCTCAAACAGCATCCTCATAAAATATCGTCTCTGAATGAGAAGTTACTACCATTTCTAACCGATGGACACTAGTTCGAATTAATAAAAGTGAAGATCGGCAAATATCGAATGGATCCGCTAGCCCATGTGGCCTCCTGATGTGAAACACTTCACAGCATCTGCAGTTTGTAACGGCCAAAAATTTTATAGTGCGTATTTTAGATTTAATTTTGTAGCTCTAAACCGCATTGGTAGTCAACTGTCTGGAAAGTAAATCCCAATACCTGTGTTATATGGAAATATATATGTTGTGTGATTTTTAGATTCCTTTTTTTTGCACTGTTGTAGTGGTAGAGGAAGATTACTGCAGTCGTACAGTGGCGAGAAGACGGTTTGCGGCAAAGCAGAGTACAGGGCGACACGAAGTAAACGACCACGCAGCTGCACACACCGGCATCAGCGGGTGGCGATATAGAATAATAACTTGATTGTTTGAAGGTGGAAGGGGACGCTGTTCATTTTCTTGGAGAACGGATCCGAATCAGATTACCTTGAGGCATGTGGCCATTTCGTAATGCACCGTTCGGTAAGATTCATGTGTGGAGTTGCCAGCGATATAATATTGCGAAGTTTAGCAGTACGCTGTGGAACGCTATCTAAGTGTAACTTACAGCAGTTTACATTCCAGATGGAAAGAAAGCATGGCTGTTCAAATATTTAGTGCCAATACGGGCTTTTTGGGTAAATCCAGTATTATTTTGATGTCATAATCTTATTAATGAAATGCTTCAACAAGTTACGGTAACGGTAACTAGTTACGTCATTCAAATTCAAATGGCTCTGAGCACTATGGAACTTAACATCTGAGGTCATCAGTCCCCTAGAAATTTGAACTACTTAAACCTAACTAACCTAAGGACATCACACACATCAATGCCCGAGGCACGATTCGAACCTGCGACCGTACCGGTCGTGCGGTTCCAGACTGAAGTGCCTAGAGTCGATCGGCTACAACGGCCGGCTTACGTCATTCGTTACGTAGGGATAATTATTTGTATAGTATCTCGCATTGCGAACTAGTTACGAGCTAATTCAGTTTTCACTCGTAGGTCAGTGTTAATTAATATTTTTACCGAATCAGACGAGTTTTTGTGTGTGTTAGAGTACAATAAGGGCAAAAGCTAAAGTCGAAGTAACGACGGTTGGGGCAATAGGTGGACTGTAAGCGCGATTGCATCGCAAGATTCAGCGGACTTTTAATAGAAGAGCTGTTGGTATTGGGTTAACGTTTTGCTCTGACATTGGCAGTACAAGCTCGCGCTCCTTTTGAAAGAGCTACTGGTACTCAAGGGCAGCGTTGTATAATGCAACTGCCTCAGCTAACACATTAATGGAACCGAATAAAATTTTATCAAACGTTATCCTGTAGATATTTATTCTGTCTACTTAATACTGGTTACTCGCCTATGTAAAACGTGAGCAAGACAGGGCAACACGAGCTAACAACAGTGGAGTAGGTTAGAGTGCTACGTCCACCTACGATTTGTACAACAATCTGTTTCGTAAATTTGTTTGTGGTGATACAGTTAGCTAAGATAATTCATACTACGCTAGATAGACGCGTAGTTTGATGAGAAATGATACCTATCACATTATCCGTTACAAATTTCTAGGACTTTTAGAGGAAAGTGAGTACATAATACACACAACAAAAAAGGTTTTCCGTCACCTGGGTTCCGAGAGTTCCGGAATCTGTACAGATAATTTGAATAGAGATCAACATAAAAATCATTTCCGCCCTTTTTATTGCTCACGAAAACCACACATTGCATGTTGTACCAACATACAGAGAGGCCTACAAAGGTGGTGGTCTAGGTTGCTGTACACACCGGTACCTCTACTACCCAGTAGCACGTCCTCTTGCATTGATGCATGCCTGTATTCTTCGTGGCATACTATCCACAAGTTCATCAAGGTAATGTTGACCCAGTTTATTCCACTCCTCAACGGCAATTCGGCGTAAATCCCTCAGAGTAGTTGGTGAGTCACGTCGTCCATAAACAGCCCTTTACAACTCATGCCAGACATTTTCGATAGGGTTCATGTCTGGAGGACATGCCTGCCATTTTAGTCGAGCGATGTCGTTATGCTGAAGGAAGTCATTCACAAGATGTGCACGATGGGGGCGCAAATTGTCGTCCATGAAGACGAACGCCTCGCCAATATGCTGCCGATGTGGTTGCACTATCGATCGGAGGATGTCATTCACGTATCGTACAGCCGTTACGGCGCCTTCCATGACCAACAGCGGCGTACGTCGTCCCCACATAGTGCCACCCCAAAACATCAGAGAACCTCCACCTTGCAGCAATGCTGGACAGTGTGTCTAAGACGTTCGGCCTGACCGGGTTGCCTCCAAACACGTCTCGGACGATTGTCTGGTTGAAGGCATATGCCAAACTCATCGGTGAAGAGAACATGATGCCAATCCTTAACGGTCCATTCGCCATGTTGTTGGACCCATCTGCACCGCGCTGCATGGAGCCATGGGCGTCGGGAGTAAAGTTGCGCGTCATGCACCCTATTGCGCACAGTTTGAGTTGTAACACGACGTCCTGTGGCAGCACGAAAAGCATTATTCAACATGGTGGCTTTGCTGCAGGGTTCCTCCGAGCCATAATCCTTAGGTTGCAGTCATCCACTGCCCTTGGGCGGCCTCAGCGAGGCATGTCATCGACAGTTCCTGTCTCTCTGTATCTCCACCATGTCCGAACAACATCGAATTGGTTCAGTCCGAGACGCCTGGACACTTCTCTTGTTGATAATCCTTCCTGGCACAAAGTAACAATGCGGACGCTATCGAACCGCGGTTCAGCCATGTCTAGACATGGTTGAACTACAGATAACACGAGCCGTGTACCTCCTTCCCGGTGGAATGACTGGAACTGATCGGCTGTCGGACCCCCTCCGTCTAAAAGGCGCTTCTCATGCATGGTTGTTTACATCTTTGCGTGAGTTTAGTGACATCTCTGAACAGCCAACGTCTATCTTCAAGAGGTCTGGGAACCCGGGCGATGCAAAACTTTATTTGATGTTTACGTTGAACAGGAACCTACGTCCGGAAATACACTTTTCCTGTTCTACGACGGGTTCCGTATTAGATTTTTAACTCAAACACTTATTTTTGAGGAATTGATGTGATGGAGTACAATTATTAGGTAACAGTTAGAAAGGAAGCATAACGCAACATCCATTTATCGCATAACCGCCTTTCTGTGTATTAACACTTAGGCATCACTTGTTTACATTATTCCCAAAGAAAAAGAACCCAGGACACTGTAGGTACAGAACATAATGTTTAAGTATCATCAAACAAATGTGCTTAAGTGATAAATCGATGTCTCTTTATGTTTTCCTTCGAATTATTAGATAATAATTGTACTACCTCACATGTAATTCAGTTCCTTAAGAAGAAGTGAATGAGTTAAACTTCTGTCGTATAACCGAAACGGTTCGTTCCAAACGTGGGTTCTTATGGAAAATATTATGTACTCACTTCCCCCCACACAGTTCCTAGAAGTTCGTAATGGGAATTTCCGAACATCCTGTAGAACATACTAGTGCATAGTTATCATGGTTGCTGATAAAACCACTGTCTCGGTATAAGTTAAAACAAAGAATTGCAAGTGTTGATTCTGGCCCTTAATAAGCTCAGTAGTATAAAAGTGCTAAGTTGTACTGAGACATATTTACCGGAAGTACGAGTAGTGTCTGGCTCACGGGAATTGCTAGTAATTTGCTTATCATAAAATGGTACAGTACAAAACCCCTATTACTTACGAAATTGCAGTAAGTATCAAAGAGATACAACCGAAACAGTTATTTATAACACCGTTATCCCAAGTACGTCCAAACTCGCTTGTTAAACAATGCTGTAAGATACCTGGGAGAAACTACATAAATATAGGCTGTATCAAAAAGAATCACCCGATTTAAAAAAAAAATCATAACTGTTATGTTATTTGAGACATGTGCATGGACAGCGCACTGGTGGAAAGAGAAAATTCTCAGTTGTACATGTTTTCGCCAGGTAGCAGCAGTGTGCACCCATTTCAGTTCTAGTCTCGGAACAACAGAACGCGTTTTGTGTATTACGTTTTGCGCAGTGCGTACCAGTAATAACAGTTCATCGTGACTTTCGCACTAGGTATAGTGTGGGTCCTCCTACAGCACAGAGCATTAGACGGTGGCATGAACAATTCCGAGAGACAGGTTGTTTTTGTAAAGGCAAATCGCCGCCGGGCCGTTCCCGAGTGTCTGACACAGACGTCGAACGCATCCGCCATAGCTTCACAAGGAGTCCGCAGAAATCCGTTCGCAGTGTAGCTCGACAGCTCAACTTGCCTTCGATGGCCATCTGGTGTGTGTTGCGCGGACGTTTACACATGAAACCATACAAAATTCTGCTAATGCAAGCACTTCGTGAAGGTGACAAACAACAGCATGTGGAGCTCTGTAATTTAGTTCGTAGCAAGATGGAGGATGACAGTTTTCTTCCGCGATTACTCTTTAGTGACGAGCCAACATTCCATTTAAATGGAAAGGTGAACCGTCATAATGTGAGAACATGGGGTACGGAACAGCGACATGAACTTGTACAACATGAGAGGGGCTCAAAAAAATTTAATTTGTCTTTTGCAGTTTCATGGGAAGGGGTGTATGCCGAGAACAGTGTTACAGGAAGCACGTATCTCGATATGTTTGAGAACTTTCTTTTTTCACAGTTGGAGACTGATTCAAATGACTTCATTTACCAACAGTATGGGGCACCGCCACAGCGGCATCTGGAAGCGCGAGAATTTTTAAATCAAAGAAATACTGAACGATGGGTCAGTCGCACTGGACCAAATGATTCAGTCTTAGATTACTGGCCTCCAGGGTCACCCAACCTAACTTTATATGTGAAATTTATTGTCGGGGTTTATAAAAGACTCCGTTTATGTGTCTCCGTTACCAACAACAATGAATGAACTGAGACTTCGCATAACGGCAGCTGTGGAAGCTGTAACTCAAGACATCCACTCTGCGGTGTGGGAACAATTTGAATACTGAATTGACATGTGCCGTTCATCTCATGGGGGCATGTTGACAAAGGTATGAAATAAAATTTTTGAGTTTCCCGTTCATGAAAAGAAATTCACTGCATATGTTTATTAGTTTCAGAAATATAGACGTGCAAAATCAGATGATTCTTTTTAATACACCCCGTATAACTGGTCCTTCTCAACTCGTACACTTCAAAACTTACTCCTGCATCTTCCACAATCAGCTAAACATGGCAGTTTGGAGAGACACGATATCAAGGATGGATAGCGATACTACTATATCGTTACAACATGACAGGACACGTTGTGACAAACATGTGTAGTGGGAATTTCGCAAAACAAAATCAAAACTAGTTTTTTTGGTATCCTGTAACGAAACAAGCGTCTTCTTCATGCACCAGTCAGATCCCACGCTGCAATAAAGGACCACGTCTCTGAAGTCTTTCGTCCATGCTTCCGATGCTCAGCTCGTTAACATATATGGTTGTGGCATCGTCTCACTGGAGATAATGTGGATGAAGGGAAGTTGAGATATTGGCGTACAGTGGACGATCCGGAGGCTGTAAGCTCATGTTGTAAGTTCACTCCACCGTGTCTTTGTTCTCGGTCACCAGTATTGTGACTGATCTGAAGAGACCTGCCATGACTTCTCCTGTGGTAATCTCCTTATTTTATTGTTGGATATATGCCAGTTGTTTTCTGTTACATAAATTTTTGCCATCTGCGGTATCTTATGTTACCACTGATGTCATTCTGATATTCGAAGAGAAATCCAGTGATCTTATACATTCCTTTAGTTATTTTTTCCACGTACACCTTTCCTCGTTCCTTTCTGTGGAGAATTACATTTCTTATTAGTCAACAAGTTTTCTACATCCTTCTGTAAAACAACGTCTCTGCCTTTCTGGTTTTGCCACAGTCCATCATTCACTTCCATAGAATGCAGTACCCTTAACCTATATTTTGAGAAATTTCTTCCTCACATTATGTTCAATGTCTGATGCTAGTAGATAGGAATCTATATGGGAGGAATGCTCTATTTGTCTGCTTTTACTGCTTTCGTGTGTTATTTTTTGATCCGGGGTAGCATAATTATTTATCTTACTACGAAGTTCCCATTGTTGATGTTATGTTTATCGCAATTCATCTTTTGTCTTTTACTATCTCTTAATCCATTATCTGTACTCAGTGAATCATCCATTCAACCTCTGTTATAATTCCTTCTCACTTTTGCACATGATAGCAGTGTCATCAGTGAATCTAAAAGATGGTAACTTCCAACCCAAATTTTAATCCACTTCTCGGCTTTTCTTTTATTTTCGTAACTGCTTCTGCAAATACAGTTTGGTGGAGGAATACTGCATCCCTGCCTTACGATTTTCTTAGATATTGTATTATCATTGTTCTTTCTCGTTTCTTCTTCGTTTGAGTATAAGCCATTATAGACTACGTTCCTTTCAACTATGTTGTTTTCTTTATTTCTATTCACATTCTTCATCGTTTCTCTCTTTTTTTATTCTGTCCAAGTGGCTCCAGACTTCTTCTGGGTTTTTTATGGACAGCTTTGGCATCTTGAGATTTCTTTCTGAGTGGCACTCCCTCCTTAGTATCTTGTAAAATGCCCCACCTATTGGTTTTTTAGCCTGTTTTATTTATTTTTAATTTACAGAAATACGTGAACAGTCCTCTTTTCAGTATGTAGGTATGCATTCTTTGTACATAACCATAGAGAACTACTCTTCTCTTCCTAAACATGCAGTAATATTTTTCAGTGTATGTAGGAACTTCATTATTATGGCGTCGCCCGTATTGTGTTTGTTCTTTAAGTGGTCACAAAACTTTCCTTAATAATTTTCTTTCTGTGATTTCTGCTGATTCAGTCATCGCCCTCGTTTACTTACTTCTCCTAGATACTTAAATTTCTTAGCCCTCACAAATTCTCCAAATTTCATTTTCATTAGTACTTACAGTGAATCTGTCTTAATATGTATCATAAATTTGATATTCAGAAAGCAGATTTGCAAGTCTGCTTAACTTGTTATTTCAGCAAATCAATCTGTCTAGTGGCTGCTTCAATTGAATCTGATGACAGCTATGTCTTCGCAACAGCTAGACAGTCTATTTGCAGAATTTTTTTTGTAACATAATTTAACATAGTCATTTAGGTATCTCCTAATGATATTCCCCATACCCTTATGACTTTCTCCAGAACACAGATAAAGAATAACCAGTAGAGCCAATTAAGAGCCACTGCTAGAGTCATCTCCCCTTTTGAGTCCAGTTTTACTATCAAAACCACAAAATTTCATATCTGAATTTAATTTTGGAATGAGTGTTTGTTAGCATTTACATAATCAGATTTGTGCTTTTACTCTCTAAACCCATTTCGTTGAGAATTTCAAGCATCGACTTCCCATCGACAGAGGGAGGATCTGAAATCAATGAATGTCATTGTGAAATAATTAGATCTTTTTCTCAGATACTTTTTAATTGACTTAAACCTGAAAATCTTTTATGAACGTGTTCTGTTTTTCTAAAACATTGAAGTTCACTATCTTGTGAGTCAAGTTTTGTTTTCAACTATTTAATGAAGCCTTTGATAAGATTTTGTACGTGACTGGGAAGAGAGAAATGCCACTACAATTGTTCACTTCGGTTTTATCACTTATTATGTGGAGAAGACAGGGGATTTAAAAGAGCTATGGAAGACTTAAGAGAAAAGGAGGCAGAAGAGACACATAATATTCCATCAGAATTGCTTAAAAAATTGGGGGAATTCGCAGCATAACTACTATTCACGTTGGTGTTTACTGTGTATGAGACTGTCGTTGTACTATCTGACTTTCGGGTGATATCCACAAGAATTACGGAGACTACAAGAGCTGACAAGTGCGATAATTGTCTCACAATCAGCTTAACTGCACATGAGTCCCAGGTTGTGACAAGAATAATACAGTGAAGAATGGAGAAGGAAATTAGAGGATGTGTTAGTTAACGATCAGTTTGGCTTTAGTAACGGTCAAGGTACAAGAGAGGAAATTATGGTGTTTCGGTTGATAATGGAAGCAAGACTAAATAGAAAATCAAGAAATGTTCATAGGATTGGTAGATCTGGAAAAAGCATTCGACAATGTCAAATGATGCAAGATGTTAGAAATTTGAGGAGAGCAGAGTAAGATATAGGGAGAGACGGTAATACACAATATGTACAAGAAACAAGAGGGAATAATAAAAGTGAAAGATAAAGAAGGAAGTGGTTGGATTACAAGCAGTGTAAGACTGGGATGTAGTCTTTCAACCCTACTGTTCCATCTATAAATGGGAGAAGCAATGTCGAAAATAAAAGAAAGATTCTATAGTGGAATTGGAATTGAAGGAGAATTGATGCAAATGATAATATTTGCTGATGACATTGTATCCTCAGTGAAAGAAAAGAAGTATAACAGGACCTGGTGAATGGAATGAACAGTCAAATGAGTACAAAATATGAATTGAGAGAAACTCGAAGAAAGGCGAAAGTAATAAGAAGTAGTAGAAATGAGAACACTGGGAAACTAAAAATCAGGATTGGTGATCACGGAGTAGATGAAGTTAAGAACTTGTGGTACCTAGGCAGCAAAATAACCTATGACAGATGGAAGAAGAAGGACATAAAATGGAGCCTAGCACTGGCAGAAAGGGCGTTCCTGGCCAAGAGAAGTCTGCTAGTATCAAACATGGACGCTAACTTGAGGAAGAAATTTCTGAGAATATGCGCTTGGTGCGGGAAACCCGGAAAAGAAGAACTCGAAGCGTTTGAGATGTGGAGCTGCAGAAGAAAGTCGAAAATGTGGTGGACGATAACGTGAAGAATGAGGAGGTTCTGCACAGAATCAGGGCATGGGTGTGTGTGTTTGTCCTTAGGATAATTTTTTTTTTTTTTGAAGGGACAGGTTGGTAGGACATCTGTTAAGACGTCAAAGAATAACTTCAAAGGTGTTGAGGGAGCTGTATCTAGCAAAGACAGAAATTGAAATACATCCAGCAAATAATTGAGGACATAGGTTGCAAGTGGTACTCTTAGTTGAAGAGGTTAGCACAGGAGAGGAATTCGTGACGGGCCGCATCAAACCAGTCAGGAAACTGATAACTCGTTTCGGTGGGAGATGTAAGCACAGGAGTGCGTGTGTGCTCGTGTTAAGTTTAATACCGATTTAGGACATGCAAAATTTACAAAATTTTCGAAATATTTTGGTAAAATGTCACAGTTTCTTTTGTTATTATGTGATCATTTTCCCACTTTTGTCTTTGAGGCAAACGTTTGGTGGAGAACATTTGCTTATGTTTCTTTTGAAAGTCTCATAGAAGTTTCCAGTGTTATTCTTGTTGAAGTTACAGTTGTTTCTTTTAATTAGATTTTATAACAGTTTCTTTAAGTAATCCTGAAGAGTTTGTCTGTTTCCAAGGAATCTTGTCCCGTTTCCTGTATTCTTGTCTTCATTCCAGTTTTTCCAAGCATTTTGTCTTCTTGTGACTGCTCCTTCGTATTCCAAATTCTACCACTCGTGCATTTTGGTTTTGGTTAACCGAATTGTTTATCATGCTGTTTGAACAAGAGACTGTATCATTTGTTCCCACTTTTTTTGGATTTTTTGTTCCCAGTTTATCGCTAAATATTCCTGCTTGTTTGAATTTTTCAGTTCATATTTCAGAGTCCATAGTTTGGCTTATCTCTTGGCATTTCATGGTTGGAATTGAATTTATACCTTAGTGAGAGATAACTGTATTTGTTGTTACTTCAATATACGAGATTTCATGGGAAAATTCTCTGGATATTGTAATATGATCTATTTAAAATACGCTTAAATTGAGGTTTGCAGATTCCCACGGTGTCTGCTTTACCTGATGAGGTCAAAGACAGTAGATTTAATTACTAGACTGGTTGTTCTGCAGAGTCCCATTAGTCTTTCGGCGCTCCTGTTGCGTTTTTGTGAGCTGGATAGTTCCCAACAATGTTTCTGAACTTTTTCCCTCTCTCCAACTATGCATTAATTAGCTCATCAGTGTTATTGTTTATTTATTTGGTATTTTGGTAATAATTTCTCCAAGTACTTCTCATTAGGCATGTATTACCTTTCCTGAGGATTTCGAAGAGTCTGCATCACTTTAAGTTGTCATATGCTCTCTATACGTTATCATGAAGGGTGCCTTTGTCTTTCTTCAATCTTACTTCGATTATCAGGCTACCAAAGAGACACTGTTTACAGTAATGTCTCTGTAGGATGAGCTGCTAAAAAAGGTAAACAAACCCCTCGAGAAGAAAGCTTGAAATCTTCCTTTAGGCTTACACTAGCGAAACCTCCACCGCACACATTTAATCAGCAAATGAAATGCTAGGAGCGAGAATCTTGCGAATTTACTGAACAGGATCCTTGCTCAAGACGGCAGGGAAACAACAGTAGGATTTTCTTCAGTCTTGGAGTAATCTTGGGAAAAATCGACTGAAGACCGTTAGCTGTAATTGGCTGCTTGTTTACTGCGTACATTAAAACTCACAACACAAGTTTAATGGACACGACGAAACATTTGGCATCAGGCATTAAGCGCGCATTATGCGTGACGAATGAAGACATTTCAGCTGTTGTTGGCTGTTCCTTGGTGGTGTACGCTAAAGCTCACGAGAAAACACGTAGTAGAAGAAAAAGAGCGGCGTGTATGATGTGATCACAGTAAAGAAGAAACCTCTCTCATACTAATTATGAAACTTCCCAATAAACTATTTTATAATTAATTAAGGACGGATGAATAAATTTACTTTCATCTGCTGTCACTGGTCAGTTATTTAAATACAAAGGAAATATATTAAGAATTAGGCATTGCTTCTTTTTAACCAGAAATAATTGGGAGAAAAACTAAAGAGAATTAAGATACATAACAAGATAAAATGAGACAGCAAAAATTTGACCGTAACTACTGAAAGCATCACCTTGGGCAAGTATTTGGGCGTACCCCTCCTTATTCACTTCCTATTTACGTCGCTCGACATTCCGACGTTATAAAAAGGAACACATAGGGCAAGGTTGCAAAAACATTACCAACAGCTATGATTAACCCTTACCATTGAGGCAAGAAGAACGGTGCAACAATGGGGTTCCAATTACAGACGTTATTTTAAGTTTACGACGTCAGTAACCGATCGCACATAGTGCGTTACCAGGCGTTTCTGGCGTACAAACGGTGTGGAACAGTTACTTGAAGCAATGGAAAATCACATGAAAAAATGATATAACGCACTCGAAAGAAAGAAAACGAGAGGCAGTTATGACCATACGGGCCTAAACACGTGTTGCTTTACCAGTCAGCCATTGTACAAGTTACGATTCAAGTGCAGGCCTCTTAATCACCATCTAAGTACAAACCTGTATCTTTGTTTCAGCGACACTGTGGCTATAGATTCACTCGATCAGTATCAAAAGGAGTTAAGGTGAGTAAATAATATCCTGTGCCACTGAAACAATCACTAACTTTGCAAGAAAAAGACCAACATGAATGTCGTGAAGAGACTGGAATTACTATTTAACGACTGCGAGTTCGTATCGCGATAAAACGCAAAATTTATATTAGTCTATTAATCCGAGGTTGGCTGTGGAGGCCCTTAGAAACACTCATAAGAATTATGAAAGTTTTCGTTGCCAGCTACACAATTTGCAAGGCGGCTGATCTAATGCACTCATGTCAGTTCTTCATCTTGCAGCTGCTACTACGAGAGTCGAATGAAACAACAAGATTACTATTACCAGGCACTGTTTATTTCTAAAAAGCGTTTCGGAAGTTTAAGCCTTCATCATCAGTTGTATTTATGTGGTTTAATATGTCATGTATGTATTGTGTCATGACTTTGGAGTAACATGTAACACCACCTAGTAGAGAAAAACTAAACACCATTTTAGATCATGGCTCATAGTTTGGTGGTTATCTCTGACTAAAGCATGAACGAAAATATAAATGTGAAACTAAAATAGATAAAATAAAAATACCTCTGCTTGTCACAGGGTCCTTTCCCAATCGTGATACATTAGATGTACTACCAAACGTAGTAATGCCAAATTTGAAAGAACGCAAAGTCCCCAAGAATGGCAATGTTTTGCAGAAGTTCGAAATATAATGTGTACTTCAATGCGAGATACTTTTAACAATTTCCACAACGAAACTTCATCTCGAAATCTGGCAGAAAATACCTTCGTTGCGCGATAACAACGGTGAACTCACAAAAACGATTTTCCGTAATTTCTTCACCAAAGAAGACGAAGTAAATATTCCTGAATTCCAATCAAGCACAACTGCCACGATGAGAAACATAGAGGTAGATACCTCGGTGTAGAAAAGCAGCTTAAATCATTTAATAATGCGTAAGGCCTCCGGTCCAGATTGTATACCAGTCAGGTTCCTCTTAGATTATGCTGATACAATAGCTCCGTATGTAGCGATTATATATCACCCGTTCGTTCACAGAAATATCCGTACCTAAAGACTGGAAAATTGTTCAAGTCACACCAATACCCATAAGCGGAAGTAGGAGTAATCCGCTAAATTACAGGCCCAGATCACTAACCTATACTGTGTTAGAACATTGTGAATTACCTCGAAGAAAACGATTTATTGACACGTAGTCATCACGGATTCAGAAAATATCGTTCTTGTGAAACACAGCTTGCTCTTTATACTCATGATGTCAAACTGATTCCATATTTTTAGATTTCCAGAAGGCTTCAGTCACCGTTCCTCACAAGCGTCTTCTAATCAAACTGTGTGCCTATGGAATATCACTTCAGTTGTGCAACTGGATTCGTGATTTCCTGTCATAAAGGTCACAGTTCGTAGTAATAGACTGAAAGTCGTCGAGTAAAACAGAAGCAATATCCGACGTTCCCCAAGGAAGTGTTATAGGCCCTTTTTGTTCCTGATCTATATTAACGACATGGAGACTATTTGAGTAGCTCTCTTAGATTGTTTACAGATGATGCTGCCATTTACCGTCTAGTAAAGTCATCAGATGACCAAAGGAATTGCAGAATGGTTTAGATAAGACATAAGTATGGTGCGAAAAGTGGCAATTGAACGTGAATAAAGAAAAGTGTGATGTTATTCACGTGAGTACTAAAGGGAATCCGCTAAATTACGATTACGCGATAAGTCACACAAATGTGAAGGCTGTAAATTCAGCTAAATACTTAGGAATTACAATTACAAATAACCTAAATTTTAATAGTCACATAGAAAATGTTGTGGGTAGAGCAAATCAAAGACTGCGATTCATTGGTAGAACACTTGGAAGGTCGAACAGATCTACTAAAGAGACTGCTTACACCACGCACCATCTCCTAAAAAGTCACAAGCAATTTCCTCCACCCCTGTGTTGAAGAACATGGGTGTATCGTCAATGAAGGATAGAGGAAAACTTAAGTGCTTTTGATTTAACTAGTCTTCTCCAAAGACAGTTTCCAGTAAACCATCAACAGCTTACTTCTTGTCATCTAAGACTGTATGATTGAGAAGTACTTCAGCTCGCGCTTGAGGAATGAGTATCATAATGGTCCATCCACGTTTCATAAGAGAATTCCGCTGTTGTACATCTTACTGGGACCTGTAGCATGCAAATTCCTGCACTCAGTATGAGCGTTTTTCGTAGCTTCGTACGTGTATATGAAAATTAGTTTCGTTTCACTTAAGTGATGCAAATTTCGGAGGCCTTTAGATAGTTATTTCACGTCTGTAACTCTCAAATCTTCACCATGGTTTCTTATTTCACCCAGCAACTGTTAGATGTCTTTTGTTACAACTGTAGGCCTTTTCGTAGACGTTTCTGTACCCTACGGAAAATGCAAGCAACTTAACAGGACAATCACGTGTTACAAGGAATTCTGAAGCACGATATTGTTCTTGTTTTGTGCCCCACATTCGTCACAGAATACTTAATTTGAATGGAAGTCACGTGACTTGAATCATTGTCTCCTGTTGTCTGTCATGGACTAGTTCTTCTTTGGACGAAATGTATGCGTTAATAGGTTCGTATTTGCTCTAAATCATGTACTTTCAAAGGCATGTATCATGGGACACGTATTCGCTTCAACTGCGTGATGCATTTAGATTCTGTTTTTATTATATGTGGCGTCATATTTTGTATCACATTTGTTTTAGATTGTGTAAATGTTTACCGGCCGGCCGATTTTGCCGTGCTGTTCTAGGCGCTTCAGTCTGGAACCGCGTGACCGCTACGGTCGCAGGTTCGAATCCTGTTTTCAGTAAACTGATGATCACAGATGTTAAGTCCCATAGTGCTCAGGGCCATTTGACATGATCACCACTGAGTGTCATCTTCTCAAATATGAATGTAAAATAAGTAACATAAAAATACTTCCAATGACGATGAACTTGATGTTTCGTTCGATATGAATAAGAGTCACAGTAAAATGTAAAGAAAGATGTTCACGCTTAAAGTTACTATCAGAGAAGATAGGACGTGTATATGAAAACTTCATCAGTAAAAACAGTCAACAAAAACTGATGTCACATTTCCGGCTAACAGAGGAGCAAAACAGGGCTGCGTATCTCCATTCAGGTACGAAAAACGCCCTGCCGCTACAAAGATCGTTAAATTAGTTACCGTAACGTGCTGGGAATTATAACAGCTCCACATTTCCTTCTTTCAACTTCAAAAGGAAGTGTGCGCTGGAGTATAATTTCGGAATGTGTTGTCGTATAACAGACAAGATGTAACCTTATCTTCGTCGTGTACTAGACGTAACTATGGCAGCTGGCGACGTATACCAGTCCCAATGTAGCAACTGGTAATTCAGTTAATTACAGGTAAATCAACATCGGCGGGGCCTGCGTTTGCCGAGGCAGCCTAGTCTCAGCTCCCAGGGCTACGACAGGACTGCCAACTACTGAAATCCGCCCACTGCTGGTGAGTTGGCGAGTCCCGTCCCGTCCCGCCAGCGACTGCCGTTAATTACGGACGCCGGCCGGCTGATCCGGAGGCGGGAGTCAGAGCTGCCACAGCGGTTGCCTACGCTGCCCCTGCCTAGCCACCGGCTACCGCCTCGCGACCCGCCCACCACCAGTACTGCCGGCCGAACCTCGCTGCTGCCGTGCCGCCCTCCGCCTGCGTCACGCTGCTAATATAGCGGTTATTTTGTGAGGGGCAGATTTATGGAGCAGTAAATGCGCCATTACAGGGGCGCTGGCTGTGGGCCTATAAATAATGGCAGCAGCGCGTTTCGCTCCCGTTGCGAGGCGTGCCGACCGAGACCGTGAACCAAACCTTGCCAGCCGACCCCGCAGGGCATTGTGGGTCGGCCGGACACTGTAGTGCGTAACTGCTGCCGCGCTCCACAAAAAATCCCGTCGGTTGAGGGCGTCAAAAAGCGACGGGCGGAGAGTGAAATTGCTGCAAATTTCGATCTGTTTTCCGTCCGTATGATTGATTAGCAACACCTCATCAGAATTTATGATCAACCAGAAGTTCAAAACGAGCTTGACCATTAATCGATGTATTTTTAAGAAATTGTTACTTGCACACTTGAGATGTTCCCGGCCTGTCAAGCTGTGGAGCAATTTATGATGTTTCTTTTTAGCATCGGCTATAGATTTAAGTGTCAGGAAGTTGTTTCTGAAAGTATTTGTATGGAGTGTAGCCATGTATGGAAGTGAAACATGGACGATGAATAGTTTGGACAAGAAGAGAATAGAAGCTCTCGAAATGTGGTGCTACAGAAGAATGTTGAAGATTAGATGGGTAGATCACATAACTAATGAGGAGGTATTGAATAGGATTGGAGAGAAGAGGAGTTTGTGGCACAACTTGACTAGAAGAAGGGATCGGTTGGCAGGACATGTTCTGAGGCGTCAAGAGATCACCAATTTAGTATTGGAGGGCAGCGTGGAGGGTAAAAATCGTAGAGGGAGACCAAGAGATGAATACACTAATCAGATTCAGAAGGATGTAGGCTGCAGTAGATACTGGGAGATGAAGAAGCTTGCACAGGATAGAGTAGCATGGAGAGCTGCATCGAACCAGTCTCAGGACTGAAGACCACAACAACAACAACTTCGTCACATACACTTCAGGGAAAAAAGAAACTGACGTACCTCGAAGGAATTATTCGAATTGTACGGAAGTCCGTAGATGTGATGTACAGTCGTGGACAAAACGAGCGAGACCCCTCGCCTATTCGTTATGCTGATCCGCGCAGCTTTAAAGTCTGCTTCACAGTATAACAGGCAAGGCGACGAAGTGCTACCAACATACTAAGCACAGGCGTGAAATTGACGAACTATACAGACTTTGTCAGACTGTTTTCAATCATATGTAAGACTATACGAGGGTTGGAGCTTAAATAGTGGCAACTATTTATTCACAACCAATACAAAAGAGTTACCTGTTTGCACCTGTTACTATCCTTCAAAGTAGTCACGAGCGTTGTGTAGAACCCGTTGCCGTTACTCGCTAATAACAGTAGTTTGTTATTTCGATTAACATCCCGAATGATTGTCACATAAGCAGTGACTTAAAGGTAGAAAATTAATGTTTTAGATTCCAGAAAGCTCTATGCAACGGAAACTGCAGATCATTTAGCCATTTTCATATGAAATTGCTGGCTTATTCATGTCTGGGGCAATGATAGAGAGCTGTTTGCCTGGATTGTCTGCTAGCATAAAAAAGGTGTATGCTACTGCAAGGGAGGTCTGGTTTGTTTTCGGTTCTAATCTCGATGGAGGCAGGTAGACAATCAGTAAAGCAATTTTAAGAAATTCTCGCTCCCCCAATACGTTTTATTGCTACATTTATTCTGTAGTGGCGCCCTGTGGATGTCAATATGAAACTCTTGTAGAATTTCATTCTTGTTACTGCCTTCCTTTTTCCGCTTCTGTCAATAATTGAATTGACTTACGTGTGGCACTGAATGATTTTTAACTGAATTTCGTTATGAATCTCCACGCATTGCTAAATTTGCACACTTTCATGGTAGGTCAGCAACGGTAATTCACTACGACTGGTGTGAAAGTAGACACAAACCGTTTCGCGGCTGAATGCGCATAATATTCTGCTAATTCGTAACGGTCTTGGGTACTCTGTCGTAATAGAACTGTTGTGTTATCTCGATAAGCTGAAATTCATTTATATTAGTACCTTCACACTAATTAGAGTTTCTTCTTTTATTTATATCTTATATTTACGTGTTGTGTTTAACACACTAATCAGCATTAATATAGTCTTACACATGATTGAAAACAGTCTGACAAAGTTCGGATGGTTTGTCAATTTCACTCCTGTGCACAGTATGTTGGTAGCACTTCGTCGCCTTGACTGTTATGCTGTGTAACAGACTTTAAAGCTGTGCGGATCAGCATAACAAAAAGGCGAGGTGTCTCGCTCGTTTTGTCCACGACTGTACATATCCAGACAAACAATAAACGATTTCAGTTTCAGTAATATTGGATGATTTATTCCCCAGAAAGAGTTTCACAATCTGAGCAAGTCAATAACGCCTTGGTCCAACTATGGCCCTATTGCAAGCAGCTATTCGGCTTGGGATTGATTGAAAGAATCGTTGGACGTCTTCCTGAGGGATATTTGCTACGTTCTGTCCAATTAAGTTGCCGTGAAGAGCAACAACGAGGAACGTACATTATCGTCGACGACCGCTGAGCTGTAAGGATGCTGTGGATGACAACCAAGGAGGTACCCCAGACCTTCACTCCTGGTTGTTGGGCTGCACGGAGGGCAACAATGAGGTTGGTATCCCACCGTTGTCCAGATTATCTCCAGACACGTCTTCCCTGGTAATCGGGGCTCAGTTCGTAGCACGACTCAGCACTGAAGACAATTATGCTCCACTGAAGTTAAAATCTTCTGGATTATTAGGCCACGTCATATTTCCTCTAAAATGATCGACGTTTCTACCCCTCTGCTGGGATCTTCCTCAGGATCTTCCGGTGTCCACTACTGTTAGAACACTGTCGGAGATGAGTGTCACGTTCTCTTATAAAGGGGAGTTTTAGCGCGTTCGTGCTGGAGAAGAGGTAATATTGGTTAAAATTATCATGGCTACCGTTGGTGGGCCACAGTCACAGGCTAATATTCCCACAATGAAGCAGAAGAAGTGACATTGTTGGCAAAACTCCTGTGTTCTAGCAGCAGTGGACACCGGAAGATCCTGAAGAAGATCCCAGCAGAGGGGTAGAAACGTCGGTCATTATAGAGGAACTGTGACGTGGCCTAGTAACCCAGAAGATTTTAACTTCAGCCTGCAGACTTACATGTTGTTGAAAAAGAAATAATTCAGAAGCTAAGATCTCTTAAATACTGTTTACTGGATAACCGGTTTCAACACACTAAAGGTGCCATCATCAGATCTGTGAAAATATAACATGACAGGTTTGAGGGAGGGCTTACATGAGTTACACTATATGCATTACTATTGGCACAAAATGGTTCAAATGGCTCTGAACACTATGCGACTTAACTTCTGAGGTCATCAGTCGCCTAGAACTTAGAACTAATTAAACCTAACTAACCTAACGACATCACACACATCCATGCCCGAGGCAGGATTCGAACCTGCGACCGTCGCAGTCGCGCGGTTCCAGACTGAAGCGCCTAGAACCGCTCGGCCACACAGGCAGGCAATGCCTTTGCTGCACATGTTTTTACTCTGTAATTGACGCTTTTATGGGTTGACATTCCGTAGGAGTCGCATCTATCAGTCAAATTACCGTTCTGCCATTTGGACGTTTGCAAATCGCGCTTCCACTGTGGAGTGCCAATCGCCAGAGACAGACTGGAAGGTTGTTTGGTTCAATGTCAGCCTACCTGTTTGACCGATGGAAGTGGCATCCTCATGGTACCAAGTCGTTCATAACGTTGCTTGAAGGGGAACTATGTACATTACGTAGAAGGGACCATTGTGCCTTTTACCAGTATACGATTACTGCTCAATGGAAATGGCAATGGATGCTATGCCATCGTGAGCTTTTCGCGAATACGCCGTATCTGGTATTTCATAGTCAAGGCGTTGGATGAAGTGTAGATTTCCTTTTCTGTTCGAATGTTTCGTTCTTGTTACCTTGCTTCTAGTAAACTTGAACAAAAAACAGAAAAAATAAAAAGAAGTGTTGAGCTGACTTGTTAAAAAGAAAAAAAGAGATGATAGACCACTTGCCCACGAAAGGCAAAGGTACAGAGTTCGGCACACAGTTTTACACTCAACCTGTTTGAATGTGGTCACTGGCGCTTTTTTGCCTGTAGCTAAACCAACAACCGACAGTCCGCCACTAACACTGCTCGCAGTAGTCAGCACTGAAAACATAAACGAACGTTCGGGTACACCCATAGTGTAACCTGCCCTCAAAAACGGCCATCACGATGTTCGACTCAGAGATATTTTAACAAAATTCAGCCACATGCAAGCAATCCTAACTTCTATCTTTCAACAAGACCACAACTAGCTATGACACTTGTCGTTCACCACAAGGCTACGCAACCGTGTAGCAGGAAGTTACCGGCACACCATCACACTGCAAGCAACTTAATTAACAGTTAAACGAACAAATGTCCAATGCGGAAAAATCTTCAACACGAAATCCACAATCGTGGACGATCCCACATGTTCGCTGAAACTCAGCGAGTAGAAACCACACTACTAAAATATCGACTCACGATCAGACTGTGCTGGGCTTTTTGTTGCCTCAGAAGGTACGGAATCCAGTTAATTTTGGCCTGCTCCATACGATTCTGTTCATTGTACATGAAAACAGATCTGGATGACAGGTTACGCTCGGAGCGTGAGGATGAGGATGACACCATGTGGTTTCGAAAATCGTAACATGTGTCAAAAACAATAAACTACGTTAGATTCAAATACAGCCATTTCTTTTGTTATCATTCAAGAACTAAATCACCGGCTGTAGTCCCACTTTCCTTTGTGGGTTACCAGAGATTGTTCACCTCGTTCCACAACTGCAGAAATCCAACAGCCTACTGGTGCAACGAAGCCACGTCTGCCACCTATTACCACCAACTGTCGCTATCCTGCAGGAGTGGTACACCCTATCACGCCACGCAACGAAGAGAGACTGTCACGTCGGCTGAGCACCCCTCCTCATCCAGGAGAGCTCACGCGACAACGTGGAAGATTTGCCGCACGAGATCGATTTAAATTGCCGGAGGGGGGAAAACTCAGCACAAGATGTCCGGATTTTGAAGATCAGGTAGTGCCTACATCTGATCCACACAATACATTTTCAGTCAGAGGTTCCCTCAGACCTTACACATATAGTAAGTGTCCTGTGACGTCAACGATCGATAACGGCACATGAGCATCTTCACGTAGCATCACTGGGAGCCAATCGGGAAGAGGACATCACCACACCTCCCGAAAGCTGCGAGGCTCCGCCGCAGAGCCGCATCTTAATATACAGCATGGCACGAGAGCGGCAGTTCTGTTTTTACCACGATCTCAACTGACGATCTACTACCGCCTCCAGTGACAGCTTCTTCGTACCTTCTCGCCGCTGAGCGAATATTAGTCTCTAATTTTCAAACTGAGTGGTGTCAATGGACAATTGTTTGCCGACTCTGCAGTACGAGGTGCATTCAAGTTCTAAGGCCTCCGATTTTTTTTCTAATTAACTACTCACCCGAAGTCGATGAAACTGGCGTTACTTCTCGACGTAATCGCCCTGCAGACGTACACATTTTTCACAACGCTGACGCCATGATTCCGTGGCAGCGGCAAAGGCTTTTTTAGGAGTCTGTTTTGACCACTGGAAAATCGCTGAGGCAATAGCAGCACAGCTGGTGAATGTGCGGTCACGGAGAGTGTCTTTCATTGTTGGAAAAAGCCAAAAGTCACTAGGAGCCAGGTCAGGTGAGTAGGAAGCATGAGGAATCACTTCAAAGTTGTCATCACGAAGAAACTGTTGCGTAACGTTAGCTCGATGTGCGGGTGCGTTGTCTTGGTGAAACAGCACACGCGCAGCCCTTCCCGGACGTTTTTGTTGCAGTGCAGGAAGGAATTTGTTCTTCAAAACATTTTCGTAGGATGCACCTGTTACCGTAGTGCCCTTTGCAACGCAATGGGTAAAGATTACGTCCTCGCTGTCCCAGAACATGGACACCATCATTTTTTCAGCACTGGCGGTTACCCCAAATTTTTTTGGTGGCGGTGAATCTGTGTGCTTCCATTGAGCTGACTGGCGCTTTGTTTCTGGATTGAAAAATGGCATCCACGTCTCATCCATTGTCACAACCGACGAAAAGAAAGTCTCATTCATGCTGTCGTTGTGCGTCAACATTGCTTGGCAACATGCCACAGACGCAGCCATGTGGTCGTCCGTCAGCATTCGTGGCACCGACCTGGATGACACTTTTCGCATTTTCAGGTCGTCATGCAGGATTGCGTACACAGAACCCACAGAAATGCCAACTCTGGAGGCGATCTGTTCAACAGTCATTCGGCGATCCCCCCAAAACAATTCTCTCCACTTTCTCGATCATGTCGTAAGACCGGCTTGTGCGAGCCCGAGGTTGTTTCGGTTTGTTGTCACACGATGTTCTGCCTTCATCAAACTGTCGCACCCACGAACGCACTTTCGACACATCCATAACTCCATCACCACATGTCTCCTTCAGCTGTCGATGAATTTCAATTGGTTTCACACCACGCAAATTCAGAAAACGAATGATTGCATGCTGTTCAAGTAAGGAAAACGTCGCCATTTTAAGTATTTAAAACAGTTCTAATGCTCGCCGCTGGCGGTAAAATTCCATCTGCCGTACGGTGCTGCCATCTCTGGGACGTATTGACAATGAACGCAGCCTCATTTTAAAACAATGCGCATGTTTCTATCTCTTTCCAGTCTGGAGAAAAAAAAATCGGAGGCCTTAGAACTTGAATGCACCTCGTAGAACATTCAGAGTTCGTTATCTACGGACTAG
Organism: Schistocerca cancellata; assembly: GCF_023864275.1. Lineage (NCBI taxonomy): Eukaryota > Metazoa > Arthropoda > Insecta > Orthoptera > Acrididae > Schistocerca > Schistocerca cancellata. The sequence goes on from NC_064630.1 coordinate 599,474,518, forward strand.
TACTCGTAGTGTGACGCAGCTCGGAGTCTTGGGCTGCTTCTTGTGTTTGGACCTCCATACATCGAATTGCATACATAATTCCACATTTGTTCCATCAGTCACAGCTGTGTCAAGCGAAAAGGGTAAGCGTATATTTTGCTTCATATGAAGTGTTCTGTTATTGGAGTGATCATGAAATTGAATATATGTGGTGTCTGTTCTTTCAGACAAGTCCGAAAGAACAGACGCCACATATCAACAAAGAAGGCGAGGAGAGCAAGTTATCTCTCCAATGTGGATGCACACCAGGCTCTAACTCTTGCGGTAATCAGCGAAATTGCACCAGTAATGAAGATCATGGGCTAGGAGCACTACATTTGTAGTGCGTAGATAAGTTGAGAATTTAGGTCTGACGGGAGGCGTGCAGTTGTGGTGACCACTTTGTCTGGATGGCGCAGTGGTCAGCGAGTCTGCCTAGAAAACAAGAGTCCAGGGTTCGAATCCAAGTGTGGCGAAAAAATTCAACTTTTCTCATTGATTTAAATCAATTCCCATTCGAAGCCAATATTTGTAATTCACTTGTGATGTAATTGACTGTTCTCGTTGGCCACCTGCCTGTTCGAAAGCAGAACACAGAAAGTGTTGTATAGCTAGAGAAGGCCGAAATGCACGCGTTAAACTCAAGCAGTCTGGCGTGAGGTCTGAAACAGGATACGTAATGCATGCTATAAAGAAAAGTACGTAGCTTCTGGAATACTTAACTTTAATCCACATTTGTAGAACATTGCTCTTGATGATACAGAAGTATTATAGCAATTGAATACGGCGCCTTGCTAGGTCGTAGCAACTGTAGCTGAAGGCTATGTTAACTATCGTCTCGGCAAATGAGAGCGTAATTCTCAGTGAATCATGGCTAGCAACGTCGGCTGTACAACTGGGGCGAGTGTTAGTACGTCTCACCAGACCTGCCGTGTGGTGGCGCTCGGTCTGCAATTACTGACAGTGGCGACACGCGGGTCCGTCGTATACTAGCGGACCGCGGCCGATTTAAAAGCTACCACCTAGCAAGTGTGGTGTCTGGCGGTGACACCACATTCTTCCCCCGCAAATCGGCGAACGGTTGGGTTATAAGGCTTCCGCCCGCCGTGGGGAGGACCCCATGTTGACGTATGCGACGAGGTGGGGAGCCTAACAACAGGCGAGGCTGTGCCGCCCGCACCCGGCCATTCGGTCCGAGGGGAGCTAGGAAACGCCTGAAAACCTAGTCCAGGGTGCACGACAACATGAGGCGTATGCACCCGTAGATAGTCAGGAGGGGCCGAAGGGTCGACCTCCATCGAGTCGGAGCACCCGACTGGCGAAGACGACAGCTGGTCCGGAGCGGGCAAGAGTTCCATGGCGGAGGACATCTGGTCACGGGAAGCGATCGGCGGCGCGTGACCCAGGGAGGCGCCCGGCTGTTGCAGCGACGCGTCCACTGCGGGCGGCGCCGGCGGCGGCTGCGGCGGCGGCGCGACGCCATGGGGCAAAACGGAAGGCATCGTCGGTAACACCTGGGGATGAGGCGAGCCAGTAGTTGGGTCCCCATGGCGCTGACCGGACGGCACCGTCGCTGAAAGCAGACGGGGAGCGGCAGAACCCGTGCGACGACAGAGGCGCAGCTGATTGAGATGCCGACGCACCTCACCAGAGGCCCCCAAAACCAAATACATCGCGCGGCCGAGGCAGCGAAGAATGCGCCCTGCGAGCCAACGCCGTGAACCGCAATAGTTGCGATAGCATACAACGTCGCCTGGAGCAAAAGCAGGAGTCCGCCGCTGCACAGGAACCTGATGCGGCGGATGCAGCAAAGACATTAAGGTTCGATGAGGACGACCATGGAGCAACTCAGCCGGCGAGCGACCATCTCGGGGCTGAGAGCGATACGAAGACAAAAAGAGGAATAACGCGTCCTCCCGAGAATGCGACTCTTTCAATATCAACATCTGTGACTTGAAAGTCCGGACCAATCTTTCAGCGGCACCGTTTGACTGAGGCGAAAACGGCGCGGATGTCAGATGTTGAATACCATTGGCCTTGCAGAATGAAATTTTGCGGACATGAATTGTGGGCCATTGTCGGAAACAATAGTCTGTGGTAGACCTTCAATACAAAAGATAGCGAACAACGCTTGGATGGTGGCAGTTTTTTGAATCTGTACAAACCAAGATGCATGTTAACCACCAATACGCGCTGGGATTCTTCGTCCACCGGTATTTGCAAGTACGCATCTGCTAGGTCCAACTTCGAAAAATATTTACCCAGACACAGTTTGTCAAAAAGATCTTCTGGGCAGGGTAAAGGAAAAGTTGCAGACACTTGTTGAGGATTCACTGTTGCCTTGAAGTCCACGCAAAGTCTCAATTTTCCGGAAGGTTTTTGCAAAATTACTAAGGGTGATGCCCAGAGAGAAGCCTGCACACGCTCAATTACACCTTGTGATTCTAAATCATTTAATGTTCTTGCGACCTCATCACGCAATGCGTGGGGAACATTTCGGTTGCGCGTTGACTTTCAGTTCCAAATGTGCTTCATAGTTCTTAGAGCAACTCAGGCCCGGTGCAAAAATGTCTGCAAATTCTTCACATAGACGAGAAACACTGGCTGAAGGCACAGTCTGGTTCACTGATAGGACCTGATGGACTATAGACAAGTTAAACAACTGAAATAAATCAAAACCAAACAAGTTCACTGCAGCAGAAGAATAAAGGACGTAAAATGACACAAGTTTTGTTTGTCCCTTGTATGTTGCAAGAAGGCTGCACTGTCCTAACACAGGGATATGCTGTCCGGAGTAACTAGGTAACTTAACATTTGCGGCACGCAACGGAGGTGCGCCCAGTTGTTTGTACGTGTCTTTATTGAGCAATGAAACTGCAGCTCTGGTATCGAGCTGGAACTGTATCACTTGTCCGTCAAAGTCCAAATCTACAAAAAGTTTATTGTCCTGCTGACGACAAGAGCGACTGTTTTGTGCAACGTGAACAGACACTGGTACAGAATCACTTGCGACTTGACGTGAGTTCTGTCGACGCACACTTTTTGTGGGACGAACACAGTCACTGTTAGAGAGAGAAGCACTGGATGGAGTGGCATTAACTACATGAATGTCCATGGGCAAAGGTTCACGAGCCCGAGTATTCGTGGTTCGATTCCGGCGTGAAGCAAAGGGCCTGGAATGGTTGTGAGTGTCCGATCTGAGCTTTTTCTGGCAAACACTCTGAACATGACCTTTCTTATTACAGAAAAAACAAATAGCTTGGCGTGACAGGCAATTCTCACGCGAATGTCTAGTAGCACACCTCGGGCATGATTTCACTGCATTTGCTTGCTTACGCGGCACACGTGGCGGCGCGGACGTGCGCGAGGGCTGTTTACAGTTCCGTGCAGCTCGCCCGGCAGGCCGGTTAATGTGACACACAGCTGGCGAAGTTGCAAACGATTCCTGAGCAAAGTGAAGCGTGTCTTGCCTATCCAATATGTCTATCACTTGTTGAATGGAGGGATTGACTAGTTTCAAAATCTGTTCCCTTATGCGAACATCAGAAACGTTCTGTGCAATTGCATCACGCACCATAGTATCTGAATAAGGGAGTCCACATTCACACTCAAAAGCACAATCCCTTGTAAGGCCTTGCAAAGTTGCAACCCACTCCCGATTAGTCTGACCGGCCGTACGTTTCGTAAGAAAGAACGTATACCTTTTTGCAACTACATTGACTGTTTCTTTGAAATAGGCATCTAAAGCAGACAAAATTTCGTCGTAGGACAGAGTTGCTACGTCGCGTCGGGGAAGCAATTTCACTATCACACGGTACGTCTGCACCCCGACGGATGCTAACAAAAAAGGCTGCCGCTTGTTACCTTGAATTCTGTAGGCGGCGAGATGTAATCCAAATTGGCGTGACCACTCCGTCCATGTTTCCACTTCTGCTTGAAAATTACGGAATGGTGGTGCAACTGCGTGTTGTGGCGGCGGTAGCGGTGAAGCGGCAGCGGCCGCATCGGTTTGCAGTGCACGTTGACCATGGACGAGCTGTCCAAGGGCATCCAATAAGGCCTGCGTCTGCTGATTCTGCAAGCGATAAAATTCGGACAATACATCTGGAGATTGGGCGAAGCCATTACACAAATAAATCAGAGCAAAGAAATATCAAGACGAATGCAACGTGAGCGCGTCATCCCATCCTCGTCGCCACTTGTTGTATAGCTAGAGAAGGCCGAAATGCACGCGTTAAACTCAAGCAGTCTGGCGTGAGGTCTGAAACAGGATACGTAATGAATGCTATAAAGAAAAGTACGTAGCTTCTGGAATGCTTAACTTTAATCCACATTTGTAGAACATTGCTCTTGATGATACAGAAGTATTATAGCAATTGAATAAGGCGCCTTGCTAGGTCGTAGCAACTGTAGCTGAAGGCTATGTTAACTATCGTCTCGGCCAATGAGAGCGTAATTCTCAGTGAACCACGGCTAGCAACGTCGGCTGTACGACTGGGGCGAGTGCTAGTACGTCTCACCAGACCTGCCGTGTGGTGGCGCTCGGTCTGCAATTACTGACAGTGGCGACACGCGGGTCCGTCGTATACTAGCGGACCGCGGCCGATTTAAAAGCTACCACCTAGCAAGTGTGGTGTCTGGCGGTGACACCACAGAAAGCACTTTATGTTTACCTTGGAAACAGAAGTTTACTGGAAGCTTGTGGTAGGAATGCAGTCGTATCCAACGATGGTGAACGCGGTTTCCGCTATAGCTGTAACAACATGCGCTCGCGTCAGTTTCTGCAAGCACCAACAGAACGGCGTTGCTTCTGCGATAAGAGACACACACCTACGGCTGTGCTCTCATTCTTTGTTAATCGCATGGCTCATTAATTTCTTACTTATTTTCTTCAGACTGGTTCCATCTCATCTGGTAATTTTCCCCAGTGGACTGAACGAGCTCGCCGAGTTTTTTGTGTGCTCTTAAGTACTCGTGCCTTATGAATAGCTTGCTTGTACAAATGGTAGTCCAGTACTGGGCATTCGTGGCTTTTAGTAGACTGTAAAGGCTGCCTCACCTTTCCCCATGTGTTTGAAATCAATGTACGAATTCTGGAAGCAACTGCAGCATCTCTGTTACTGCTCTGAAGCCGTTCCCCCCTAGATATAGGAAACTGAAACACGCCACATTCGAAACACTTGTAGTAGGTAGAGAAATGTGATGCTGAACAAACAAGAAGTCACGCGGATTTTTCAGGTAATTCCTCATTTATCTAAAAATCGGCAGTAATGAGTGCACTTGTGATCATCAATAGCAGAAAGCCATCTTATTCCCACATTAACTTAAGAGTTGGCATATGAAACAATTGTATCTTACCTTTTCCATTTACACTCTAAGAGAAACAAAACACGTGACGGAATTATCCGAATTGGATGGAAATCGGTAGCTGTGATTTACGTGTACTGACAAACAATTGATTACAGTCTCAGAAATATTGGACTATTTGTTGAAGAGAAAGAGCTTAACAATTTTCTGATCCAGATCTGCTCCTTACGTAAGCAGGTATTCTGCTTAGCATTGATGAATAGAGTTACTGGATGTCCTCCTGGGGGACATCCTACTAGACTCTGCCCAACTGATCCGTTGGAGCCGGCCGGTGTGGCCGAGCGGTTCTAGGTGCTTCAGTCTGGAAGGTTCGAATCCTGCCTTGGGCATGGATGTGTGTGATGTCCTTAGATTAGTTAGGTTTCAGTAGTTCTAAGTTCTAGGGGACCGATGACCTCAGATGTTAAGTCCCATAGTGCTCAGAGCCATTTGAACCATTTCATCCGTTAGATCGTCAAAATCCCGAGATGAATGGAGGGCCCTGCGCACAGTGCTCCAAACGTTCTCAATTGGGAAGAGATACTGCGACTTCGCTGGCCAAGATAGCGTTTGCAAGCACGAACACAAGCTGTGGGAACTCTCGCTATTTGCGGGCGGCTATTAGTGTTGCTGAGTTGTAATCCAAGGATTACTTTGCCGGAATATCATTGGCTGGAATAATAAAAACACCGTAGCTCATAGAAATTGCTCAAAAGTCTCAATTTACGTATTACAAGGGCACATACAATTCTGCCGCACTCTCTCCAAGTTCTCGGGTGTATGTTGAACGCTGGTACAGGCAGCGAGTGATAAACAGTATATACCCTTAATGAGTTTGTATTGTTCAGGGAAGAGGCCTCATGCACTCGTTATGCTATTTTCAACAGCCGGAATTTCCATGTCAGGCGTGAGGGAAATCGCCACGCCACCCCACATTGGTGGTCACCGCCAACGATTCTCTGTCAACTTACGGGCGGGACATTGTCCAAGATCACCTACTAGACCTTATTTTCTGCCTCCTGCCAGATGTGCTTCCACAATTTTTGGAGACTGTACTCCTTGTTCTCCGCGAAAGGATGTGATTTCAACAAGACGGTGCACCTGCCCACTTCGATGTTACCGTCCGCGACCACCTGAAAAACACGTACCCTCATTGTTGGACTGGGAGTCGTGTTCCGTGGTCAAAATGACTGCTGGATCTCACCCCTTTGGATATTTTCCTCAGGAGTTAAGACGTTGGTGTTCGAAACCTCCGTAGAAGCGGACGACGACCTGCTTGTTTGAGTCTGGTACAACAGACGCCAGGAGTCTTTGAGAGAATGTGGCAGAACTTCATGCACCGTTGGCATGCGTGCATTGGGACTGGCGGTTGTCACTTTGAACAATTACTATGAGCTAAGTTGTTGTTATGCGGTGTACGGTGTGTATGTCCATAACATAAGAATTACACATTTCGGACCATTGGTTACCTATCTCAATATATTCGGTTGTGGGCCCACTAACATCTGCTTCAATTTGCCCCAGAAGGTTTGAGGTAACGTGTATTCTCGTGGTCTCCTCTGAGAGGCGCAGTCCGAGAATTTGTTCTGGCGATCTTCAGTCCTGGCGGCCAACCCCGAACGGCATATACTCTGAGTCTCTGGAAGCAGAGTCTTATATTTGTAGTTCCCATGTTCCGATCTCCGTTCCACTACGCCGGATGTTAAATTTGGTAAGTGCGTCATTGCAAAATAGAACGCTACGCCGGAGTCCACTTTGTCAAGCATCACGGAACACATGTTCGTGATTACTTATCCACTGCAGAGCAGATGTAACTTCATCTCATACAAGCTGACCCAAAGTTTCTGTAGTACATTATGAAAGCAATAATAGTTTTCGTCCCGTCACGTCTCGTAGATTTCGGCCGAACTCATTCCAAGTAATATCTTTCGTTTCGTCTTGCTAGCTTACCTTCCGGCCCAACCCCACTAGACCAACCTCCTCATCTCAGAGTAGCACTTGCAAGTCCTATCATCTTGCGCCTTCTTCTTTACTCTGTAAACCATAGTTAATTTAGAGATTTGTGGTTCCCTAAGGTTCAGATCATCCTTTTTCGAGCGTCCTCTGGTTTCTACTAGCTACACTGGCCAAACTTCTGTGCACAGCAGGAGTGGTAATCCTAAGAGCTTACATTTTTGTCAGTAGACTCAAGCAAGTATTTGTGGGGTGTCACTGCAACCTATACGCGAATTTTCATTAATTGACGTGAGGCATTAATTGACGTGAGGCGGGGACGTGCCTTGTTTGAAAACGCGCAGCTACGATTGCGCCATAAATTTGTTTGCTGTGATCCGCTTCATATGCAGGTCCCTAATGAAAACACGTGTCCAGCAAACGCTGATTAATGTTTTCCATAAATTACGAGAAATCAGTTACACAACAAAAACCGGGGTGGACGCCCACCCTTGTTGACTGCAATGAACTCTGGCGCCAATTCCTGCGAACACAGCACAATGCGAGCGGAATCTGTAATTTATGCCTTGACGGTTCTGTTGAATTCACGATGGGGAAATAATTTTAAATCTCCGCTGTATTTATGACCACTGCGGGGAGTGCATAGCTTTGGCCTTTGTCTAATTCGTCTTTCATTGCGGAAAATTCGTTGGAAGGAAAGATTTATCGCGAAAATATAGCACGCATCGAGGACTCGAAAAATGTATCAGATTTTTGATATGATACGTTTTATCAGCTTCCTTTAATAGCTAATATCGGCTAGTAATTCGCCGCTGTTACTGAGCTGCCATGACAAAATTAAATCATATAACTTAATAAGCCTTAATAAATTGAAGTCATTTACCCGGTTTGAAAAATTCATTGGGCTTGTCTGATGAAACAGTACTCGCACATGAAAGTGTGTGGAAATACGTTGTGTCCTTCCTTTTACAACGTTTAGTTACAATACGGCTGCAAAATGAGTCGATAATTAGTACAAGTTCCCAAAACATTTCTCAACAAAGTTAATTTCTATTTTAGTGTTTGACATACTCCTTCCGTCACGATTACCGTACGTTAGTGTGCACGTAAAAATGAAATTTTATCCATATTTTTCGAAAGCAGTTGTTATGTAAGGAGAAAGTACTGTAAGTGGACGCTACAAGGAAGAGAGTTCTTCATATTCATGATTTGTAGCTGTGGAGCTATGGTATGTGAGTGAAGTGAGCAACAAACTAATAAATTCATCTATTTCATCACTTGCCGGAATATTTTGTCATTACAGTTTTAAAACCGAAATCCATACCCAAGCTTCAGGCAAGAAGAATAAACACTCAATAAACGGTGTAATTCACTGAATAAGTATATACGACTTCTCTAACAAGTATGGAAACTTCAAATCTGACACTGTCTTACCGACTAGAAGAACAACAATACATTAATACTAAGTCTCAATGAGCAAGTGACTGATCATTAAGAGTCACATCTGAGGATGTGGCGCCGGCCGGTGTGGCCGAGCGGTTCTAGGCGCTACAGTCTGGACCCGCGCGACCGCTACGGTCGCAGGTTCGAATCCTGCCTTGGGCATGGATGTGTGTGATGTCCTTAGGTTAGTTACGTTTAAGTAGTTCTAAGTTCTAGGGGACTGATGACCTCAGCTGTTAAGTCCCATAGTACTCAGAGCCATTTGAACCATTTTTGAGGAGGTAGCATGCTGTCCATAAATCGATGGCCCAGTCCTTGGCATGGCGTGGTAGAGATCTTCAGGTTGCAGGCTGCGATGGAACTACCATCCAGAGCCCGCGTGGTGGCCTAAATAGTCATCTCACAGACGGATATGTCTGGGGATTTTTTGGCATTTGACATGGTGGAAGCATGAAGAGGTGCAGTTTGCCGACGACCTCTACCGTCGCCTTGTACGCAGCCTGCTCACCTATCCACAGTACTGTTGACAGTATTTGATGGTCTGCTCGTGTAGTTCTGGGGCTGCGAAGTTCCGCGTCGTCTGCAGTGTAGGGGCTGAGCTTGCTGCAACATGTATGACAAATAATTTGTGTGTTGTGCCGTAGGAGCCTGATGCCTAGAGCGCCACTGAACTCAGAACGATTAGTTCTTTAATGTAGTGGAACAAATGTCCTGATTTATACTACCAACACTTTGACATTCTGTCTGAACAAAGCCACCAAGTCTACAGAATCGAATAAAAATAAAAAAATTCAGTTCCACACTGTACATATTTCAAGAATATCAGGGCAAAAGTTTGTTTGTACTGAACACCACGTGGCAGCGAACACGCCCATAGATGAAGTGCACTCTCTCAATGAGAGAACAATGACGGTAAATTCACATGTGAAGTTAATCGTACGATAATTAGCATGATTTGCCCCAATATCTAAAATGCTAAAATAGAAGTTGTTAAAACATGAACATCACACACTAAATAAATTCAGATGCCTCCGTCCACAGACTGTCAAAAGACTTGACTGTCTGTGCCCAATCTCAACAAAGAAGTGCCTCCTACACGGAAACCATCTCTCACTTACACTTGGTGGGGGTAACAACCAGAGATGGCCAACTGTCAACATAACTTTCACTACCTGTTCAGACACTATCCAGGGGCTCAAATTAAACTACCTAAGCTACTGCCATTGGCAAAACCAGCAGACAACAGATACTGTCCACTTTAAGAAACTCACATTTACTCATCACTGTTACACATTAAATAATAAGAAAGGGATATAGGAAGGATACAGGTCCATAACTATCACTGTAAATATCGAGAATAAAACGACTAACTTCCATTTGAGAATCATGATACTTTGGCTTCTAGGTAATAACGCAACACAGAACAGATCTGCATTTCTTTTTTTTTTTCTTCTGAGTCATCAGTCTTCTGACTGGCTTGATGGAGCTCACCACGAATTCCTCTTTCCTCTTCTGTGCTAACCTCTTCCTCTCAGAGTAGCACTTGCAAGGTATGTCCTCATATATTTGCTGGATGTATTCAAATCTCTATCTTCCTCTACAGTTTTTGCCCTCTACAGCTCCCTCTAGTACTATGGAAGTCATTCCCTGATATCTCAACAGATATCCTGTCATCCTGTCCCTTCTCCTTTTTAGTGTTTTCCACATATTCCTTTCCCCTCCGATTCTGTGCAGAACTTATCAGCCCTCCAAATTTTCAACATTCATTTGTAGCACCACATCTCAAGTGCTTCGATTCTCTTCTCTTCCGGTTTGTCCACAATGCATGTTTCAACACTACACAATAGATTAGCAGAAATATGTGTGGTATGGGCCTGATGGATCCGTTGCAACACACCTTACCTCCTTAAAATAAAGTATGTCAGAACTAACCTTGCTGAGAAAGTTTAATACCTTATATATTGAAGTAAAACTTAGAGAGAAATCGAAACGTATCATACATTAATAATAATCGACCAATGCAACATTAGTTCAACAGACACATTGCTTCAGTAAAATGTTAAGTAGTAGTTTCTTCTGCAAATTACAACAAGATGAAGTTCCAAAGGATACAACATCACGCTGAAGTTTCTGAAGGTTTATGTGCTTGCGCACTAAATGGATCAGTATAATGGAAAATGTGATTTAAAGATACTCCGCTACAAAAAATAATCATGCCACATGCATACTAGAATTAAAAGTTCAAAAGCAGAGTGTACAGAATTTATGAAACAAAAACTAACCGAACTCAGTATTTTATTTGAAAAGTAGTCGAAATTATAAGTCAATGTGTAAAACTGGAAGATATATTCTACTATACAACTGTTCTCAATGTCAAATACAAAATTTATGGCCAAAAAATTATTATATCGTGCTTGCAGTGTGAATGAAAATGTTGTGACTACGGTGTGTACAGAAAAATCAGTTAATAGCATAGTAAAACATTTGCACAACTAATAACAGAAACGTGCAAAATTTTTAACAATAGCTGTAAGGCACTAATAAATGAAGACTAGCCACACACTTGATCAGTGACTTCAAATGTCTGTCATGTGATATCTGTCTGCTAGCCACGTTAGCGGTTACAAAATGATGTTATTTAGCACTCGAAGTTAATACAGCTATCAAATGGCACGTCATTAATAACAGTAAAAAATAGAGACTACGTATCTCTCTAATCAATGATGGTCGAACTAGGCAAACGCTGATGGAAAACCATACACATATTCACATGAAAACTACGAGTCTCACTGCATTTACACATCACAGTTCATTGTTCACACTAGACAATGTGGCGTATTGCCGGGAGGAGGGTATTCCCTTAGGCAGTTTGGAAGTCAGGTTATGAAGGGGTTGGCGCAATTTCTCGGTTGAAATGGACAGTTAATCTGCGCCGGTCTCTTCTGCCCGTCGTGGCACACCTGAAGATGTCTGCAAGACTTCGACCGCATTGCCCGCCACCTACTCTTTAGCCGAAAACATAACAATGTGTCAAAACGGTTTGATCTCAACAGGCACAAGTGACAATGCACCATTGTGTTCACTGCTCAGGGGATGCCCGGACTATGCATCTTCTCGTCATCAGTTCGACTTTTGTCCGTCAATTACAGAATAAACTACTGGTAATCTTCAGTATTCGTACCAAACTGCATGTACTACCTATTTTTATGACAGGTAACTACTGTTGTGGCACTACGTAGAGTTTACAGGCATACAGATTACATGATGATAGGAAAATTGTTGTTCATTAATGCACGATCGCTTTCGCCGCTTTAAGCCGCTCCATAGGGTGAACCTACACGGTAAAAAGCAAAGTACAGTGTCACCACGTTTTGTGGGTATTAAAATAAGTAAAGGAATGTCTAATATATATTCACATCGTTAAAAGATCATAGGCATACCCATCACTCCTAGTCCAAATTTAGTATTCAGAGGATACGGTCAATACCATGGAGAGCGAAAGGTAAATAAGACATGACCCATTCTTTAAAATTTGCCTGGATCTTAAAAAAAAAGAAAATACTTTTAACGCGAGTGGACGCAAAATTTTTTAAATAAAGGAGGCCGGAATGGCGATAAACAATCGTCACTGCTAACATGGTTAATAGTGGCACACGAAAATTACTATGTGAAAATAATCAGGTGGCAGTGTCTTACCAATATGGCAGCAGGGAAGTTCGGTGCAGGGCAAGGCCGGCCGGGGTGGCCGAGCGGTTCTAGGCGCTACAGTCTGGAACCACGCGACCGCTACGGTCGCAGGTTCGAATCCTGCCTCGGGCGTGGATGTGTGTGATGCCCTTAGGTTAGTTAGGTTTAAGTAGTTCTAAGTTCTAGGGGAGTGATGACCTCAGCAGTTGAGTCCCATAGTGCTCAGAGCCATTTGAACCATTTTGCAGGGCAAGGCAAAAGCGGTCCGCACGGGCGACAAAGAGAGACTAGCTGACTGGCTGAACAGAAGCTGTCTTTGTGAACAGCGTGACGTTCTATACTTATGAATAAGAGCGCTGGCTCGCTACCTTCACAAGCGAGAATTACATACTAGCATTTAATAATACAAGCAATTTCAATTAGTCACAACACTGTGGTGCTTTAATTGGAATTGGTTATTCAACGTATTTTCTTTTCCATGTCTAAAAGTTGCCACATCCTCTAATATATTCAGAATATGGCTTTATTTCTTTTTGCGAAGTATTTTTAAATTTTATGAAGGGCTTGGGATGGTGTGGCTCTCATCGCGTAAGTACGCTGTTACTGCAGATAGCAAGTTAACTAAGTTAAGGTGTTCCTCAAACGTCATTCGAAATGTCCTACCGGTTTGTCCTGTATATTTCTGAAGGCAGTCATTGTATGTAATGCATTGTACACCAGCTCCATTATATTTATTCACCACAGCTTTCTCCTTGTGCCCGAGTTTTCTGCCTGGGTCCGAAAAGGTGAAAGACTCTGGAATGATGTTTTTGGACCTCATACGTCTGCCAGTTTTTTCAGATATTGCACCCAGATGTAGTATTCTACAAAAACAGAGCGTTCCTTTGTCTGCTCCGCTGGTCTAAGCGTTACAAAATCTGATTCTATAACATGTATGCAAATATACCTATGGTTCAGGTGCAAAGTATTATCGCGGCGAGTCTGAGTGACTTTTCGGAGATACTATCTAAGGAGGCGAAAGAAATGCTGGTTTTATTAAAAACTGTTTCATCTTTTAATTATTTTAAATTCGGAGATGATTTTTATTCACAACAAGGAGGTTTAGTCATGGGCTCTCCACTTGCTTATCGCATAGCAAATATTTTTATGACGAACTTTGAGCATGAATTTATGACAAAATTCCCTCAACATGGTAGAAGATTAATTTTGGGGAATAGATATATTGGCTATTTTTTAATAATACATGATGGTAATAATGTTGAAAGTGACCAGTTTCATCGGGATCTAAATAGTTTGAACCATAAGATATAGCTAACTGAGGAGTGCGCTGAGAATGAGTCTTTACCATTTTTAGAACTCCAAGCGACCGTAAAAAACAGGCTTCGATATTTACCGAAAGCCATCCACTACAGATCTTGTCATACACAGGCAGTCATGTCACCCAATGAAACATAAATCCGCAGCATTCCGAGTCATGTTAAACTGTATGTGTGAAGTGCCCCTTACCAGAGAAGCTCAAGTAGTTGAATATGAGGACATACAGTATATAGCGTATCAAAACGGTTACGATCCAGAATTTGTTAACGCAAGGAACAGCAGTATATTGAAAATGAAAAAGCTTTTTCCCATAGCAGATTAGAGGCAGATTTTATAACGCTTAGACCAGCTGAGCAGACAAAGCAACGCCCTGTTTTCTGTAGTATACCATAACTGGGTGCAATATCCGAAAAAACTGGCAGTGTACTTACGCGATGAGAACTACAGCATTACAATCCCTTGAGAGAATTTGAAAATACTTCACAAAAAAGCACCACAGCATTCTGGCTAATTTCAATTGTTTGCATGATTACGTGCTTTTATGTAACGAAATTCTGTACTGTTCTCGCTCGTAAAGGTAGCAACCTGGCGCTCCTAGTTATCAGTAAAGGACGTCACACTGCCCACAAGGGTAGCTTCCATTGCGCCAGCCAGCTAGTCCCTGTCGTTCGCCCGGGCCGCTTTTGCCTTGCCCTGCATAGGGCTGCCTGCTGTCACACTGGTAAGACACTACCACCTACTACGTTCCACATAGTATTTTACGGTTGCCACGACTAATCATGTTAGCAGTGACAATTATTTATCGCCAATCCGGCCTCTTTTATTTAAAAAAATTAGCGTCCATTCGTTATAAAATATTTTCTTTTTTCTTTTTAAGATCCAGTCAAATGTTAATGGGGCATGTCTTACCTATCTATCTTTTACTCTCCTTAGTACTGACGATATTCTCTGAATATTAAATTTTGACTAGGAGTGATGGGCATGCCTATGATCTTTTAACGCTGTGAGTATATTTTAGGCATTCCTATTTTAATATCCACGAAACTTGGCGATACTGTACTTTGCTTTTTACTATGTAGGTTCACATGATGATGCAGCTTGAAGCCGCGGAAACTGTCGTGTTTTAATAAATAACAGTTTTACCCAAGTGCAAGCGGAGCTCTTCGGAAAATCATGCCTTTCAACAGCTGCGGTGGCCGGAAATACAAAATAAAAGGTCCAGTGTGGGCTGTAGTTATCGTATAGTACCAAATTTGATAAATTGTACTGCGTTGATGCATAACTGTTGTATGCTGGGAAAAAGTCTGTTCCAATTTTGACCACAGTTGCAAATCTGGCGATGTGAATGCAAGAAAGGCGTATAGAAGTTTTGCCATATGTAATGTATTAGGAACGGGACGTGGGCAGAAAAGGTCAAACAAGTGAGAAAGGCATAATTTTGGTTTACACAGTTTGTTCAACATGAGCACCGGAGATGTCTACGAAATGCTGTACAACGCTAGATTTGCACCTGGTGGCCAAAATTAAGAAATCTACCGAAGTTCGCTGCCACACGATAACTACAGCCCACACTAAACCTCCCAGAGTAGCTGCACGTTATTTTAACCGCCCGGTACACGTGTCAGGTGCCGCTCTGCGTTAGTAGTGTAGCGGTTCTCTCAGTAGTGTAGCTGGAGTAGACAGCACCGCAGACCCAGGTAGTTGTGACGTCAGCAGTGGAAGTGTGAGTCCTTCCCAGTCCATTGCTTCCCCAGCTGCACATTGTTTTTGGAACCTCTTTCTTGCACGGCCCTGGCCAATGCACGCACTGCATACCAGACGCTCAATGGATGTTCCTCGAGTACACACCGAGCGAGGTGGCGCAGTGGTTAGCACACTGGACTCGCATTCGGGAGGACGACGGTTCAATCCCGTCTCCGGCCATCCTGATTTAGGTTTTCCGTGATTTCCCTAAATCGCTTCAGGCAAATGCCGGGATGGTTCCTGTGAAAGGGCACGGCCGATTTCCTTTCCCATCCTTTCCTCACCCGAGCTTGCGCTCCGTCTCTAATGACCTCGTTGTCGACGGGACGTTAAACACTAATCTCCTCCTCCTCCTCCTCGAGTTCACCGAACGCAAGAAGGGTCCTCTCAAAGGCGCCGTCTATGGTTCTCATGAGCTTCCCTTCGCCATCTCGTGCACAAAACAGAGGACTATTCAATTGGTACCACAAATAAAAACACTTATAAAATATAACTACACCCTCCTATAGAACTTTAATTTTGTTTCCTATTCTAATTTTCATAAAACATCAAGACTTTTCTTTTGTAAACAAGAGCATAAAAGGTGTTCAAAAGGTCTACACAACTTTGAGTCAGATTTACAGAAATTAAGAAAAATTGTACACATTATTAACCCTGATTAATTTCAGTCATTTTGGATATATGTTACTGATTGTTTTTCTTTATGCAGGACAAGAAACTGATACTGACTTAGCATGTTTGTATGGGAGGCATAGACACTACCTTATGTTCAATTTACGTTCCACGGGATATTACTGTGGCAATTAATGGTAGTTTTCAATAAAGTAATATTTCATTTAAAGTCCAAATTTTTAAGAAGGCGGTCGCAGGTTCGAATCCTGCCTCGGACATGGATGTGTGTGATGTCCTTAGGTTAGTTAGGTTTAACTAGTTCTAAGTTCTAGGGGACTGATGACCACAGATGTTAAGTCCCATAGTGCCCAGGGCCATTTGAACCATTTTTTTAAGAAGGTAATTTGAGCTTAACGATCCTTAGTATGCTGCAGACCATTAAAATTGCGACATGAAAGTATCGACTATAAAACCACATGGAAAGCACTTCTTGCTTGTTTATACAAATGATACATCTACATCTACATGGTTACTCTGCAATTCACACTTAAGTGCCTGACAGAGGGTTCATCGAACCATTTTCATACTACTTCTTTACCATTCCACTCTCGAATGGCGCGTGGGAAAAAGGAACACCTAAATGTTTCCGTTCTAGCTCTGATTATGATGATCATTTCCCCCTTGGTAGGTGGGTATCAACAAAATATTTACCTATTCGGAAGAGAAAGTAGGTGATTAAAATTTCGTAAATAGATCTCGCCGCAAATAAAACCGGCTTTGTTTCAGTGACTGCCAACCCAACTCGCGTATCATATCAGTGACACTCTCACCCCTATTGCGTGATAACACAAAACGGGCTGCCCCTCTTTGCACCCTTTCGATGTCGTCCGTCAATCCTACCTGGTAAGGATCCCATACCGCGCAGCAATATTCCAGCAGAGGACGGACAAGTGTAACGTAGGCTGTCTCTTTAGTGGGTTTGTCGCATCTTCCAAGTGTTCTGCAACAAAGCCCAGTCATCGTTTTGCATTCCCCACAATATTATATGTGTCGTCTGTCCAATTTAAGTTGCTCGTAATTGTAATTCGTAGGTATTTAGTCGAATTCACAGACATTAGATTTATGCGATTTATCGTATACCCACAATTTATCGGATTTCTTTTAGTACCCATGTGGATGATCTCTCACTTTTCTTTGTTTAGTGCTAGTTGCCACTTTTCGCACCACACAGAAATTCTCTCTAGATCATTTTGTAACTGGAATTTATCAAATGGTTCAAATGGCTCTGAGCACTATGGGACTTAATATCTGAAGTCATCAGTCCCCTAGAGCTTAGAAATACTTAAACCTAACTAACCTAAGGACATCACACACAACCATGCCCGAGGCAGGATTCGAACCTGTGACCGTAGAGGTCGCGTGGTTCCAGACTGAAGCGCCTGGAACTGCTCGGCCACAACGGCCGGCTGGAATTTGTCGTCTGATGATTTTACTAGACGGTAAATTACAGCGTCATCTGCAAACCATCAGATTATAACCTAGATCATTTATATAAATCAGGAACAGCGGAGGGCCTATGACACTACTTTGCGGAACGCCAGATATCACTTCTGTTCTACTCGATGATTTACCGTCTATCACTACGATCTGTGACCTCTCTGAGAGGAAATCACGAATCCAGTCACACAGCTGGGACGATACTCCATATGCACACAATTTGATTAATAGTCGCTTGTGAGGAACGGTATCCAATGCCTTCTGGAAACCTAGGAATATGGAATCGATCTGAGATCCCTTGTCGGCAGCACTCATTACTTCATGGGAATAAAGAGCTATCTGTGTTGCACAATAACGATATTTTTTGAATCCGTGTTTGTTATGTATCAATAAGTCATTTTCTTCAAGGTAATTCATAATGTTCGAGTACAGTATATGCTCCAAAATCCTACTGCAAATTGAGGTCAATGATATGGGTCTGTAATTCAATGGGTTACTCCTATTTCCTTTCTTGAATATTGGTGTGACCTGTGACTTTCCAGTCCTTAGGAACAGACCTTTCGTGAACTGAGCGGTTGTATATGATTGTTGAGAAAGGCGCTATTGTGTCTGAATACTCTGAGAGGAACCTGATTGGTATACCATGCGGACCGGAAGACTTGCCTTTCTTAGGTGTTGCGAAACAACTCAAATCACATGAGTTGTTTCGCAACACCTAAGATATCTATTTTTATGTCACTCATGCTAACAGCTGTTCTGGTTTCGAATTCTGGAATATTTACTTCGTCTTCTTTCGTGAAGGAATTACAGAATACTGTATTCAGTAACTCCGCTTTAGTGGCACCATCATCGGTAATATTTCCATAGCATCATAAGCACGGAGTAGGTAGACGGTAGCGCCATTTGTATGCTTTACATAAAGAAATACTACAGAACGAATTTCTCATTCGTAAATCGCATTGCAGTGTTGGCTGTATGAAAAAATATCATAGCCAACTGTGATTCCATAAGGGACCGTTGTGGACAGTGACCGTGGATTATTTTAAGGAGTGACAGGAACACAGCATCTGTCGCAATCGCATCGGATTTGTTTATTATCCTTGCATATTCAGATTTCACCAATAAATTGCCATCTTCAGTGTATGTAAGTGAGTTACAATCTAAGAAACTTTCTGCAATACCTGTCGTTCCCATAAAAGTCCCAGTCATAACATTGTATAGTGACCAACACATTTCCTGTAGTATCTGGGAAAATATCCTCCCCCTACTTGTAAAGCTACAAACCCTAACCATTTCTTTCATAATTTTAAGCTTTGAAGCATGATCTTTATTGTGCTTCAGCCATCAACGCGTTACAATTTGAGCTTCCCAATCAAACTTAAGGAAACATTGATAAAATTGTGCTGCGTTGCGCTAGATACCTGGAAAATTTGGTAATTGCTGCTTTATAGCGCCGTTGTTACCAGATCGAGTCTAAAGTGTAACTAAGCCAGATTACCTACAAGACGGTTTATACAAAAGACAGCAGCGCAAGTTCGCGCAGTGGTATAGGCGCTTGAAAAATGGTTCAAATGGCTCTGAGCACTATGGGACTTAACATCTGAGGTCATCAGTCCCCTAGAACTTAGAATTACTTAAACCTAACTAACCTAAGGACATCACACACATCCATGACCGAGACAGGATTCGAATCTGCGACCGTAGCATTCGCGCGGTTCCGGACTGAAGCGCCTAGAACCGCTCGGCCACCGCGGCCGGCATAGGCACTTGACGCATGTTAAGCAGGACGATCGCTCAAATCCCATTCTCGGCATCTGTATTTAGGTAGACGAATATCACAACATTTCCTTTCAATGGACGTAACCAATTTCATTGTTCATTTTCTGTGGACATACCTAACGACTATATAGCGCAAACCCTTCTTGATGTGGAAAATGGTGTAACAAACGGTTTTCCATCTTGTGTATCGATAGCAGTTAAATTTGCTGAGGGCGGCTATATTTTCTACTCTTAGCACCACGGTTACCACACAAACTTTTCCGTGTCCTTCGTCGTATATTCGTCACAACGTTTTACGTCAACGTACTCAATTTAGGATCGCAAAAATACTTATCTTATTTGTCTTCCTGTCAGTTTTTTAGTGCCTCATCCTAATTTATTTCTGGTTCTCTGATTCCTGTGCTGCCATTGAAACGGATCCGTCAGACCCATTTCATATAATAAAGTTATTTCTGTGTTTCGTTGCCACTAGCCACCTGTATACAACGGTAGCAAACATCAAGACAGGAAACGAGTCGTTGTTCACAGTTGTTGCATGTATATTTTGTGTATCTGTATCTTTCCTGCGTACTAATCCTATGATTAAAAAAGAATGTATGTTTGTGTGACGGCGTATTTATCGCTGTTGATGCCAATCTGTAGTCTGCTATAATACTTATGCCACCTTGCCTTGTTTAGACAGAAAGACAGAGGTCCACCTGTTTCGATAGAACAGGTTGTTTATCACGGGTGTTCACGAGGGGTGTCATTCATTCCTGTCAAGATAGTCTCCACCCCCAATCCTCGTTTTGAAAGTGGGACCACTGGTCAACGACCATCGTCCAGTAATCCGTCGGAGATTCAAGGTAAGGACAGATGTGTTTTGGTAAACACTCTCCCGTGGCTACAGCAATTGGAATGTTTTATAAAGTAGCTATTATTGTGTTCAGTAACTGTGTTTCGGTTTTTCTACGTTAGTGAAATTATTCTAGTCACTTTGGATGTAATTTTACATGTTCGTAAGTAATTGTAGTTTCACTGTAAAGTACTTTGTGTGCAGATCGAACTGCTACCACTTATGGTGATAGTTCAATGAATCTGTACCACTTCTGAATGATTAATAAGGGCGTTTCCAATGTATCATATAAATTCAAGGGAAGTGATCGTATTTAACACGGTACTAAATTTCTTATTTTTTATGATTTATGGGAATTTGAAAGCTTGTGCCTTCGTTCAGTCACATTCTCACATAGCCTAGCAGTAGGGGTAACGCCTTTTGCTTTTATATCTGTAATAATTATTTGTGCCTTCAGTGCCTGTTCAGTATACGTGTGGATTTCCGAATTAAAATGTCTTTTGTAGCGAAATAGATGGATTTTCCTTGTACATGCAACTACTCTGTACAATCACGTGCATCTCAGGTTTCACGTTAGCTCATACTCGGATTAGTGAATGAACAATACTCAGTTTTCTGTGCGAACAGGACGCCTATATATGGGAACGAATTATATCCTTTTTCCTACTTTTGAATTAAATGTATTTTTCGTGGTTTGGCTCCTGTCTACGATTGAGGTACCTCCTCTCTGCCGAGTATACTGTAGTTCTTGCAGACATTGTTTGCAGTGGAAAACATCATTTGCCATTCTTAGATAATGAGCGATCAAGCATGTAACTGTTTCTCTTTGTATACCAACCCCATGCGTTGCCACGTCCAGTTTTCAAACCCTTCTGATTCAATGCTGTCCTCAGAACATTCATTCATACAAAAAGGGTCTAGCTTCCATGTATTAATGTGCCAATGTTTTACTTTATCAAGAGTGGGGACTAGTTTATTTGTTAGTGTGTGCGTGTTTTGTGTTCCCCAAGATCATATTTTACTTGTAAATTAATCCATTTAGCAACAATCTTACAGTCCTCCACCAGATGCTTATTTAAATTCATGAATTGTAATTTACGACTGTATTACGAAACGAAAAAGAAACTAAACCCCGCTATCAGGGCTTGAAGACCACGCAATGTCGACCGGTGGCCAAGTCATCCTCTGCCACGTGGCGTCATGCGGATGTGATACGGAGGGGCACGGGATCAACGATCTGAGCTGCCAGCCGCTGTCGATGTTCAGACCTTGGAGCCGCTACCTGTCAACCAGATAGCTTCTCAACAGGCATCACGAGGCTGATTTCACCCCAGTCCATTCCTACGAGCAAGAAAATATTCTTAGCAACTCGGGGATTAGCAGCTGGGCCCTCCGCATGTCAGACATCTATACTGACCACTCAGCTACTAAACAGATTGTGTTATTCGTTTGCCTAAATTGAATGCTGAATCAATATTATCAACAGCCTAAATTAAATGTTAATTAAATATTACTCACTGCCTAATTTAAATAATGAATACTTTTTCCTAGTCAGCACAGCATACAGCTTTTACGCAACCTTCCACAGAAGAACTAACCATTTATATGGCAAGCCTGCTCACAATAGTTTTTTTTTAAACCTTCCAGAATTAGGAGGAACCATTTACCATTTCCACTCTTCGTTTCACTTTCGAGCGCATAATCGTATCATCGTCTCAACTCTCCAGTGATTATTATAGTTTTTTCTGCTGCCATTATCATAAACGGATTTGATTGTATCCTCCTTCTACACTTTTAGAGCTATGTCTTTCCTTAAGCATTTCTCGTAATTTTTCACCAAGATATTATTTGTCAGGCCCTGATAATATATCTTTGCAAGTTCGATATCAATGTAACGTGGAGCAGGGGCTTTTACATACATTCTGTGACGAAAGCTGTACATGTACTGAGGAAATTACGGGAGGAATAGGGAATGACAATTGACATGCAGAATTTCAATTTTTGAGAGCAGAAGAGGGAAATGTAGAAGAACTAGAGACTACGTAGCCGAAAACCAAAGGATTTATTTTCCACTATTTAGTGAATTTCACGCTCTTTAGTCTTGCTATACTCTTATTGTGAAAGACTCATTTTGGATGATAAATAAGTAAATGTCGTGTGAGTAAAGCCTCCCGTCGGGTAGACCGTTCGGCGGGTGCAAGTCTTTCGATTTGACGCCACTTCGGCGACTTTCGCGTGGATGGGGATGAAATGATGGTGATTAGGATAACACAACACCCGGCTCTTGAGCGGAGAAAATCTCTGACACAGCCGAGAATCGAACCCGGGCCCTTAGGATTGACATTCTGTCGCGCTGACCACTTTTTTTTAAAAAGAAGGAACGAGGGTGGCCACTTTTTTTTCTTTTTTTTTCTCAGAACACTTTTTGTGTGTTTTTATTTGGATACAAATTTAGGCAGTTCACAAACACTAAATGAAATGCATCCTCTGCAAAAACAAAAAAAAAAACAAAAAAAAATCATTGTAAAACAAATCACAAATGTAAAGGAACAGGGATACAGCGATGTTGTTTTTATTTATTTATTTATTTATTTATTTTCCATAAAGATCACTCTGTTAAAAGGAACATGTAGATCATTTCATGGTATAGTATGTGCATTATATATGGAGCGGTGAGAGAAGCGTGAGGTTCATTATCAGCTGTCAAATGTGCACACCGACTGCACCCGGCACATCCCAACAGCGTGGGGGGTGGAGGAAGACTGCGTGAAGATAGCTGGCAAAGGTTTTCCCATAGTGTGACCATCTATGAACCTCATTGTGGGCTTGCTGCAAGAAATACCAAAAGTCGAGTCGCGACTTGGCAGCATCCCCATAGAGGTACGCGATCGTCCAACCTTTGACCCAGATGATCGAGTGTGATTTAGTCGCCGGAAAGTAGTCACTCTCCGGATGTAAGAAGGAAGCAGGTGTAATATGTTGCGGGGTCACACGGAGGTAGCAAGCCACCATCTGTCTTCCTAGGAGCCATACGTCCTCCACCGCGATACAAGTTAAGCGGTGATGGTCGTCATCCACTTGGCGACATTTCGGGCATAGTGGAGTGTCCACTAGTCCAATTGCATAGAGTCGTTCGTTGGTGTTGAACTTGCCACAGGTGACAGAGAACCACAGTGCCCGAACGAAGGTAGGAAGGAATTTTTGGTGCACATGTCTCCAAATCTTCGGCCAATGCAACTTGGGGTGTTTGAGTTCAATGACATTACGACTTATCCGTCGTTGCAGCCAAACATAAAAATCCTTCGCGCATGGTGGTCTCGTGCGCGGAAGCTCGTCTCTGACATAACTAAGTTCCACGATAAATGTTGATACATGCGCAAAATGTGGCGTAATGTTGCCCACCGCTACCGGAGGTGTGAGGGACGCTGGAACTAGGAGATCCAGTAGGCGGGATGTAAGGGAATCACGCCCGCTACGCCATTGCTTGTACATCGTGGCTAGAAGGAGCGCCGTCGCTCGGCAGTGAACATTCGTAAGTCCGAGTCCCCCCTTGTCCGTAGGGAGCGTGAGCGTTTCGTATCGCACCTTGAGGGGCGATCCAATCATCACAAAATAGCCTAGTGCTGATTGAAGTCGACGTCCGAGCGTGAGTGGTAGGGGCAGGATCTGCGAAATATGCACCATTCGAGAAACCACGTAAGTGTTCAGATATTCGACTCGCTGCAAAGAATCAAGGCGCCGTAGGAGATGTTGTCGGACCATGGTACGTGTTGTCTGTAAAATACGTCGGTAGTTAACTGCCACAGTATGTTTTACAGGTGAGGTAAAGTCTATGCCGAGATAGCGGAATCGTTGCACATAAGGAAACGGACTGATTTCTTCTGGCGTAAGGCCCCTTCCAACCGGCATTGCTGCCGATTTGTTCATGTTCACTGCACTACCCGCCGTCACACTGTGGTCCAACAACAGTTCAAGGACCGTCTTCACCTCTTCTTCAGAAAGAACGAGCAGCAGGAGGTCGTCCGCATAGGCACGACATTTGAAGGAGTAGCCCCGCAGTTCCATCCCAGAAAGAGAATTTGTTAGCCTCCCAATTAATGGTTCCAACGCTATCGCGAACAGCAGCATCGAAAGAGGGCAGCCCTGGCTATTGGTTCATCGAATTTGAATGGGCCCTGCTATACGCCCATTAACCTGTACCAAGGATTGTGCGCCCCCATAAATCCTTCTAATGAGACCAGTAAAACGGTCTGGAAATCCCATTTGTTCCAGTACAGCGTACAGATAGTTGTGGCGCACCTTATCAAAAGCACTGTCAAAATCAACCGCCACCATCGCCGCTTTAAGCCGGCACTCCTCCGCCAGCGCTATCACATCACGGCATTCGCCAGTAGCTGTTTGCACATTCACCGATCCACCCGGTGTCGTCTGTTCTGGAGAGAGAACGCTACGAATTAACATACGACATCGGGACGCTAGCAACCGTGCAAAGATCTTATAGTCGGCATTAAGCAGGGTGATGGGGCGATAATGTGTGACCGTAATTCCTGGCTTCGGTTTATGTACTGGCATCAACAGGCCTTCCATAAAAGCCGGTGGAATAGGCGCATCGGAATTTAACATCTCGTTGTACATTTCCGTCCGTCGCGGTGCCATTTCGCTGCGAAATTCTCGATAAAATTCAGCAGGAAGTCCATCAATGCCTGGGGACCGATTCAACGCACCCTTTGCAATCGCATCATGTACTTCCTCACAGCTAATGGCTTCCAGTAAGGTTCCCGCGGCTTCCACCGTCAGTGTACGGGAGACGTACGTGGCTATACGTTCGAGGTCATCGACAGGGGCTGCTTCTTCCCGATAGATGTGTTGGTAATGGTCGACGAATGCAGAGACAATGTCCGCTTGACGCGTCACTCTTCGGTCTTCGCGGGTAATTAATTCCCGTACCAAAACGCGTCGTCGGTGCTTTCGTTCATTCACGACGTGGTGCATGGAAGGAATCTCGTGCATTATCGTATCGTGACATCTGGCGCGCACCATGGTTCCCTGAAGATGTTTCCGAGCTAAAGCCACTAGTTTAGCTTTTATCCTTTTGCGTTCGATCCAGACGTCCTGTCCCGGCGGACCATCGTCCAGGTCGCGCAGCGCTGCAAAATAAAAGTCGGTCGTACGGCGGCGCCATTCTGCCATCTCCCTGCTATATGAGATGAACGTACGGCGAAGCGCCGGTTTAGCATAAGTCAGCCACCAATCAAGCTTCGTCGCATACCTTCCAACCCTTCGCTCGCACATCGTCCATGGCTCAAGGATCCGGTGACGGCATTCAGGATCATGTAGATGTTGAATGTTTAATTTCCACGGGGCCTTACTGTTCCACACCTCTCTACGGGGAAGAAGCACCGTACAGATGCAAGCGCTGTGATCGGAAAATGCCAATGGCCAGCGTTCCGCGTCCTGGACATGATTTGCATGAGCGCGTGAGATATAAATGTGATCTAACCTGCTCGCCGAATGACTTGTCACATAGGTGTATCCGGGTGCATCTCCATGTCGTAATTCCCACGTGTCACTAAGTACAAGGTCGTTGACAACGATTCGCAACTCTTGGCTGATGTTTGCTTGCGGCCATTGGTCTTTCTGGCTGAGAACACAGTTGAAATCTCCACCAATTATTACACATTCATAACGTCCATGGAAAGTGGGGCAATGTCTTCTGCATAAAATCGCGCCCTTCCCGCCGCCGATTGTTTCCCGACGGTGCATAAAGATCGATGATGCGTGTCCCAAACGTCGTGAAAGCCATTCCCCTGGCCGACGGAAGGTAACACACGTTTTCCACTGGGAAGCCATCTCGCACGTAAACTGCCACCCCACTCCCATTGTGATCTGCATGTGACGAATAGGATTGATAGCCTGCGATGTATGGGAGTGCAGCTATGTGGACTTCCTGCAGCAAAGCAATATCCACATCAGATGCCCAAATCGT
Organism: Schistocerca cancellata; assembly: GCF_023864275.1. Lineage (NCBI taxonomy): Eukaryota > Metazoa > Arthropoda > Insecta > Orthoptera > Acrididae > Schistocerca > Schistocerca cancellata. Next base: position 599,500,734 of record NC_064630.1, read on the forward strand.
TTCCTTCAGTAGGTGTATTTTGGCCGGTGAACGCACGTCATCTATATTTAATGTCGCAACACGGTTCGCATGGCGTTGAATCCCACTCTGTCGATGCGCAACACCATCTCCCTGCATCGGCGATGTGGGCTGAGTTATAAGACGTTCTCTCGCCCCTCTCCCTACACCTTCAGCAATTATTAGGCCGTCTTCGTGAGTGCCGGCTGCCTCTGTATGACGTCCGGTGCCTCCTCAATATCGTCATACCACATCTTTGCAGGCAGTGATATATTCGTGTCCATTGCCACAGCATCTGTGTCTGGAGAGCCAACTGGTTGTGATTCCTCTTCAGCATCACGACGTCCCGGTACCGTCAATGTGACAGACCGCTGCGGGTCTGATCGAACAGTTTCCATTGCCTCATCCTGTTTCGTAGAGGCTGTTGTGTCGTCTTGGTCCACAGGCACATCGTCGTCGGGGCAAGGGGAGTCATCCCTAGGAGATGTCGTGCGACGACGCCGTTTCCTCCTTTTCGGGGAACGTTGTTTGCGTGATCTTCCTTCCGTGTCCTCAGATTGTAGGGAATCACGGCTGCCCGACAGAAAAGCATCCGTAGGAACAGGAAGTGTTTCGAGTCCCATCGTTGTACTTGGCGGGAGTTCGGCCGAAACTGATGTTGTCGTCACAGAGTGCGTTCCAGACGGAACAGCATCCGTAGTGGCTGGAACTGCTTCGTGTACTATAGGTGTGCTTGGTGTGAGTTCGGTCTCATCTAATATCGCCGTAGATTGTATGCTCGATGGAGCAGCATCCTCTGTCATCCCGACGTCTGCTACAAGGTTTCGGAGAGTGCCATCTTGATCTTCCACCAGGGCTGTGTCTTTTCGGTCATCAGCGGACGCAGTGAGGGCTTTGGCATAAGTGATCGGTAGTACTGACATCGCCGGCGACGGCTCCCGCACATCTGAAGGCAGTTGCGTAATCCGCCGTTGCATACAGTTCGACCTGAGGTGTCCCTCCTGGCCACAGCCAGAACATGTACGTGGTTGACCATCGTAAATCACCACCGCCCGACAACCACCAATTGTCAGATAGGACGGTACATGCTTCTGAAGATCAATAGTGATATGTCGCACTCCGTTAAGAACTGGGTACGTGGCGAATTGTGTCCAGCGTTCTGCTGTGTGACCATGTACCGTGCCGTATGGCTTAAAAGCCTCGATAACTTCGTCAGCCGGGAGCTCAAATGGCAGCTCAAAAACACGTATTGTCCGTACACCCAGACCAGCATGTTCTACAGTTACCGTGCCGACATTCCCGTCACTATGGCAAAATCGGAGACCTGCTTTTGTCGCCTGTAGAATTCTCTCACACGCCGCGTCATTTACCATCTTAACATACACCGTGGGACTAACGATGGACAGATGAATTCCGACAATATAGTTTGGCGGTATCTTGACGTCCTCTCGAATAAATCGTTCCACTGCTAAAGCCTTTGGTCGTTCGTAGTCTTTGCAGAAATTGAATCGTAATGTAGTTTTCCTGTACTTGTTCGCCATGATCGTTGTTACTAGCCCGCGCGCAGACTAAGTCCGCAAGTAAACAAACACTCGCACACGCCGCACAGGCGGAAGTATCGGACCTCCGCTTCGCACGGCCGCTAGCGCCGAACTATGATTAGGATAACACAACACCCGGCTCTTGAGCGGAGAAAATCTCTGACACAGCCGAGAATCGAACCCGGGCCCTTAGGATTGACATTCTGTCGCGCTGACCACTCAGCTACCGAGAGCGGATATCTCGGATGATGACACGCGTACAGCTCCGAGGATTCTAACGCCTGACATGTGTTGAAGCAAGATTACCGCTTCATAATGGTCTTAAGGGCAAAACTTCAATCGTGACATAAATAATCAATGGCGAATACGGTACCTTTTAAAAGTTCTACGTGGCTGTGAGCTCCCACCGTCAGAAGTTAACCTGCTGTCTGTGTGCTTGGGTTTATGCGATTAAGCTACATATATGCGAATAGGGTTTGTCTTTAAGTATAAAGCAGAGCTATATTGAGCCGGCCGGTGTGGCCTAGCGGTACTAGGTTCTTCAGTCTGGAACCGCGTGACCGCTACTCTCGCAGGTTCGAATCCTGCCCCCGGCATGGATGTGTGTGATGTCCTTAGTTTACTTAGGTTGAAGTATTTCTAAGTTTTAGGGGACTGATGACCTCAGATGTTAAGTCCCAAAGCGCTCAGAGCCACATTTAAGATCTATATTGTATTATCGGTTAGTTTCAATTGCATAAAATTAATTTGAAAATTTAAAAAAAATGGTTCAAATGGCTCTGAGCACTATGGGACTTAACATCTATGGTCATCAGTCCCCTAGAACTTAGAACTACTTAAAACTAACTAACCTAAGGACATCACACAACACCCAGTCATCACGAGGCAGAGAAAATCTCTGACCCCGCCGGGAATCGAACCCGTGAACCCGGCGTGGGAAGCGAGAACGCCACCGCACGACCACGAGCTGCGGACTTGAAAATTAAAACATCTTATACTGTGATACTAAATGTTCCTGATGAATCGGTTTTCAGAATGAAGAGAATAAGTTTTCGGTGAGTTGTAACTCAGACCAGGCTTGCAGGGCAGTATTAATATTAATAGAGATAGTAATTATGGGTCTAGAACAGCATATAAATAGTTAATACACCCAATGTCCCTTTGTCAACATAACGGAAAGAATATTTCATACGTATGAGTACAAACTACGCATTTCAGAGTAGCCGCTTCAAAAATAATGGCGAAAAAGCAATGCTGTAACTGTACTGAGCGAAACGTGTGAGAAATGCGATAGTGTCAAATTGCAGTTGCTGCTCTCACGGTTACGTGGTAACCACAATTTGCTGAAGACTAGTTTCGTTGCTCTTACCTCCACTCTGAGACAAAACTTGCTTGTCTCGGGGTCTAAACGTTGCCCTGATATTCAGTCTGTGGCGTATTTACGTAAATTGAAAACCGGAACAGGTGCTTTGCAGACGTAACGGCTGGCTGTGTGTGTCACGTTGTTCCATGTGCCCACCCATCAGGCGCGACGTAGTTCTATCGACAAACGGTCGTCTGCGGAAGCGTGAGGTGCGCATATTGGGCCAATCAGAAGATTCCCTCTCTCCCTCTCTCTCTCTCTCTCTCTCTCTCTCTCTCTCTCTCTCCACTGGCGCCCAAGTCGGCAGCGGCAGAGGTAGCTCCAGCAACGCGCCCCACACAAAGAATTGCGTCGAGGCTCGGGGCGCTAGACACCTACAGTCTTGGAAAGCAAGTTATTGCGAGAACTAACGAGACTGAAGCCGAAGGAGTGCTGTTGCGCGTAGCTACATTCACAAAGGTGTCTCTTTTAGAGGTGAGAGTAGGAAACTGCTGGAGCTTGCGTTCCGTCCTCTGACTCCCTTTCCCAATTAACGCTTTCTGTAGCTATTTAGAAATAATTTTAATGGGTCGAAAGTATACAAAGACTACTGGGAGACCCAACACGACAGAACCAGGTCATTGCAAGTAAATGGAATAGACGCACAGCGAGAACTGTTTCAGAAGGAGATGCCAAACAACTGGGTTAAAATAACAGTCTAGATGCAAATAATATTTCATTAATGACCGGTTTTGACTTAATTTAGAAATCGTCTTCAGAAAATGAGCACTATAAGAGCCAAAATATCAGACTTACAGAAGGTTTGGTATGGCTTCAGAGGAAAGTAAATTTTAATATTGATGTATGAAATTGCTCTTAAGACCAGGGTTGGCCTATTTTTATTATCATCAGTCTGCTGATAACACTGTGTATACACTTTCTTAGCAACCCAAGTCATAAGTAGTCCACTCAGAACTCTTTAACCATCAACTACCTATCGTTAGCCACGCGGGATTAGCCGAGCGGTCTGAGGCGCTGCAGTAATGGACTGTGCGGCTGGTCCCGGCGGAGGTTCGAGTCCTCCCTCGGGCATGGGTGTGTGTGTTTGTCCTTAGGTTAATTTAGGTTAAGTAGTGTGTAAACTTAGGGAGTGATGACCTTAGCAGTTAAGTCCCACAAGATTTCACACACATTTTTGAACCTATCGTTACCATGGTTTCAGTTGGCGTCCCCGTCTGTATTTCTCTGTTTATCTAGCTGCCATTTTCGTCACCATCACTCCGTGGCAATATCATCTTCTCTAGTACTTACTGCTATCACTCGAGGGTATTATGCAACAGTTGTACACTGATCTCTTAATATTTGTATTATCTTTTCGCTTAATAAATGACTTGTCATCGTATTATGCACAAAGTAACCCCAGTACATAAAGACATTCTACTGATATTCTCTCTTTACCACCTGCACGCCGCCATGTAGTAACTATGTTTTTCAGTTTTCCAGAAACCTGCTTAGTGGCTTTTCAAAGACATCGACTTGTACCGTTACCATGATTATAGTAGGCATTCCTGTACTTCTCTCACTTATTAGCTGCCGTCTTGGTCTCTGTGTTACCTTGACAACTGCGTCACTTCGTGCAGACATTAGAGGGCTTGCGTAGAAGTTTCGTGGTCATTATTCCAGTATTTTCATAATTTTATTCAATTATTTGCGACTTGTATGTCACGTTATGCTAGCATTACGGAAACTATGGGTCAGAAATTATTAACCCTAGAGTAAAAAAGTGCTAATCCCGAGACATAAATAACAAGGTGGGGTAATAATTTACACCACGTTTTTCTGAATTATTTGTTTCACAAAAGAGGTTCTGGAATAACATAACACAATATGAAACATTTATTACAAAGTATAGTTATGTTTTATAATATGACAAAGCAAATCATAACTATAATATCAATGCATTTTATTGTATCATGGTTGTCATATACAGAAATATGACACTGCACTTATCTATTGCATTCAGTTACCCTTTGTGTTATGACATTGCAAAACACAATAGAATAATTCAAAAGGCAAAAGAATCATTGAAGGAAATAAAATGTAAACTGGTAAAAAGTATAAAGCTAACAACTTCGAAAAAATAATTCTTCCTGTGAAAGGAAACACAGATTTTATGAATTATTTTCAAAATTTGATAATATTTTGAATATACTAAACATTTTCAAACTAAACTGTTATGGCAACTTTGACAAATATTTTTCCGATGGTCCTTGCACACTGGTTTCGAACAGACATAGCAGCCAGAGGAACTTTTCCGGTCTGCAAAGAAAGCATCGTCCACTTTTTTTGAGATCGTTTCTGGTTGTGCTGCTGTTCTTGGAATATCGCTTGGAATATCGCTCCCAAAAATGTGTCAAAATCTGTTCCATGGTTATGCGAAGCTCTTTGGGTACATTTTTTCTTGTGCTTCTGTTCTTCATTTCTGCTTCAACCAGCCCGAATGCCAATGACGAGAAAATTGCTTCGGCTGTTTGTGCCGCCATTATCCTTATACAAGACATAGGCCTTTATTCCTGATGCATCTAAAAGCCCATACATGTATCACATTGTCCAGCGCCTGGTTTTTCGTGCTGTGGTCTTGTTGTGGCATAGTAAATCAAATACATCGACTCCCCCTTTGTTATCATTGTAGATAAGAACTATGTTCTATTTCTTTGCCTTACCATCTATTTCACCTATCTCATGCATCTTTAACAAAAGTATAACGTTTTTATTTTTCTTTGGAATGTATGACTCCAACATTTCTTCTCTCCTGTAAATGAAAACAGGTGAAGAAACTGGCCTATTCTTGGTTTGAAGCATGGATTCATGTATTTCTGGTTTATTCTTGCGTAAGGTGCCAACCATTGTCAACTTTTTGTCAACCAGTTTGTCGGTTACTTCACAAGAAGCAAACCAGTTGTCCATTGTAATGTTCCAGTTGGTTCCATATACAGGTTCACATAATTTAATCACATAATATGTAGGAACTGAAACACATTTATACCTAGTCTCTTTCCCCAAATATAGAATTCCTGCATAAAAATAATATGTCTTCGCGTCACATAATGAAATTATCTTTAGCCCATATTTGTCCTGCTTGCTTGACAGATACATTTTGAATGGGCATCTGCCTCGGAAGCTAAGGAGTGTCTAGTCAATGGTTAGGAGGGCAGAGGGAGTGTCCAATTCTTGACTATGTTTGACAAACATACACCATAAATCACGAAATGCAGCGAACTTGTCTGCCGTTCTTCTTTGCAATCTGGTATGTTGGTCATCAAATCTCAGATTATTGATCAAAAACTAGAATCGGTTTTTCAAAATAACTCCTCGGAAAAATGGGGACCCGTATACTACAGACCACGCATCAGTACAATTCAGATGCGCATTTTTTAGAGCTCCACTCATAAAAAGTATACCAAATATAGCTTTTATTTCGTTTTGGTTGGTATCTCCAATATACCACTGCGGTGATGTAAATTTTTCCCTTGAATTAGCAATTTTTTGGTTTGTGTACGTAACAATTAGTGAAAACATGTCACTAGTAAACAACAGTTCAAATAATTTCAGGGGAGACTTTTCGTTTATTGCCTTGCCTAGTGCACCAAGTGCATGTACCACTATATTCTTTGTTGGCACTCTCGACGCTTTTTTGTGGATGGGACGTGTGTTCCAACAATACCCATTTCTGCCATATAAAATTTTCTTTACTTGGCTGTCTCCTTCGTCTGATGAATCAACCTCAAATGGCGGTACATCGAATTCGTCGTCCTCCTGGTCGTCTGTGATATGACCGTCTTCAGGTTCACTCACATCTTCGCCTGATTCACTGTAATATATATTTTCATGAGAAGAAATTTTCTACGCCTGCAAAAGAAGGTACCACCTTATTTTTATAAACAAAAAAATTTAACGTAAATAACAAGGTGGGGTGATTTTTTACCCCGAACGCAAAATTTCACACTTTACCTGTTAAAGGAGCGTGGAAAATAAAGCCGTAGAGATTATAGCCTCCTCAACGTGAACAAGAATACTGACTGGAAAGGTAAACAGTGACTCCTGTCCGAGAAGCCAGTGGTACCAACATAGGATAAAAATTATATCGACTTGGGTAATTTTTTGGCCCCCCATTGTTTTTCTTGGGTTAGAACGGCGTCTTTGTAATTCATACCAATGCCAGTAGGTGGCACTTCATCTTCTTTAGATCTGTAAGATCACTAATTTTAACACAAAAAAGGCTACATGTCTGATAATGTGTAGGTATTTACCTGCTTATATAGTTCTACATAGTTTGCGAAAACTATTTTGCAAATTCCATGTAGCACTAATATGCCATATTTTGTGAAACCTTTGCCATTGGGTGGTTGTGACGTAATCCGTTTCCGGCTCGGAATTTGCCCTCTGTTTAACCCGTCGCTCTGCAGCCATCAGTCAGCAGGGCACGATTGCGTAGCCATGTGAGCATCCAAGGAGCCACAAGCAGCAGCCAGATGGGTAAATGTTACATCGCTATTTCGTTGGTCTCTTCCCTCACGAAACCTTCTGCAGTTCTGCAATTATTGTTCTTTCAGTGCTCGTTTTCTGAAGATAACTTCTACATGTAGTCGAAACAGGTAATTAATAAAATATTACTGCGATCTAGACAGTTGTTTTAACCCAGCCGTATCATCACCAGTTCGCTGATACTCCTCTGGACGATGTTGTCATACCAAACACACTAACATGGTGGCTTCGAGCACAAAAGATAGCTTTTTTATGGGCCATCACCTTTTCGTTGCAGACTGCGATGATCTACTTTTCAGCACACGATTGCAATTTCGGCATTGCCATGTGGTAAAACTGCACCTTAGCGTAAGTCAAAGGTTTCCAGTCATTTTACAAACATCGGGATACAAGCGAATGCGCTATGTTAAGTACTTGCAACGGTTTAAGTGCGGAAACTCCAAACAGATACTTCTACGAAGGTTGAATTAAAAGTAATGCATCCACATTCGTTAACTGGGTTTGGATGGGATTATTTTTAAAAAATCAAACCCAGAAATAATCCTTAGAATGAGATCTTTAATTACCAATATTCACTTGTCAACATAATCACCAGCCAATTGGATACATTTCTGCCAACGATGAACAAGTTTAGTGAAGCCGTCACGGAAGAAGTCGACACTCTGTTAGCGCAACCACAGTCTCACAGTTCACTCAACGTCTTCATCAGAATCAAAATGATGTCCCCGCAGATCGTCTTTCTTTACTGAGAAAAGATGGAAGTCAGATGGTGCTATAGCGAGATTAGTTCCTGGAAAATTTGAAGTCTGTGCGCTTTAATTCCAGGAGTCAGCATTTGGGGTACAGATCGTGCACAGATCTTCCAACAGCCAAGCAAAGCAATAATGTGACTCACACGTTCTTGTGGAAACGCCGACTGTGCTCGCAAATCACCAAAACTGCTTTCATTCTCTGATGAATCTCCTTTGGGGTCACACCTTTTACTGTCAAGAATTCAATGACTGCACGTTGCTTAGATTGCGTTGACCGACAGTCTGCGCAGGGTTCCGTACTTCACACTGTAACAACACAACCGTTCAATGCTAAGGCTTCCCTCCAACTGGAGCTGTAGAGAAGAGGCTACGGAACAAGCCAGTACCTGCCGCACACCAATGCTGCTAACTGTTGAAGAGTTACGAAGGTGGAGGCATTACTTTTCAGTAAACCCTCGTAAATGAAATATAGCAGTCAACGGCGAAGAGATTATGTAACATGTTCACCTCAATTTTTATCGACAAGTATCCTGTCTCATCGATAACGGGCCCATTTGAGCAATTTTATCTTTGCTACCTTCTCATTTTCAGTTGTCTTGCGTCGGAATGCCATTTTTTATTTATTTTATTCACTTTAAACCGTTTCCGCGTACTGAATTCACATAATAAAGAATTTTACGTGCTACATTTAGCTCGATTTCAAACCGTTTCATCTCGAAAACATACACAGATTGTTACATAAAAATTTTCGTTTTGACTTTATAGTGTTATCTACCTTCCTACAGAAGTGGCGTGCCTCAAAAACCTCCCACAAAAACGTGTTTTCTGGAAGTCAAATGCAAACAAGCCAAGATGTTTTCAAGAAATTGAAACCTACAACAGTGGACCAAATTTGGACCATAAGTCTAGCTCCAGTCGGAGTTATTTAAGGGTGACTGTTTATGCAGATAAAAACCAAAGGAGGGTGACTGGTTTTGCACATAAAACCAGAACGGTGCACATACAAATGGTGCCATTAGCTGAACATTAATGTCAGCCCAATTAAAATCATTTGCAGAAGGAACTAATAGATTCGTCCATTTGCCTGGGTGCCAGCTGCGGTTCGTCGTTCAAACTGCGTTCGAACTTCGTGCGAACAGCTTTACAAGTGGCCACTGGTCCAGGCTCAACTGAAAACTTTTTACGCCATGTTCCTAGCTCAAATAAGAACCGAACACCAACACCCCTCCCAAAACGCGATTCTGCCCGCGGTCTTTTCAGACATACTTGTTACACTAGTTAGTTACATGACCATGAGTACCACTGCACTGTCATAGAACATAATACTCAGTTCGAATTGTACCAGTTCTGGGGCAAGTCGTTCATCTCTCAAGATACATCTAAGAGAAAGGACCTTTCTCACGATTTTTAGCAAGCTAGCGTCCGTATTGCCTCCAACTGTTCGATTTCGAACTTTATCAATAAGCGATCGCCAAATATCCCACCACATGCCAGGATTCTTCCTCTTATTGCAGAACAATGATATTTTATTATTTACTTACATTTTCGTGCATTAGGGGACTATCTGTTCTTTTTTAATATTTTAGTTACCAAATCAGGTATCTCACTGTGTTACAATTTAAGAACTCGCGATTTCGCCCAGGGTCTACTCCCACAGTTTCGCTGCCCTTTTCATAAAATAAACCTCCTTTCGAGGGGTGGGAGGAACTCCCTTTTGGGTAGCTCAGATGGTAGAGCACTTGCCCGCGAAAGGCAAAGGTCCCGTGTTCGAGTCTCGGTCCGGCACACAGTTTTAATCTGCTAGGAAGTTTTATATTATTTATGTTTGAGTCTTAGAGTAGCTTTCTACAGTCGTCTCTTGAATCCAAGAGGTTTGTCATTTGACACGTCTGGCAGTTACTGACAACTGCAAGTCAGTAACAAATTGAGAAGAATAACGGTTTGTAGTCCTTGCTTTGCGCAAAAGGAACCATTTGGGTGCCTTAAACAATGTTCCACCTAGCCCCTTTTCCTTGTACGCACCAATTTTTGCTTTTTCATCCTATGATAACTGTTTTCTGCGTGGCAATGTCACAATCTTGGTTTATGTACACAACACCTACTGTCGCTAACAGTGTTGGTTTCCTGTCTACAGTAAAGGCACATACGCACACACTTACACCACACAAAGCCGCCTCCTTTTATATTGAGTTCCACCTTTTACTACCCGAATCGTTGATGTCTTGTTGTGTACTGTACCGATGCCATTTGACTGTATTTTTCAGTATGCTGGCTATACTACTATTGCATGTACACTATGCACTGCTGTTTCGGTCAACAATGTTAATTTTCTCTTGCTGCTCAGGACAACAGTGTGACATGAAGAGCCATCACATGTGCGTCCTGAAGGACTATAAATGGGGGATATCGTATAATTTTTCGACTGAGATTGACGAATGGGTACTATAGTGTATCGGACTTATTATAGCTTATGTCCTCGAGGACTCCCTTCTGCTAGGCGTTTTTGTGTTAGCATTTTTAAAGGGATTTCATTTCGTATTTTAACTGTTTTTTAAATCTCCAACACCTCGTGATCATCACCATAGTAAAGAAGGCTCCAGACTCTTGTATTTCAGGTCTAGAATGGTACACGTTTGACAGCCAAAGCCTACTGTCGTACATGAATCTTTTTCCGAGCAACATTTCTCCTACACTGACGGAAAAAAGCGCAACACCAAAAAAGCAATGGAGAGTAATAAAATTTCAGGGATACGATTCTCTAGGTAATATATTTAATTAACATTGCGAGATCACAGGTTAATGTGAACTCGAGATAAGTCGCTGCAAATGTGAAATTCTGGCACATTAATAACCGGTGTAAACGCGAGAATGTTGAATGCAAGCATACAAACGTGCATGCATTGTGTTGTACGGATGCCGGATGTCAGTTTGTGGAATGGAATTCCTTGCCTGTTGTACTTCATCGTTCGATATGGGAACGGTTAATACTGTTTATGGGTAACGCTGGAGTTGTTGCGCGATGCTGCCCCATACGAGCTGTACTGGAGGCAGATATGGTGATCGAGCAGGCCAAGGCAACATGTCGACACACTGTAGAGCATGTTGGCTTACAACAGCGGTATGTGGGCGAACGTTACACAGTTGGGAAAGATCCTCCGCCTCCCCGCCTCGCCCCCTCCCCTTCCCCGTCAGATTGCTGTTCTTGAAGGACTGTACAACAGGTCGAATCTGACAAAAATTTTGAAGTCAGGGTTGTTCAGATAACCTTAAAACTCCTCCTGCTACCATCGAACTCGTACCCCATATCATAGCCCCTGGTGTAGGTCCATTGCGTCTAGCAAGCAGACAGGTTGGTTGTGGCCCTCAACTGGCCCCCTTCTAACCAAGAGAAGGCCGTCAGTGGCACCAATGTAGCACCAGCTTCCATCAGAAAACGAAACAGGCCTTGCCCCTGCCCTCCAAAGAGCTCTCGTTTGACACATCTGAAGCCGCAAATGGCTTTGGTTTAGGATCAGCAGAATGCACGCTATGGTGGTGTGTGGTTCGGATCTGTCCTTGAAGTAACTGATTTGTAAGAGTTCATTGTGTCACTGTCGTGCCAACTGCTGCTCAAATTGCTGTCGCTGATGCAGTACAATGCGCGAGGCGCTTACGCCGAAAACTATGCTCTTCGGTAGTGCCAAGTAGCCAGCGGAGCCCAGGTCTTCTTGCAACCGTACATTCTCGTGACCACAGCTGCCTTTAGCCATTGTCAGTGGCCAAATTCCTGCCAAGTCTGTAAGGTTATGCTTAAGTGGTTCCGTATTCTATGACTGAACACAACTGTGTAAGCTGTAATGACGTGGCTTAATATTGCAATTTTGTCACGGAATTACACACTTTAACACAGTTTACAATGTGACAATGTTGATGCAATTGCCAAAATAACGCATCTCGGCCTCTGAAAGTGAATTAATCCTAAACGCTCTGCCTCGGGTATGTATGTGTGTAATGTCCTTAGGTTAGTTAGGTTTAAGTCGTTCTAAGTTCTAGGGGACTGATGACCTCAGCTGTTAAGTCCCACAGTGCTCAGAGCCATTTGAACCATTTTGAACTAATCCTAAACACAACAGTATTAAATTGTAACTCTCAGAAACTTAAATAATCCTAAACACAACACTATTAAATTTTAACTAGAAGTTTCTTTACAAAATTATTCATACAATTATGTTATGATGTTGGCCAGTACTATGATAAATCATCCGATTCTTGTTAAAAGTTTGGTACTATTTTTTAGGATGACAATCAAGTCCATGGAGGATGGTTAGTTTTGTAAGAAGTCGAGCCAAAGATTACCCAAGGTCGCTCGAGTTTACAGTGGATGCAAGCTGGTGAACCAACAAGTTTACGCCTCTGCATGCAGTATTTACCTTAGCTCTGATGAGTTGTCGTCCACATGGCTGCTCTCGCCCACTGGAATTCGTATAAAATCTAATTAAGCCTTTCCAGCAGAAACTCTCCTTACATTTCTCGATATGTAAGAAACCATGAACTCATCCCTAGACTCAGACTATGGCGATATATACGCACATGGCTGGAGCAGTGCGCATATTATAATTCCCTCTCAGTTCTCGCAAGAACAATTAACTAATTGGCTGGTTCGTTTCTCCACAGTTGGAGCTCAACGACGCTACAGCTAATTTCCAGCTGGAGGTCAGCCGCTGTGAATGCAGTGTTCACACAAATTTCTCCTCTATGTCGTACCAAGCGTTATGCGCTCCATTCTGCGTTTGACGACAGTTCAGAGAAGAGTCCTCTCACAATTTCCGTCTTGTCTTCCTTGTAGCCGAGCTCTCTCTCCACCTGGGTTTCTTCGTTCTCTTCGTCACAGCTTTTTTCGACCAATAGGAGCGTTCCTCTTATTTTGTGGAAACTCTCTCTACCAATCGCGAGGGTCCGGCCATTGAACTGCATTGGAATCTCGACATGTGTCTATCACGTATGTACCACTTGCAGTTCACGTAATCGAATGCATCACTGGTTTTGCTCGTGTCCCTTTGGCATTCTGAAACGTAGTTTTCTAAAGCTTCTTTCTGTCCTACTTGTGGTGGCCCTGTTCCCTGTTACTCGTCCTGCAATATGCGTCACCCGTCTGGTCACCTACCCACTGCAGGAGCCCCCCCCCCCCCTCCCCCCGCCCCATTAAGATCTTTCTGTGGTGCCTCCTGGGGTGCGGCCTCTGCGTCTGCCCTTGCTGGCTCCCACACAAAACGTTTCCTCTCGCTGATTATTTCACCTTCTGCTCATTGACATGCACTATTATAGGAGCAGTGTGTTAATACCGTCGATCGAGTATCATCTCTTTTTCATTACATACTTATAGGTAAATCTGCTCACTATCGCAAAGTAAGTTAGCTGTCATATTCACCTTCCCGTTACCACGTATGAACGCTTGTGTAAGGTGCGCAATTAACCTTCATTTATTCTGCCACCTTACAAGTCTTTCTGCAGTCTCGTAGCCCTACTACATGACCCCATTCAAACTCAAGGGGGTGTCGATAATAGAGCTACAAGCGTTCTTTATTAGCATCAAGTGATGATGTGCAGTCTCAACGAGAACTCTCACGATCGTCACAGCGTGTATTTCAAGCGAACCTGATTTACATGCTCATCGTGGCTTTACTAGCGCTACCCTTATGCGACTGGCGTAAAATCTGAATAGACACTATCTTTCAGATATGGAAACATGGCTACTAGCTTTTATTTATGTTGCACAACTCCTTCTTGCTCCGATTTCTTTCCGCCAGTGTATTTAGAAACTCGCACCTTTATCCCAGTTATAGCAATTATAGGTTACAGACAACTATAACTTTGTCATAGGTTATGGCATCAGTATAAATAACCACGGAAGTTCTAAATTAGCTATTCGTTTCAATATGTCCGGAAATCTTTGCCTTTTACAGCAACTAACTGGAGTTCATGCCTCTCTGTAATCTTTCACCTATTAAGCAACTGAAACTGTTACAACGTCAACGACACTGGTAACACTATTTCAATGTAGTCCCCCAAACTGCTCTTTCTCAAAGCATCGACAGTAGTCTTGATGGCAACAGCTTTTTAATTACCTGTATTTCAGATTACCACAAAAATATTTATACGCAACACAAGATAAAACTTCGTGAATAGAGCAGAAGAAAACCGACGATAAATCCTGTTCAGTGCTGGACACTGAGCCACCTTAAGCTACCTCTGCTCAAACAGAAAAATATTTTTCAAGTGTTCATACAGACACAACAAATGAATCACGTATCTCGCTGTCCAAAACACTGAACCAGTACGAGCACCCGGAGAATCAGGCAGATGCTCATTCCGAAGTCGTGTACTGCAGGCTCGAGAGTAAAACTTGGCCTCCACGGTGTTGGTGCCAAATCAGTTCCACTCTGTAGCTGCTGCTGTACCGCCAGCTGCAGACGGGTCTGGAAACAGAAACGTGTACAAAAAAAAGAAAATTGTAATTGCTGTTTTCGAGCCAAATATTAAAGTTCCATCAGCGTAATGCGTCATGGACGGAGTACTTTTAGCGGGAAAAGCACATTGGTCCGAGTGCTGCTCATTTTTTTCTATCCCTTTGTATTCTTTTTGTTTTGTTTTCATTCCCATTTCGAATGTTATTCCCTTTTGTTACTGCGTTTAAGGCAATAACTGTGTGTACGCTGTTCGCTAAAATTTCGCTATGACGCATGCACGGCTATTAGCGACAATTGATCATTAGCGCTAAAGCGAGGTGCATTTGGTCCGTGCAGTTAGTCTATTACGAGGTGTCACGTCAAATGAAACGGCAAATCGTTCCGTTTTTGACACCGGGTGCGAGATCCAACAATTCATAGTAAAACTGAGTACTGATGATGTGTTAACACCTGGAACGGGTGTAGTGTAACGACGTAAGTACTTTATAAATGACTTTCTTTCGACATATGACCATGTGTAGACTTCGTCACCTACGTCAGTTACAACCCACTTCAAAATTATTTATATTCTTTTTAAATTGTCTCAGAATGGTTCTTGAACGAAACTGTAAAACATCATTTGAGTCGTATGCGCAGAATTACGTCACTCGGGTCAATTGGTTTGCGTAAACTTTTTCAGTTTTTGATGTCGTTTGTGTCTCCTCAGAAATTATATTGATACACGTTATCTGATTTAATCGATATTAGAACCACACATTGGATAAACTTTTGAGATTCAAAGTTGCGATGAACGCTGTCAAAATTCAATAATCTTGTCAAATATATTATTAATCCATTCACATAATCCTTCATAAATAAATCCTCAGAACACGTATTTCAACTTTAGTAGCATCCACTAGTTTATTATCTTCCTACATACAGACGTGAACCTGAGCCTTGACGAGACAAAACTAACATTTTCAATAAGATTAAACTTCCTATGATATCATTGTTGTACAAAACATTACAAATTTTCATTTATTTTATTTTTAGAAGCACGACGCAACAACTCGGTTCCAGGATCTTCTGTTGCTCTTTGGCTGTCGACCCGCGACGTATAGTGGCCAGCAATTTTCTCTCTGGTCCCGGCAGCGAAGATGCTGTCTCCGTTCGTTGCGCCGCCCTCTCCGTACATGAAACATAAAAAAAATGCAAAAACTTTAGACAATTCACAACCATTACAAATATTACAAAAAATACATAAACAAAACTAAATTAAACTTATATTCACCTGCAAACTGGGCTGACACTGGTGGATGGGTGACGCTTCAATTTCGTCCCACTACACAGGGAAACACTCGAAAGGTTCGTTTCGTTCCACGCGAAGTAAACCAAACTCGTGAGGGGTTCTTGCGTCGGATCGTATTTCAGTTCATGGTATGATAGAATGCTTACAAGACAGCGGTAGAACTTTTTCCTTGCTTTTTCAAAAATTCTTTTGTCAGCTATCCCTCTTGCAAAGAACTGAGTGCTCCAAACGTATATTTAGTTGTCTAAAGTCATTATTTCTGTCTGGTGAACGGTATGATTTATTTGATAAATATTCAGTTTTATACGTATTAACTAATTATGATCATTCTTGGGGTATTCCTCCTTTACAAACGAGGCATTATCCTTGAGTGATCATAATTATTCACTATCTCTGGAAATGAATTATATCTTCTCTGTTTTTCAGCCTCGTCAGCTATGCAGGTTATACATTAGTCCTCCGCCGCTTTCTAATGTATGTGAAGCCTGATCTCATGAATAGCAGTAGGGATTTAGAAAAGGTTATCACAAGAGACGGATTCAGGAAGAAGATTTAGGTCTATAAGTAAGAAATATATCGAGCAAATTGGCTAAACTATGTTGAATAGAAGTCCCCCGCGCATTTTTATATCTGTATGTGAAGCCTAATCTAATTTGATATGGTTTTCTGTAGCACGAAGATTTGTACATTAATTTACTGCCGATACTCTAGACAAGTAGTCCAGCCCTCGATACCCATGCAAAACGGGGTTGGTTCGCTAATTTCGAACACAAACAGTAAAACTCCCGCCACTTATTCCTTAAATAATGGAGCTTCATGTATAAAATAGCTATAAATGACTGATTACAAATAAGATAATGTTAAACATCTGACGTTAAGCATTAAGCGAGAAAAAGTTCAGAAAATATATGAGATAACGATTAAAGTTTGCTGAAAGTATCTAAGCGCTCTCATTATAAAACCCTAGATCATTATAGTATAGGTAATTCACGCTTAAATTTAATCAAAAGCTATTTCTTCACGTTACTCAACGTTTACCACTGCTTAACTCTTGAACTATGTGTCCCATCGTGACATAATTTAACAGGTAAATTCAATTGTATATGTGAATATCGCCAGCAAAGTCTCCAGGAAATAGAGTTGGGAGTGAGGAAGTAATAAATTAAAACGTCACGTCTGATAGTGAAGTTTTACAACGTGAATAGAGAAAAAATAATAAGTGTTAAGCCTTTTGACTTACATCATTTTGTGGGTAGTGTCAATGAAAAAAAGGTTTGAAACTTCGTGTACACTGAGGTGAGAAAAGTAATGCGATATCTCTCAGTGTCGTGTCAGACCTATTTTTGTCTGACACAGTGCAGCGAGTTGACGTGGCATGGACCCCACGAGTGGCTGTAAGCCCCCTGCAGAAATATTGAACCATGCTGCCGCTACAGCCGTCCATAACTCAGAAAGTGTTTCCGGTGCAAGTTTTTGTGCACGAATTGACCTCTCCATCACGTTCTATAAATGTTCAATGGGATTCATGTCTGGCGATATGGGTGGCCAAACAACTCTTTCGAGATGTTCGGAATGTTCTTCAAATCAATCGCGAACAATTGCGGCCCAGCGGTGCGGCGCATTATCATCCCCAAATGTTCGATCGTTGTTTGGGAACATGAAGTCCATGAATGGCTGCAAGTGGTCTCCAAATAGCCGAACATAACCATTTCCAGTCAATGGTAAGTTCAGCTGGAGTAGAGGACCCAGTTCATTCCATGAAAAGACAGTCCATACCACTATGGAGCCAAGACCGGCTTTCAATGTGCGTTGTTAACAACTAGAGTCCATGGCTTCGTTGGGTCGCGCCACATCGAACGCTACCATCAGCTCTTACCAACTGAAATCAGGTCTCAACTGACGAGGCCACTGTTTTCCAGTCGTCTAGGGCCGAACCGATATGGTCACAAGCCCTGGAGAGGCGCGGCAGGCGATGTCGTGCTGTTAGAAAAAGCACGTGGGTCGCTCGTCTGCTGCCATAGCCCATTAACGCCAAATTTCACAGCAGTGTCCAGACGGTTAGATTCGTCGTGCGTCCCACGTTTATTTCTGATGTTTTATCACCCCGTGTTAGTAATTACAACTCTATGCAAACGACGCTGTTCTCGGTTGTTAAGTGAAGGACGTCGGCCACTGCATTGACCTTGGTGAGAGGTAATGACTGGAATGCGGTCTTCTCAACACACTCTTCACACTGTGTATCTTGGACTATCGAGTTACCTAAGGATTTCCGAAAAGGACTGACTCACGCGTGTAGCTTGTCCAAATTTTGTTAATTCCCGTTGTGCGGCCATAATCACGTCGGAAACCTTTTCACACGAATTACCTAAATACAAGTGCACTGCCCTTTGCGTACACGATACTAACTCCTTATATATACACTACGGCCATTAAAATTGCTACACCAAGAACAAATGCAGATGATAAACGGGTATTCATTGGACAAACATTTTATACTACAACTGACATTTGATTACATTTTCATGCACTTTGGGCGCATAGATTCTGAGAAATCAGTACCCAGAACAACCACCTCTGGCCGTAATAACGGCCTTGATACGCCTGGGCATTGAGTGAAACAGAGCTTGGATGGCGTGTATAGGTACAGCTGCCCATGCAGCTTAAACACGATACCACAGTTCATCACGAATAGTGACTGGCGTATTGTGAAGAGCCAGTTGCTCGGTAACCATTGACCAGACGTCTTAAATTGGTGAGAGATCTGGAGAATGTGCTGGCCAGGGCAGCAGTCGAACATTTTCTATATCCAGAAAGGCCAGTACAGGACGTGCAATATGCGGTCGTGCATTATCCTGCTGAAATGTAGGGTTTCGCAAGGATCGAATGAAGGGTAGAGCCACGGGTCGTAACACATCTGAAATGTAACGTCCACTGTTCAGAATGCCGTCAATGCGAACAAGAGGTGACCGAGACGTGTAACCAATGGCACCCCATACCATGACGCCGGATGATACGCCAGTATCGCGATGACGAATGCACGCTTCCAATGTGCGTTCACCGCGATAGTGCCAAACACGGGTGCGACCATCATGATGCTGTAAACAGACCCTGGATTCATCCGAAAAAATGACGTTTTCCAATTCCTGCACCCAGGTTCGTCGTTGATTACACCATCGCACGCGCTCCTGTCTGTGATGCAGTGTCATGGGTAACCGCAGCCATGGTCTCCGAGCTGATATCCATGCTGCTGCAAACGTCGTCGAACTGTTCGTGCAGATGGTTGTTGTCTTTCAAACGTCCCCATCTGTTGACTCAGGGATCGAAACGTGGTGGCACGATCCGTTACAGCCATGCGGATAAGATGCCTGTCATCTCGACTGCTAGTGATACGAGGCCGTTGGAATCTAGCACGGCGTTCCGTATTACCCTCCTGAACCCACCAGTTCCATATTCTGCTAACAGTCATTGGATCTCGACCAACGCGGGCAGCAACGTCGAGATACGATAAACCGCAATTGCGATAGGCTACAATCCGACCTTTATCAAAGTCGGAAACGTGACGGTACACATTTCTCCTCCTTACACGAGTCATCACAACAACGTTTCACCAGGCAACGCCGGTCAACTGATGTTTGTGTATGAGAAATAGGTTGGAAACTTTCGTCATGTCAGCAAGTTGTAAGTGTCGGCAGCGGCGCCAAGCTTGTGTGAATGCTCTGAAAAGTTAATCATTTGCATATCACAGCATCTTCTTCCCGTCGGTTAAATTTCGTGTCTGTAGCACGTCATCTTCGTGGTGTAGGAATTTTAATGGCGAGTAGTGTATATACAGGGTTATTACAAATGATTGAAGCGATTTCACAGCTCTACAATAACTTTATTATTTGAGATATTTTCAAAATGCTTTGCACACACATACAAAAACTCAAAGTTTTTTTAGGCATTCACAAATGTTCGATATGTGCCCATTTAGTGATTCGGCAGACATCAAGCCGATAATCAAGTTCCTCGCACACTCGGCGCAGCATGTCCCCATCAATGAGTTCGAAAGCATTGTTGATGCGAGCTCGCAGTTCTGGCACGTTTCTTGGTAGAGGAGGTTTAAACACTGAATCTTTCACATAACCCCACAGAAAGAAATCGCATGGGGTTAAGTCGGAAGAGCGTGGGGGCCATGACATGAATTGCCGATCATGATCTCCACCACGACCGATCCATCGGTTTTCCAATCTCCTGTTTAAGAAATGCCGAACATCATGATGGAAGTGCGGTGGAGCACCATCCTGTTGAAAGATGAAGTCGGCGCTGTGGTCTCCAGTTGTGGCATGAACCAATTTTCCGCGGGCTACGCGTGAAACTTGCCCGCACGCGTTCAACCGTTTCTTCGCTCACTGCAGGCCGACCCGTTGATTTCCCCTTACAGAGGCATCCAGAAGCTTTAAACTGCGCATACCATCGCCGAATGGAGTTAGCAGTTGGTGGATCTTTGTTGAACTTCGTCCTGAAGTGTCGTTGCACTGTTATGACTGACTGATAGTGCATTTCAAGCACGACATACGCTTTCTCGGCTCCTGTCGCCATTTTGTCTCACTGCGCTCTCGAGCGCTCTGACGGCAGAAACGTGAAGTGCGGCTTCAGCCGAACAAAACTTTATGAGTTTTTCTACGTATTTGTAGTGTGTCGTGACCTTATGTCAATGAATGGAGCTACAGTGAATTTATGAAATCGCTTCAATCATTTGTAATAGCCCTGTATATGGGCGCATGCTATCCCTCGACATTTGTCAGCTCAGGATATACGTAAATTCGAACTGTAACATTTGTCTCACTATATTAAACCTTTAACATAGAATTATCCCTCTTAATGAAAAATTATGATAACGTTTTAAGCTTTGAAAATTGGGTAATTATTATAGGAATATATTGAAAATGCAGCTTTGTTGCCCTTGAAAATCCTTATAATGGCAACCTGCAATATGGAGTATGGGCTATATAGCATCCTTATAGTATGTTATCCGTTTGAAGACAGGAAATCTTTTTGGGTGGCTACTACCGCGCAATAATTTCCACGCGAAAATACACCACAGAAGTAAAATAAAAAAATTCTATATTTCCTTCTAAGTTTGAGTCCGAATTTTAGCGTTCTAGCACGCAGGTACAGATGCGCATCCTCGTGAGTAGGAGTATCGTGCCACCTCCTGCTACGTGCCGCCCGCATGCCAGAAGATGCTGCCAAGGCCGTCCGCACATTCGGCCTCCCCACCGACCCGCCACCAGTATTAGCAGCTATCGATTCCGGTATGCGTCATATTGCGACTCTATTACTCATGCAGATTAATGGTGCGTCATTTGATGCGTAATGAATTTTGCAGTGACGCCGTCGCCGGCGAGAACCGGGCGGAAATCTGACGCGACACATTAATTCTGTCCTTGAGCTGGCAAAATCGCCGGTGCGCGCCCGCTGATAATAAACGAAGCGGCGCCCGCGGCGAGGGGTGGCGCCGCGGTCCGCACTCGACTCTGCGGAAATATCGAAATGCGCGACGCGGCGCGACCCTCTCTGCGCAGCGGCGCATCTGCCGGGGCCGTCCATCACGGGGGACACGACGCAAATCGCGTAACCGAATTTGTCGCGGCTAATCACAGCAGCGAGCGACGGGCCGGTCGCCCGCGGCGGCGTCAGCACGGTGTCAGGTCGGCACGCTCGTACCCCAGGACGTTCCGCTGAAATCTATCGTCATTATTCATTCATAGATCAGGCAATAGAGCCTACTCCCACCCATCCGTTCAATCGTTTAGCAGCCCAAGACCATACAAGATACCGGATGTATGTTGAGATCACAGCATACCCCTAGGATGTACAACATGAAATTCTGGTACCCAGCAGAATGAGGAACCACCCCAAAAACTGTTGCATCCTTGAGCCCCCGGTTCGAGATGTACCCTTGTCCGGTTAGTGGCTGATGCTACCGTTCAGACTTTATTAATAATTATAGTACAGAGTTACATCACCAGTTTCAGCAAGTACACCAAGTCCTTTCATCCATACATGTATTTTTTCATCATTACTAACTTTACGACATGAGCGGGTATACAATGTAAAAGGCATATTACTATATACATAACTAGGTCTAGATTAGGATTTAGCATCTATTCCACAATGCCAAGTCTTGTAGGCGATGACATCTCTGTCGGCGAACGACTCCAATCCAGGTAGAGAGGCATTCTCTTATCGAACAATAGCAAGAGTAAACCATCCACTTCCAGTATACCCTGTGCCAGCATCGAGGCTAAAATTAACTCGGCATCCACGGAAAATTATAGATCATTGAGCCTAGCCCAAATTGCAACCAGGGATACTGGCACGGAACGGAAAACGTCTTATTTAACACTTACAACGAGAGGTCCCCTGAGGTGGGTCAGATGCTGGCACAGGGAATACTGGGAGTGGATGGTTTACTCTTGCTATTGTTCGATGTGAGAATGCCTCTCTACCTGGATTGGAGTCGTTTGCCGACCGAGATGTCATCGCCTACAACTAGTTTTTTTTTGAAACTATCCGTAGGGTGATGTAGGTTAAGATCCCAGATATCATCCCCTGCAGCCATTCACCCTGATCTTCGCTTGCGAGTAATTAACCGAAAAAAGAAATTCGAATTTGTGTCTAACGATCAATAGAGTGATGGGTAGGGTAATCACTTCAAATAACTGAATATTATAATAGAAAGACAAAATTAGTAAACGTTCACAGAAATTCAGTGGGTAAAGAATGATACAAAGAAAAAAATTAGAGCAAATTAAAAAGTTCATACGGTATTTGAAATTATCTGCCAAAGGAAAATAAATAAAGAACTGCTTTTAAACAAGTTAACTGAATAAACCTAATGATCAAAGTCATTTAGATAAAAAGATTTATACATGAAAAAATTTAATGCACTTGACGAAATGTGAACCCACAAATACGGAAAAAATAATGCAGATGAATATTTAAACGAAAGAAACGATTGTAAGTAAAACGACATTCAAGCAAAATGAGGAATGAAAATAATGAACAACATAGACGAAAAAACGGGATGATAAGACGAAAGAGATTAAATCGAAGTCATTATATAAAATTAATTCTAATCACATGAACATTACTTCATATGCTTTTACTCATCATATCAACTTGAAAATTAAGATATGATGATTAAAAGCAGGTGACAAAGCAACAGAAATAAAAATTACGTTTCAATCAGTTAACTGAATAAAAATGATGGTCAAAATACTTCCAATAAAAGTTTGAAAATAAACAGAACCTAATGCACCGTATGGTTTTCTGACCCAAGTCCTTCTGCATGCTAAGGCCTTACCTACTTATTCCGTCACGCGACAAGTTCATACAACCCAATTTTTTCACACAGAATTCTGAAATTCTTGCTTCGTCAAATATTTCCAAATAAGAGGCCACCGGGGTGAATGACTGCACTGTGTGATAAATGGCATCTTAACCTAGATAACCATATAAATGGTTTCAAAACTTAGTCGATCTCACCGCTGGGCACATCTCCTCGTTAGATAGGAACATCCTTTTACATATCCTTCCGGGGAATATCTGCCTGGGAGGCAGATACGGTGTTGTAAGGCCACCTGCAGAAAACAATTTAAAATAAGTGAAGCGTTAAAATTTTATTCACTTTCAGAAAGGAAAACCAATCAGTCTCAAAGTTTTATAGGTCTTGTAGAATGGTTTAGCTACACAGAAATAACTTAACGCGTCACTTCGGTGGTCCTGAGATAAATGCAGCGGTTTGGAACACATGATGAATCTGAAGAGTCATTTTTCGAGTTTATCCGATCTGGAACATTACCATCAGGAGAGAGATTGCTACTCTTCCTGGTAGTGCAGATCAACTGCAGTAGAAATACTTGCATGCTCTTCATGCAAAATATTCATATCCAGTTCGTTTCTGGCTATCTCTGACTTGTGTTCTACTGTTGACACATCATTTTCGTCATGAACATATGAATCACCGGAGTCAACTTTAGAGTCACAGCTTTCAGAAAAAAATCCTCTCCAACATTTTCAAAACTCATCTGCTTCTGTTACACACATTTCCTGGTATTTTTCGAAGCACTGCACGGAACAAAAAACGGCTCAGATAGGAACCAACATATTGCTAGAACTTTTTTGTTGAATGTATTAATGAAAGAGCTATAAAAGCAATAATTACCTATGGTATTTCACCTGGAAGGCGGCACGTGGGTCT
Organism: Schistocerca cancellata; assembly: GCF_023864275.1. NCBI lineage: Eukaryota > Metazoa > Arthropoda > Insecta > Orthoptera > Acrididae > Schistocerca > Schistocerca cancellata. The sequence continues at coordinate 599,524,893 of NC_064630.1, forward strand.
GCTCCTGAAATGTTAAATGTTGACCGAATGGAGGAAGCGAGTACGAATAGGTGAGGTAAAACACGTCGGTACTGCAAGTAAATTAAAAGTGGTTTTAGTATAGTACAAACATACGAAAACATTACATAACTCTAGGTGATGAGCAAGTAGGTGTGCAGCCAAAGTCAGATAAGAAAGTCTCAATAGCAAGCTAAGCTAAAGCTATGTTTCTCGGCCGTCTGCTCTTCATGAACTGGGCGAAAGTGGAGCGGCGCTCGTTGAGCTCCACAGCGTCGGCTAGAGGGCGCTGTGGTCGGCGAAGATCTCCCGCTCTCGTAGTGCCCACCTACGCTGTGGCATCGGAACTATCGATACCACACTACCCGTATTAACAAACTAGCAAACAACCAAGAAAAAATTGCAGAATGAATGAGCCATAATAAACGAGATTTAAATTGATACTGTGTGAAGTACATACCTATGCACAGAAAATATTTTCAACTAGTAAAATTATAGATAACGAAGAAAGAGAAGCACAGGCGATCATTGTCGGCAAAACCACCCCTTCCTTCCGCCTCCTTGATTTCTATCTTACCATCTATGGCCGTCCTATCGCCCTCACTCCCACCCTTAACCGAGCGAGGTGGCGCAGTGGTTAGACACTGGACTCGCATTCGGGAGGACGACGGTTCAATCCCGCGTCCGGCCATCCTGATTTAGGTTTTCCGTGATTTCCCTAATTCACTCCAGGTAAATGCCGGGATGGTTCCTCTGAAAGGGCACGGCCGACTTCCTTCCCCATCCTTCCCTAATTCGATGAGACCGATGACCACGCTGTCTGGTCTCCTTCCCCAAACAACCAACCAACCCACCCTTAAGTACCTTGGCGTCACCCTCGACCGTCGCCTCTCCTGGACTCCCCATCTCCAGACAATCCAAGCCACGGCACCCTCCCGCCTCCGTCTCCTCAAGCTCCTTTCCGGCCGTACGTGGGGTCTGAACCCCTCCACCATCCTCCACACGTATAAATCCCTCATCCGCCCTATCCTTTGTTACGCCCATCCGGCCTGGGTCTCCACCCCCCCTACCTTTTATAAATCCCTCCAAATCCTTGAACACCATGCTCTCCGGCTCGACTATCGCATCCGTCTCCCCCCCCCCCCCCCCACGCGGATCCTGTATGATCTTATCCCCTTCCCCCACCTCCTCCTTTTCCTTGAAAGGATACGGATCCTGTACACCTCCCGCAAACTCAATCCTCCTCATCCGCTTGTCTCACCCATCCTCTCCCACCCCCGCCCACTGCCGCGCCTGTATTCCCACATCCCACCTGGTCTCCATCTCTCCACCCTCCTCATTCCTCTCCCAAGGTGGCTTCCGCCAGCTCCCCCTCCCTGATGATGTCCTCCTCCCCTCCATATACCCCTCCTATCAACTTTGATCCTCCCCCCCCACTTCCTGTGTCCTTTCCTTTAGGCACCCTCCCTCCCTTCTCTTTCCGTTTCCCCCATTCCCTCCCTCCTTCCCTCTTCCCCCGGGCTTCCCCTTCCACTTCCTCCCTTCCCCCTATCTCCCCTGCCCATGGCATCTGCTCTCCCCTCTCCCTCTCCCACACCCTTCCACCTCTCTTGGCAAGTCCCCGGACTCGTACACGGTTAGTGAACATTCGCGCGCCGGAGATCAACGCCTCGTGTTCTGTGTGTGCCGTTGTTTTGTGCTTAGGTGATTCAGTGTTTTTCGTTTTGTGCACCTACGTTCACGTGTGACAATTTTCGTCTCTGTCTGTGTCCAAGTGTCTGAACAATTTTATCTTGGACTCTACGCCCGTGAACGGCACCTTGTATTTTAAAAAGTGTTTGTCTCCGTTTATACGTCCACCATGTTTTTTCTCTAAATGTCTTCATTTGTATATTTGTGTTTCTCTGCGGCCAAAGAGCGGTGTCGTATGCTGCTGCAGGCCTGCCTGTAATACAGGTTTCAAAATAACAATAAAGAAAAAAAAAGAAAAGAGAAAGAGAAGCACACTAAAGCGAAATGAAACCACACTTAAAAATGGGTAATTTGGTACTTGTGATTTTAGGAACAAAACTATTCACTCCAAACTCCTCTGAGCAAACTCACTCGAACACAGATTAAGCTGCAGATTAACCAGATAGCTGCAAGTGTCATGTAAAATAACTTACAGGATAAGCTGTGTTATCCACCTGTGAGGCTCATTAGTCTAAGCTTAGGAACGTCAGCCTGTGAGGCGTTGTGGGGCTGGAATTAAAGCAATTTTTTTCTGGGTAATCGCCAGGACGAGGCACGTGACAATCACTGCACTACTACTGAATACCAAATGAGACTCTTGTTGCAGGCTACAACCATAAGGTGATTTTCAGCATCTGTAGTGGAACAAACTATCCGCTTGACAGGTAGATATTCCGTTCTAAGTATCAAATGGATATTAACAGGAGCGGTTGAAAATTGTACCACACAACTTATATGATCTTCTGGCTATGAATGAAACAACTGGATGGGAGGAGATTTATCGACTCTGAGCATTGGCATTACCCACTAACGTCTTAAAAAGAACCATCAGAAATCGGAGAAGGGAGTACAACTCAAAATATAGCGTTGGCACGGGTGGGTAAGCAGGAGAAAACACTCCATGGCCAGTGACAGCAAATACGGTTGGTTAAAATTAATTAGTTTAGGGAAAGAGAGGAGCGAACACCATAAGATTGTTATGCGTGTATACGCACACTGAGAGCAATAGGATGGATGAGTGACTTTAAGATAGCGTACTCAGTTCCTGAAGGGAGCGTCTGAAAGACGTTGGCGGGTGCAACGATGGCTCATCTTACCGAAACAGATAGAACGCGAATAGGGTTAACTGGTGGCAGCATCGTCTGTACTTAGTGCTTAGTGCAGTCACCCTTCCAGAGGTAGCAAGGATCACCTCGTCAGTTATTTCTCCCGTCCTACCCTTGTTGTGTAGGACTTCGTACACAGTGGTATAGAGAGTTGGGCTACAGAGCGGTGCTTTTACTGTCGTCTTAGGAAAGCTGGACAGAAGCAGAGCCAGATTAGCGAACAAGATAACATAAGAAACGGAAGATTTCACTTGCATTTCTCCAATCCAAAAGACTGTTAACGGAACCACCGACAGCCTTAAATGGCAATCGATGCTAACGTTATACCTCTGGGAAGAATTTTTGTAAGTTGACCGTGAGATGACCTAATGGAAACAGAACAATCAAGCTGGAATTCGTTTCCGAAACACTCCAGCAGAGCAACAGTAAACAGGCGGGTCAGGAACAGCCGTTCTCCCGGCACAAAAGAAAATTGTAACATTACGTATTAAAATCAGTCGGCAGTCTAATTAGTCATTATTGTGTCAAGCTAAATGATAAGGCAGAAGGCAGTGCTACGGCTAACCTAACCTTCTTTGGCACACACACACACACACATACACACACACACACACACACACACACACACACACACACACACACACACACAAAATTCTTTCATTAAATCTGTTTCTACTGCAACACAGTAACCTAGCCTGGCAGATAAATGTGCTACTAACAAACAAATGGCCAATGAGATAGTGAACAGTAATTTATGCCTCTCAACAACACTTACCTAAAATGAATTAAATGTAACAGTTTATAAAACCTATTACCGACGCAGTTGAAACTAGCAGGAATACTGAACAGGGAAAATCTAGAAATGATCCTGAATTTAAATCAGGGAGTCTGCTAATGATCATAATCTATAACTTCATTGCCTAGCACAGGGTCTCTATGCCTGTGCATTAACCAACTTGCCTTAGAATACATAACACAGTAAATATCTCTTTCTTAAACTCGGTTTGAGGCAGTTAAACAGAATGCAAATCTAACTACACTGGCTCTGAAGAACCATGATCATTAACAAAACCACACCAGTATGTATGAGAAATCATAAGTATGCTTCTATTAATTATTAATTAAGTAAAGCACAATAAGTTTGACTCTTTAAATATCAAATGCGCTTTCATAAGCAGTCTTTTGACCTACTCAAAAATATAATTGGCTGTGCAAATGACAACACAATATTAAATTCAAGTTGAACCACTTTCTCATAATAAATTAGGACTCTCGGAATTAAATTCACTGGGATAGGATTACTGCCCAGGTTTGTGATTTGGGATAATCACGGGTGTGAGATAAGAGATTTTAGCGACGCCACGATTATTATTAAAATCAACCAAATTTCACCAGTACCTGGTCCATTTGCAGAGTGCCAAATATAAACAATTTAGCAGAAGGCTGGTGGCGCTGGTGGCGCAATTTGTTGTGACTGTTAACCTGGCGGCGATGCAGTCATGGCAGTACTGTTGGCCTCGACCTATTACTGATCATCCTGGCGTCTAAATAATATTTTTATAGGGCTAAAAACCATACCATGATAATGGTATCACCAAATTCAACATCCGAGGACCGCAAATATTGCCCTTAAGCTCCTCTGGACTCAAAATTTCAAAAATATGAGCCACAATGATAGGCTACTGCTAGCGAGGTGTTAACCACAGCACTGCTCAGCCCAGACTCCTTAGGCGTCACAAAGGAGGAGTTGCCACTTGCGTGCCAACCACACCTTCTCCACTCCACCAGGCTACTTTCGTAGCTGCGGGGCTTCCCCACATCTCTTATATTTAACACTACGTTCCATAATTACGGACGTCTACTTGGTAGAGAAGGGATATCATTTTTAATGTGAATTTCAGAAAACAATGCCATTATATCTTCTTGACTTGGTGTAGCCAGAAGAGAATGGAATCTGTCTCTCCCTATCTAAAATCACTAACTGAAGTTGGAATCGAACCTAGACCATAAATACATAACCGCTCATCAGCCCAACAGACCACCAAACCCTCTTCTGAGTGGCTAATTTTCGTATCATAACGCCGTTGTGCCACACTGGCTGAGAATTCTGACACACAGGCTCCCTGTATCAATTTGCTGCATGTTCAGTAAATTCATTTACTTGGTTGACCAAATCACCATGAACTAGCTGCCTCGGCTACCCAGTGCATACATTCAACTTTATTTTGTAATCACCAAAATAAAATCACGTAACTACCACGAACACAGAACTGCCAACAGTGTAGGATGCAGAAATTTAAATAGGAAGTGTTCCTTTCCACTTGAGCTTCTCTATTGCGCTATCTGTTTGTTTAAAGTGTCGTGCAGTGCAGAAGAAAAGGTATAACTATTTGTCTCTCATAAGTATTGACCTGGCCATATGCATTATCCCACAGCGCTGTGGAATGCAGAAGTTCTGGAGGAATTGTTGATGACTTCTGGAGCTGTTATAGCTATGTGTCGGCTAGTAGCGTAATGGTAAGTATCGCGCACGGTAAATAACATGTCGCGAGTTCGAGTACATACACTGCTATATTTTTTAAAACGCAATTCTGCTGTCTGCTAAAGTTATCAATCTAATGGAACTTGTAACATAATTCCCTTCACTTCTCAATCCAAAATAGTCGTATGTGGAAAAAAGGGCTAACTTCTGCGACATTTCGTTCATTTCAAGTTTAACAGACAGCCAGACAGTAGATGCATCTCGAAACTTTTGTATTGTGTATGGGTAGAGCGCATCGTGCCAAAACACGTCGGAAAAGTATTTTCTACATTATCTGTCGTCTGGTAGTGGCAGTTTATTCTTCTTCAAAACTTGTTTGAGAGCTTTAACTCAGGACACCCCTCATGAACCATGGACCTTGCCGTTGGTGGGGAGGCTTGCGTGCCTCAGCGATACAGATGGCCGTACCGTAGGTGCAACCACAACGGAGGGGTATCTGTTGAGAGGCCAGACAAACATGTGGTTCCTGAAGAGGGGCAGCAGCCTTTTCAGTAGTTGCAGGGGCAACAGTCTGGATGATTGACTGATCTGGCCTTGTAACATTAACCAAAACGGCCTTGCTGTGCTGGTACTGCAAACGGCTGAAAGCAAGGGGAAACTACGGCCGTAATTTTTCCCGAGGACATGCAGCTCTACTGTATGATTAAATGATGATGGCGTCCTCTTGGGTAAAATATTCCGGAGGTAAAATAGTCCCCCATTCGGATCTCCGGGCGGGGACTACTCAGGAGCACGTCGTTATCAGGGGAAAGAAAACTGGCGTTCTACGGATCGGAGCGTGGAATGTCAGATCCCTTAATCGGGCAGGTAGGTTAGAAAATTTAAAAAGGGAAATGGATAGGTTAAAGTTAGATATAGTGGGAATTAGTGAAGTTCGGTGGCAGGAGGAACAAGACCTTTGTTCAGGTGATTACAGGGTTATAAATACAAAATCAAATAGGGGTAATGCAGGAGTAGGTTTAATAATGAATAAAAAAATAGGAGTGCGGGTTAGCTACTACAAACAGCATAGTGAACGTATTATTGTGGCCAAGATAGACACAAAGCCCATGCCTACTACAGTAGTACAAGTTTATATGCCAACTACCTCTGCAGATGATGAAGAAATAGATGAAATGTATGACGAGATAAAAGAAATTATTCAGGTAGTGAAGGGAGACGAAAATTTAATAGTCATGGGTGACTGGAATTCGTCAGTAGGAAAAGGGAGAGAAGGAAACATAGTAGGTGAATATGGATTGGGGGGAAGGAATGAAAGAGGAAGCCGCCTTGTAGAATTTTGCACAGAGCATAACTTAATCATAGCCAACACTTGGTTCAAGAATCATAAAAGAAGGTTGTACACCTGGAAGAATCCTGGAGATACTAAAAGGTATCAGATAGATTATATAATGGTAAGACAGAGATTTAGGAACCAGGTTTTAAATTGTAAGACATTTCCAGGGGCAGATGTGGACTCTGACCACAATCTATTGGTTATGAACTGCAGATTGAAACTGAAGAAACTGCAAAAAGGCGGGAATTTAAGGAGATGGGACCTGGATAAACTGAAAGAACCAGAGGTTGTAGAGAGTTTCAGGGAGAGCATAAGGGAACAATTGACAGGAATGGGGGAAAGAAATACAGTAGAAGAAGAATGGGTAGCTCTGAGGGATGAAGTAGTGAAGGCAGCAGAGGATCAAGTAGGTAAAAAGACGAGGGCTAATAGAAATCCTTGGGTAAAAGAAGAAATATTGAATTTAATTGATGAAAGGAGAAAATATAAAAATGCAGTAAATGAAGCAGGCAAAAAGGAATACAAACGTCTCAAAACTGAGATCGACAGGAAGTGCAAAATGGCTAAGCAGGGATGGCTAGAGGACAAATGTAAGGATGTAGAGGCTTGTCTCACTAGGGGTAAGATAGATACTGCCTACAGGAAAATTAAAGAGACCTTTGGAGAGAAAAGAACCACTTGTATGAATATCAAGAGCTCAGATGGCAACCCAGTTCTAAGCAAAGAATGGAAGGCAGAAAGGTGGAAGGAGTATATAGAGGGTTTATACAAGGGCGATGTACTTGAGGACAATATTATGGAAATGGAAGAGGATGTAGATGAAGACGAAATGGGAGATAAGATACTGCGTGAAGAGTTTGACAGAGCACTGAAAGACCTGAGTCGAAACAAGGCCCCGGGAGTAGACAACATTCCATTTGAACTACTGATGGCCTCGGGAGAGCCAGTCATGAAAAAACTCTACCATCTGGTGAAGCACGATGTATGAGACAGGCGAAATACCCTCAGACTTCAAGAAGAATATAATAATTCCAATCCCAAAGAAAGCAGGTGTTGACAGATGTGAAAATTACCGAACTATCAGTTTAATAAGTCACAGCTGCAAAATATCAACGCGAATTCTTTACAGACGAATGGAAAAACTGGTAGAAGCCGACCTCGGGGAAGATCAGTTTGGATTCCGTAGAAATGTTGGAACACGTGAGGCAATACTGACCTTACGACTTATCTTAGAAGAAAGATTAAGAAAAGGCAAACCTACATTTCTAGCATTTGTAGACTTAGAGAAAGCTTTTGACAATGTTAACTGGAATACTCTCTTTCAAATTCTGAAGGTGGCAGGGGTAAAATACAGGGAGCGAAAGGCTATTTACAGTTTGTACAGAAACCAGATGGCAGTTATAAGAGTCGAGGGACATGAAACGGAAGCAGTGGTTGGGAAGGGAGTAAGACAGGGTTATAGCCTCTCCCCGATGTTATTCAATCTGTATATTGAGCAAGCAGTAAAGGAAACAAAAGAAAAATTCGGAGTAGGTATTAAAGTTCATGGAGAAGAAGTAAAAACTTTGAGGTTCGCCGATGACATTGTAATTCTGTCAGAGACAGTAAAGGACTTGGAAGAGCAGTTGAATGGAATGGACAGTGTCTTGAAAGGAGGATATAAGATGAACATCAACAAAAGCAAAACGAGGATAATGGAATGTAGTCAAATGAAGCCGGGTGATGCTGAGGGAATTAGATTAGGAATTGAGACACTTAAAGTAGTAAATGAGTTTTGCTATTTGGGGAGTAAAATAACCGATGATGGTCGAAGTAGAGAGGATATAAAATGTAGACTGGCAATGGCAAGGAAAGCGTTTCTCAAGAAGAGGAATTTGTTAACATCGAGTATAAATTTAAGTGTCAGGAAGTCGTTTCTGAAAGTATTTGCATGGAGTGTAGCCATGAATGGAAGTGAAACATGGACGATAACTAGTTTGGAGAAGAAGAGAATAGAAGCTTTCGAAATGTGGTGCTACAGAAGAATGCTGAAGATAAGGTGGGTAGATCACATAACTAATGAGGAGGTATTGAATAGGATTGGGGAGAAGAGAAGTTTGTGGCACAACTTGACTAGAAGAAGGGATCGGTTGGTAGGACATGTTTTGAGGCATCAAGGGATCACAAATTTAGCATTGGAGGGCAGTGTGGAGGGTAAAAATCGTAGAGGGAGACCAAGAGATGAATACACTAAGCAGATTCAGAAGGATGTAGGTTGCAGTAGATACTGGGAGATGAATAAGCTTGCACAGGATAGAGTAGCATGGAGAGCTGCATCAAACCAGTCTCAGGACTGAAGACCACAACAACAACAAGAACTCAGGACAAGTTTTCTACATGCATGTAATCAATAAACTGCATGTGCATTTTCAGACTGTTATAGATAACATTAAAGAATTCGCATATATCGTTGATGACTAATTTCTCTCTCATGTTTAGTACTGTTTTAACAACATTAAAGGAAACCTTATGAAAATTGTGAACTCTATTATAAAAAATGTAATAAAACTACCCACAATAACCTTATGACGAAAGTCTGTTTTAATAAAACTGAGTATCTGTACACAAGCGTGCCTCTATCGACACGAATTGGTAAAATACTACTCACTTAGATTTTGTTTGGGTCTGTGTTTAATTAGTATGCTGTGTCATACTCAAGATGTATGAAAAAGTGTCATTTCGTAAATAAAGTTATGTATTCCTGGAAACCCAAAATTTGCTTGTCAGCGGCGGAAAGACGCGTTATCTGTTGTGCTGCATTGTAAGTTTTTCACCGTTGCACTATGAGCCGAAAGTATTTTCTTGCGATTTCTTATCGATGTTTGATCTGACTGTTTGTAGCTCTTTCATAGAAGAGATAAAAACGCTACACTCAGTGAGACTGGTACTGCGAACCACAACAGACGCTGTTTAACAGATCAGTACGTTACCACAGAGCTGTGCGAAAAGTATGTGTCTTACCTTACTCTTACGAGAACAATAGCGGCTAGAACTCGTAAACCGCTATTTGAAGGACGAGATTAGTTGTGATTTCCACGTGCAACGACTTTCCTGGGCTGAAAATCGTAAATTTGCAATCTTTTGTTACTCCTCAAGCGATAATAACTCAGACTATTCAATGGAAATGACAGGTAAAATCGAGTGAACTTTGAGGCTTAATTCCATGCACACCAGGAAGTAACACGTCGATCATAGAGTTGCCAAACATTCATTGCCTTGTTGCCAAATCTCAGTTCCTTTACCAGCAGGAAGAAGACGAACCGATGTGATCTTAGAGCGGGCTGGGAAGTGACCATAGCTGGTGTCTCCAAGTCGCGGCTGCTACGGCCTGAAATACGTAATGCGTCTGATTCGCATTTCTGTAACTAGGTTTAGGGACTGGAGCGTAGTTACTAACAATACTCAGAACTGACTGCCAACTAAGCATCATAAATCGGTAACTCTCATAGTTGTTTTTATATTTCTTTCGTAAGTGTACTCTAAGAAGCTCATTCACAGACGTTTTCGTGCCTCGCCGTTAGTTGAGCACAACAAACAAATAAAAATAAAAAAGAATCTGTGTGTGCATGTGTGTGTGTGAGAGAGAGAGAGAGAGAGAGAGAGAGTAAAAAATTGTAAAGAAATTGAATCATGGTATGTAAAGAAATCTTTCATTAAAATGACACGTTCCACATCATTACGAAATATCGCATTCATGATCTATGAAACAAGAATTAATTTAATCTAATCTAATCTAATTATATCATATTGATGACTAGCCATGAAGAGTCATGAATTACCGAAATATTTGCTAATGCCCGTAACCAAATCTAAACTTGAAAATAAAAGACGACAGTTTTTGTAATATACCGGGACTTCTATCAAGACCCTTTCGTCCGTGTTAACTAACCACGAAAGATGTCTGATATACCTCTATTCTGAAGTAATAAAGTGTGCATGCATTTAAAGATGAAGTGCATGATGTGAAGTTCTGTGACAGAGATACGAACCCAAAACGGTTCCTTCCACATCTACGGAATCCTTTTCATGTTAATATCAAACATCAGCAATTACTCGTAGATTACATTAAAACTAAAGTAGTTGATGAAGACGTAATTTTATAACAAAAAAGCGCTGCCTTTCTTCGTTTACTTGCGCCTAGAAATCGCTATCGAGATCTTACTGCCTTCCGATATACGCCGGTGTCAGTTCTTCCATATGATTTGTACGACATGACCTGTTTCAAGTTGTGTATGACAGACAATGTTTTACAAAATAAATTGTTTTACTTTGCAATAAACAGAAAGATTTTCATTCTAGGTATCCAAGTACAAAATTTTCGCAATATTAGTTTAAATTTAATATTCGCTTCTATAATGTAGGAAAGTATTTCACAGTTGCAAAACTCGCATCGACTCATTGACCTTACACTTAGTCGCTGACCATAAATTCTAGCTCAGATTATGTAACCTAATGTAGCGAAAACTGTTTGCCACTGCTCTTTCTCACCGTAAATCACGTAATTCACTCATTGGGCTCCATAAGTACACTGTAACAGTAATTTCTGTGTGTATGCAATGCTTACGGATTAGAATTTAGTGGTGCTCTCTCTTCCACTTCAGTATGCAATATCCCTGACCTAAACGGTCCCGTCCGGAGCTCGTGGTAGTGCGGTAGCGTTCTCGCTTCCTACGCCCGGGTTCCCGGGTTCGATTCTCGGCGGGGTCAGGGATTTTCTCTGCCTCGTGATGCCTGGGTGTTGTGTGCTGTCCTTATGTTAGTTAGGTTTACGTCGTTCTAAGTTCTAGGGGACAGATGACCATAGGTGTTAAGTCCCATAGTGCTCAGAGCTATTTAAACGGTCCCTTTATCGTTAGAGGCCCTGACAACAGTAATGTGTTTATACTGACAACCTGACTGTTCGTTTTACCTGATTTTGTAATCATTTAAATAAAATAACATGACCTTCCAGTGGGAGACATTTGGTCCCTCTTTTCCCTCCGTGAAATTTGTCAGTAAGTTTTTTGCCTTCCAGCCAGCGAAATGCGGCAGAGTACGGCCGGTAAACGATTCACAAACCACGATTTTGTGCCGTTAAGGCGATTTCTTTACACATTGTCGTAGCTGAAGGAGTTTATGTTCGTATTAAATCGTCTATCCTCAACATTCACAGACATCTCAAATAGGAAAAAGCTCATTATCCTGGTACGAAGGTTGTAAAACAAACTTCTCACAGTTTGTGTCAGGTTGATATTTTCGTCTGATAGCACTTCGTGAGTATTTTGTCTATGAGGTATGACAAGTAGTGTTCCTGTAGCTGTGGGAATCATTGGTTGAAAACGAGTTCAACACCAATGGGTACAGTGCTGCTAAATTTTCTAAATGATTATCAACCTAAGTCTGTGTTCATCCGCAAACTGAGTCGAATTTATAATAATGAAGCTAGACTGTGTATCCTTGAGTGGGCATTGGAAGGCGTTCACAGACACGTACACAATACTATGAATACTCCGAACGCTATAGTTAACGTTTCTCTCATAAACTACTTTTTTTTAGTTCTTCTGTGTCTCAAGCGTGCAATATGTGTTGTAGATACAGTCTTAGAGCAAAAAATTTACCGCCGAGTCGTTCACGTAAGGTGGGCAATACAGTCGTGCTCCTCTCAGAATCCTATGTCCGGCAATATGCTCGATCTGGTAACATTGTAGACTGCGGCACTTCCCAGAGGAAGTCTTGACTTCAGCCTTTGTTCTTGACTACGACCGTAGTCCTGAGGTAAAACGCGAGACTAGCTAATACGACGTCTGGTAACTAAAAGCACACGTAGACAAAGTTTTTATCGCCCCTTTCCTCTCGGTGCTGAAGCTATGAGTGTAATTCAAGCGAATCTACAATAGATTTCGCTTTCTGTCACACCGGTAATAACAGTTTGGTCCAACAATGTTTTAGCGAAAGATTTCTTTGCCGACCATCTGCCTCTGAACACCGCATGCGTTTGAGTTCCTTGTGACCCATTTACTGCCTACCGGTGGGGGCTGAGGCACTGCGCTGCCTTCTATCGACAGCGTCTGCTCCACTCCGCACTCTCGACCATGTACAATGCTTTAATATTGTTGAGTGGTGACCCATAAAATCTGTCTACGATTTGTTCAAATGGCTCTGAGCTCTATGGGACTTAACATCTATGGGCATCAGTCCCCTAGAACTTAGAACTACTTAAAACTAACTAACCAAAGGACATCACACACATCCATGCCCAAGGCAGGATTCGAACCTGCGACCGTAGTGGTCACGCGGTTCAAGACTGAAGAGCCTACGATTTGTGTTTCACTCTTGATAGCAAAGGAGGCACAAAACTGTTTTTATTTGATGATTATTTTATTACACTAGAATGCAGTACATCAATGTGGCACATAATTAATTTCGTTGTTTCCGATCCAGTGCACTTCAATTAAAGTGTCACATTCTGTTCTTCTTCCTTTCACGGGAGGTTTCTCAAATAATTTATTATTGTCATGGATTCATATGTGTTAGTCAAGGCACAGAGAGTAAATGCAATGTAATGTGTTTGATTTCTTTCTTTGATTGTGTATGGTAAATGGATGCAAAAGATTGTGTCAATACCTATCAGAACCTGCTCTATAGCTACTGAGGCAAATTGCTTGTTTTGAGGTCTATACCTTAATTAATGGAGAAGTGAACGCTGTTCACAAGTGATATTTAAAATATTCAATTGGATTTAAGGCGACAAAATTGCCTATATTTGAAGCTACCCAGAGAAAAAGTAAGTTGCTAGAGCCGCTGTTAGCAAATCTCTGCAGGGAGTTCCTAATTGCTACTGTGGAAATTTAGCGTAAAGGCCGTATAGTAATTTCCCCCATACTTATCACCGTGGCAAGTTAGTCTTAAGTGAAGAACACTATTGAAATTCGTATCGCTGATGGTCAATTCGAATTTCTTCAGAGACGCTGGTATTGCGAAGCAGCTTGGCAGTCAGAAAGCCAAGATCTATGACCATTAACGCAACTTACTGAGTCGATCTACCAAGAGGATTTGATGTGCAAATGTTTTCTTCCGGTTTCGATACAGAATTTATTCTGGAAATTCGCAGCTCCATAAAATATATCAGAAAAAACAGCTCGCATACGCTGGCCCCTACCACGGATACAACTGACGACAGATTTAGCCGTTCTGACCCAAGACACGGGCGGTACCACCGGGCTACGGACACACTGCTGCCTGTACGGCACTCTCATCATGATATTTGTCGCTCAGCCTCATAACGCATCGTGAAAGATAATAAAAGTTGTCACTGATGTGAAGAATAGCATTTCTTTAGGCAACAAATTGAATTATCTTTCTCAGTGTCTTAGTTTACATGAGGATTATATAGCACGAGTCATTCAAATGAAAAATGAATATCAAGTGAATTTAGCGAGTCAATTCAGTACCATACGCGGAAGTGATTGCACTGTCACAGTGTTGCCTAATGTTTGTGACGATGTTGCCAATTCTCAGCTGTGCTAGGAACAGCTCTGTAGCGGTATGCGAGGAGAATCCTGTGCTCGTGTCATAGGAGCATATGGAGAGGAGGCGCGGGGTTTGGTTAATATGCAGCGTTTTCTCCTACCAGTTGTGTCAAACATTCAAGTGTATAATCTTCCATCACGATTACAGTTTCCTACAAAATATATACGGATAAAATACTTACCTTGTTACTTTGTGACAAAATATTATTTCAATACAATAAGAAGTCTCTTGGAAATCACTTATGCCCACCTGTCACAAAAGTAAGATAACAAACACTTTGCTCCTTGAAATCGATTGCACCTATGTGAAGTCTTGTGACGTTTAAATAAATCGTCTTAACGGCACTAAATCGTGGTTTGTGAATCGTTTACAGGCCGAATTTCATTTCACTGGTTGGAAGGCAAAAAGCTTACTGACAAAAGGGGGACGAAATGTCTCCCAGTGGAAGGTCATGTTGTTTTATTTAAATGATTACAAAATCAGGTAAAACGAACAGTCAGGTTGTCAGTATAAGCACATTACTGTTGTCAGCATGATGTTGCACCGCCCAGGGCCTGTAATGATAAAGGGCCCGTTTAGGTCAGGCATATTGTATACATAAGTGAAAGAGAGAGCACCACTAAATTCTAATCCATATGCATTACATACACACAGAAATTACTGTTACAGTGTACATATGGAGCCCAGTGAGTGAATTGCGTATTTTCCGGTGAGAAAGAGCACTGGCAAACAGTTTTCGCTACATTAGGTTACATAATCTGGTGTCACTCTGACCTAGAATTTATGGTCAGCGACTAAGTGTAAGGTCAATGAGTCGATGCGAGTTTTGCAACTGTGAAATACTTCCTACATTATAGAAGCGAATATTAAATTTAAACTAATATTGCGAAAATTTTGTACTTGGATACCTAGAATGAAAATCTTTCTGTTTATTGCAAAGGAAAACAATTGATTTTGTAAAACATTGTCTGTCATACACAACTTGAAACAGGTCATGTCGACCTAGTCATATGGAAGAACAGACACCGACGTATATCGGAAAGCAGTAAGATCTCTTCCCTTTTGGTTTTGCAGTAATCGATAGCCATTTCTAGGCGTAAGTAAATGAAGAAAGGCAGCGCGTTTTTGTTATCAAATTACGTCTTCATCAATTACTTTAGTTTTAATGTAATCTACGAGTAATTACTGATGTTTGATATTAACATGAAAATGATTCCGTAGAGAGGGAAAGAACCTGTTCTTGGGAAACTACATCTGTACTGACCAAAAGTCATCACATGATCTTCAAGTACAGTGATCCAGCAGCGGTATGAAGAAAATGATACTAATAATGATGGTAATAATCGAATTATCCGGTAACTTCACACTTCCCAGGGGATTTTCTCGAACTAAGAAATTTGCTGAATTTGTGAAAATTTCAAAATGGCTTCACATCGAGCCTATGATGATTAGAAGAGCCTTTACATCCTGCTGACATGAGAATAGCATAATCTCCGCTTCAGAACCTTGCTTCTACTTAACCATTTAGTAGACTAGCGTTTTTTCCACAGTGTCTAATTTTGTAAGCTAAATTTTGTAAGTTAAAGGTCTCAAACAAGGTTTGAAGAAGAATAAAATGCCACTACCAGACGACAGCTAATGTAGAAAATACTTTTCCGACGTATTTTGGCACGATGCTCTCTACCCATACATAATACAAAAGTTTCGAGATGCATCTACTGTCTGGCTGTCTGTTAAACTTGAAATGAACAAAATGTCGCAGAAGTTAGCCCTTTTTCCACATACGACTATTTTGGGTTGAGAAGTGAAGGGAATTGTGTTACAAGTTCCATTAGATTGATAACTTTAGCAGACAGCAGAATTGCGTTTTAAAAAATATAGCAGTGAATGTACTCGAACTCGCGACATGTTATTTACCGTGCGCGATACTTACCATTACGCTACTAGCCGACACATAGCTATAACAGCTCCAGAAGTCATAAACAATTCTTCCAGAACTTCTGCATTCGACAGCGCTGTGGGTAATGCATATGGCCAGGTCAATACTTATGAGAGACAAACAGTTAAGAGAGACAAACAGTTATAAATTTTCTTTTGCACTGCACGACGTTTTCAACAAACAGATAGCGCAATAGAGAAGCTCAAGTGGAAAGGAACACTTCCTACTTAAATTTCTGCTTCCTACACTGTTGGCCGTTCTGTGTTGGTGGTAGTTACGTGATTTTATTTTGGTGATTACAAAATACAGTTGAATGTATGCATTGGGTAGACGAGGCAGCTAATTCATGGTGATTCGGTCAACCAAGTAAATGAATTTACTGAACATGCAGCAAATTGATACAGAGAGCCTGTGTGTCAGAATTCTCAGCCAGTGTGGCACAACGGCGTTATGATAGGAAAATTAGCCACTCAGAAGAGGGTTTGGTGGTCTGTTGGGCTGATGAGAGGTTACATTTCAAAATGGTTCAAATTGCTCTGAGCACTATGGGACTTAACATCTATGGTTATCAGTCCCCTAGAACTTAGAACTACTTAAACCTAACTAACCTGAGGACAGCACACAACACCCAGTCATCACGAGGCAGAGAAAATCGGGAATCGAACCCGGGGACCCGGCGTGGGAAGCGAGAACGCTACCGCACGACCACGAGCTGCGGACTATTCCAACTTCAGTCAGTGATTTTAGATAGGGAGAGACAGATTCCATTCTCTTCTGGCTACACCAAGTCAAGAAGATATAATATCATTGTTTTCTGAAATTCACATTAAAAATGATATCCCTTCTCTACCAAGTAGACGTTAGGTTGAGCCACAATAAAGTCTGGAGTGCCGACATGTAGAAACTCTACCACCAGTAACCTTTCTTATACGAGTTACTGATTTCTATGGACGAAACAAACGCTATGTAGGCTCACAGGACACTTATTCCATCTTTTATCTGAGCTTCTGTATGTCGATAAAATTGGTTCTGAACTGGGAATGCAACTCAGACCGTCCTTAACGCGGAATTTGTTCCCTTCGAGACAATACAGCTCGGCAACAATTTGTCGTTTGTTCAAAACTGCAGATTCCTCAACATCTCCACATATTGTGCGGGAATGGGTTCGAATCCTGGTTGGGCACTAAAAATTTCATTCTATATTATCAAGATCTAGCATGATAACACCTATCTGCTGGTGGATAATAATTTCGATTTTTAATGTATTTTCATTCGTTGTTAACACTAACGATATTTGACGTTTTTGACTCCCAGTGAGACACAGAACTATTTGCGAGATCACTGTAAGTTCAAGATGTTATTCCGAGCTGCTGGTGGAGAAAAATTCGGTAGCTGATGTCTCTTTGCGTGTGGTCAACAACGATATGTGTGGGACTCTATTCCCAGTCAGCACTGAACTCTTCGTCATATTATTTCTAGTTCTTACATGCTCACATGTCGCTGCTGGTGCAACAAACCCATATTTAACGTTCGTTTTCTCTAGAATATAACAGCGATAGATGCCGGGTTGCAGTCCTGGGAAGGAAAAAATTAATGTTTCGTCTCGTCATTTCAGTTAAAACATCTAGCTACTGCCCAGAAAATGCGATATGTCACAGTTGATTGTGCTTCTATATCTATCCGATAAGGTTCTGGGTTCGAATCCCTGTCCAACACAGGAGCTTTACCTCAATGTATTTCAAATAAGTTACTTGTTAAGAAGCAATATTTAACATCTCTCGTAGTTCGTTAACCGGGACAATAGGTGCTGGGTAGGAATTCGGGTCCGTTAAAAATGTTTGCGTTATATAATTTAAAGTTGGTATTTGCTAATTGATACTGTCTAAAATGGAGGTATATCACTCTCTGTATGACTAACCAGGAATGTGTGTTAGTTTCCGTCAGTCACGAAATCTTTGCTTAGTCTGCATGACCTGGGTTTGAATCCATATGCAGAACGAGACGGTTCGTTGTGTCATTTGTAGTTCATACATATTCTCAACTAGCTGCTTGTGAATAACTTAAATTTTTAATGTCATTTTGTGTTAAATAATAAGTACGGTATGTTACTTTGAAGAGGAAATCATGAATACGACGAACTTTCTACGTGCATTACCTATCTGACGTAATAATGAGAGTGGTAATATTTCACGTATGTCATTTATTGTAAGAAATGTGAGCTTACAAGCCTTAAGGACAGCCTTGTCTGTGGTAAGTGTTCCCTGATATTTGTAGTATCGTAGTATTACTTTACATCTAGACTTGTTGCGATACAGAGTAGTGTTTTCTAGTGGTGACTTGTTGGAACCATTTTCAATAGTCAAACGACTGTACCAAGGAGCGATTAGAGGACCTGCTAGACAGCTGCGTTATGTGGGTTGTATGCGAATCAGGAGAAATGCAATTCAATTCTTTCGGATACTTTTGACCATGACTGTACGTGAACCGTCGTGTTTTCTTCAGATTGGCAGTAACTTGGTGCATCAAATGGGCCCAGTCTGCGCTCCGGCTGATGCTGTGGGTGTATAGCAAGGACACAACATGGTCGGCTTTTATTATACCATCCTACGAAAACGTTCTACTAAGCCATCTTCACCAAACCGCCAGTCGCTGACCAATCGCGCTGTAGCTAAGATCTTCGCCCTGGTGAGCCTTCAGCTACACAGAGCCCTTGGATGGGTACCTCAGGAGTAAACTTCGACTCACCACCTTAACTTGAATCGTACGATGTGCACTGGAGCATAACTTGCTAGTTACGGCCAACGGGGCAGCGGCACATTGTTGAAGCGTTCCAAGCGCCTCTACACAACAGAGCGCGCAGATTCCGTGACATTAGCCACCTTTTCCGGATTACTCCACGGTACAGTTCTACCGGAAGTGACGACGGACTTAAAGCAGTACGTGACGGAAGATGGTTAGTGCCAATACACAAACCTAAAGATGGGAACCAAATAGGAGACTACCGATCTTTGACGATGCCTAACAGTGACTTGAATATTTGCAGACGGCTGCTGGCAAACCGTATGCACTGTTCAGTCCGCCACGTCATCTCCAAGGACCAAACTTTCTTAGGTGGTCCATGCAATATCAGGTCGGCTCTGTGTGAATAGAGGGACTTAATGTTCATAGAAAAGTACCGGCGTCTCCCATACGCGCTGCCCTCTCTAAATTTTAGTGAAGCGTTCGATCGTGGCGACCAGACCTATCTCATTGCAGTGAAACGCAGTATGCTATATCTGGATACATTTATTGATGTGATCATGCGCCTCCTACATGGGGTACACTGCAATGGCGACCTTGTGGAAACCCGCCATATCAATAGTTCGGTGCGCCAGGACTGTCCTTTATGTTTTGGCCCTTGGTTATTCTCTGTGTGGTCTGCCCCAATGATTAATAGGACTCCAATTTTCCGGCTGAACTTTGCAAAGCCGATGAAGTGCAGCTCGTCATCCATGGAACCAGTAACATGACATAGGTTACGTTCTGGATTGCAACTGAGGAAGCGGTATCGGGAAGTAAACTCAACATCGATCAGTCGCTAGCACTGTCTATAACATTAAGCTGACCACGAGAGTGCGTTATCCCCTTTCGGCTTACCGACTTACATGGTGCCTAGGCCTAGACCTGACAGACGATATCAGGCCCACGATAACATTCAACAGCAGACTATTATTGCAACAGATACGGATCAGCATTGTGGATCAACACTTACAATGTCAACAACGTACAGCGAACATATCATACTTGTACTTAGCATCGCAGCTTACATACGTCGCACAAACACTACCCGTCACGCACCAATTGGTTCGTAGCATTACGGCCGCTTACGGTTCCTTTGTCAGGAAAGGGATGTTGTTTGAAATTAGATACGACTTCCTCACCCTACCCAAGGACGGGTAGCTCGTCAACGTCTATTACAGGGTGACCTCCAGGCTCCCTTCAGTGCCCTCGGGCGATTCTATCTGGACATCAGTTATTTGCACAAGGCGACGCCCACCGCACTTTTGCCGACGGCAAAACGATTCTACGGTAAACTACAGCCGTACCGCCTGCCTAACTTGATCGAATCAAAATATCCAGGTACGCCGTGGAGAGTAGTGTGGGGAATGGTACACCATCCGTTACTTTGACGCACAATCTCCGTGGCATGTGGCTGTCAAAAGAAACTGTGTGACACACAAACGCCTTTATAAGGTCCGTGTCGCGAATTTATCCACTTGGGAGACATGCCACGAGGTGGGTACTGACGAAAACTGTCACAGTTGTAGGGAGGCGCGGCAGGTTTTTTTGCGTATATCTACACTGAAGCGCCAAGTAAACTGGTATAGGCATACGTATTCAGATACAGAGGTTATGAAAACAACCAGAACACGGCGCTGTGGTCAACAATTCCTATATAAGACAAGTGTCTGACGCAGTTGTTAGATCGGTTACTGCTGCTAAAGTGACAGGTTATCAAGATTTAAGTGAGTCTGAATGCGGTGTTGTAGTAGGTGCACGCGCGATGGGACACAGCATTTCCAAGGTAGCGATGAAGTGGGAATTTTCCCGTGCGACCGTTTCAAGAGCGTACTGTAAGTAGCAGGATCCCTCTAAAACATTAAATATCCGACATGGCGGCGGCCGGAAAAAGATCCTGCAACAACGGGACCAACATCGACTGAGAGAATCATGCAACATGACATAAGTGCAACCCTTCCGCATATTGCTGCAGATTTCATTACTGGGCCATCGACAAGTGTCACCATGTGAACCATTCACCGAAACATCTCGATATGGGCTTTTGGAGCCGAAGACCCACTCGTGTAACCTTGATGACTGCACGACACAAAGCTTTACGCCCGGGTCCGTCGACACAGATACTGGACTGTTGAAGACTGGAAACATGTTTACTCGTCGGACGAGTTTCTTTTCGGATTGTGTCGAGAGAATGAACGCGTACGGTTGTGGAGACAACCTCATGAAACCATGGACCCTGCACGTTAGCAGGGAACTGATCAAGCTGGTGGAGGCTCTGTGATGGTGTGGGGCGTGTGCAATTGGTGTGATATGGGACCCCTGATACGTCTAGATACGACTCTGACAGGCGACACGTATGTAAGCATCCTGTCTGATCACCTGCATCCATTCGCGTCCATTGTGCATTCCGACGGACTTGGGCAATTCCAGCAGGACAATGCGACACTCCACACGTTCTGAATTGCTACAGAGTGGCTCCAGGAACACTCTTCTGAGTTTACACACTTCCGCTCGCCATCAAACTCCCCAGACACGAACATTATTGAGCATATCTGGGATTCCTTGCAACGTGCTGTTGAGATTTCCACCCCCTCGTACTCTTACGGATTTATCGACAGCCCTGCAGGATTGATGGTGTCACTTCCGTCTAGCACTACTTCAGACATTATTCGAGTCCATGGCACGTCGTGTTGCGACACTTCTGTTTGCTCGAGGGTCCTTACACGGTAGCATGTAGGTGTACCAATTTCTTTGGCTCTTCAGTGTACATGTAACGCCACACCATATCGACGTACACATGATTCGTCTACCCATGAAATGTTGTACCCCAGGGTTCGGAGGAAGGCAGTCTTGTGGAAACTTTGGCCAGGCCGTTGAATATCCCTACCGTGACGATACAAACAAGTTCCTGATTTATTGGGTTACCTCAGTAACCTTGGTCCCGGATTCGAAACGCTCCACCACTCAGATATTGAATAAAAATCATTATCAATTGCGGCCGAAGACTTCCGCCACAAGCAGTGACAATATTCAGCCAACGGCCTTGTTAAAGAGGGCGGAGGACCGGAGAGAGTTCCAGGGCACTCTCTTACCATTGGGATGGGAAACTGCCCCTAAAAGTCTAAGAATCGACAGTGATGAATGGCACGAGTATGCAAAAGACAATGGGAACCACTGCAATGAAGACACATGATGTGTATCCACAGGTTATGTGGCTTGCAATAGAGAAAGTGTCATGATGGTCTCTCCGTTGGCAGAACACTGCGGACAAGTCCCCCATTCGGATCTGCCGAGGTGGAGGTAACCGTGAGAGGGTTGGGGTGATTTGGGGGAGAAGAGACCAAACAACGAGGTTATCGGTCTCATCAGATTAGGGAAGGATGGAGGAGGAAGTCGACCGTGCCCTGTCAAAGGAACCATCCCGGCATTTGCCTTGAGGAAGTTCAGATAATGTTTGAGAGACAAGAAACTTTATGATGGTAAAACCATAAGAGGTAGGCTGAAAGACAAAATGATTGATAAACTACAGCAGTATTATGGAATGTCCGTGAGAAATAGTACTGAGGATTTGTTGAAAATGTAGCAGGCAGTATGTGCTACCTTCTTCCACAGACTGTCAACTGATGAAAAACCGGTACACCACCTTTGCCCTCCTTGATCCGATTAATGGTGCAGTTACCGCAATACCCAGTACTCAAACAGTTCACACAGCCATAAAAATTCCATCCCAACAGCAGTCATGGATTTCATGAAACCTGTTTACAGAGACCTGGCAAATCTTGAATTACTGAAGATGTGTCTTCATGGTAAGACTCAAAATCCCAATGAGTCGTTTAATAATCTTATACGGACTCGCTTACCAAAATATGTTTTTGTTGGAACGAAGAGACTAAAGTGGGGTCAGCGATGCTGTTATTGTTGTTAATGATGGCAACGTTGGTAGGGTGAACGTGCTACATCATATGGAAATTAATCCTGGAGCAAACTGCATCAGAGAACTTGAAGGGATGGACAAGGTTCGCATTGATAAAGCAGAGTATGCAGCGCAGTTGGCCACTAAGGAGTCAAGATAGAAGAAACGAAGGAAAAACTTGGAAAAATATCGAGAGTATGATATACATTATAGTGCAGGGTGCTTCTGAGTGACTAAAAATAAAAAATTAAGCATATATTAAGTGAGTTACCGTCTTTTGAAGCTTTCGAAGCCGTTACTGAAATTTTACATTTTGTGTTGCATGTTTCCATGAATCTCAGAAACCACTTTGACTAGAGTATTAAAATTTTCCGGGAGTAATAACATACATATCCTGAGTCTACTGAACTAAAAGAAGGACATAATGCTATGTATAATTAAAATTATTTAGGATAACGTACTAAAGTACACAAAATTTTAACCGTGTAATTAAGAAATTTTATTTCCGGAAACAGTGGCTGGAATGCAATTATTGTAATTCAGTACACTCAGATCATACAGATTAATGTCTTGTCAATGGCTACAGTGGTTACTGAAATACGGGGCAGCCAAGTCACTAAATTTAACATTATCGGGATAGAGCGTTCCAGCTCCCTTTATGATGTGATCACCAGGGGCTAGAGAGAACCTAAGAACATCACGTAGTTGAACGTTGCTTCGCCAAAGGTACCACCTTCAGACAGACGTGAAGTATCTCTGTGGTTACGATTTATCCGGTTATACGGCGGAATTATGTTTTCAAACATTCAAGAGCTGTATCTGGTTTTGTTTTCTGCTTCTTGCTGCTCTTCTTATTTGTGGATGTAAATATTTCGTGTTATAATTAACGCTCATAACGGAGATATTGTTTAAATGTGCAGGAAACTGTGTTGCCACTCGCCAAGTTGACGAGCTCAAAGTGCGTGATAATTACACCTGAGTTTTAACTACCGGGGAACCACTTCATTTAAAAGACAATGAAACACTAATTAAAGTTTTGGTTAAGTGGCTGCGGAGAGTGCAGTGGCCGTTCCAATTATGACAGGCACGCTAAACTTAATTACAAAGCCTCGCCTTCTTTCTAACTTACTGTACAATAGCAGCAAATACAAAGGTTTGGAACATGTCGCTTCTGAATGCCCGCGTGCGGCATAACCGCTCTCCTATTGTCTGGTGGTGATTATCTTAAATAATTATTCCTGTTAGTGACTCTGCGCAACTGCTGCGTGAACAAACCACCGTGAAACTACGACGTAATTTTCATGTCGTGACATGAGATACGAATTTTGTTCACTTTCGAAGCCCGAGTTTCGAATCAACACGCGCTATTGAAAAAGAAGCTTTTCGCGACCTTCGTAAATATCTTTGGTAAGTCTGTACGAGTTAAATTTTCATTAATAATGAATTAAAGGTCTTTTACATAACATGTTAAATGTTATGGACAAAACAATTAAATGTTAGTTTTCAAATAGCAGATTATCTAACGTACTTTGTTTATGTTACAACTGGAATACTTACAAAATCACAACATGACAATATTTATATTGTACTAGCCTAGCATCCGCTGTTTCCCTAGTGCAGACTATATGGTCTGCATAGATTTTTTTTTTTCGTTTTTCTTTAATTGAAAAAATGGCTCCGAGCACTATGGGACTCAACTGCTGAGGTCATTAGTCCCCTAGAACTTAGAACTAGTTAAACCTAACTAACCTAAGGACATCACAAACATCCACGCCCGAGGCAGGATTCGAACCTGCGACCGTAGCGGTCATGCGGCTTTAATTGAATTTTTGCTTTGTTAACAAATAGCAACAGTTTCCAAACTTTTCACGCTAATTGAAGCCACAGAACATAGTCTTTTCGGAGTGCACTTCTGACTGACAAGCGATTCTGGTAGTTGGAGTTCAAGGTTTTTTTATTAACGATGCCTTTTGCGTTCTTGTTGTGATATATCCATGGAAACTTTCACCCCTTAACACGTATTTCTTTATATCTAACCGAGAAGCGAAAGACCAGTATTCATAGATTTAGCTATAAACATTTTTTTCATATAACTAAATATCTTTTTAAAATTTTTCATCCAATATTTCACCCCCTCGGGCATTCAGTTTCCAAAAAACATTGAAACACATATGTTTTTATTTCTAAACGAGACGTCAAATACCAATTTTCATACATATAACTTTCAAAAATCTTCAGTAGCTCTTTAATAATGATTTATTTTGAAAAAAGATTTCACCCCGTATTATACCCCTTAGTGATGGAATTTTCAAAAATGCCGAAACACGTGTTTTTTTTTAATTACGACTCAGAAACCAAACATAAATTTTCCTCATTCTATATTCAAAACTGTCTTAATAGTGACAAATTCTTTAAAAAAGCCTTTCATTCCTTGTTTGATCTCTTTAGGACTTGCATTTCAAACAATCTCTTCTTAAGGGATGCTTGCAGTATATTATCAACAACCTCTCCAGTTGTATCTTCAAAATTGTCTTCAGGGGGGGTAGGATGTCAAACAGGCCGTCTTGGAGCAGGAGAGACACCACAGGACATTTTAATTTTCACTGTCTATACTTTTACGAATAAATTCATAAAACTTTGTCAGCATGACCAGAAAGGATTCAGGATTCACAGCGCCTAGAACCGGTCCGCCACTACTAGAGGCATAATTATATCTCTTAGCTATAAGCATTTTTTGCCATGTACCGCGACACGGTTGTGGAATGACATAAAGTAGCGGTTACTTTAGGTCGCTCCAGTGTCTACTAATGCTTGCCTGAATAAGATCTAAAAAGAAATCATTGCCTCTAATAGTTCCATGTGACCTTACGTACACACACAGTCATGCATTTATGAACAGCTATCTCCTGAGCAGATTTAGGTACGCGTTTTTTGCCAACACGAGACGTTTGTTTATTAGACATACATTACGTGGATGACGAGACATACTGTATGCAAAGTCCCACTTAACCCTTCAGCCTGAACGTAAATTTCGCTGCACTGCCAACAAAAAACAAAATTAACGCTTTTCCCATCGTCATCCACGATAGGTTTAAATTCAGTCCAGACTGAACTTATTTTTTTTAAATGTGAAAGTTCACCATTTTTTCACTTCTATTGACTGCGTTTGTTGCTATAGGTACACGTTTCTTCGTAAGTAAGAGAGATTCTTCGAATTATTTAATTTATGAAAAAATGAATGTGCTGTTGCATTTTAAACTTCATGTTTAGAAAAAACTCAAATTTTATAGTTAATTATCTCAATTTTTACCACAGTTTTTGATAGATTTGGAAAATTCTAGAGTTTCATACACCTGTAAGTATGGTTTGTATGTGGCGCAAAATTCATCGATGAATCTCCCTTACTTATGAAGAAAAGTGTACCTATAGCAACAAATGCAGCCAATGGTAAGTGAACAAAAGGTGAAATACAAATGTAAAAAAATAAATTATTTTCTAATATTTTTGAACTTCAATCACTATAAGTGTAAATCCTGAATCCTTTCTGGTCATTCTGACAAAGTTTTATGAATTTATTTTTAAAAGTATAGACGGTGGAAATTAAAAATTCCTGTGGTGTCTCTCCTGCTCCATGTCGTCCAGTTTGACGTCCTAGCCCCCTTAATAGTGACATATTCTTTATAAAAGCCTTTCATTCATTGTTTGATCTCTTTAGGACTTGGATTTCAAACAACCTCTTCTTAAGGGATGCTTCCAGTATACAATCAACAATCTCTCCAAATAGCGAGTTTCTGTCTTTTAGCTGTTTTGTCTGGGCAGTGATGAGTGAGTGAATCAATCTGGCCCTATTTCACCCCATTAGTTGTTGAATTTCGAAATACAGTGAAATACATAATTTTTTAAATTTTTTAGCTGTAAAAATACTTCCACAACGGAATATTTTCATAAAAGATATCGCCGACAGGTGGCGCCAATGTTAGGGACATTGCCTAAAAGTTATAATTTATTTTATTATTTATATAGTTTTTTGCCTTTTCATTCTTATACGACGACACAGGCTCTCAGCCTCTACTCTTTACAACTCAAACATTCACAGCAAAATTGTATGACACGACTTAAATTAGTATATCTGAGTACTTTTAAAAGTCGCCATACAGATGACGCCAACTATCCCATGTGGAGTTCTACAATTCAGCAACATATATTTATTAAATCCGCTGTACAGTAACATCTACAGAACGCCATCTTGAATTTTGTACTAAATATATTTTTTACATAAACGTGATGCAGCGATTATAAAAGTAGTCTTGCAGTTATAGTTCCGAACATCTGGTAAATAAAAGCTGTGCGCTGTGAAATAACACATAGTCAAACAATACATTAAAATCTGTAAACTAGTAAAACATATTATAAAAAATTAAAAATCTAATTATTATGTTGGTAAGTGTACATTTAAAAATATATTTAACCTTTCAATTTATTACCTTTTGTCAGCTTGTCTCATTTTATGTTCCTTTGATCTTAATTGCATATACCTGATAATGAAAGTAACCGAAATGTCGAAACAAGTAAATAAATTTTAATAAGCGATCTAGACATTTTTATTCACAAAATATTCCCAAAAATCGCTGACTCATCCAGGAAATTCGTTTCCTATATTACGATAGACAATCCCTACTTACATAAACGAAAACAAAAGTGCTGATTTTCCTTCCTCATATGCTACGTGAAGTGGTTTTGCAGATATGGAATAGGTCAAGATATTAAACATATTTTCATTTAAGAATTAATAACAGAATTGTAACAAAACATGTAAAGGAACACTACACTGTTTTCCAAACGATAATGCCGGCCAGGGTAGTCGAGCATTTCTAGGCGCTGCAGTCTGGAACCGCGCGACCGCTACGGTCGCAGGTTGGAATCCTGCCTCGGGCATGGATGTGTGTGATGTCCTTAGGTTGGTTAGGTTTAAGTAGTTCTAAGTTCTAGGGGACTGATGACCTCAGAAGTTAAGTCCCATAGAGCTCAGAGCCACTTGAACCATTTGAACCAAACGATAATTCTTCGTCTGTTGCATCCATGGATCATCAGTATGAAAATCAGTTTTCGGTTGTTTTGACATTGGTCACATTGGTCTGCTGAAGGTATGCAGAAGTTAAATTTTAATAAATATTACATAATATTAAAGTTTTCATATTGTTAATAACATACATTGTAAAACGTCCCCTTTGAAAAATTTATACAAGACTGTGCTTAACCTGACACACAATATTTTTAGCGCAATGCAATCTGACTTCCAATAATCCCTACAAAAGAATGGCCCTGACTAACATTAACCTATACCTTTCACAAATCACTTACCTCACAAAAATCTTCGTTACTGGAACTATTGCAATACAGTGAGCGCCACTACTGCCAGCTAAATAAAAGATTCAAACTACGGAAGGCACTAACTACTGATAGGCATAGTTAGCAAATGAAAGATTTTAATAGAGAACAAACAATGTATTTACCTAAATATCGTCAAAAGTCATAATATATGTAATTTCAAAACTCCGCCATTTCCTTCCACACATCCACCACTGCTGGCGGCTCACCTCTAACTGCGCAACGCTACACGCTGTTCACATCCAGCTGCCGCTGCCCTACACTACAATGGCAGACAACAATGCAAACTAGCCACAGACTGCACACACCACAGCCAGTGATTTTCATACAGAGCGCTACGTAACGTTGCCAATAAGAAAACATAAACAGCCTACTTACATAGCCACCATGCTCCCCACAAAAAATTTTACAAATTGTTTTGGGCAGTGGCCAATAATGATTTGATAAATTTTTTCATAATTACAATAACAAAGGTATCAAATGCACACACTTATTTATGCAATGTTGGTCAAAAGCTAAAATTTTCTCACAGTCCATAAAGACAGTCCAGATTGTTCATCACAGTAAAATTTCAGTGTTTTTTTTTTCACAAAGTCTCATTAGTAAAAGAAATTGCACACAGAAGTAGTGGATTTCCATGCAGTCTTGAAGAAGTAGTGTTGTCCTTCCAACGGAAAGACAGTGCTGACTCTTGACATGCAGACAGGTAATGGGCCACAACAGAGCAAACCCACAGCAGAGTCAGTCGCAGTTTTGATGAATATTGGTAGGTAGGTCATCACAGAGTAGACCCACTGTAGTCCTGGTAGAGATTGTGGTATTCTTGGGTCATCAAAGGTGTAGACCCACTGTAGTCCTTGTAGAGATGGCCAGTAGCCATCTGTTGTGACTGTGCAGGTGCACAATCACCATTGAAGAGTCTTGCGGATAATATAGCAAGTCCATGAACCACCACTTGTGCACTCACAAATTTTTTTTTGAAATGTCCTTCGAACCAGCAATGCTGTTATCCAGTCCCTTGCTGAATTATTAACACATGTGCAAACACTATCAGTCCCTACTTCTCACATATTGTCCATATACTATGACCAACAGAAACGTGTGCTGCGAAATGAATGCTTACAAGTTACTTAATGTGATAAACTGGTGTCAATTACAATTTTATAACATGAGAATACAATTACAGAAATACAGAAAACATCATTAAAGAATATAACAATACAGATAACATTTGTAGTACAAGCTTTACAAAAGAATCGAAATAACATATACATCAGTGTTACAAGAATTATGACATAAGTACATACATAAAGATCAGAATAACGTTTGAAACATCACCTTCACATATGAGCATTAAAACAGAATAAATAATGTTTAAACATCTTTAAAAAGTGAATAACATATTATTAGAAAAATTCTACAACATAAAAACATCAGCTAAACACATAAAGACAGGAAAAACACAAATACACAAGGGTGCACCAACACATAGAGGGATAAGACAAAAGGAAAGGACAGGGTTTGTTTTACTGCAGTATTTTGCATGGAGATCTCCCTTCGTTCATCATTATTCTCAAAAAATCCTATCTATACCTGCTTCCTGTACTTTTTTCGTATAACCTCTCAGTGCATGTCTTCAAATTCATCGCAACTCATTCTCTTATAGGCTACCCCCTCTTAAGCTAACTTAAATCTACTGAGCTCAGATGCTAAACTAAGGGGCAAGGCAATGCAGCAGCATAAAACAATTAACACAAACATCAATGACAAAAATTTAAATAGGCAAAGCAATTGCAGGACTACAACTAATATAAGGCACTATGCAGCAAACAAGAAAAATAAATCAGTAGTAAAACTAGCTTAACAGAGTAATACAAAGTGAAATTTAGTAGCACTATGACTGGCAAACAGCAGTAACATATACCTAAAAATGACATAGCTCAAGCAGGAAAAATATTACAGTAAAAACAACAATGCAGATAAGGGAAATGTATATTCACATCTTAATGTCTATGTAATTAAAGTGGTGCACCACAACTTATTCTACGAAAAATATTACCAAGTACTTGAAAGGAAAATTATAGATGAAGTTACTGTTATTAGTCCCTTCTTATTGTTCTTTCCATTCCAAGAGCTCCTTGTTCGAAGAATGTGGATCATAAAATAATTATTTAATAGATCCGTTGACAGAAAGTGTTCACATTAGCAAATGCGTCTAAGTTTATTTTATAAAACTAATGCTGCAACACAGCTGGAAACTAGATATCAAATGAAATAAGGAACTATGAAAAGCAAAGCATAAAAATATCATTCAATAGTCATGTGACATTTCATAAGTTAGTAGCTCTTAACTCTAGTAGAAAGGTGTGCAGATGTAAGTATCTTTCCAAGTGATGAGCGTATCGTATTTGCGATGCTTTCTCTAAAGGAATGTCAATGGCGAGGTTAATGGCCTCCCCTTTCTTTTTCTACCTGTGCCTCTGAAATGCACACCCTAATGGCTTTTTCTCAAGGCGGCTGGCACACCTGGCCGCTCACAACGCATTACGTCATGGTCACTTACTTTTCTTACCGAAATATTTACGACAGGAGTTTCCGCTACAGTGGTAGTATCATATAAAAATTTCGCAGATCGAGAATTAGCGTTACAAATGTGTAGAAACAAAATCCTGTAAATATAACAGTGTCCAAAAAATTTTCGTCGGTATTGTGGAACATTCACGCATTTACACACGTTTCATAACTCCTTCAGTAGGATTCTTGGTTTCCAACATCCTTTTTCACAAGTCAGAGTCCCTAACCACTACTCATTATTCCTTACCTTATTATACATATACATATTCGTCGACACTTCTTCAATATTTCATCATAAGAAATACGTAGCATAATCAAATTCCTCATATACGGTAGCATCATCTTATTGATCATAAACATATCTCGACAGCATAATACACATCGTCGTCGTAAAAATAACATCTTAACACCTCAGTCAAATCTCAAAAACGTCATAGCTTCCTCCAATAATTTCAAAACCTAAAGAAAATTCTCTGCTCATTTCAATAGTGTCATCTACCTCAAACGTACTTTAAAAATCATGATCTCATACCATATACATCATTCAAAGCTCTCACAGTATCACAATGGTTCCGAAAAAATATGAACAGTTCACACAGTACAGACAAAATACAATTTCATGTGTCACTCATGTAAAAAAAAGTTTATCTCTCAGTTAAATGATCAGATAGCTGTGTAATTTATGTGTTAGAGGAATATGGTACCGATGTGTAAAGTTGTATAAGCAAATATCATATTAGCTAGGGCTCCTTGTGCTTGCCAAACACATGGTACATAAAGTAGGCGTGTACCCCCCTGAGGATTATTGTAATTATACCATCAGGTGTTACAGATTACAAGAATGGAATGGAATGTATTACGGAAAACCTTTGTATCATTGTACTTCAAATATCTTTAAAAAATAAATGTTTTAAGTACAAAATTAATCACTCAAATATGTGAACTGTAGCGCTAAATGTGCGTCTTGCTGTAAGATAATCTCTGTGGAAGTGTCGTAGTTATTGTCCTCCGAAAGCTAAGTTCTGCAGAAGTCAACCTCATGATAAACAAAAGTGAAATGCGTTGCGTATAGATATCTTAGTTAATACGCTTATTGTTGTGATGAAGAAATTACTGTGCTGTAACGTATTGTTGTGCTACGGAAACAGCTGTCTCATTGTGGCTATACCACAAAAGTTACTACTAAAACATGTTTTACTTTCCAGAATAATACAGAAAAACTGTGCAGATATAAAACAGAAACACCGCAAAAGCAACATTGTAAATTGTCACTCATTAGTAGCGTCGTGATAAAATCGTGTAGCTGTCACATAAACTAACCATTGTCTCATCTGGTATCTCACAGAAAGTACCTTAAATCCAGAATGTATTTTCAAGTAAACCAAAATGTTGCATTAGAATCTCATTAGCAGTACTGGTAAATGTTCTAAGTATGTGAGCCTTATAGTCGTTACGTAATCGTACAACTAACAAGCAAGAATGTACACACACAATAACACTGTGTCGTCTGTTCTCAATAACAATGCATTCGTAATTTCTGTTTAAATTAGTTCTTTTGGTTCTTGACTGGATATTTAACTTCAAACATTGTAGCATGATAACAGTTTCTAAGTGTGACAATGCATACTAGAAATGTGAAGTGAAACGTTTTATGGCAAAGACAAAGTTAAAAAGCAGATTATCTTTCAATAAACGGTTTTACATGTGAAATGTGGTACGCAGAGTTTCAACTCTAACGCAATTATCATGTGGTATCCGTCGGTAAAGAATACTGGAATTTTTCTCAAGGTTAGCGTCTATGTTATTTTTCTCTGAGCCAGCCGGCGCATGCGGCAGCCTGTGGTGCGAGTCATTGTCTGTTCCTTTGTTTGCGTGCGTCGTTATTGGGATTAGGAGACCTAACAAATTCACGTTTAAATCCCGCCAGTTCTGATGAAATTCACGTCTGTCGTTACGATCACATCGTCTGTCGTCATGTCGGTAGATTCCATAGTTTTTTTCTTGTCGGTCACGTGGTGGAGAATTTCTCCCTGAGTCGTAACTGCGCGCTGGACCATTGCGTCTAAAGTTATTCTGTCTCCCTTGATAATAATTATTTTGGTTCCCATATTGTCTGTTTCTCTGATTGTCTCTGTGATAGTCATTACCGCGGAGAGGTGATCTTTCCCTGTAATTATTACTACTCTGCCAATGGTTGTCATACGGGTGGTGTCTGTTTTGGTCACGATTTACGTTATAAGAATAGCCTTGTCGTGTATTATTTCTGTCATCGTGGAATTGTGACAGATGTGACCTGTAATTGTTGTACTCCTGTTTTCGCGTTCCGCGATTGTCAGTGTCAATTTCCAGTTCTTGTAACAGTCCCTGAAAAGCTTCAATGTCGTATTTGCAACGTCCTGCTAAAATAATATGTCGTAAATGTTCAGGCAGTTTCATTAAGCAAATGCATATGAGTTCTGAGGGGCTGTAGGGATTTGAAAGATACTGATTCTTATGCAACATGGCTTCAAAATATTTCATAAGACTGGAAAATTCAGATTGTTCGAAACGTTTCATCATTATGATGCTATGTTTTACTCGGTCTTGTGTAGCTTGAGACCAATACGCTGAGAGGAAGGCATTGATAAAATTCTCCTTCACTGTGACAATCGTGAATGACCGATCGCATTCTTACAGCTGGTTCATTCTCCAAGTAGCCACACATACATTCTAATCTGTGCTCCAATGACCAGTTGGGAAGCCAGCCGGTGTGGCCGTGTGGTTCTAAGCGCGTCAGTTTGGAACCGCTACAGTCGCAGGTTCGAATCCTGCCTTGGGCATGGATGTGTGCGATGTCCTTAGGTTAGTTAGGTTTAAGTAGTTCTAAGTTCTAGGGGACTGATAACCTCAGTAGTTAAGTCCCATAGTGCTCAGATATCATTTGAATCATTTTTGAACCAGTTGGGAGGAAAACAATGAGAGAATTGATGGAGCCACGCTTGTGGATGAATGTCGTTGGCAGAGTTCTTAAACGTTTTGAATTTACGTGTAGTAATGAACAGCTTATAATCAAAATCATAATGTCGGCGAGTCGCATGTCGGTCATTGTTACGTCGTTTCGGCGGTTCCATCTCAAAATTCGGTGTACCTTGCCAATTTCTTTCATAATTTCCGAAGTGCCCTGTGTTATTATTTTGTGGCTGTTCCGTATTTCTATGTCCCTCTTCCCGTATTGGAGCGCGAGTGTCCTCTGAAATACGTAATGCTTGTATTACCTGTGTCAGCTGATCTTGTACTTCCCGGATTTCTCTTTGATGTTGCGTATTAATTTGATTCAGATTTTGTTTCAGTTTCCTAATTTGTTCGCACTCTTCTGTGTCATTAAAGACTACCGGTTTTGTGTCATTCAGATTATCATCTACCTTAGTAGATAAGTTAGTGACCTGATCCGAAAGTTCGGCTACTTTCTCCGATAGTGAACACATTTCCTCAGTGTGTCTTTCTGAACCAATTTTCAGAGTATCTACTGTATCCTTTAAGTTTTCTTGAGTTTTTGCAAGTTGCGTAACAGAATCGGTAGATGCAACTGAGTCAATTTTAGCTTGCAGGGTCTCATGATTTTCATGAACAATGGTTTGCAGTTCTTTTATGGCTGCTTCGTGATTCTGTAATGCATTTTCATGCCGCGAAAAAATAGGTTGAAAATGCTCACAAATTTGTGTTTTTACATCATTACAGACTTTTTGACATTTCGATTCAGTGTTATGTAACTCAGTAGTTAAATCTTCACGTGTTTCTTCAAGTGTGGTGTCTAACTTTTGAAGCTTTTGCTGTGTTTGTCTCTGATTTTGTTCCATTGTGTCTAACTTTTGAAGTTTTTGTTCCATTGTGTCTAACTTTTTAAGATTTTGTTCCACTGTGTCTAACTGTTGCTGTGTTTGTCTCTGGTGTTGTTCCATTGTGTTTAACTTTTGAAGCTTTTGTCCCATTTGTTGCATTAATTGTAATAACAATGCACTGGTGTCTGAAACATGTTCCTCAGTGCTTTTCGGCAGTGAATTTGCACCGGCAACATTCAAATTTTGACAAGCAGAAAATGTGTCTTGACTTATTTGAGAAAAGGGTGAGGACGCAAAACCTGAATCTACAGTATTTGCAAGATTATGTCCTGTCATATCGGATTCCTGAGGCAAGCTGTTGCCGACCGATCGATCGATAATGCTTCCCTGTTCACTAATTGTTTCACTGTCTACGCCATTATTTGCCGCCCGTTCCATTTCCCTATGAACAATTACCAAATTACTACTTTGAACATTAGTTACTTCATTACACGGTGGCGCTAACACACTGCTTTCGTCTTCACTGTCATTTCTCAGTTTACTTTGGAGCCTAGTATTACGTTTTTCACACGCCATTATTGTCACAATATTTCACACGATAACACAAAAAGACACAATTTGAAGAGCAAAAATAAGAGAACACATTAACATAGAACTGAAAATAATATCTAGTTAATTGCAAGCGCAGCTGCGAAATACTTGGTGCAAATCTACATGCATGCCACAACTGTTTTACTGTGCAACAATGAAAAACCACAACTACCAAGGAAATTCTCTCTATAATTACGCGCTAGCAATAAACAAAACTACACTAAATACACAAACTACAAGAAAAAATCAGAAGATTCCAGTGAGGTATCTTAGGCTAAGGGTCGACATGTAAAACGTCCCCTTTGAAAAATTTATACAAGACTGTGCTTAACCTGACACACAATATTTTTAGCGCAACGCAATCTGACTTCCAATAATCCCTACTTAAGAATGGCCCTGACTAACATTAACCTATACCTTTCACAAATCACTTACCTCACAAAAATCTTCGTTACTGGAACTACTGCAATACAGCGAGCGCCACTACTGCCAGCTAAATAAAAGATTCAAACTACGGAAGGCACTAACTACTGATAGGCATAGTTAGCAAATGAAAGATTTTAACAGAGAACAAACAATGTATTTACCTTAATATCATCAAAAGTCATAATATATGTAATTTCAAAACTCCGCCATTTCCTTCCACACATCCACCACTGCTGGCGGCTCACCTCTAACTGCGCAACGCTACGCGCTGTTCACATCCAGCTGCCGCTGCCCTACACTACAATGGCAGACAACAATGCAAACTAGCCACAGACTGCACACACCACAGCCAGTGATTTTCATACAGAGCGCTACGTAACGTTGCCAATAAGAAAACATAAACAGCCTACTTACAACATCAACAAAGTCTACTCAGAAATTCATCAGTAGAGCAAAAAGAGTTGGCCCCGGTAAACTTTTAACAAAATCTGAGTTATGGTGTTCAGGGAAAATAAGCTGTCACTTATTCAACGGATTTTATTGTCCATTTTAACTGCTTTCATTTTATAATATGACCAGCTTCGACTCCATGCGACGCGGAATGTGCAGTTTTCTGATAAACTGTAACCCGAACAATCAAATCTGAATATGGTTATGTGGGAATAGAGAGCGGAATTTTTAAAAATAAAAGAAATCCTAACAGACGTAAAATCTTTGCTAAATCATTTGACGTCTCTTAAACTGAAATTTACTAGTAGCTAAATTTTACGGAAAATGTGTGTTTATAAATAATGGACACTTTTATGGTACAAAGTTAGTGACTAGATCCTTACTTTTATTCCTAGTTTTTATGCATAAACTGAGCTATTGGGCTGAAAAAGAGGCATGTTATATTTGACAAATTTCAGTAAGGAATAAATATTTTGGAAGAAGTTGTTAGTATCCCGAGCTCTTGAATAGGCCTGCACGATGTTCTTGAGTTCACACAACAAATGATGCGCAGCTTTGGAACATCCAAAACGGGATCTTGTTTTGATGAACTGCCATGGATTAACCCAAAAATTATCCCATATGACATTATGGTAACTTTTCTATTTTTATATCACACATCTCTTACAATATTTTTCAAAAAAAAATGGTTCAAATGGCTCTCAGCACTATGGGACTTAACATCTATGGTCATCAGTCCCCCAGAAGTTAGAACCACTTAAACCTAACTAACCTAAGGACATCACACAACACCCAGTCATTACGAGGCAGAGAAAATCCCTGACCCCGCCGGGAATCGAACCCGGAAACCCGGGCGTGGGAAGAGAGAATGCTACCGCACGACCACGAGCTGCGGACTAATATTTTTCATTGTGAATATATATTTGCTTAGATGATTTAGCATTATGTATCCATGTACAATAATTAAATAAATAGTTTAAAAAATTTTCCGGTCGGCAAATGTAGTGTAATGTAAGTGAGCACCCCACACTGACACAGTACTGTGGGACTACAGATCGAGTTTTGGGCTTTCAACCCAACATGTTCCCAACTATGATGAAGCATACTCCTTTATGTTGTGTTAGAGCAATAACACAACAACTGTATCACAATTTCGTTACGTAACTTATTTGATTGTCAGAACTACTCACAGGTACATATCTATAGGGTAACGAGGTAGATAGACTTCCTCTAAACACTTTCTCTTAATGTGTTTTCGACGTATTAATATTATACACCGACAGGCAAAGAAAGTGGAGTCGGAGAAGTAGGGGTAACATGTTTTCGTGTTATAGTTTCCCATTTAATGAAGAACAGATTTCAGTACTGTAATTCCGTGTGAGATGAAGCTCAACTACGAGACATTTCCCACATTACTGACGTTCCTACAACAACGGTCTGCTTGAAACATACTACCAATGTAATATTTATGGATATTTTCACCAAACCTCCGCTTTGTTTAACATTATTGAAACATGTTGTGCACTTTCGAAGTACACGCGGATCGCTGCTACGCCGATTGCATCTAAATAGAGTGTAATAACGAAATCATCAGAAAAGAAGAAAGTGAATGGGGCTACAAGATAAAACTATGTTACGTTTGGCATTAAATTCTATATATTCAGATATGTTTAGAAAATTTCATGGCAGTCACAAAATAAATAGTTCCGGTGCAAAAGGTTAGAAATTACATACGAACTATCGACAAATTATAACGTGTACTCGTAGATAAAGTAAGTGCTACTCTCAATGTCAGCATAGTGGGAAAAAGAGAGTCTGTGTACAATGGAGATGGCTTACAAAACGTTTGTGGGTCTTGTCTTGGAATATTCCTCAACGAATGTGGAGGCATTACCAATTAGGGAGTACTGAAAAAATTCAAAGAAGGGCAGCACGAATGGTCACAGATTTGTCTAATTCACGGGAGGGCGTCACGGAAATGATAAACCTGAATTGTCAGGCGCTTAAACAAAGACGCCAATATCCCGCGAACAATTTGACACTGTACCTCATTGATGGTACTTTACGAAGGGACGAGTATATGGAATAAGTTCATAGATACGTGAGTGGCTCGAGGACTTCTCAAAAAATAGAACCAAGTATGATGTCGTCGACGGCGACTGTTCATCAGAGACAAGGAAATCGTCAGTAGTGGCAAGATGCAATCATTACTTTCACTGAAGTGAAGCCAATGATGGCAGTGCCACTAAAGCAGAGTTGTTAAACACAGTTTTCCGAAACTCCGTCACGAAAGAAGACGAAGTAAATATTCCAGAATTCCAATCAAGAACAACTGCCAGGTTGAGAAACATAGAAGTAGATACCCTCGGTGTAGCAAAGCAGCGTAAATCACTTAATAAAGGAAACGCCTTCGGTCTAGATTGTATGCCAGTCAGGTTACTTTCAGTGTATGATGATACAATAGCTCCATATTTAGCAATTACATACAACCGCTCGCTCACAGAAAGATCTGCACCTAAACACTGGAAAATTGCCCAAGTCAATCAATACCCAAAAAGGGAAATAGGAGTAATCCTCTGAATTACAGGCCCATATCACAAACGTCGATTTCCAGTAGGGTTTTGGAACATATACTGTGTTAGAACATTATCAATTACCTGGAAGAAAAAACGATTTATTGGCACATTGTCAGCACGCATACAGAAAATGTCGATCTTGTGAAACACAACTAGCTCTTTCATGAAGTAATGAGTGCTATCGGCAGGGGATCTCAAATTGACTCCATATTTTTAGATTTCCTGAAGGCTTTCGATACCGTTCCTCACAAGCGTCTTGTAATGAAACTGCGTGCCTATGGAATATCGCCCCGGTTGTGCGACTAGATACGTGATTTCCTGTCAGAAAGGTCACAGTTCGTAGTAATAGACAGAAAGTCATCGAGTAAAACAGAAGTAATATCTGGCGTACCCCAAAGAACTGTTATAGGCCCTCTACAGTTCCTAACCTACATTAACGAGATAGGAGACAATCTGAGTAGCCCTCTTAGACTGTTTGCAGATGATATTGACATTTACCGTCTTGTAAAGTCATCAGGTGACCAAAACGAATTGCAAAAATGGCCCTGAGCACTATGCGACTTAACTTCTGAGGTCATCAGTCGCCTAGAAGTTAGAACTAATTAAAACTAACTAACCTAAGGACATCACACACATCCATGCCCGAGGCAGGATTCGAACCTGCGACCGTAGCGGTCGCTCGGTTCCAGACTGTAGCGCCTAGAACCGCACGGCCACTCCGGCCGGCTAATGAATTGCAAAATGATTTAGATACGATAGCTGTACGGTGCGAAAAGTGGCAATTGACCCTGAATAAGAAAATTGTGAAGTTATTCACATGAGAAGTAAAATAAATCCGCTAAATTTCGATTACGCGATAAGTCACACAAACCTGAAGGCCGTAAATTCAACTAAATACTTGGGTATTATAATTACAAATAACCTAAATTGGAACGATCACATAGATATTCTTGTGGATAGAAAGACAGTGATTTATTGGCAGAACACTTACAAGGTGCAACAGGTTTACTAAAGAGTCTGCTTGCACCAGGCTTGTTCGCCCTATTCTGGAGTACTGCTGTGCGGTGTAGGACCAGCATCAGGTGGGGCTGACGGATGACATCAAAAAAGTTCAAAGAAGGGTAGCTCGTTTTCTATTATCACGAAATAGGGGAGATAGTGCCACAGAAATAATACGTGAATCGGAGTGGCAATCTTTAAAACAAAGGCGTTTTTCTTTGCGACGGGATCTTTTCAGGATCACCAGTTTTCTTCTCCGATTGCGAAAACATTCTGTTGGCACCTACCTACGAAGGGAGAAATGATCATCACGATAAAATAAGAGAATTCAAGGCACGCACAGAAAAATTTAAGTGCTCGTTTTTCCCGAGCGCCATTCGAGGGTGTAGCGGTAGAGACAGCTTGAAGGTGGTTCATTGAACCCTCTTCCAGGCACTTTATTGTGAATAGCAGAGTAATCACGTAGATGTTAGGAGCGCCCCAGGGAAGTGTGATATGGCCACTGTTGTTCACTGTATACGTAAATGATTTGGCGGACTGGGTAGGCAGCACTCTGCAGCTATTTGCTGATGATGCGTTGATGTACGGTAAACTGCGAAACTGAGTGACTATAGGATGATAGATGACGACTTAGACGAAATTCACAGTTATTGTGATGAATGGCAGCTACCATTAAATGTGGAAATATGTAAGTTAATGCTGATGTGTAGGAAGAACAAACGTGTGGTGTCCAGCAAGACAAGGCCACGTCGTTTATATATCTGCGCATAGCGTTGATAAGCGATACGAAATGAAATAAGCATCTGAGGACTGTGGTAGGGTAGGCGAATGGTGGACTTCATTGCATTAACAGAATTTTAGGAAAGAGTGGTGCACCTGTAAAGGAGGCTGCATATAGGACGCTGGTGCCCCTTATTCTTAATACTGCTCGAGGGTTTGGCATCCGTACCAGATGGCACTGAAGAAAGACATCGAAGCAGTTCAGAGGCTGCGTGGTGGATTTGTTACCGGTAGGTTCGAACAACGCGTATGTGCTACGTAGATGCTTGGGGAATTCAAATGGAAATCCGCGGAGGGAAGGCGATGATATTTTCGAGAAACACTCTTCAAAAAATTTAGAGAATCGGCATTTGAAGCTGACTGCCGAGCGATTCTATAGTCGCCAACATATACTGCACGTAAGGACCACTAATAAAAGATACGAGAAAATAGTGCTCATACGGAAGCACATAAACAGGCGTTTTCCCTTCGCTCTATTTGCGAGTGAAGTAGGAAATGAAATAAATTGTAGTGGCACAGGGTATCCTCTGCCATGCTCTGTAAGGTGGCTTGTTGAGTATCTATAGAGATATAGGTGCAGAAAGGCAATTTACATAATTCAGAAACCACTATTAAGAACCCAAGAATATACGTTACCCTCCTGTGTACCATTTCCGTAGGGATGGAAAAGTCGAAAGCAAACTACAGCGGTGTTGAAAACTAAACCAAGAAACTGCTATTTTTCCGTCCTGTGTATAACTCGCGATGTGATCATACAAACTGCCAACAGATGTCGTCACTATCATGTTCTGCACGGAAGATGGCATTCCGATACAGCTTACTCTAGGTTAGTTCTTTTGCTCACACTATGGGCACTACTGTTATGTCTTGATTATGTTGTTCTATTTCTACCTATGCTAATCTACTTCTATCTGTAGCGTTACAGATGTGCCAGCGTTGTATGAACCTACGATGTTGGCCGTGTTCACCGAACTAATCCCGGTGAACGTGGCCCTGCCACCGGGCTGGCCCGGAGTTGCTGGTCGCTGCAGTACTATACTAGTGTTGCTATCCTAGCTTATCCTACATCTAACCTAACTTAACCTAATGTCAAAATCGGTGAGTGTCTGGATCGGTAATAGGGTGCACCCTCCCCCTAGTCCCAGACGTGGCGGATTCCAGCCGTGAGGCGGCTGGCCAAGTCCACGCCTCGGCGGAACGG
This sequence comes from Schistocerca cancellata, assembly GCF_023864275.1. Lineage (NCBI taxonomy): Eukaryota > Metazoa > Arthropoda > Insecta > Orthoptera > Acrididae > Schistocerca > Schistocerca cancellata. The sequence continues at coordinate 599,566,526 of NC_064630.1, forward strand.
GACAAGTGCACGGAGTCAGAACGGTAGCAATCAAGTCTTAATCGTTGTTCCTTAGAAATTCCTTTATGACTTTAAGTGAGATCTCGTTTGCTAGTTTGTTCAGGATTGTAAAATGGTCCTCATGCCTGAGCAGGTGGTACGTGTCGTGGTTGGGCAACTGATGGCGTAATTGCGCCGCTACGTCGTCGAAGAGGTGGCATTCATACACCACGTGTTCTGGGGTGCCTGGTGTGGCCTGGTGTAGCCCGTTTCCCGAACCGGCATAGGTATGCCGGGTAGGGTCCATGACCTGTGAGAAAGTGCAGCAGTCCTCGTCAAGGTGTGAAGTATTTTAGTTGCAGTCTCTCCCTGATATTTGGCCGTAGTTCGTATGTTCTGCGACCAGTTTCTTCATTATCCCACTGTTCTTGCCAGAGTTCTTCCCCCCTGCGTTTGATTTCCATTTTGTTTCCCACGTGAATCCCCATTAGATCAGTTATCTTATCCCTGTTTCCTTTTTTAACCCAGTACCACGTCGCTTCTTCTCTGATCTTTATATCGAGCGGACAGAGCCCCATTAGTACTGTTAGCGCTCCCCCTGGGATTGTTCTATATGCCCCTACTGATCTGAGAAGCATGTTTAGCTGCACTCTTCTCACAGCCATGGCAGGCATGACCCTCGTGAGTCTTTGGGCCCAGACTCCTGACCCATATCCTACGATTGATGTCAGAATGCTGTTATGATATAATTTGATTAGTTCTGGTGGCAGGTGGAATTGTTTATGTCCAATCGCTATTAGAACTGTTGAGTGTTTCTAATGATCTTTGTGTAACAGTGTCAATGTGTGATGTATAAGTCCACCTCTCATCGACGACTACTCCTAGGTATCACGCCTCATGCCGTCGAAGAACTGATGAGCCATCTATTCTTACAGTCGGATTCCTGACCAATTGTCCTTTCAGAAGTAGATACGTAGACTTGGTTGGTGAGATCTTCATTTTGGCCGTATGGCACCATGTCCTCAGGATTGATATGGCCCTCTCAATTTTTGGCTCTAAGTCTTCGCGGCTACGGCCGCCAACCAGCAGGAGGAGGTCGTCTGCGTAGGCTATGCCCTCTAGCACATCATCGCTGTTCTGTAGGTTGTCCAAGAGGGGTTCCATGTTAATATCCCAGAAGAGTGGCCCCAGGGCAGATTCCTGTGGACACCCCTTGGTAATCTTTTTACTTATTCTCCCGCTAGGGGATGATAGCCAAACCTCCCTATTCTCGCAATAGCTCCTAAGACAGCCATATAGCGACCCTGGGCACTCCTTCTCTCGCAAGCGGGAGAAGAGCGAGGGCCACCACAGGTTGTCAAAGGCGCCACTGATATCCACCATGATGCCGACCACGTATTTGTGAGGGGCTGAGGCACAGACCTCCGCAGCCAGGGCGATGGCGTCAGACGCCGATCTCCCGGACCTGAAGCTGAACTGTCTGTCGCTCATCCCTCACAATACCCGGTGTGCTGCCAGTCTGTCTTCCAGCAACCTCTCAAAAAGTATCCCCAGTATGTCCAGAAACAGATGGGCTTATAAGACGTGGTTTCTTTGTGGTCTTAATTATTACTACTGTTGCCTTTTTCCATATTTTGGGGAATTTCCCGAGCCGCAAGCACTCGTTATATAGCTTTGTGAGAGGTGCTACCAGCTGGGGGGCCAGGAATTGTACCACCTCTGCAGTGATGCCGTCTGGGCCAGGAGCCTTGCCCCTTTTAAGGGCATTTATCTGAGCGGCTACTTCTCCTTCGGAGAAGGGATATACCATATCGTTGTTCCGGTATTCCTCTTCATCTTGTCTTCGGATCTGTTGTTGTGCCTCAGAGTCATCATTCTCGCTATCGTCAGGCAGCAGGACACGGAGGAGGACCTCAGCAGTTTCCTGCCAGGTTTCCGTCATCCTGTCCTGTCCTGATCCCTGGCGGTAGACAACACCATGGGTGACCTGATCTTTTCCCGTACTAACTTGTACGGTAAGCCCCATGGGTCCGTAGCTAGTTGTGTTTGCACATACTTCTCCCAGCTTTGCAGCCTTACTGCCTTAAGCTCCTGTTGGAAGTGCTCCTTCGCCTCTCTGTATCTTTGCAACCAGCGTTGCTTTTCCTCCCAGACGACACTCCGCTGGTAGTACCTCCTCGCCCTCCTTACAGATTGGCGCATCCGTCCTAGTTCGGTTGACCATGGTGACGGAGAGGCCGCTATGGCTCTCCTCCTGGTTGGTACGGCAGCTTTCACCGCTCTAACAACTGCTTTCACCAGTTTCTCGGCGTATCCTTCGACATTCTCGTCACCTTCTGGCAATGTCGGTATTTCACACTCCCTTGACAGGCGGTCCCAGTCAGCCCTGTTGTAGTTTGTGTCTCCCACCCCATGTCCCAGCGGCACTCCTCGTCTCCCAATGAGAATGTAATGAGGTTATGATCACTGGTTGTTACTTGATCCCAGACCATCCAATTTGTTACTCTGGTGGCGAGGTTGGGCGTGACCAGTGTGACATCGATGTTCGTGCCTTCGCCCCCACCTCCTGCGTAGGTCGGGTGTTTCCTTGTTTGTTGGCGACCATTAGCTGTAACGACATGATGGTGTCTCCTCGGCTTTTTCTCCCAGATCATCCCATGTGCCGCTGAACCATAGGGGGGACTTTGCATTTATATCTGCTGTAATGACACATAGACGACACGGCAACGCAGTGGTCACTTGTGTGAGTTTATCTAAGAATTCATCTATTGCCCTGCCGTACTGGAAGTACATATTGATGATGTACAGTACTCCGGCTGGTGTGTAGTTCCACGACGTTGCAATGGTTGTCGGAGAACTGAGAAAGGACTGTGGCTCTTAGCACTTTATTGATGATCATTATTGCAGCTCTGGGTTCTACTCCAATGTGAACTACTCGCCAGTTTGCTGCTGCAAATGGGATTCGCCCGGCCTGGGAGAATGGTTCATGCAGACAGAGCACATCCAGACTCCTCTCCTCCACGACACTGCGGAGTTCCTGCATGAATAATTTACTGTTGTGTGAATTAATCTATCCTAATTTTATTTGGTTCACGTGCAAAGTATGTTCTGATGTGTGATTCCGGCCAATTTTTGCTCCAGTCGTGGGCTAGTCTTCCGTTTGTAATGACAGATTGATTGTAAGGTTCGTTCAGGTCAAATTTCTCGTTTCTCCTTTCAAAGACTTTTTTGACTAGGTCAAGCAGGGCTCCGAAGTCAGTGGGGAGATTCATTGTCTTCAGCTGTATCCTATCAACAGCCTCCATTACCGAGAAGGTGACGTCTCTGCCGTATTCATGACCAACATGCACCACGTCTCAGGGCTGTGGCGAGGACCGTTGGCTCCTCCAGGTGCGCTAATTGTAATGCGTGTTCTAGGTTGGGATATACCTTATTGGGATCTACGCCCGAACCTTTTTGTGTTAAAGGGTTTGTGGATGATGTACTACTTACTGTGTTGACTTGTATTTTTTGTTTCTCTGGTGTTTCGGTTTGTTTTGCCACAGGATGCCCTTTTGGTCGTTCTAGCTCTTCAAGCGACCTTGGTCCCCGGTTTGGGGGAGAGGGAGCACTTATCTGACCACAGGGGTCCGTTTGTACACCTGCATCTTTCGTTTCTACTTCTTTGGTTTGAGTTGTGGTGGCTCTTTGTAAGAACTCCCTAAATCTGGTGGCCCTTAGTGCATCCCTTACCCTTTTACTCGGGGACTTTCTTTTAGGCTTCCTGTTACCTAATATGGACTCAGCCATAATCAGTCCTCGAGATAAGTCTTTGCTCTAGTATCTTATATGTACGGCAATTTCTTCCTGTGGCATTGCAGTTTCTTTTTCCTCTTCTTGTGCAAGGGATACATATCCCTGTTTTGCCACAAGTTTCCCTGGTGTGATCTTCGGCGCCGCACCAGGAGCAAGCCGGTTTTCGCTCACAGTGTTTGTGTACATGGTCGAGGTCTCCACAGTTGTGACACTGGGGAACTGCGAGGTAGTCCCTTACGCTAATCGCGTGGAACCCCATGTATATTCTGCCCATAGTGGTGAGCTTACGCCACATACTCCCCAAAACTTCGGCTACATGATGCACAACATCACGCTCTCGGGGTCCGGTTCTAAAGCGCAGTTTGAATTTTCCAGACTCATGTCCTCAAAGTTTTGTTGATTTATTGTTTCGTAAATGTCATTTTCATTTATTGCAGTGGGCACATCATACAAGATCACTAAGGGATTCCGCTTTTGGGCGGTTCACACTTAACAACCTTTTTAAGTTTCTCATGATTGAGTATCTACATCTACATCTATCTACATCCATACTCCGCAAGCCACCTAACGGTGTGTGGCGGAGGGTACCTTGAGTACCTCTATCGGTTCTCCCTTCTATTCCAGTCTCGTGTTGTTCGTGGAAAGAAGGATTGTCGGTATGCCTCTGTGTGGGCTCTAATCTCTATGATTTTATCCTCATGGTCTCTTCGCGAGATATACGTAGGAGGGAGCAATATACTGCTTGACTCTTCGGTGAAGGTATGTTCTCGAAACTTTGACAAAAGCCCCTACCGAGCTACCGAGCGTCTCTCCTGCAGAGTCTTCCACTGGAGTTTATCTATCATCTCCGTAACGCTTGTCTCTATCTTCTTCAGTGGCAACATCTGCTATTACAACATTTTTTGTTGCCTTTACCTTGTTTATTTTTATCTTATCTGCTGCAGGGTTTACAGTAGTTGTGAAAATTTCTTGTACTTTTTTGATGTCCTGACCTAGCAGGGGTCTTAAGAAGACTGCCGTGTCAAGTCTTTTGGACACCTTTGCAATAGTCTCTTTGGTTGTCTGCGTTTTTGTGGACGCCTGTGCGACCACCCCTGCCCATGATTGGTGGGATTTTCTCGCAGTCGTTCATTCTCTTTTTCAAATTCTTCTAGTCGCCCCTCGAGCTTCGTACTACCGATAGCACAGGCGGCAAGTTCTTCTTTGACGGGAAGTACTGCTGTATTACTAATTTTTCAGTATTTGATACTAGCGTCTAATAGCTGGTTAATTTTAGTATGCCATTTGGTTACATTTTCTGCCTTCTGCCCCAGGCCCTCCTCAGGGGTGGGAGCAGTAAGTGTCGAACACCTCGAAAGAACACTCGAATCACTCGTCCCTTGGTCAGACATGATTGATTTGACGAGTGAAAAATGTTGGGAGCCCGTCTCTTGCCCTGGGCATCCTCTGGCATGGAGAGGGACTGATGCAGCTCGCCCACCGGCCGCGGCCCAAGGCCAAGGGCACTCTCGAACTGCCGGCCGCGGTGGTCTGGCGGCTCTAGGCGCTCAGTCCGGAACCGCGCGACTGCTACGGTCGCAGGTTCGAATCCTGCCTCGGGCATGGATGTCTGTGATGTCCTTAGGTTAGTTAGGTTTAAGTATTTCTAAGTTCTAGGGGACTGATGACCATGAAGTCCCATAGTGCTCAGAGCCATTTGAACCATTTGAACTCTCGAACTGCTGGGTTCAGCGCGCCGCTGCCAGCGCACTGGTCCCCGTCGGTGGCTCCGTCGTCGACGATTTCACCCGACGCTCCTCGGCAAGTGCACCCTGTACTCTGGAGAGGTGGATGCACTTCTCGTCCATCGCCGCCTACTAGCCCGAGCTAGCCCACGCGGCAAGTTCTTTTTTGATGGGAAGTACTGCTGTATTACTAATTTTGCAGTATTTGATACTAGAATCTAATAGTTGGTTAATTCTAGTATGCCATTCGGTTACATTTTCTACATTCTGCCCCAGGTTCTCTTTAGGGGTGGGAGCAGTAAGAGTCGAACACCTCGAAAGAACACTCAAATCACTCGTCTCTTGGTCAGCCATGATTGATTTGACGAGTGAAAAAGGTTGGGAGCCCGTCTCTTGCCCCGGGCATCCTCTGTCCTCTGGCATGGAGGGGGGACTGATGCAGCCCGCCCACCGACCGCGCCCCAAGGCCAAGGGCACTCTCGAACTGCCGGCCGCGGTGGTCTGGCGGCTCTAGGCGCTCAGTCTGGAACCGCGCGACTGCTACGGTCGCAGGTTCGAATCTTGCCTCGGGCATGGATGTGTGTGATGTCCTTAGGTTAGTTAGGTTTAAGTATTTCTAAGTTCTAGGGGACTGATGACCACAAAGTCCCATAGTGCTCAGAGCCATTTGAACCATTTGAACTCTCGAACTGCTGGGTTCAGCGCGCCGCTGCCAGCGCACTGGTCCCCGTCGGTGGCTCCGTCGTCGACGATTTCACCCGACGCTCCTCGGCAAGTGCACCCTGTACTCTGGAGAGGTGGATGCACTTCTCGTCCATCGCCACCTACTAGCCCGAGCTTTCACCTCTCGGCCAAGGACCCACTCCTACTCAGGTGGTGGGTCCGTCACCCAGTCGTTCAGCGGTCTGGACCCATCTGACCTTGCCCAGGCGGTGTCACCACCTCCTGGGTTTGGCAGAACACGTCCCGGTTACCCAGGGGCGCGGCAAAGCACCCTTGCCGACTCACGCCGCGATCCCACCCCGACAAACGAGGTCCCTGGCATGCAGAGCACCCGCTGGTCTGTGCCCTGCAGACAGAAAGGGACTGATGTTCGGTCCCTCGACACAGCTCCCCCTGTGCCACGCACCCTTCGCTTTCGTATCGGGTTGGGTCGCAGCTCTCCCTTTTGTCGCAAGGCAGAATGCCGAACTTAGCGTCTGGCACCACTGGAAGGCGGAAAGAGCCACTTGGCCATGTTTGCAGGATTATCCTACATCCACAATCGCTGTGTACACAGTCACAGACGGTGCAGTATGGTACCGAGAATACGCCTACAGACTATTCGCTGTGGAGGACCATAGGAAGAATGGAAACAGGAGAGCCGCAAACTGATGTGGCCCAATGGCTTAATGTGAATCGTTCTGTTGTTTCTCTGATGAGGCGACAGATTACAGAGACCAGGACAGGGCCGAACACGTGTGACATGAGAAAAGTTGACCGTTAATTGGCTGTAAGGGCACAACGGTACCGGGGTAGTGTTGCACAGCAACTGGCATCTGAACTCAGTGCATCCCTCGGTCTGGTTGTATCGAGGTAAACAGAGTACAGAAGGCTTCAGCAGAGTGGCTTTTATTGTTAGAGACCTGCCGTCTGTTTACCTCTGGCGTGTCTACACAGCAGTCAACATGTAACCTGTAAGGCTGAACGAAGGGCCAATGATTTTTTCACAAATGAGTCCCGATTCGGTCTGGAGAGTGATTCTCAGTTCCCACCTTGAGAGCACAGCGAAAACGATTTCGGGACCCTAGCACTGGAGGATCCTTAATGGTGTGGGCAGGGATTAGGTTGACCACTCGAATACCTCTTCATGAAGTTCTAAGGGTGAATCAGCGAGATTTAACTGCTGTCTGGTACCTTGAGGAGATCTCGGGATCTCATGAGCGACTGTTGTGAGGTGATGTGGGCCCACACTGCGTGTAGGTGCACGATAATGCTCGACCTCATAGATCACGGTTGGTTGACGTTTTTCTGAAAACGGAAGATACTGAACGCAGGTCGTAGCCACAGGGCATGGAAGGATATAGAGCGCCCTTCCCCACGGTGGAGGCCCTGCCGGCACGTGCTCGCCTGCCTCGACCCCTGGGCACCTACCTGGCCGGCTGGGCACAGCCCGCGCCGCGCTCCGGTTTCCTTCCTAATTTTTTGCTTACTACCTCATCTCACCTGATTTTCTGATCTCTAGTTGTTAGTTATTAATGTATTCATGGAGATGAACAAATAAACTAAATAACATAGGCGGCGAGATAAAAAAACTTAAAAACAAATCAATTTGCATGGCATTACTTTCACTGAAAAACTTACTTTTTTTAACACATACTATAATTGCTTGCTAATTTTATTACTTTCGCACGGCAATGAGCATCCAAAATTACCTGTAGATTGTTATGTTTAACATATTCACAAAAGAAATAACGGAAAAAGCAAATGAGTTGTGCACAATTCTTTTTCATTGTCTCTCTGCACCATTCTCTTCCTAGAAATCATAACGGAAAAGCTGTTTTTTAATCCTAGCATAATTCAGCATTAATGTCTTATTAATTTGAACATTAGCATAAATTAAAATGAGTAAATAAATAAAGGAGTAAGTTTAATTATTTCTAACAAATTTTTATTGTTGGCCTTTGAAACGAATAATTTTTTTAAGTTTTGTCTAATGTTTTGTTCCTCAATATTCTGGTTTTTAACACATATATATTTATTGATTCTTATACTAAAATAAATTTTCCCGATTCAGTCAATTATCCAGTTTCTGTGATCGTCTTCCCCACCATTTGAGAAGTGTGGCGAGTCGACAAATAAATTGAGATTTGAGCACTGGTTGAGCAAACTGTTGCAATAAAGGGTAAGATTGCTCTTTGGTCTCCCTTTCAATGTGCTTGTCTTAAAAATGTTTTCACAACTCCTACATATGCGATTCACATCAGACGAAGGCTGCACCAACCCTACACAGTTTTTAATTGAAACCAAATTGACAGCTAAGTTCAAAGGCATATTTTCATTATGTCCACTGATAGCCACCAAACATTCTTCACATTTTATTTTCCGCCCTAGGCTCCGCACAACGTATCCTCCAATGTATTCCACAACACTCCATTGGTAAGAAGGGTTCATCTTCTTCATCACTTCCCCTTGAAAATTCTGCGTCCAACAAGCTTGATTTAGGCGTAGACACATTTATTTTATCTTCATTGCTTAATTTAGTTCCACGTCCCAAAAAGGTCAATTTTATCAAGTGGTATTACATTTCCACTGCTAACATCATTTTCAAATGGTTCAAATGGCTCTGAGCACTATGCGACTTAACCCATGAGATCTTCAGTCGCCTAGAACTGAGAACTAATTAAACCTAAGTAACCTAAGGACATCACACACATCCATGCCAGAGGCAGGATTCGAAACTGCGACCGTAGTGGCCACGTGGTTCCAGACTGAAGCGCCTAGAACCGCAAGGCCACACTTTCATGCAACTGCTTATGCACAATAATTTTCCTGAACAAAAGGCAAAACTCGTAAGCACTTGGGTTGTCGTTGTTTCCTCCTCTCCTTCTGATATAGCAGAACAATCTCCCCAAATGGTCTTGACTTATTTTATACATGGGTATATATTTCAGCAACTTCTCCTCTTTTATAAGTCTGACACACATTCTGCGCATGCTGTTGATGCATATCAGAAAACCCATAAAACCAGTTTTACGGGGACCATTGAGTACTAATCTGCCGTTTTTTTCTTTTAGTTGCAGAATGTAAGTTTCTGCTCTCTCTAAAGTTAGACAAACATCAAGTTCATTATTTTCATTTATTGCTTGTTTTAAATATTTTTCTCTAACTGTTCTGGAATTTAGTACATCAAATAAATCATTAAATATATTTACGAATTTGATAGTTCCATCACAGTCTTCGAAGACTGGAATGCCTTTCATTTTACAATATTTCAGTGCATCCGTCACACTCCTACTAAGCAACTGAGCTGCTAGCTTCACTTTCATTTTTTGATTTTTGAACGAGACATGCAGATTTTTTATTTTATTAGCCACACTCATACCTTGCATTTGTTGAAAATGTAACAGTTTATCGAAGACTTTCCAGCATATACCTCTCCCATCTGAGTCCACAAATTCTTGCAAGTCATGGAGAGAATTGCTTACTAACTTTAGCATGTGTGATGGATCGAAATACACATTGACATGATGAAATCCTTTTTCGAAATGCGTTACCAGCTGCTTTGGGTGTTTGAAATTACAACCAAATTGTCCGAAACACGCAAAATTGGATGAGGTACCATCACAGGTGACTGAGAGGACTTTTATGTTTATGTCTGAGAGAAGTTGCAAACACTGAGAAATCAGACAATAAATTTTTTCGCTAGTGATCCCTTTAATGGAGAAGTAACCCAGAGGAATTTTCTACAATGAATTGATGCACACGAGATGAATGACGAACACTTCATTGGCAATTGGGGCTCCGTCATCCGTATTTCCACATCCGAGGTCCATGTATCCATACAACTTTTTTCCATCCCAATCAATATTCTGTCGAATGGCCATTGAATCGAATATCAAACTGCACACAAGTCCATGATGAAGTTTGCATTTTTCTTTCAGTACTCGGAAGACTTCTGAGCTAAAACCTGGTTCAGCATTGATGGAAGAAAACCACTTAGCAAATGTTCGTGGATGCGGCAGGCAAGTCTGAAAAGTGTGTCGTACAAAGTTGTAAGCCTTAGGAGAGAGGAAATGCAACGTCGTGGCGAAATTCCGTATGCAGTCATCGTACTGTTTCTTCATGTTTGGATTCACACGCTTTTGCCCGCATCTCGTGGTCGTGCGGTAGCGTTCTCGCTTCCCACGCCCGGGTTCCCGGGTTCGATTCCCGGCGGGGTCGGGGATTTTCTCTGCCTCGTGATGGCTGGGTGTTGTGTGCTGTCCTTAGGTTAGTTAGGTTTAAGTAGTTCTAAGTTCTAGGGGACTTATGACCACAGCAGTTGAGTCCCATAGTGCTCAGAGCCAGCCACACGCTTTTCTGACTCTCTCTGCACAAGACACAATGATGTTGGAGAAATGTTGCACACCAGATCTCCGTGCTCTGACTGAATAAGATTTTTCTTTTTAGTTCTTTAACGATATCTGTTAAACTAGTCACTTCTAATTGCAGTATCTTTTAATTCAATTTCTTATTCCGCAGTTTTTTTCTAGATTAATTTAGTTTTTGTTGGGTCTTTTCTAGTTTTTCTTTAGTTATCGTTAAATCAGTTTTTGGTACTTTTTCGGGCACTGATGATGGAATAGGTGAAGTAACACGTTTGAGATCTCTTCTTACCTTTGAAGCTGATGTTGATGGCTGTAGATGTGGTGGATGTGAACTAAATATCGATGGAACTGCATCTTTTTTTCAAATATCTACGAAAAGGAGAAGAATTCTCGAAGTCTTCCTCGCTGAAATGACAGCTGCAGATATGGCTGTCAGTTGAGGGTTTCCAGTTGTCTCTTCTGATCGCTCGAATCCACTTCAACTTCAGTTCTGGATCATTGGGAAAGCGGTGGAAGGAAATTCTTCTCCCCTCGATATTTTCTTTTTTTTTTTCCTACGGTTATTACAACCGTACGCCACTCACATACCCATTCGAAAGTAGAAAAATTTTCGCACACAACAACAAAATCTCACACAATAACAACTCGTCTCCCACTCTACACCGAACCAACACTGGACTGAACAACGAAAAGCTCTAGACTGCATACTTGTTCGCATAAAGGAAGGAATTAACGGTACCCAGGCGGGAACGGCAGCGCAGGGCCCCAGCGCGGTAGGTGCCCAAGGAGGTGGGGTTACCTGGCACATCCCGCGCCGGCCTAAGGACGGTCTATATCCTTCTATGCTCTGTGGTCGTAGCCTGCTCACTCTCAGGATCTGAATCCCATAGAGCATGTATGAGGTTCATTAGGGAAACGGATAGCATCACGTCATCATCCACCAACCACTCTCCAAGGCTTCTGAGCAACTCAGCAGGAAGAATGGGCGTTATTGGCTTAACATGAGATTGGTGACATCATTCACAGCATAGCCCATCTTTTCAGGTCTGTATTGGTGCCAGACGTTTTTACACCGCATGTTATGGTATGTTATGTTAACCGGGGACCTAGAAACGACGGAGAGACTCCGTTCCCGCCGCAGCCAGGGTTATTGTGCGGTTCGGCCCCCGATGGACCCCCCCCCCCCCCCCCCCAGGGAACGTCTCACACCAAACGAGTGTAACCCCTATGTTTGCGTGGTAGAGTAATGGTGGTGTACGAGTACGTGGAGAACGTGTTTGCGCAGCAATCGCCGACATAGTGTAGTTGAGGCGAAATAAGGGGAACCAGCCCGCATTCGCCGAGGCAGATGGAAAACCGCTTAAAAACCATCCACAGACTGGCCGGCTCACCGGACCTCGACACAAATCCGCCGGGCGGATTCGTGCCGGGGACCGGCGCTCCTTCCCGCCCAGAAAGACGTGCGTAGACCGCACGGCCAACCGGGCGGGCTTGTTATATGGCATACTGAACACACATCAGTTCTCAGAACGTGGGTGCAAATCCATTAAGTTGGAAAAACACGAAGAGTATTTATGTCTAGCGTTATGACTGTTGCAGCTGATTACGTTCTGTACTCTTTACATTGTTTCTATTTTACTTTCACCTGTTTGTACTGCTTTTTGGCAAAATACGAGCAACCTTGCAAAATTTCCGTTTGTTGCTTTAATTTTAGACACCAGTGTAATTACAGCGTGCGCAGAGACGTTTTCGCCCCCATTCTTCCCGCTCTTCAATAGAACGAGAACTAACGTAAACACGTCGTATAATGCTGACGAGGAAAACACGGAAAACGCTACAACCCGTTTTCCAAAAACTTGGCTGTATGGGAGAGGAGCCAAGGTAAGCGGAAACATCTCTCGGTTATCCGTAGACACTCGACTGTTTTTGAGAAAACTACGGTCAAAATTTTCAGCGTTATTTAGTCTTAGCAGAAATGGTGGCGCACTAGGTAGCGACGAGGTCTTCCACTTTTGCGTCCTCTGTTCGAAATCCGATACTGTTTTTATTTATTTTATTCTATTTATTCTTTTGCCCATATCTGTGGAAAGTTACTGCATGAATGGTTCTTATGAATTAAGGGGATACAGGAGCTTTATATTAATTATAAACTTACTTCTGTGTCTCATAATGAGTGGCATGCATTTATTGCATAATATGTATGCAAGGTATTTACAAGGTTACAAACCTTTCTGATTCTCATATTCTTTTGTTCCGTTCTTATATCAATTCATATATTAATTCTCAGTCTACAGGAAGATTCCGTACATTCCATTGGATGATACCGATCGTAGATACATTTGAAACACTGAAATTCCGAATACCACGAGAATCAAATTATAATTAAATCAGTACCAATAGCTGCTGACAGGCGTTAATATACACAAACGGGGACAGTTGAAAATGTGTGCCTCGACCAGGACTCGAACCCGGGATTTCCTGCTTACATGGCAGACGCTTTATCCATTTGAGCCACCGAGGGCAGGTAGGATAGTGCGACTGCAGGGACTTATCGCTGGCACCCTCCCCGTGAGATCCCCTTTCTCAACTTTCAGTCCACACGCTACATTCGTAGAGCTCCTGCCATTATACCCATTACTTGCGGCAGACAACCCACCGAGTCCCGTAAGAATTCAGGCAACTCGTGTGCATCCGCACTAAAGAAGGTCATCGGCCAGTTAGCCTGAACGATATGAAGATGGCATTTATTTTTCGGACATATCCGAAACAAGTGCAATTGGTGATCGTGCAGCTCTCTAGAATGAAATTATAATTAAATGAATGCCATTAGCTGCTGACAGGTGTTGATATACAGCAACGGGTACAGTTGAAAATGTGTGCCCCGACCGGGTCTCTAAACAGGGATCTTTCGCTTACAAGGCAGATGCTCTATCCATCTGAGCCACCGAGGGCACAGAGGATAGTGCGACAGCAGGGAAGTATCGCTGGCACGCTCCCCGTGAGATCCACATTCTCAACTTACAGTCGACACACTACATTCGTAGTGCCCCTGCCATTATACCTAATACTCGCGGCAGTCAATCTACCAATTACTGTAAGAGTTCGGGCAATGTGAGCGCATCCGCACTGAAGAAAATTATTGGCCGGTAAGCCTTATCTATATGCAGATGGTATCTGTAAGTAAATCTAAGTCAGTGGCATTTTGAGGAATTATTTAATAAGATGTAAGGTAGCAATTAATTCAAAACCTATTGAATACGTGAAATATTTTAACTATTTCAGATGTAAAATGCTTTATGGCTAAGAAGAAGATACGCAGATTTGGAAGTACCTGCGGAACAATTAAAGGAACTTAAAAGCAAGAAACAGAACTGGAATTTAATTAAAAAAAAGGTCACATTGCCAACCCAGTTATGTGGCAGTGAATCTTGGGTTTGGAATAATCTTGGACCGATGAAGGGTTGTAAAATACGAAATGGAGATATCAGAAAGGAGTTAAAATTTTGGAGTATGAAAGGAAAATTTGATGAAATGGAAAGAGCATTTACAAAGAACAAATCCAGAGAGACTACCACGTCGGATAAAGAACTTTAAAATAGAAAAGTAAAGGATCCTGTTAGACAGAAAAAAAATTCTAACTTAACAGACCGCAGTTAGACTAATAGGCAAAGTGCAGAAGAGAAGAAGAAGAAGAAGACTAGTAATTTCGCAAAAGAAAGAAATTTTAATCAGCATACACTGTAAGCATGGAAATAATGAGGTATCGGTTTTGTAGCCCTTTAATGCGTTCACTGTGCATCATTATCGGTTTCCGTCAGTGTATAATTTGTAAATACACACAATTCCTGTACTACAGTCTGAGTGGAATATTTGAAGCCGAATCCTCCCGTCATTTTTCAGTTATACCGTTGAATCCATTCCGCCGATTCGCGAATGCAATTGCGCCTTTCCTCGCGCGACTGCAAATTAACAGACTCTCTGCGCCGTTCCGCAGCTGCAGCGCCGCAGCCTGCGAGCAGGCCGGGATGAGTAAACATCGCGCCGGCCGGCCGCGTGCAACTTAATTAAGTCCCGAGCGACGGCCGCCTGCAACATACCTGCTCCGTTTATTAGCCGCCGGATCGGTCTACGTTAATTAGAAAGTTATGGTGAACGCGGCGATACGGCTGGGCACAATGCGCTCGCCGCACTGTTCGATACGACTGGTCGAAGTCCTGCGAGCAGGGCTCCCTTTGCCGCTCGTAAAGGTCCACCAGTCTGCTGCGAACAGAGGAAATTACGGGAGGACGGCTGCGAAGTGGTAGCGGCTGTCCAGCAATCACTGTGCGCGTCTCACCACTTGCAGAAACTCTCTGGTGGTGTGCTGTAAGAGCAGTCGGTCTTTCGAAGCTATTTACAAGGATTCATGGAAGTTTTACCATCTCGAAAAAAATCAGCGCCGCCTGGAGTGGCCGCGCGGTATGAGGCGCTATGTCGTGGATTGTGTGGCTCCTCCCGCCGGAGGTTCGAGTCCCCCCTCGGGAATTGGTGTGTGTGTGTATTGTTCTTAGAATAAGTTAGTTTAAGTAGTGTGTACGTCTAGGGACCGATGACTTCAGCAGTTTGGTCCATTAGGAATTCACACACATTTGAACACAATCAGTCCTCCACCGAAGAACCTGGTGTTGGCTTTAGTCGTACTCTGCGTATTCACCCTTCACTGCCAGACATTTTTGCCAGCAATGGCTGATTTGTCAGAAATTTCAGGCGTGAAAACGCCCGTTGTGGTTGTTGAGGAATTGTCTCACTTTAAAAAATCACGTCTCCTTCATTGGGGAATTCCCTGCCACCGAGGAAACAGAACGTAAGTTGACGAAATTTGGTCGCAAACTGCGGATACGATTATACACCAGCTGTACACATGATTGGTGTCGGATGAAAATTTGTGGAGAAGGTGGGACCTGAACCCTGACTTCTCACTTAACGCAAGAGATCACAATAACTACTTGTGCATGCATTTCTCTGATACGACATATGGAAAAAAAAGCAGCTGGTTAAAACCAATACCTGAATTTTAATGCTGAAAATTCGGTGTTTTTCGGTATGTGTTTTGTCTCGGTTATAACAGTTTCTTTTCACATTTGTTCCTAATTATGGGGAAAAATCCTGTACCGTACACCAGTTTTCCATAGCAGGGGTGCTAAACTTTTTGTTTTTCAAAACAAAACTTTTTTTAAAACACGTGTAACGTTTCTTCTAAAATTTCCGCTGTCTTGAAATACAGGGTTATGATAGAAACGCCGCGCGCAGTGGCCTCGCGGTTTGAAGCGGCGTGGGACGGATTGCGCGGCCCCTCCCGCCGGTGGTTTGAATCCTGCCTCGGGCATGGGTGTGTGTGTGTTGTTCTTAGCATAGGTTAGTTTAAGAAGTGTGTACGTCTAGTGACCGATGCCCTAAGCAATTTGGTCCCTCAGGAAATCACACACATTTGAACATTTATTATAGAAAATGGGAAATGAGATCAGTGTTATTTCAAAAACAAAGCCAACAGTTAAGAACGACCAACACAAGCATGACATAAGAGTCTGAACAGCATTGCTGAGACAATAATATATCCATAACCGTGTAGCGAGCCCTACTAGACGATGTCCGTGGACATAGGGTGTGTAAATCCTCTCACCTAGTTTAAAAGACAATATTTATATTTGACTACGAAACGTGTTTTTAACTTGAAATAACTAAAGAAACGATCGCTGATAGTTCTACACGAAAGCTTATTATTTGACTGACATTTCTGTGAAACAATAAAAGACAAAAGAAATTATGGATACAGTAAAAATTAATAATTTAACAATCCATTCATAGTTTATAATGAAAAGAGAAAGTAACTGATCTGCTGCCTGCGTCTACGCAATATTCCTTTATCTGCCTGTAGCCCTAGGAAACGGACAAGTTCACAAGAACACGAGTTCTCCAAACTAAGTTGCCTCACTTTATCCCTGACTATCCGTAACGCTCAAACAGTGGTATGATTCTCGATTACAACTTGATTTTTCAGCAGAGTCCAAAAAATTATGAAGAAAACAGGAGCGTATTGGTGATTTTTTTATTATTATTCAGTCTCTCATTAATCTTCGAGAAAGCAGCGAAAAGTAGACCGTCTGAGTCTTCTTTCATTTATCTGCTGTGTTTGATATTTTGACTCTACGTGCCTTAAGAGGTGAAATGCAGAAGTTTGAAGGAGTCTAACAAGTTTCCAGTCTTTGTTCGATGTCTACTTTTGTTTTTGGAAATAATAAAAAAAAAACACTCCGTCTACGGGCCACAAGTAAACCATCGGGACCATCCGACCGCCGTGTCATCCTCAGTGGAGGAAGCCGATAGGAGGGGCGTGGGGTCAGCACACCGCTCTCCCGGTCGTTATCATGGTATTCTTGACCGAAACAGCTACTATTCGGTCGAGTAGCTTCTCAATTGGCATCATGAGACTGAGAACATCCCGAAAAATGGCAACAGTGCATGGCGGCCTGGATGGTCTTTTGGAAATAATAACGATAAAAATTGTAAAACTGTTATATCAGGAAAGGCTTTTTGAGCGGTTTTAAAAGTCACGTTGAACTGTTGATAACGAAACGATGTATCCGAAAACCAGTCGTTTCAGTCATTACCGCCATCCTTAGTACGAAATACCACGAGCATGAGGCGTACACACTGTGACATATGGAAGTTAGGGTCAGTTCAGGAGGGATGCATGTATAGACAAAGTGGTTAAGGCAGCCACTCGCGTTGAGCGGGAAATCCCGAGTCGAGTCTCCGTCCGGCACAAGTTTTCATCTGCCACTTATGCAGTACAGACATTTCCAACCTGAAACATAAAAAAGTTACTGGGTGTCACGTGAGGATAATACGTAAGGTTGAGCCAAAATTTGATACCCCAGAGAAGCAGTGTACAGGATGATTCAGCTGCCCCTAACTATGGCTGTTACGCAACCTGCAATGCCATCAAATACTACGAGCAATAATGTTATATCCTTTCCCTAACTACATGTAATCTACACTACTGGGCATTAAAATTGGTACACCAAGAAGAAATGCAGATGATAAACGGGTATTCATTGGACAAATATATTATACTACAACAGATGTGTGATTACATTTTCACGCAATTTGGGTGCATAGATCCTGAGAAATCAGCACCCAGAACAACAACCTCTGGCCGTAATAACGGCATTGATACGCCTGGGCATTGAGTCAAACAGAGCGTGGATGGCGTGTACAGGTAAAGCTGTCCATGCAGTTTAAACACGATACCACAGTTCATCAAGAGTAGTGGCTGGGGTATTGTGACGAGCCAGTTGCTCGGCCACCATTGACCAGACGTTTTCAATTGGTGAGAGATCTGGAGAATGTGCTGGCCAGGGCAGCAGGCGAACATTTTCTGTATCCAGAAAGGCCCATACAGGACCTGCAACCTGCGGTCGTGCATTATCCTGCTGAAATGTAGGGCTTCGCAGGGATCGAATGAAGGGTAGAGCCACGGGTCGTAACACATCTGAAATGTAACGTCCACTGTTCAAAGTGCCGTCAATGCGAACAAGAGGTAACAGAGACGTGTAACCAATGGCACCCCGTACCATCACGCCGGATGATACGCCAGTATGGCGACGACGAATACACGCTTCCAGTGTGCGCTCACCACAATGTCGCCAACCACGGATGCGACCATCATGATGTTGTAAACAGAACCTGGATTCATCCGAAAAAATGACGTTTTGCCATTCGTGCACCCAGGTTCGTCGTTGATTACACCATCGCAGGCGCTCCTGTCTGTGATGCAGGGTCAAGGGTAATCGCAGCCATGGTCTCCGAGCTGATAGTCCATGCTGCTGCAAACGTCGTCCAACTGTTCGTGCACATGGTTGTTGTCTTAGAAACGTCCCCATCTGTTGACTCAGGGATCGAGACGTGGCTGCACGATCCGCCATGCGGATAAGATGCCTGTCATCTCGACTGCTAGTGATACGAGGGCTTTGGGACCCAGCACGGCGTTCCGTATTACCCTCCTGAACCACCGATTCCATATTCTGCTAACAGTCAGTAGATCTCGACCAACGCGAGCAGCAATGTCGCGATACGATAAACCGCAATCGCGTTATGCTATAATTCCACCTTGATCAAAGTCGGACACTTGATGGTACGCATTTCTCCTCCTTACACGAGGCATCACAACAACGTTTCACCAGGCAACGACGGTCAACTGCTGTTTGTGTATGAGAAATCGGTCGGAAACTTTCCTCATGTCAGCACTTTGTAGGTGTCGCCACCGGCGCCAACATTGTATGAATGCTCTGAAAAGCTAGTCATTTGCATATCACAGAATCTTCTTCCTGTCGGATAAATTTCGCGTCTGTAGCACGTCATCTTCGTGGTGCAGCAATTTTAATAGCCAGTAGTGCATTTGTTTTACAGGAAAAATGAACAAGACCTCTGTGTAGGGAATTCAATGTAGCTGAATTTTGTACTGGGATATTTTTTCACTAGAGGCCATTGTTTTTGCATTATTCCATAAAAGTGTGCAAAAACTACCTACAGACGCGTTTCTCTTGAATAGCTCGCAAACTGTAGCCTGCAGTCAAAACATATCTCAGTGCAGCATTTAACTAAATTTCCTACAGCGAGTACGTGTTCACTTATTTTGCATGACTAATAGTTTGCACATAGCGAAAGAGAGTGAGAATGAAAGTCTTACATGTAGTTTTTAAATGAATTGCGAGTTGCATCAAAGTTACTCTTTATGTAACTGTGTCGGGTGCAGAACGAGTTGGTGCGTTGCCGCGGAGCAGAACTCCATCTTATACAGTTTCCCACAACGCGTCGTATTGACAGCCTCCGTAATCTCGTTTGCAGATTTCGGTAGTATGATCCTGTGATGCCTTGTCCCTTTAAGAGCACGAGGTGTTAACACAATACCGTGACTATTCACTTCAACCAAGAATGGTTGGCTCTTTATCTTTTTCAGCTGCGGCGAATCCACATGTTTGCTTCACTGGTTTGTTCTGGAGACATAGAGACGCAACCAGCAGTTGTCCATGGCTGGTGGGTGAGTAAAGAAGTCTGGTTAGCTCTTCTGCAGCTGTAAGGCCCTCTACACGAGACGCATTGTGCGTATAGTACCATCTACGTTGGGGAAACCGGGAAGTCTGCTAGCACCTGTTACAGCTCTATGATCGGTTGAGGTACTTCCAGCAGACCGGTACTAGTGGAGTACAACTGCTATTGTGGGCTAGGCATTAAGCATCAAAAAGCAAGAGCACTTGCAAGACGGCAGTGTAGACACACACGTAGAGTAGAAGAGAAAATCGAAATCCTGGAGTAGCCTGATGATATCAACAGAGAAGACGGCTACAGGCTTCCGTAGTTATGGCTACCAGCCATGATCACACTGCAACGGGATCACTGAAGTCGCCGCGACTGGATAAACAAACTGCGCTCGCAAAACTGAAGTCGCTTCATCACGACCAACAGCAGGAAAACGCGGTCTGCACCAGTTTGTCGTTGATTCGTAGCGGGCTAACAGTTTCCGGTAATCCATGTAATCCAAGAACAGTCTGTTACGTAACCACTCCCTCTCTCCTGATACCGACTAGTGGCATTTTACGATATGTGAAAGCTAATAATTGTGGCAACGATGGTCTATGATTGGGCTATAAATATATCATATTGGAACAGCCACTCCCAGATTAACATTCCATATGATTAGGAAAGCGTCTGTAACAGCCGAAACACTGGCTATTATAGTATTTCAGCACTTCAACTACTTTATCTTACGACTCGACAATACCCTCTGAAGGATTTTAATGAAATTGATACTGGCCACTGAAGTCAACGTATTTATTTAGGTCAACGTGTCTTCATCACATATCCCCAGTAGATAAACGTCAAAGAAAGATTATGATTTCGTTTACAATTTTTAATGTATTTGTTATTGACGAAATTCACTCAGCTGTTGCAGAATGATCGCCAAAGTGTGGGATTAAACATGAGGTACCATAATAAACTGATAAAAAAAACTGCAACACCAAATACACTCCTGGAAATGGAAAAAAGAACACATTGACACCGGTGTGTCAGACCCACCATACTTGCTCCGGACACTGCGAGAGGGCTGTACAAGCAATGATCACACGCACGGCACAGCGGACACACCAGGAACCGCGGTGTTGGCCGTCGAATGGCGCTAGCTGCGCAGCATTTGTGCACCGCCGCCGTCAGTGTCAGCCAGTTTGCCGTGGCATACGGAGCTCCATCGCAGTCTTTAACACTGGTAGCATGCCGCGACAGCGTGGACGTGAACCGTATGTGCAGTTGACGGACTTTGAGCGAGGGCGTATAGTGGGCATGCGGGAGGCCGGGTGGACGTACCGCCGAATTGCTCAACACGTGGGGCGTGAGGTCTCCACAGTACATCGATGTTGTCGCCAGTGGTCGGCGGAAGGTGCACGTGCCCGTCGACCTGGGACCGGACCGCAGCGACGCACGGATGCACGCCAAGACCGTAGGATCCTACGCAGTGCCGTAGGGGACCGCACCGCCACTTCCCAGCAAATTAGGGACACTGTTGCTCCTGGGGTATCGGCGAGACCATTCGCAACCGTCTCCATGAAGCTGGGCTACGGTCCCGCACACCGTTAGGCCGTCTTCCACTCAGGCCCCAACATCGTGCAGCCCGCCTCCAGTGGTGTCGCGACAGGCGTGAATGGAGGGACGAATGGAGACGTGTCGTCTTCAGCGATGAGAGTCGCTTCTGCCTTGGTGCCAATGATGGTCGTATGCGTGTTTGGCGCCGTGCAGGTGAGCGCCACAATCAGGACTGCATACGACAGAGGCACACAGGGCCAACACCCGGCATCATGGTGTGGGGAGCGATCTCCTACACTGGCCGTACACCACTGGTGATCGTCGAGGGGACACTGAATAGTGCACGGTACATCCAAACCGTCATCGAACCCATCGTTCTACCATTCCTAGACCGGCAAGGGATCTTGCTGTTCCAACAGGACAATGCACGTCCGCATGTATCCCGTGCCACCCAACGTGCTCTAGAAGGTGTAAGTCAACTACCCTGGCCAGCAAGATCTCCGGATCTGTCCCCCATTGAGCATGTTTGGGACTGGATGAAGCGTCGTCTCACGCGGTCTGCACGTCCAGCACGAACGCTGGTCCAACTGAGGCGCCAGGTGGAAATGGCATGGCAAGCCGTTCCACAGGACTCCATCCAGCATCTCTACGATCGTCTCCATGGGAGAATAGCAGCCTGCATTGCTGCGAACGGTGGATATACACTGTACTAGTGCCGACATTGTGCATGCTCTGTTGCCTGTGTCTATGTGCCTGTGGTTCTGTCAGTGTGATCATGTGATGTATCTGACCCCAGGAATGTGTCAATAAAGTTTTCCCTTCCTGGGACAATGAATTCACGGTGTTCTTATTTCAATTTCCAGGAGTGTAATAATTAACGCTTAGTACTGAAATTTCAGGAATACATTTGTGTAGGTAACGTATTTCAGTCGTTAACATTGGAAGATCACAAGTTAATGTAAGTGCGAGATAAACCATTGTAAATGCGAAATGTTAGTGCATTAATAACCGATACAACCGCGCGAATGTTGAATTGAAGCATGAAAACATGCATATATTGTGGTGTACACGTGCAAGTTTTCAGTCTGTGGGATGGAGCTGCATGCCTGTTGAACTCGGTCGGTCAATACAGGGGTTATGGAAAACGCTGTGCTAACGTCCGCTGATGTGCCATATGAGCTCGACTCGAGACATATGTGGTGATCGAGCAGATCAAGGCAGTATGTTGATACTCTGTAGAGCATATTGGGTTACAAAATTACCTTTTCGTTATGCGGGCGGGCGTTATACTGCTGGAAAACACCCCCTGGAATACGGTTCACGAATAGCTACACGACAGGTCGCATGACCAGACCGACGTGCAAATTTTCCGTGAAGCTGCGTGGGGTAAACGCGATAGTGCTCCTGCTGTCATCGCATCTCAGACCACAACTCCACGTGTTGGTTCAGTGTGTCTGTCAGTTTGGTTGCAGGTCCTCAATTGGCCTCCATCTAATCACACACGGCCAGAAGCAGTTTTCATCCGAAAAGACAACAGACCTCCACCATGCTATCTGATGAGCTATCGCTTGACGCCGCTGAATGTGGTTTGGGGACAGTGGAAGGCACGCTGCAGGCAATCTTTCTGGGAGCTGTGCTTGAAGTAACCCGTTTGTAACAGTTCGTTGTGTCACTGTGGTGCCAACAGCTGCAGATGCATTACGATGTGGCATAGCCTATGCCGAACACGATGGTCTTCTATCTTAGTAGTGCCACGTGGCAGTCCGGAGCTCGGTCTTCTTGTAACCGTGACCACTGCTGCCAGCAATCATCTACAGTGGCTACATTCCTGCTAAGTCTCTCTGCATTATCGCATAAGGAACTCCCAGCTTTTTCTAGCCCTATTACACGAGCTCATTGAGTCAGTGAGGTATTGATAACGGAGTCTTTGTTGCCTTAAAGGCACTCTTGGCTTACATGAAGTCACCTCGTCCAATCTCAAAGGTAACTAACGCTCATGCCCGTTAGAGCGTGTATTTAAAGCAAATTTTGTTTGCATCCTAATAGTGGCGCCGTTATCGCCATTGTTATGATACTGGCGTGAAATGTGAACAGATACCATCTTTCAGATGTGGAAATGTGCCTGTCAACTTTCGTTTATGTCGTACAACTCCTTCTTGGTTTTACAGTTTTTTCCTGTCAGCGTTTCTCCGCATGTTGTTGAATTTTTTTCGTAGCTCTCCCAAGCGTATTCATCACTTCACAGAGCAAATTCCGAAGGAGGTATAGTGAAATACAGAGGCTACAGCGAATGTAACTAATGTGCCGATTTCCTGTGAGTTATAAATAGAAAATCATAGAGTTGAGTAGAATTCTTTTGCTTGTTAGACAGCGCCATTACGAAACACTAAAATGTCTATTAAATTGACATTTACATCGCCATTACCGTGCTTCTCTCCAGGGTGACTAAACTGATGGGTTCTATTGATTCAAATGGCTCTGAGCACTATGGGACTTAACTGCTGAGGTCATCAGTCCCCCATAACTTAGAACTACTTAAACCTAACTAACCTAAGGACATCACACACACTCATGCCCGTGGCAGGATTCGAACCTGCGACCGTAGCGGTCGCGCGGTTCCAGACTGTAGCGCCTAGAACCGCTCGGCCACCCCGGCCGGCGTTCTATTGATGGTCTTCGCTTACACACTATGAAATCATATACTGCATAGAATTTAATACTCGAAAAAATATTGACTCAAGCATATCACAGCAGGTCATTGTGATACAGTAAGGTAATGCAGCTGCCCAACACGAAAGAAGAAATGGAATATTAGCTTATAGTGTCTCGTTGACGATGTGGTCTTTGCAAAAGGGTTACATGTTCGAAATGGTTAAACATTCGATAGCAAATCAACCATACCTCTTCCTATTAGATCCATCCCCCCTGTACCCTTAAGGCCGGCCGGAGTGGTCGAGCGGTTCTAGGTGCTACAGTCTGGAACCGCGCGACCGCTGCGGTCGCCGGTTCGAATCCTGCCTTGGGCATGGATGTGTGTGATGTCCTTAGGTTAGTTAGGTTTAAGTAGTTCTAAGTTCTAGGGGACTGATGACCACGGCAGTTAGGTCCCATAGTGCTCAGAGCCATTTGAACCATTTGTACCCTTAAGTAGTTTAGGGGATTTAGGGAATGCCAAATATACACTAAAGAGACAAAAACCATCGAATACCTCCTAATACCGTGTCGGACCTCCTTTTGCCCGGTGAAGTGCAGCAGCTCGACGTGGTATGAACTCAACAAATCTTGAAAGTCCCTGCAGAAATATTGTGCCATGCTGCCTCTATAGCCGTCCATAATTGCGAAAGGGTTGCCAGTGCAGTATTTTGTGCACAAACCGAGTATGTCCAATAAATGTTCGATGGCATTCATGTCGGGCGATCCTGGTAGCCAAATCATTAGCTGGAACTATCCAGAATCTGAGATGGTGCATTGTCATCCACAAAAATTCCGTGGTTGCTTGTGAACATGAAGTCCATGAGTGGCTGCAAATGGTCTCCAAGCAGCCGATGGAGTAGAGCACCCAGTACATTCCATGTAAACACGTTGTTGTTGTTGTGGTCTTTAGTCTAGAGACTGTTGTGATGCAGCTCTCCATGCTACTCTATCCTGTGCAAGGTTTTTCATCTCCCAGTAACTACTGCAACCTACATCCTTCTGAATCTGTTTACTGTATTCATCTCTTGGTCTCCCTCTGCGATTTTTAGCCTCCACGCTGCCCTCCAATACTAAATTGGTGATTCCTTGATGCCTCAGAATATGCTCTACCAACCGATCCCTTCTTCTAGTCAAGTTGTGCCACAAATTTCTCTTCTCTCCAATTCTATTCAATACCTCCTCATTAGTTATGTTATCTACCCATCTACTCTTCAGCATTCTTCTGTAGCACCACATTTCGAAAGCTTCTATTCTCTTCTTGTCTAAACTATTTATCGTGCATGTTTTACTTCCATACATGGCTACACTCCATACAAACACTTTCAGAAACGACTTCCTGACACTTAAATCTGTACTCGATGTTCACAAATTTCTCCTCTTCAGAAACGCTTTCCTTGCCATTGCCAGTCTACATTTTGTATCCTCTCTACTTCGACCATCATTAGTTATTTTGCTCCCCACATAGCAAATCCCATTTAAAACGCATCCCTCACAATTCTGTAATCACCACCAGCTTGTACAGTGCCTTGTTGACAACTTAGGTCCATGTCTTCGTCGTCTCAGCGCCATATGTGAGTCCTATCACTAGCTCTTACCTATTGAAATGTCCGCCCCAGTAGCTGAGTGGTCAGCGTGACGGATTGCCGTCCTCCGGGCCCGGGTTCGATTCCCGGCTGGGTCGGAGATTTTCTCCGCTCAGGGACTGGATGTTGTGTTGTGTTCATCATCATTTCATCCCCATCCGGCGTGCAGGTCGCCCAATGTGGCGCCGAATGTAATAAGACCTGCGCCAAGGCGGCCGGACCTGCCCCGCGAGGGGCCTCCCGGCCAATGACGCCAAACGCTCATTTCCACCTATTGAAATCGGGTCTCACCTGACCAGAACACGTTTTTCCAGTAGTTTAGGGTCCAACGGATATGGTCACGAGTGAAGGAGAGGGGCTGCAGGCTATGTCATTCTGTTAACAATGCACTCGCGTCGGTCGTCTACTGCCATAGCCCATTAACGCCAAATTTTGCTGTACTGTCATGTATACGTTAGTTGCGGTCGTTTCACGTAGTGTTGCTTCTCCGTTAGCATTGAAAACTCTACACAAACGCCGCTGCTCTCGGTTCTTAAGTGAAGGCCGTCGGCCACTGCATTGTTCGTGGTGCTTCGTTATGTCTGATATTTGGTATTCTCGGCACACTCTTGACACTATTTATAAAATAGAACGAGTCAGGCGTTTAGCTCCAACTACCTATCCGCGTTCAAAGTCTTTTAATTCCCGTCGTACGGCCACAATTGCGACCGAAACCTTTTCACGTGAATCACCAGAGTAAAAATGACAGCTCCGCTAATACCCTGCCCTTTTATACTTTGTGTAAGGGACACTACCGCCATGTGTATACGTGTATATCGCTATCTCACGACTTTTGTCACCTTAGACTAGATGCCTGGGTGGTGATATGCATTAAGCTCCACCTTCGAAACTGTTTCTTGGAACGGAAGAAAATAAAATTGTGGCTCAGTGAGTACTTCCCTTCCAAATTTATACGTCCACTACGCAGTACATTTCATGAAGAATCTACTAGCCAAATATTTTATTTAGATTTGCGTTAGTGTTTACGTGAGACATTATTCATATCCATTTCCAGTACACCGATCGCTGAAAGCCACTTGGAACTCCTATTTTGGTCACAAAGCGTTGGTGAATTAACTTTCTTGTCCCGTTTTATTTTGTTTCACTGACAATCGTGTAACCGAAGCAGAAAAGTTGCAAGTTCCGAAACAGGTTTTTTTATCTTAATTTGAATTGTTTTGTGTTGTTGCTGAAGAAAGGCACTAATAAATAAGGGACTGTTTTGGCATTTCGTTACCAGTTGTGTTGTGGAATCTAGTAATACATCCCATTCAAGGTGGTCTCGCAAAGAATCTGGAATTCCCGTCCGGGTCCCTCCCGTTTATCTAGTGGACGGAACAGCAGGAATGTTGAAAGGCGAGTTCCGCTTTAATAAGTTACTAACGAGACACGCATTCCGACAAAATATCCTCCTAATGGTGGGCACAATAAAACTACTGTCTACGCAGCGGGGGCGAACGGTCTCGAAAGGGACCCCAGGGAGCCAGGCGGTAGCTAATTAAGGCCAGCGATTCGCATGGGGGGCGTGCTAACAAGTGCTAGCCACAGTTTTCAATCGCAAACAGTAGCATAAATTTTATATAAACCTGATCTGCAGTTGGATTTATCTATTCTGGTAATCATAGGTAGTGAAGCCCTATGTTAGACTACTCTGTAGCTACACTGCGACTTACAGCAAAGAAAGGAGGTCGTAAGTTCGTTGAACCAAAATTACACGTCTTTTATTTCTGGATCTATTGACTTAACAGTAACGTTCTGTTGGTACTGTTGTTATAAAAACCATTCTCAATAACAGGTCTCGATCGCATGAGATGTAATCAGCAATGCATGAAATGTGAATATGCACGGTTAATATATAGTTATCGGGCTCCAGATTGCTGTGTGCCTCTGCTTCTTACCTGCTAATCGGTCATACACGTCATGGACACATACGTTTTAGTCCTAGTTGTTACGAAGAATTTGTATTTATCATGTTTATTAGACAAGAGGTGGTGATAGACAATCGACACTGGATGGTGAATTAAAAACGTTATATATTTCTCAAAAGAATTAGGGAAACATTCCAACATGCTACTCCAGGCGGGTGTAACATGAATGCGTGCAACGGAAAATAATAAAATCTAAAATGAAGATTTGGCCCTGTCTGACTACCCCCTGAAGCAGATCTTAGGATTTCTTAATGGACTTTGACATACAAATTACAATCTAAACATAAATGAATGATGAAGGCAAGTTATCCTACTAAATGATATAAGTTTTTCCTGCTTATATATTTATTGTAGATAAAAAAAAACCTTTATATTACAGAGTTTACATTTCCTAAGTAAAATTACTGGTCAGTTGCCCAACTCTGGCCCTTATTATGACTGCGCGGACTTATATCAACAACCTGGAATGACTGACATCATCTACGTACCAAACACTAGCAGACACTACTTTCAAAGATGATCTACGGCGGTGTGGAGCCTCCGTGGAAATAAACTAACGTGATCACAGTTGTTAAGCTTTTATAGCACTAATAAGCCGAAACAATTTGCGATATCACCGTATGTACTGCGTCCGGTGTGTCGAAGTGATGGTTCTCGTACTTGTCTGCGACGATGGAAGAAGTCCAGCCACAAATAAACTCTTTCAAACACTAGGACGGCAGAAGACGGTCCTCTGACTAATATACTCTAATACTGTCTTCTACTCTCCGTGTTCTACAGACGAGAAACGCGAACTCCCAACCACAAGGACGGAGTTCAGATAACGTCTCAACGTAAGTATAGGCAGAGGAAGTTCTCTCAATTACTGAACGCTGTGTGGACAACGACGCCTTCCAATCCGGAGGTGAAGTCCAGAATCGCATAGGTTCGCTACAGTACAGTTCCTAACTGTTCTAACTATAAACTCTACTGAGAGCAAAGACAGCAAGTCCGTCTGTACCAAACAAAAGCTGATATCGAGCGACCGTCACACACGGACGTTCACAACGGAAGATCTCGTCTCTCCAGCGCTGGCTTCCCAGAAAGACTTCACTCCCCACCAACGTAATTCCGAAAACGAATCATATTCTCCCTCTCTACAGATTCTTCCCAACGCTTTTGTCGTCCAGCGGGTAAAGTTTGCGACGAGAAACCTATACTCGTACAATGGTACCTTTCTGAGTGAAAATCCTAGGAAATAACCCAGCCAGCGTGGTTTACGAGGTGCCGCTTCTTCGTTCCTCTCACCTGCGTCCAAGATTTTCAGCGTTGGGAAGTATTATCCGGTTATCCTTCCGGCTCCCACTAGAATAGCGTCAGAGCTCAGGTGCCATGACGTCTGTCTAGCAGAGCTACTTCCTGTGTTTAAGCAGGACCAACACCTGTGCCGACCTCCCACCCAGAATTTGAGTTCTGCCTGCCGTTTCATCTGTACTGGCGTTCCAACCTCTACTAGGCAATCATTCATTACGCCGTTTTTATAATAAAGACACTCCATTACCTTTCATGCAATAAGCGTCAACAATTATTTACAAGACCTACGTGATAATGTCAATCTCCTTTATATCTTCAAATATAAGATGTGCAAGCTATGAACCCGCCAGGGTAGCCGCGCGCTAATGCGCTGATTCCTGGACTCGGGTTGGCGTGCCCGCCCCGCATCGAATCCGCCCGCCGGATTATCGACGAGGGCCAGTGTGCCGGCCAGCCTGGATGTGGTTTTTAGGCGGTTTTCCACATCCCGCTAGGTGAATACCGGGCTGGTCCCCACGTTCCGCCTCAGTTACACGCGTCGCAGACACTTGAAACACTTCCGCATTATTTCACGATTTACACTAGATGCAGACAGTTGGGGTACACTGATTACATCACTGGGGGTACGGGGTGGCGGCAGGAAGAGCATCCGGCCATCCTTCACACTAACATTGCCAAATCACGCCGACCCTGCAATAGCTGCAGGACTATGGAGTAAGTGAAACGAAGAAAGAAAGATGTGCAACCTATCACATGACACCTAATTGTGTTTGTAGATCACGGCAAAGTATGTGGATGAGTTCTTGTAAGGTACGAAATTATAGCCACCTTACAACAGGCGTCTGCCATACCATACTGAGCAATAATTGAGGTCTGGGTATGTTACCAAATTATACATTTATCTTCCAGAAATTAGGTACAAAGCGAAACATCATTTACAAAAAAGAACTTAAATGACCGACAGGCGTCAGAAAAAAAGTGGACAGAGTCATTCATCCTGTCATCTTTGATGTTTTTCATTGGATTTTGGACTTTGAGTGCTTCAACAACTTGTTTGCCCTCCGTGTGCGCTCATCACTGCCTAAAACCTACGTAGCAAGCGTATAAGCCTACGGATATCACTCTGTGGTATCCGTTCCCATTCTTCAATCAGTCTATCACAGTTCTTGGAGAGTCCGCGCTGGAACACGACGACCACGAATACGTCTTTCAAGTATGTTCCCACATATACACGAAAGGTGTTTAGGTCGAGACTCACCGCCGGCCATTCCAGGCTTCGCGAGACATCCCTGCTGGCGCCCGCCACATAGTATGTGGCATTTGTACGAATTCAGGGTCATTACCGTATGAAGCGTGGTACTAACCAATTCTATAAAAAATCAAAATTACAGTCTCATCACAGTTATTTAAAGGAAATAGGAAGTCAGGGATCACTGGTGATGGACAAGCTTGTGATTGTTTTACAATTTTAATCTGACTCAAAACAGACTTTATTATAATCTTCAATTCGGACCCTTGCCCTCTTACTTATGCAGTGTACAAATCTTCACTTTGATTGAATTACATAAACACGAATAAGAATCATATTACTTTGCGTCCGCAACCAAAATCATTGATAGTAGGCACGGTGAATAATCCATCACAAACAATCGTTCTTATTTAACCATGTCTCAAGAGACTAATAACACTATACACAGCGACATAATACCAGAACCTCATAAAGAATAAAGAAATCTGAAAGCTTAATAAAACTGCACTGCCCACATAAATGTCCACAGTGAAACATGCTTATACTAAAACTACAAAGTGGGCCAACCAAGGTCGCAAAACTTGCACACAGGTATACTAACAAGTTACACGTTCATTAAAGATACAAAAATGATTAACATAAAAGTTAAATATGATGTGCTAGTAATAACTGCACCAACAAAATGACTTACAGAAACGCCAATGTTAACAAGGTGACCTCACTTAATTAACAGACACAATGACTCAGAATGGTTCCCGATTGTACTTAAGAGAACAGCGTTTAGGCGCATAGAAGTGTTTGGAAGCAATAACATTACGGCCGGCAGGCAATACGAGCGTTCCCCCACGGCTTGTGCACAAGGTGACATAGCAGGCTGTAGATATTTATATATAATCCGACCGGCCCCACAATGAGCGGTCCTGACAAGAATCCATAACCGTGCCGACGCCAGGGAACGAGCAGTCTTAACAATTGGCCTGAAGTCCAAACAGATTGCAATGAAAACAAGGTCAAACTACAGCCACTGTGGTTGTATATAGTAACCACGACCCCAAATCCTTAAGGAGCAATACTCTAACGCTACCTGTCTCCCAAGTAAATTAACAGGAAACTTAGAGATCACTTCCAGTTGCCTTAAGGAACTTTTAACATTAAATAAACATACCAAATGCTGCCGTGACAAATGATTTAACCATTAACTTTGCGGCTGCTGGCACGTACACAACCGCAGCGAGTCCCAAACCGGGCAATATGCCCTAAAACAAGTTAAAATTTGCATGAAAACCACTTAAAACACACACCCCACAGATGATCAAAAACGGAATGAGGAACATCGGCCTCCTTAAAATAGCCACTGTGGAACCATGTTCAGAATCATCTCCGGCAACTACCCATGTCACAATAAGTTTCAACAGTCTTCTTAGTTAAACACAGAATTAAAAGTCATACGTAACTTGGAGCTTGCAAATTACAAGCTGGGAAGCTGTTCAGCGTGAGACGACGAACCCCCCACAATTTTGCACGTCAATGCGTCCAGTGATCGGCACCGAACATCCGGCGCGCGCCGGAAGACAAAGGCGGCTAGCACGGCGCGGCCCAGGCACGCGGGCTTGTTTTCAACACAACTTAGCTCGTTGCACGCGACCGAAGACTCACTCCTCACACGTTCACCCAGAAAACCCGCCGGGGGAGCAGCCAAAGATAGCTGGACAGCCAAATATCGATATCAGCGATGCAAGTCGAACACCCTAACGCCAGCCGCCACGACTCACCGTATGCAGCAGCCACAATATGGTCCAACAGGATCTGGTCGCTATACTGTCTGGTTGCAAGGCGACCGTGGACAACGACAGGATCCATATGGCTGCCAACGCTGTAGCTGCCACATCACAGAACCATGGACATCTGTCGATTTCCTGGAGCACATATGGCAGGAACCGCTCACCGCGATCCGCGCACACGAACACGGCTATCACCTTGCGTCAGATGATATCTGTCCTATACTGTGAATAACACTTTTCACCAGTGACGAGCCGGCCGCGGTGGCCGTGCGGTTCTAGGCGCTCCAGTCCGGAGCCGCGCTGCTGCTATGGTCGCAGGTTCGAATCCTGCCTCGGGCATGGGTGTGTGTGATGCCCTTAGGTTAGTTAGGTTTAAGTAGTTCTAAGTTCTAGGGGACTTATGACCACAGCAGTTGAGTCCCATAGTGCTCAGAGCCATTTGAACCATTTTTGAACCAGTGACGAAGTTGCCAGTTGACGTGGGAACGGCAGAACGGGGTACTCGAACAGGCGTCTGGTTCGTAAGGTCCTTTTTGGTAACACCTTGAACGGACACAGTGGCTACAGGCTAAGATCATCTTGCAGTTCTCTGGCGGTAACCGTACAAAGCCGCAACGCAGAGATGGCCAAATATCGGTCAACACATGGGGTTGTAATGCGTCGGCAACCTAGTCCAAATCACTTTGTGTACTGATCTGTTTCCCTGTGGCGTGTCCACAACCTACGGCTGACTGATGGGGAGACAGTGGCATCTGTAGCAACACGTCAGGAAGTCCACCCTTTTTTGATAAAAAAGATCACCCTCGCAGTTTGTGCTGCCTTAAGACGTCGCACTGCGTAAGTTTGGTTGAATACAACTCCTACAAATGACAACTGCCGTCTGTGTACCTTACGACAAAACACTGGGACAGGCCGGCCGGTGTGGCCGTGCTGTTCTAGGCGCTTCAGTCTGGAACCGCGTGGCCGCTACGGTCGCAGGTTCGAATCCTGCCTCGGGCATGGATGTGTGTAATGTCCTTAGGTTAGTTAGGTTTAAGTAGTTCTAAGTCTAGGGGACTGACGATCTCAGATGTTAAGTCCCATAGTGCTCAAAGCCATTTGAACCATTTTTTGAACACTGGGACACGGGTACTCGCTTACTTATGAGGGCACCCCGGATTCTGTGATGGATAACACAGCCAGTAGATAAAGAATGATTTCAATTCTCGCCTAAACTGAAAGCAAAGGTCTCAAGTCATTAAACAAGATCACAGATGCCACCTGCATCAAAACTGATTGTACGTAACTGACGCTGAGACACCGGTTCCCCTAATTCTGGTTATATTTAGTGTGGCCTTTCGTAGCTGTATATTGGCAGAATTTCAGATAACCTCGCTAAAAAGTTAAAGTCCCGCAACTATAGACCTGCTTGCTATAATGCCAACGGCATATACAAATTTTATTCAGTAGTAAAGACAAACTGCAGGCATTGGCACAGAGTGACACGATTCAAATGGCTCTGAGCACTATGGGACTTAGCATCTGACATCATCAGTCCCCTAGAACTTAGAACTACTTAAGCGTAACTAACCTAAGGACATCACACACATCCATGCCCGAGGCAGGATTCGAACCTGCGACCATAGCAGTCACGTAGTTCCGGACTGAAGCGCCTAGAACCGCTCGGCAACAGCGGCCGGCCACAGAGTGATATGGACAATGCCACACGTAAGCGCTGTGGAAAAGTATATAAAGGTCAATCAGGCAGAGCTGTGGTAATTATGCTGTCTGAACAGGAGGAAAGCTGGAGATAAAGAAAGAAAGAAAGAATCAGTTTTTGCCGATCCACTTTTAACAGAATACCACTTACATGGTGTTTAAGGTAGTGTTTAAGTTGTGATAAGATAAGCAGGAAGATGACTGTATTGGATACACTGGAAATCAAGAAACGAATGACACAGCTTAGTGCCAAATGACGAAACTCAAAATCTCTTTTCCCTTTACGTAATTTAAATTTTTAGTAGCAAATAATAGATTAAAACAGCAAATTCAGTTTTAGTTTTTTTTTAAATGTATCTCCTCATAAAGAACTTTGTGTTTCCGTCCTTATGTAACGTAAATATTACTTTCTGACAAAAAATGTGGTGCTTTCCCACGTAAACGCTCTACAAATCGTAATTTTTGTATCTTCTGTATAAACAATATTTCTGTGAGTCTGGGCGAGTCGCACGCTATTTTATCTGTGTTTTCGACATTCAGTAGTCACCTGAAGATTGCCAAGGAACATGAAAGCTGCTTCTTGTCCAAACAATTATAATTTTATAGGACATTGGAAGTGTTTACAATTTCAGCTGCTGAGAATTTTTCCGGGTTGTATGGCCGTGGTCCATGGAACTCTTCTATCCCTGACGTTTCGTCCAAGGCTACTTTGGACACCTTCTGAGGTGCTCCTGGTTGTTCTGAGTCATGCCGACTGACGAGTCGGACGTCGAAGAGCGGCCTAAATACCGTGAAAAGTGGGCGTGGTCTGGATTTCACGTGATAGCAGAGATAAACATTGTCAAAGATAAAAATTTTTAAGTATGGATTATAGTACGTCAAAGATAAAAACTTCTCATCGATTCTGTAGCGCCACAGTCCATATATCACTGAGTTTCATGGCTTCTTCTTTTCTGTTAAAATTATCCCCATTTTATATATTTCGATGGCTTCCCTATATAGCCGTGGATAATAGTTCGTCATAGTACATTAGCCTTCAGTTTCCGAAAATTTCACTACGTGATCACCTGATTGAAGAGCATGTTCCGCCACGGATGATTTGTCTGTTTTCCCCTAGTCGCCAAAGTCTTTTATGTTCCTTCAACCGTGTATTCACACTTCTCTTTGTAGTTCCAATGTAGACCTTGCCACACGCACACGGAACCTTATACTGTATACACCACCTGCAGACAGAGGGGGACGTTTATCCTTAACGGAAAGAAGCGCATGGCCTATTTTCTTAGATGGTCTGAAAATCGATCGGACGTCATATTTCCTTAGAATCTTGCCGATCTGATCCGTCACTTTTTTGATGAAGGATAGAGAAACCGTGTTCTTCCATCGCTGTGTCCTATCATTGTCCTCTTGCCTCCTGTTATTCGGTCGCAAAACTCTACTATTTAATATTACTGTAGTTTATTTAAGAAGCAACGAATACAAATTTCATTTGAAATTACTTTTATTATCAGTTCAATGGGATGAAGCACTGGTACTCTTAGTCCACAAATTAAAAACACGGTAGTTCTTGAAATCGCCTGCGGAATCACACTCACTGTGATCTCATTTCTTTTATCTTTACGAAGAAATTGGTGACAAAATGACTGATATCTTATGCCTGTACGTTGAGTCCACGAAGTTGTAACCGTGCCGAAGGAGCTCCATTCGCTCAGTGCGTGGTTCGCTACTGGCATCAGAGAGCGCGGACGTATTATGACTGATGGTGAGCGCGGTAACCAGTACTCAGCCGTGTTTATCCGATAATTAAATTTCATCTGCAGTGTACCGAAACCTCAATCCACCAATAACGAATTTTTACGCTTTATTATATATTTTAATTACACATCGGAACATGGTTGTGCACAGCTGAATGCCCGATACAGACATCGGTTTATTGTTTTGAGGGTACAAACGCTGGAGCGAGACATTTTACGCTGTGGTGGATGTTTGTTTAATTGAATTACGCATGCATTAAAAGGCTGGACCGCCGGTACAAGCCGATCGAAGCAACATGCGCGGGAAATGTAGTGCAGTACTATAAGCCAGCGCGGTGGAAGTTTCCGCCTTGGAATTCATTAAAGCCAGTGACATAGTATGGAGGCTTTTCCTACGTATATTATTAGGAGCTGGTATAGGAGCGGCGGATAGGCAGACAGGACAAAATATGTTCTCTGCCTCTGGGCATACCTCTAGTCCAGGCAACTAATTTAAGTTTTAAGAGCTGCTAAAGCAGAGGAAACAACTAGTAATAAACGTAGTAGTAATGTACACAGAGATGGCAGACTGCGTCACGAAAATGACGTCTTGTGGAATTTTTTTACTGTATATATTTTACGCTTTTGTCACATTACCAGTTTCGACTGATTACCAACTCATCTTCAGATGATGTGTTTAGACAAAGAGAAAACGGGACAGTGAAATACCGGTTTCCATTGCTTCTTGTCCATTCACTCTCCATTTTGCATATTTTTACTTTGAATTGCTTAATCGACATCCTGTTTTCATGCTGTTGTTGGTCTAACTGCTTTTTCTCATTGGGAGTATCCACTGCCATAATCATTCGGGCCTGTTGTAGCATCCATCATCCAGCCTTTCAATATGCCCGTAATAAAGTTACCCTTTTATTTCGATTGCGTCTATAACAGTCTTTTCAGCTGGCATTTTCCTCCTTATTTCCTCATTTCTTATGTGACACAATTTTGATATTCCGCTACTCCGTTCCCAGTACTCTATTTCCACTGCAAAAGGCCTCTGTTCATCTTCTCTTTTAATTTTCCAGCTTTCTGTTTCATACGTTGCAGTACATTCCGTAATTGTAGGTGTATATTTTTGTGCTTTTTGTTTGTTTTTCTTGTGATTTTTTTATTACATAAGGCAGAATTTAATCGTCGGCTTCCCTTCTTGCCTTGTCCAAGTTTATTTTCTATTTATTCTGTGCTCTTTTCGATAACGGATAACGATCCCCCAAGATATTTAAAAGCTTTCCTCTCTTTTATCTTGCGAACATCAGTTTCCCTGGAATTCTCAAGCTTCAGTACTTACGTATTCCTTCTTGTAATACTTCTTCTCAACAGATTTTGAACACAGTACGAGCTAAATTACATCATTATTCAAGTTCTTTTGTGATTCTAAATTCAGTAGGCACCTGTTTACCCATATTCATACAACTGATTCATCCAGTGTAAAACCGCTTCACAGTTAATACAGTAGTCCTACAGACACCATTCCTCGATACACTCTCCCCCAACTTGCTTAGCGGAACCACGCCTTAAGCTTTATGGTGATCCACGACTATCAAACGTGTATTCTGATTTCTAGCCACTCTCTTCCTTAGCCAATTTCGTAAAGTAAATAATCCCTCAACAAAGAAGCGCGTATGTTGGAACCAATTTTGCTCTTATAAATTTCAAATCAAATCAATCTCTCTTTCGAACCATACATACTTGGATATGATGCGTAGTAAATAGACAACTTTGACACTTGACATTGTCAAATCGAGAGTCGGGCGATGGGTTATGTTAAAATATCTGGATAGAATGCTAGGCAGAGGTCGCTAAAATTACTTCATTGATTACTAGTTTCAGCTCACTGATGAGGCATCTTCACATCAATAAAAATTATTACTTAATTCAGTGTGAATCAGCCACCATGCCTTACTAATAAATAACACTGTAACAAAACTTGTATGTGATTGCAATATTTTCTACGTAAACTGGAGGTAGTGGGGGAGAAAGGTAAGGAACTATTGATGTCAGCTGCATCGAGACTACATGCAGAATCAGTGGCGACGAGTGAAAAGGTATGCCGGACCAGGCTCAGAATCTGGGATTTTTTGTTTGCTAGGCAGTTTACCACCTAGACACGGTGACTACCGCACTTGCGAGGTCTTCCTCGGGACACCTCTCATCCGGTCTACATTCCCACATAGATTCACCTACTCGCAGTCTCGGTTCATATCCAACGTGCTCGCTACTTCAACATCCCCCCAAGAGGTCAGAGATCATTGTGTATCCTCACCGAAGATGGTGGATTCATTGCCCATCTAGGCGAATCCATTATTTGAGTGTGTGATGTTTGTTCTTTTGGGCATGTCTGAAAGAACAGACACCACGTATTTATATCATAATAGTTTTTCTCGTCGTCAGCAGACAACGGAAATATTTGGAAATTCCACATATAATTCTCGACCCAGTCGTTTTTAACCATTATTCTCCATCTTAAATTGATAAACTTACCGTCCTCTCTCACGTCTAAGTGAAGACCGTGGGAAAAGGAAATCTCCAGAGCGAGCGGGCATAATATATTAAAATCTCAGTGCGGTCATAGAGATCTGGGCTTTCCGTAGCTTCCTAAATCTCACCAGAAAATGGCTGGATCGTTCCTCTGAAGAGTACGCTGCTTTTTTTTTGACCTTTCCAATACCATCTCTTGCTGCTTCTCTAACGACTGCCAGATGACGGTGCTATCACCTGGACGGGTTTATATTGATAGTAAGTCCATGATTATAATTTTCCGGTCATTAGTGTATGCACGACCACGATCTTTTGAAACTGAGAACTTAATATCGGATGACCTTCAACTGGATCCTTCATTACTGAAAATATTGTAAATGTCTAAATGTTCACCGTAGAACAGTGTATCAAACCTGTGAGCTGCCACATGGGAGACCCCGACAGACATGTAGGCGCTATTGCGATTGACCACGCCGGTTTCGGCCTGCATGCAATCAGTGTCTTTGATCTCTTGTCCGAGGTCCCGCTGGACATTGTCATGTTAAACTTAAAACCAAAGGGCAATGTACTCTGTCACCAGGCCGAAATATTGTAAACCAATGACACCTACTCTGATCTCAACAGCGTCCGTCAACTCCAAATTGAGTTGGTGAAGCTTCTACCGTCATACCTGACTATAGGAGTAGTAAGGACCATTACCATGTATGTCGGGCAGCGCCGTACCTTTTCTGGCTGTGGCCAGCAAGGACATCCCAGCCTAAACTGTATCCGATGCTGGCTTTTACAGACAACAGTTAACTACACCGCCCCCATTGCACCATCCACAGTCCTTCCTGTCACCCAGGCTGTGATCACCACACAACCTCCAAACTTCCGACAACCCACGGGACCCGTCACAGACGATGACTGCCGTCGCAGAGACTGATTCAGCACTTGTCACACCACTGCTGCAACTAGAGGCGTTGTCTGGAGGAGACACTCGCCTGCCTAGAATTGATGACAATGACACGGAAATATTACCTTGTGTTCTACCGACTTCTGTCTTCCTTCCATCTGGCAGGGAGCGATGTACAACCGCTACCATTCCGACTCTGAACAGCAGGCACATAAACAAAACTCCCCCCCCCCCCCCACCCACCCCTCCCGAAGCATAAGAAGTGGCAACTTGCGCTTTCGTATGATTACCTACAATTAATTGTGCCACATTATGACGACAAAGTGTCCGTTGACCCCAAGCCCTCTGTCGTCAATGTTCCACTACCTCAAGCCACGCCTGGCTCACGTCATGGTGTCGCGGCCCTTCTGCCAACTTCAACAGAAAGAAATAAATAAGATTCAGCATTTCAGAGGTGTAAATTGGATGCAATTTCGTGGTTTAACTGAAAAAAAAGGTTGAGCGCTAAAGTGAGATGAACATCGGCGGATCTGCGTACCCGTCCCCCATGGCATTGCCTTGTCGCACTGAGCTATTAGAACAGCTCCGGTACATTGCAGAGTTCGTGGTACTCGTTGTTGGCCATGCTGAACACAGTTACAACGTTGCCAGAGTCTCACTTTTAAATTCCTTTTCTATTAAACCTATTGGTTGGACTACATTTTGCTATATACACTTTGAACTGAGATGAGGAATTGCATGGCGACCGCTAAGTGTGGCATTCTTTCTTCACCCTCTATATGGGTGGTGTCTTTCTTTTCGGCGTGTCCGAAAGAACAGAAACGACACTCTTATAAATACATGCACCTTGACGGCAAATGCCGATACTTTCAGTGCAGATGCCCTCTTTATTGGAACTCTTCTAGTATCAGGTGAGGCTGTGAACAATAAGGGTAATGAACAGGGGATACTATGTATGTAAAATGAGAAATGAGGAAATTTGTGTTGAATGGGAAGTGTACTCCGTTAGCCTAAGTCGTTAAGATGACTGCTTTCAGTTAATGGGATATCTAGGTTCGAATCCTGATGTAGCACAAAATTTCACTTACCACCTTTGAATTAATTCCAATTCCCAGTTGTAGCTGATATCGGAATTACTCTTTCCACATTCTGACATTTGGTTTGTGATATACATAACACCTGCTATTGAAAGAATTGTACTGGAAAAGGGTCATCGACTGAAACAGTTATAAATAAATTATGCAACAACTTCACGGACTAGAATGAGTTAGTTTTCAAATCTCTGTTTCCTTTATCAGTCTCTCCACCTCTGCAACACTTCTAAGTCCAGCGTCCTCAGTTATTTAGCGATTGTTTTCAAATCTCAGTTTCCTGCTCTACGTCTCCCTCT
The DNA here is from genome assembly GCF_023864275.1 of Schistocerca cancellata. Lineage (NCBI taxonomy): Eukaryota > Metazoa > Arthropoda > Insecta > Orthoptera > Acrididae > Schistocerca > Schistocerca cancellata. The sequence continues at coordinate 599,606,528 of NC_064630.1, forward strand.
AGAGCCACAGAAGATATCCTGTGACATATTATCGTGGACACAGGCATCCAGACTTCTTTTAGTGTCTAGGAAGCCTGCTTACTCAGAACACGAGACAAATATTTTTCTTTTTTCTTTATTGTGATTTCATTCCCCTGCCCCATATGGTCAGAGGAGGGCTGTCAGCGGCACAATCCGCCGCTCTTCAGCCGAGTGACATGACAACTAAAACAAGAATAAAATGATACATACATAAGGAGATAAAAAAGGGGAACATAAAACAGAGTAAGGGGAGAAAATGGAGGTAAAAATACACTTCCAGGGAGACGTTCATGGGGGACAGTTAAAAAAGTCACCAGAAAGTTAAAAAATACAGTCGGCGATTCTTAAAACACAGAGAAGACACTGAATGCACACGCAAAGGTCGGCCACAGTAGTAAAAACACTCTGGAACAACACACTTAAAACCCACATGGAGCACACACGACGAAGAATAAAACTGCCAGGTGGGACCTGCCGAGGGAAAGGTAAGAGAAGATGTAAAAGGAGGGGAGAGCATGGGGCAGCTGGGGAAGCGGCGGGATAAAGAGAGTAGGGGCATCAGTGTCTTCACGAAGAGGCAGGAGACATGTGGGGCAGGAGAGGAAGAGGGAAGACAGGGCAGGAGGGAGCGCAGAGACACTGAAAGGTGGCACAAGAGATGGAGGGGGGAAGGAGGGGGAAGCCGCTCAGTAGGAGGGAGGGGGAGGAGAGGGAGCCCTGAGGAGGAGGCAGGAAGATGGGGTTAGAGTTGGTAGGAAGGGTAGATGTCAGGGCGAAGCTCATCATCCGGGAGGGGTAGACGGTGGAAGGTGCATTGGGAAAGGAGATGGAGGGTGTGGAGGTGGAGAGAGGGTGGGACAGAACGGGAAAGGTGCGGCAACTGGTTGGGGGTGGAGAGGAAGGGAGACACCAGGGGGTGAGGGGGATCAAGGCGGCGGACAATATATAGTGTGAAGATGTGTTCAAGGAAAAGGAGAAGGTGGGGGAAGGGGATGAGGTCGTAGAGGATGTGTGTGAGGGACAGAAGGCGGATGCAGAAGGCAAGGTGGAGCGCATGGCGTTCGAGGATTTGGAGGGCTTGATAGAACCGGGGAGGGGCGGAAATCCAAGCGACGCTGGCATAACAAAGGATGGGGAGGATCAAGGATTTGTAGGTGTGAAGGATGGTGGAAGGATGCAGACCCCACGTCCGGCTGGACAGGAGTTTCAGGAGGTAGGAGACAAACATTCAGACAATATGTATTAATGAGTTTTATTGCATAAAGAAGGTTACAGTACATAACTTTTGAAATTACTGAGATGTGCCGCAAGCAAAGGGCGACACACAAAATAATAAATCTTCTCCAGTTAAAACATTTCCAAGTCTTTGCTACACAGAGAATACAAGCGAAATGAACTGAGTTGACGCTGCTATACAAGTAACCAATCTTGAAGCTGCTATTTAACTGGGCCGTCACTAGTCGGTCGCAGCGCTTACGTCCTCTCCACATAGGGGTCACTGCTGACGCGTTGTCGTCCTGGAGAGGGGTCGGCCAGCATGTGAATGGCTGACTTCTTCTCACAGCCTTCTCTTCTCTGTCGTTTCAGGGTGGCGTGCCGGCGCTTGACTTTACACTGTAATACTTCTGGTCTGCGTTCTACAGTTGTTCCTTTCCTCGCAGATTATGCAGACGTCCTCCTCGTATTGCCCCAGCTTACTAAATGCATTTTTCATCCTACATTTGTAACACTGAACCTCAAAAGATTAGACTCTCTCCATCTTCATCTTTTCTACTGTCCATTATTCTCTACTGCTCCAGACATATGTTCTCTCAGATTTCCTCTAAATTTATTAAGTAATGCTAAGAATGTTCTTTACGTTCACAAGAAGCAACACTTTGCTTTTCTGCCCGTTTATCAGCACATTCGACTCAGTTTTGCAAGCATCCCGTTTTACACTTATCGAGGTTTCACTAAATCAGTTAAGCCAATTACTAACAATGTTTCTTTGAACAATGATGTCAAATCCGAGTTGTTGGTCTGGACTTCGATGAGACGCTAAACACATGTTTTCTCAATGGAGTATCTGTTATTGTCAGGAAGATTCGACGAGTCTAAAAAACTATACTGAACAAAAGGCGCATATCATTGATGTAGTGGTTGTACTGATTTCGTCTGCCAGTCTCTTCCAATTACGCAGCCACCAACTGAGATGAACAGGTGAGCTACATCTTACTTAAGCGAAACACAGCAGCTATTAGAAATGGAACCACTTGGTGGTTGATACTAGTGATAAGGAAGGGCCTGAAGAAAATGGTTCAAATGGCTCTAAGCACTGTGGGACTTAACATCTGAGGTCATCAGTCCCCTAGGCTTAGAACTACTTAAACCTAACTAACCTAGGGACATGACACACACCAATGCCCGAGGCAGGATTCGAACCTGCGACCGTAGCATCAGCGCGGTTCCGGACTGAAGCACCTAGAAACGCTCGGCCAGAAGGGCCAGATAAAAAACAAGTTGCCTAAAGCACATATTCAGTCAGTTTAGGAATGTAAAAGAGATTCCGATATATTTTATTTCTGCGCATATAGAATTTTATTTTCCAGGTTCGTTCTCTTCTTTTCTCTGTTGTGTGATCAGAACTTTAATATTAAACTTCATTAATAACAGCTCTTCCAAAAATACTAATTAATGTATGCACCAACACATTCCACAGAAGTCAGCATTGCAGTATTGAAATTACATAACTTTCAGAATAGTCTGCCTTTGTTAGATGCAGCCATTTCAACATTAGTGGCTGTTCATTAGTGCTTATTGACAGTGTTATTCAGAAAAGTTCAATAGAAACAGTAATAAGAGCAGATAGGTGATATTGTGATATAAAGCGCTGTGACGATAGTACAAACACAATTTTTTTATTTGTTTTACTGTACAATCGTACTTTTATTTTCTCCAGTTCATACCGTGTTTCGTATCTGGGGATAGCCTGATACTAGTACGAGATGGTTATAGTTGAAGTGCAACTACTCACAGAGGTCCCGAGTCGGTTGTAATTATCGGATAGCAGCCAAACTTGGTTCACATTTCAAAACTAGAATAAAAAAGTTATTTAGGCTGGAAAAAATTAGTTCCAGTTTTAGCCACCAGGCGCAGATATTGCGCTGTGAATGCAACAAAGACATATGGAAATGTTTCCACATGCAACGGATGAAAGACGAGATGTGGGGAGAAATGGTGAAACAAATGAGTAAACCGCAGCTTACACAGTTTGTTCAGTACGAACACTGGATACGTCGTTCAGATGCTGCTTCCATAAAACGACGTGAACAACAGTTGCTCGCAGAAGTTCCGGTAAAATGTGAGCAACCTTTTCCTGTACACCGGCCTTCGGGTCAGGTAGAGACCAAACGTGGCCCGTGCTAAATGCTTTCTTTCAGATATCCCCAGCGCGTAAAGTCACTCAGAATCACATCAGGTGATCTTGCAGGCCATGCATATCGAAAACGTCTGGAGATAACACGTTAATGAAAGGCTGCATCAAGCGAATCTTTCATTGAGCGAGTGACATGAAGTCTTGCCCATCCTGCACGAAAACAGTGGTTTGCACACAATTGCTCTCATCCGGAGCAGGAATCACACTCTGCAAGGACGTCTCGTTGACGTGCAGACGTCATGGTACACCTCACAGGTCCTTTTGGTGTATTCTCTCCAAAGAAGAATGGATCGAGAATAAAGCTGCTTGTGAATCCACAACACACAGTGACACACAACGACTGCAATGGCTCTTCGTGCACAACAAGCAATTTAACAGTACCCCAAATTCGGCAGTTCTGTGTATTAACTGTACCCTGTAGTGTAAAATGTATCTTGTCACTACATAGAACGCTTCAGTCTGGAACCGCGCGACCGCTACGGTCGCAGGTTCGAATCCTCCCTCGGTAATGGATGTGTGTGATGTCCTTAGGTTAGATAGGTTTAAGTAATTCTAAGTTCTACGGGACTGATGACCTGAGATGTTAAGTCCCATAGTGCTCAGAGCCATTTGAACCATTTTTGAACTCCATAGAATATTGACCAGCCACTTGTCATCTACTTCAGCTCATGCCAGAAACTGAAGAGCAAATTTAGAATGCTGTGGATTGTGAAGTTTAGGCTGTTGCACCGGCTGGATCTTACACGGACACAGATGTAAAATACACTTCAAAACTTTCTGTACTGTTGACCATGGGATGGCAACTCTCGTGACACTTACGACCACTAGCACTATCCAGGGAACGTGCTGCATGGTCAGTTACAGTAACAGCAAACTCGTTGAAAACTTTCATTGGGGTAGGACGCTTTCCTATTCCACGTGCTACAGAAATCTTTCAATAGCTTTGGATCGGAGGAGATTCTCTGGTTTCGGGTGGTTAGCGGAAATGGTAAAGGCTGCAAGTCTTGCTTGCGAGATTAAGGCGGAGATCACCATCTGCGGCATTGTCGATAGAACCGACTGTCGTCCTTTGGTGCAGAGCCGAGTGGAGGGTCCGCTTTATTGGTCAGGAGTCCACTACACACAGGAGGTGGCTTTATTGGTCAAGAGGTGGCTTTATTGGTCAGGAGTCCACTACACACAGGAGGTGGCTACGCGGGTAGCGGGGGCTGTGTGAAAGGGACTGGGCGGTTTTCTAGGTTAGAGGGTCTCAGGGAACCACAGAAAGAGCGGCCGTCTAAAAGGAGGCAGGTAAAACACAGTAAGGTAGCTGTAGAAACGATGGGTATTGTAGGTGTAAATTGTCGTAGCTGTGTTGGGAAAGAACCAGAGCTCCAAGCCCTAATAGAAAGCACCGAAGCTAAAATAGTTATAGATACAGAAAGCTGGCTAAGGTCGGAAATAAGTTCAGCTGAAATTTTTTCAAATGATCTAATAGTGTTCAGAAAGGATAGATTAAATAAGTTGGTGGTGGATTACTTATTGCTGTCAGAGGTAGTTTACCTTGTAGTGAAATTGAAGTAGATAGTTCCAGCAAAATAGAGGTTATTCCTTACAATCAGACTAAACTATTAACTGGATAGTTTTACCGACCCCCCGACTCAGAATGTACGAGTACAGTTGCTGAACAGTTCAAAGAAAACTTGAGTCTCATTTCAAATAGGTAGCCCGCTCGGTGGTGACTTGAATCTACCCTCGATATGCTGGCGTTTAAAGCCGGCGGCAGGCATAAAATGTCATCCGAAATTGTAATGAATGCTTTCTCAGAAAATTATTTTGAACAATTAATTCATGGGCCCATTCGAAGTTTAAATGGTTGCGAAAGGATACTTGACCTCTTAGCAAGAAATAATCGTGGACAAATAGTGAGTATCGTGACGAATACAGGGATTAGCGACCACAAAGCAGTAACTGTCAGGCTGAATACCGTGACACCTACAACCATCAAAAACAAACGCAAAGTACATCTATTTCAAACAGCTGAAAAAAATGCTCTTAACGCCTTTTTAAGAGACAGTCTTCACTCTTTCCGATCTGATTATGTAAGGATAGAAAAGTTGTGGAATGATTTCAAACAGATATTATCGACATTATCGACAGCAATAGAGAGATATATACCACATAAGTTAATAAGTGATGGTACTGATCCCCCATGGTACACAAAAAGAGGTCAGATCTCTGTTGCAGAAGCAACGCAAAAAGCATGCCAAATTTAAAAGAACGCAAAATCCCCGAGACTGGAAAAATTATGCAGAAGTTCGAAATATAGTGCGTACGTCAATGCAAGATGCTTTTAATAATGTCCAAAACGAGATTCGGTCTCGAAATGTGGCAGAAAACCCAGAGAGATTCTTGTCATACATTAAGCACACCAATGGCAAGACGCAATCAATACCTACACTGAGCGATAACAACACTGAAGTCACCGATGACAGTACCACTAAAACAGAGTTATTAAACACGGTTTTCCGAAACTCCTTCACCAAAGAAGACGGACTAAATATTTCCGAATTCCAGTCAAGAACAACTGTCAGGCTGAGACACAAAGAAGTAGATATCCTCGGTGTAATAAAGAAGCTTAAATCACTTAATAAAGGCAAGGCATCCGGTCCAGATTGTATACCTATCAGTTTTCTCTCAGAGTATGCTGATACAATAGCTCCATATTTAGCAATTATATACAACCGCTCGCTCATCGAAAGATCCGTACCTGAAGACTTGAAAATTGCTCAAGTCAAACCAATACCCAAAAAGGGAAGTAGGAGTAATCCGCTGAATTACAGGCCCATATAACGTCGATTTGCAGTAGGGTTTTGGAACATATACTGTATATATAACATTATGAATTACCTAGAAGAAAACGATTTCTGGACTCATAGGCAGCACGGATTCAGAAAATGTTGTTCTTGTGAAACACAACTAGCTCTTTGTGCTCATGAAGTAATGAGTGCTATCGATAGGGGATGTCAAATTGTTCCATATTTTTAGACTTCCAGAAGGCTTTGACACCGTTCCTCACAAGCGTCTTCAAACCAAACTGCGTGCAAAAGGAGTACCGCCTCAGTTGTGCGACTGGATTCGTGATTTCCTGTCAGAAAGGTCACAGTTCGTAGTAAGAGACGGAAAGTCATCGAGTAAAACAGAAGTAATATCCAGCGTTCTCCAAGGAAGTGTTATAGGCCGTCTATTGTTCCTGATCTATATTAACGACATATAAAACAATCTGAGTAGCCCTCTTAGATAGTTTGCAGATGATGTTGTCATTTACCGTGTTGTAAAGTCATCAGATGACCAAAACGAATTTGAAAATGATTTAGATACTAGAGCTGTATGGTGCAAAAAGTGGCAATTGACACTGAATAAAGCAAATGTGAAGTTATTCGCATGAGTACTAAAAGAAATCAATTTCGATTACGCGGTAAGTCACACAAAACTTAAGGCTGTAAATTCAACTAAGTACTTAGGGATTACAATTACAAATAACTTAAATTGGAGCTAAACTGCAGACTGCGATTCATTTGCAGAACACTTAGAAGCTGCAACAGGTCAACTAAAGAGGCTGCTTACACCACGCTTGTCTGCCCTATTCTGGAAAAGTGTTGTGCGGTATCGGGTGGGATGGCGGATGACACCGAAGAAGTACAAAGAAGGGCAGATCGTTTTGTACTATCGCGAAATAGAGGCGTTAGTGGCACAGACATGATACGTGAATTGGAGTGACACTCATTAAATCAAAGACTTTTTCGTTGCGACGCGATGTTCTCATGAAATTTCAATCACCAGTTTTCTATTCCGATTGCGAAAACATTCTGTTGGCACCCACCTACATAGGAAGAAATGATCATCACGATAAAATAAGAGAGATCGGGGCTCGCACAGTATAAATTGGTACTCATTTTTCCGCGCGCCGTTCGAGAGTGGAACGGTAGAGAGACAGCTTGAATCTGGTACATTGAACCCTCTGCCAGGCACTTTAGTGTGAATAGCAGAGTAATCACGTGGATGTGGATGTAGGTGTAGATGTAGCGACAATGAGTGTCGTAGCTCTTAGAACATACATTTTATATCCCATTTTGACTGGACTTCTTTCTCTTGTTTTGGTCCATACCACCAACTCTCATAGATCAGAGTACTTTTTTTTTATTGCCCGCATTTCAGAGCCATGGTCTGAGGATGCTCTTAAAGACCGAAACCTACAACAAGAATTATGATAAAAATTTATTGCGATCTGGACTGCTACTTTTGTTAATACAGTTTATATGCCACCGTGGCACTCCCTTAGCGACGGCCGGTCTCCCGCGTGGAGCTCTTGGCGGAAACGAGCCAGTAGAGCAAGAAGTGCAGACGTGTAGCTCGTATGCCGCGGGAGCAGGGGCAGGCTGCGTCGCGCCGTAACCTCCGGCCGCGCTGGCCTGCGGTGTGGTGCGGCAGATAGGTCCCCGTAAAGCAGGCGCCTAACGTAGCGTGGACCGCCGGCGCGCTATTTACGGGGCCGCCGCCCGACCGCCGCGCCCAGCCCGATATCTCTGGCGCACTGAGGCACGGTCACCGCCACACGCCGCCTCACCCGCCCTCTGCGGGCATTTCTCTCGCTGCTTGACCACCGTTCGTCGTGTGCAGCCAATTTAATCTGCAGACACATTTGTTTTCTCTTTTACTCACGTTGTATTTCGAAGTCTTGCTTCTCATCGGATGACCGAGCGAGTAACACAGTTGTTAACACACTGGACTCGGTTTCGGCAGGCTGGCGGTTCATATCACCCTCCGGCCATCCTGCCGTTCAGATTTCGATTTTCAGTGCTTTCCCTACAGGCATACGACAGGATGTATTTTCCCCTCTCCATGATCCTACAACACTAACTGCAGCCTATACTCTCAATATGTATTCCAATCTCTGTTTTCCTCTACAGGTTTTTACATTTCGGTGTTGTCTAAAATATAGATCAAATCAACTTTTTACTAAGAAATACACTAAGTACACACTACATACTTTACACTCCTTATTTTCGATTTATATTCAGTCACCGCATCACTTTGACTACTCAACTTCACTAATTGTTTTTAATCAGTCACTACACAAATTTTTCACAGTTCTTGATCCTTCAATCCGTTAATTTCGTTGTTCTTCCGTTTCTGTGCTTCTCACGGTGCACATTCTCGTTCGTTGGGAATTTACACGTGCTTCACGCTTTTCGTCTGTTTCGTTTACTAGCTGTTCTTTTTTTTACCGCCGGTTGGCTTCAGAACTGGCAAGATCTCCTCTCCTCTTACGTTTGACAGTGTCTAAAATACAAACCAAATCAACTTTTTACTAACAAATAAATTAAGTACAATTTAGACAGTTTCCATGCTTTATTTTCGATTTATATTCATTCACTGTACCACTTTGACTACTCACACTTCACTGTCAGTTTTTATTCATTCACTGCACTACTTTTTCGGTTCTCCCCTTCGTCCGTGGTAAGAAACTGACGTTCGGACTCACCACAGGTCCAGAACATATCAAAAACGCTTCGAATGGCCCACAATATTCCAGAACATTCCACAACATTCGAGAGTGTTCTGGAATGTTTCACAGTGATTTGGGATGTTTCTGGATGTCCCCAAACATTCTGGAACCTTCCCGAATGTTCCAGACTATTCCCGAACATTCCAGACCATCCCGTATCATTGTGGAACATTCTGGAATATTGTGGAATGCTCTAGAATACTCTCGCATGTTCTGGATGTTCTCGAATACTCTCGGATGTTCTGCAGTGTTCTAGAAATTTCTAGAGGGCGAAACTTCCCAGCTTTTATATCTTCAAAAGCACGCCATGCAGGCAAAAACACGAAGCTTCCTCACTGATGTTGGGTAGTGGGCTACCACACCATATGACACCATTGATCGCAGAGGGACTCATTTATGAATTTTATCGGCATGCACATTTTACACTTACTTTTGTAATACATATCGATAACAATTTTATTTGATTGTGTGTTGGCTCAAAAATGGTTCAAATGGCTCTGAGCACTATGGGACTTAACAGCGGAGGTCATCAGCCCCCTAGAACTTAGAGCTACTTAAACCTAACTAACCTAAGGACATCACACACATCCATGCCCAAGGCAGGATTCGAACCTGTGACCGTAGCGGTCTCGCTGTTCCAGACTGAAGCGCCTAGAACCGCCTTGCCTCTCCGGCCGGCTTGTGTGTTGGTACTTACATCTATATTACAATGTGGTGCTGTCGCTAATGGATAATCTTACTGCTGCGACTGAAGTTCCTAAAGAAGCAATAAGATTATAAGACAGTGTCAGTACCACAATGCAATATTAATATAAGTACCAGCACGCAGTCAAACAGATTTGTTATTAGTTACAATTTGGCTACTATTAAGGAAGTATATTTGTCATCAGATAGCCCAAAGATGGCCATAGAGCTGAAATAGGCCCATCGCTAGTGTGTAATCTACAGGAATATAACAATATCAGTTACAGCAGCATTCTGCTTCAACACTATTATCACTTATCCTCCTACTGCAAGAAAACTATTTGGCGTAAAAGTTGATTGTTTCACATATTACGACCTAATATCTTCGCTCAATAAAAAACTGAATTTCTTTTCGTTATTCATCATAGTTACTACCTGCATCGGTATTAAGTAAACTACTCCGTAAGATTTTAAGAGGTTTCAGAGGTAAAAACACTGTGCTAGGGTTTTTTGTATGGTTCATTTTAGGTAATACATTATCGCTTATGAAATGTAGCTAACGTATTGAAACTGTATGTAAAGGTGACAGCAGAACATCTGTCACCGTCCTCTAGCTACTGTATCACATGTTGGCGGACGGCCTCATGTCTGACCCATGTGCGATACGACCAAGTCCATCCTTGTGCATCATGAATCATGTCGTTGCAATAGTCTTCATGGTTACAATATTGTACATAGTCCTGCAGAGCTTAAACCGAAACTAGTGTGCTGCTATGTCATAAGCTGTAATTGCTAAATATCTAAAAGTATAAATTATTTCATTTTGCATTAAGACTTTTGTTTATTTATAACATTATAACAATATGTAATGACACCAGCTTGCAAATTGTTCTTTCTGGGATCGCGAAAATAGTTTTTACTGACAGGGTACATAGTGTCCAATAAGTTCAATTTCTTTTAAAGGGAGGTTCTACGTTTCACATTGCATCCTCCTGCCAAATACCTTGACACAAAATATCAAATACAACATTCTGTTTATCGTCTTCAGTATCCATAAGTTCTGGAGGACAATACATCATACTACATTTCTTACTTCATCTACTTCGTGACCATCAATCCTGATGTTACGATTCTCGCTGTTCTCATTTTTGCTACTTCTCATTACCTTCGTCTTCGATTTACTCTCAGTCCATATTCTGCACTCATTAGACTGTTCATTCCATTCAGGAGATCATGTAATTTCTTCTTCATTTTCACTCAGGTTGGCAATGTTATCAGTGAATCGTGTCATTGATATCCTCTTACCGCGAATTTTCTTCTACTCCTGATCCTTTCTTTTATTTTCATCATCGCTTCTTCGATTTAAGGTTGAACAGCAGGGGCGATAGTCTCCAGCCCTGCCTCACACCCATTTTAATCCGAGTATTTCGTTCTTAGTCGTCCATTCTTATTATTGCGTCTTGGCTCTTCTAAATATTGTGTACTCCTCGTCTCTCCCTATAGCTTACTCCTATTTTTCTCAGAATTTAAAACATCTTGCAACATTTTACAATCTTGAACGCTTTTTCCACGTCGGCAATTCCTATGAATGTATCTTGGTTTTTCTTTAGTCTTGCTTCCATTATCAACAGCAACGTCAGAATTGCTTTCCTGGTGCCTTTACCTTTCCTAAAGCCAAACTGATCGTAATCTCACATACCCTCAATTTTCTTTTCCATTCATCTGTGTAGTATTCTTGTCAGCAACTTGGATGAATGAGCTGTTACGCTGATTGTGCGATAATTCTCTCTCTCGTCAGCTCTTACTGTCCTCGGAATTACGTGGATGGTATTTTTCCTACAGTCAGAAAGTATGTAGCCAGACTCATACCTTCTACACACCAACGTGAATAGTCGTCTTGTTAAAACTTCCTCCAATGATACTAGAAATTTTGATCGAATGTTATCTATCCCTTCTGCCTTATTTGATCGCCAGCCGGTGTGACCAAGCGGTTCTAGACGCTTCAGTCTGGAACCGCGCGACCGCTACGGTCGCAGGTTCGAATTCTGCCTCGGGCATGGACATGTGTGATGTCCTTAGGTTAATTAGGTTTAAGTAGTTCTAAGTTCTAGGGGACTGATGTCCTTAGCAGTTAAGTCCCTTAGTGCTCAGAGCCATTTGAACCATTTTGAACCTTATTTGATCGGAAGTCCTCCAATGCTCTCTTAAATTCTGATCCCAATATTGGGTTCCCTATCTCTTCTAAATCGACTCCTGTTTCTTCTTCTATCACATCAGGCAGATCTTCCCCGTCATAGAGGCCTTCAGTATACTCTTTTCCGCTACCTGCTCTTTCCTCTGCATTTAACGGAGGAATTCCCGTCGCTCTCTTAACGATACTACCCTTGCTTTTAATTTCACCAATGGTTATGTTGTCCTCCATGTAAGCTCACTCAGTCCTTCTGACATTCATTTCTCTTTATATTTCTTCACATTTTTGGTGAAGACATTTTGTCTTATCTTCCTTGCGCTTACTATTTATTTCATGCCACAGCCACTCATATTTCAGTGTTCCTGAATTTTCTGGACATTTTTATATTTTCGTCTGTCATCGATCACCTGAAGTGTTTCTTGTGTTACCCATGGTTTCTTCGCACCTACATTCTTTGTACCTATATTTTTCTTTCCAACTTCTGTGACTGCCCATTTTAGAGATTTCCATTCCTCTTAAACTGTACTGCCTACTGAGCTACTTCCTGCTGTATCTGTAGCGTTATAGAGTATCAACGGCATCTTGTCATTCCTGAGAACTTCCATATTCCACTTCAGCAATGACCAACGACATAAGGATGCAGAAGGCAAGGGAAACCACTGCACTAAAAACACGTAAGGCGCTGCAGTCATGGACTGTGCGGTTGGTCCCGGCGGAGGTTGGAGTCCTCCCTCGGGCATGGGTGTGTGTGTTTGTCCTTAGGATAATTTAGATTAAGTAGTGTGTAACCTTAGGGACTGACTGTAGCGCCGAGAACCGCGCGGCCACTCCTGCTGGCAGGGACTGATGACCCATAAGACCCATAAGATTTCACACACAGCATCATCAAAAACACATAACGTGTATCCACAGGACATGTGGCCTGTAATTGAAAAAGTATCACGATGATCTCCCCATTGGCAAAAGTTTCTGGAACAATCCCCCATTCGGATTTCCGGGAGGAGACTGTCAGGGGTAGATGACCATGAGGAAAAGATTAAATTATCATCATAACTTCTACGAGTCGGGGTATGGAATGTCAAATGTGTGAAAGTGGTAGGGAAGCTAGAAAATCCGTAAAGAGAAATGCAAAGGCTCAATCTATATATACTGGAGGTCAGTGAAGTGAAACGGAAAGAAGACGTGGATTTCTGGTCAGATGAGTATAGGGTAATATCAACAGCACCAGAAAATCGTGTAACGGGAGTAGGATTCGTTATGAACAGCAGGAGAGTATATTACTGTTAATAGTCAGTGATAGGGTTGTTCTTATCAGAATCGTCTTCAAATCAACACCTACAATGATAGTTCAGGTATACATGCCAACGTCGCAAGCTGAAGATGAAGAGATAGAGAATGTATATGAGGATATTGAAAGGCTCATATAGTAAATAAAGGGAGATGAAAATGGAAATGGAATAGTCTTGTGGGACTGGAATGTAGTTGTAGGGGAAGGAGTAGAAGGAACTGTTACGGAGAATAAGGAATGAGAGAGGAGAAAGACTAATTGCGTTTTGCAATAAATGTCAGCTGGTAACAGCGAATACTCTTTTCAAGAATGAGAAGAGGAGGAGATATACTTGGAAATCGCCGGATGATACGGGACTATTTTAGATAGATTGCGTTATGGTCACACAGTGATTCCGAAATCAGATAGTGAATTGTAAGTCATACCCAGGAGCATGCATAGACAGATCGTAATGTAGTAGTGATGAAGAGTAGGCTGAAGCTCAAGGCAAAGAAGTGAGATGGGGAAGTACGATGGAATGACGAGATCCACTTTAAGTTCTCTAAGGCTATAGATACAGCAGTAAGGAACAGCTCGGTTGACAGTACATTTCAAGAGAAATGGACATGGGCGCTAAAAAGGTTAATCACAGAACTTGGAAAGAAAAACATGAGTACAAAGAAATTAAGGGCAAAGGAGTCATGGTTCACAGAAGACATACTTCAGTTCAAATGAAAGAAGGTACAAAAACGTTAAGAGAAATTCAGGAATACAGACATACAAGTCGCTGAAGAACGAAAGAAGTAGGAAGTGCAGGGAAGCTAAGACGAACTTTCTGCATCAAAAATGTGAGGAAACTGAAAGAGAAATGATTGTTGAAAGGACTGACTCAACATACAGGAAAGTCAATAGAACATTCGGTGAAATTAAAAGTAAGGGTGGTAATATTAAGTGTACAACGGGAATTCCACTGTTATATGAGCAGGAGAGAGCGAGTAGATGGAAAGAGTACATTGAAGGTATCTGTTAGGGCGAAGATTTGTCTGACGTGATAGAAGAAGCGACAGGATTCAATATAGAAGATCTAGGGGATACGATATTAGAATCAGAATTTAAGAGAGGTTTCGGGTGACTTAAGATCAAGTAAGGCAGAAGGGATAGATAACTTTCCATCAGAATTTTTAAAATCAATGAGGGAAGTGCAAGAAAACGACTGTGCACGTTGGTGGGTAGCATATATGAGTCTGGCGACATACCATCTGACTTTCGGAAAAACATCATCCACACATACCCGAAGACTGCAAGAGCTGACAAGCGCGAGAATTATCGCACTATCAGCTTAACAGCTCATGCATCCAAGATGCTTACAAGAATAATATACCGAAGAATGGAACAGAAAAGTGAGGATGTGTTAGATGACGATCAGTTTGGCTTGAGGAAAGGTAAAGGCACCAGAGAAGCAATTCTGACGTTGCTGCTAATAATGGAAGCAGGGTTAAAGAAAAATCAAGACACGTTCATATGAATTTTCGACTTGGAAAAAGAGTTCGACAATCTAAAATGGTGCAAGATCTACGAAATTCTACGAAAAAAAGGGGTAAGCTATAGGGACGGACGGCAAGACACAATATGTACTAGAGCCAAGAGGGAATAATAAGAGTGGGCGACTAAGTACGAGGTGCACGGATTGAAAAGGGTGTGAGATAGGGACGCAGTCTTTCGCCCCTACTGTTCAATCTGTACATCGAAGAAGCGATGTTGGAAATAAAAGAAAGGTTCAGGCATCGTAACAGAATCCAAGGTGAAAGGAGCAGGTGACTCCAGGGTCCTCCCCAAGGGGTCCCTCCAAGATAAGTGTCGCAGAGGGTCGATGGCTAAGTTTGGGCCAGGTAGGCCGCCACATGTTCAGGACAGCCGACGACTGGCAGCGGAAGCGGTCACTTTCTCTAAATATGGTGGTACTTCATTGGCTGCCGCTGAAAATTTACCGGTGTGACTAAATTACTAATGCAGGAGAGCCGTGGATTGACTAAAATAATTACGTCTGTGAAGAGCGGGTATTCTGTGCTTAACTTTTATGAATGGTGCTCGCAAAAACATATGCCTTTGTCATGCCGATAAACCTTTCAGGGAGGGTAGTTAGCATTATTTTTACGAATATTTTCGCTGGTCACAATTGAACGGAGCATTGTCATTGGTGGAAGACAGTTTATTTGAAAATCAAGGGGCTCAGAGAGGACACAGGTCTGCTGAGGCACTCTTGTTCGATTTTTCCGTGACTCATATGTGGTGGAGGACAATGTTCTCCAGCTCCTTTTCTGGGGCCACATGGAGACAGCTTATCTCAGAGAAACGAGTTGAAACGTCCCCTTTCAACAATTATACAAGACTGTGCTTAAACTGACACAATATTTTTAGCGCAACGCAATCTGACTTTCAAAAATCCCTACAAAAGAATGGCCCTGACTAACATTAACCTATACGTTTCACAAATCACTTACCTCACAAAAATCTTCGTTACTCGAACTACTGCAATACGGCGAGCGCCACTACTGCCAGCTAAATAAAAGATTCAAACTACTGAAGGCACTAACTACTGATAGGCATAGTTAGCAAATGAAAGATTTTAATAGAGAACAAACAATGTATTTACCTTAATACTCATAATATAGATAGCAGTTCATGACAAATTACAAAACTCTGCCATCTCTCTCCCCACATCCACCACTGCTGGCGGCTCACCTCCAACTGCGCAACGCTACGCGCTGTTCACATCCAGCTGCCGCTGCCCAACACTACAATGGCAGACAACAATGCAAACTAGCCACAGGATGCACACATCACAGCCAGTGATTTTCGTACAGAGCGCTACGTAACGTTGCCAATAAGAAAACATAAACAGCCTACTTACATAGCCCCCATGCTCCCCACAAAAAATTTTGCAAATTGTTTTGGGCAGTGGCCAATAATGATTTGATAAAATTTTTCATAATTACAGTAAGAAAGATATCAAATGCACACACTTATTGATACAATGTTGGTCAAAAGCTAAAATTTCCTCACAGTCCATAAAGATAGTCCTGATCATTCATCATAATAGTAATTACAGTTTTTTTCACAAAGTCTCATTAGTAAAAGAAATTGCACACAGAAGTAGTGGATTTCCATGCAATCTTGACGAAGTAGTGTTGTCCTTCCAACGGAAAGACAGTGCTGACTCTTGACATGCAGACAGGTAATGGGCCACAACAGAGCAAACCCACAGCAGAGTCAGTCGAAGTTTTGAAGAAGATCGGTAGGTAGGTCATCACAGAGCAGACCCACTGTAGTCGTGGTAGAGATTACGCTATTGGTGAGTCAGCAAAGGTGTAGACCCACTGTAGTCCTTGTAGAAATAATGGTATTGGTGGGTCATCAAAGGTGTAGACCCACTGTAGTCCTTGTAGAGATGTCCAGCAGCCATCTGTTGCGACTGTGCAGGTGCACAATCACCACCGAAGAGTCTTGCGGAGAATATAGCAAGTCCCTAAACCACCACTTGTGCACGCACAAAGTTTTTGGAAATGTCCTTAGAAGTCTTGCAGACAATATAGCAAGTCCATAAACCACCACTTGTACACTCACGAAGTTTTTGGAATTGTCCTTAGAACCAGCAATGCTGTTATCCAGTCCCTTGCTGAATTAGTAACACACGTGCAAACACTAACAGTCCCAACTTCTCACATATTGTCCATATATTATGACCAACAGAAACATGTGCAGTGAAATGGAACTTACAAGTTAATAATATGATGAACTGGTGTCAATTACAATTTTATAACATAAGAACACAATTACAAGGTACAAAATACATCATTAAAGAAGATAACAATACAGATAACATTTGTAGTAAAACAGGCTTTACAAAAGAATAGAAATAAACATATACATCAATGTTACAGGAATTATGACGTAAGTACATACATAAAAGATCAGAATAACTTTCGAAACATCAACTTCACACATGAGAATTAAAACAAAACAGAATAAATAATGTCTAAACATCTTTACAAAGTAAATAACATAGTATTAATGCCAATTATATTTGAGGATAACAGTATTCCTCATTATAGTGAATGTAGCTTAGTATTAGAAGAAGAAAAAATTCTATGAAACTACACAGAGACAGGAAGAAAACAAATACACAAGGGTACACATAGTGGGATAACACAAAAGGAAAGGACAGGGTTCGTTTTCAGTGTAACAATCGGTACTGCAGTCCACCCCAAAAACTTCATTCCATACATCTTTCCTCTTATTTCATCCTTAGTTTCCACCAAAAAATCCTATCCAAGCATGCTTTCTGTAGTTATTTCACATATTTCTTACCTCATCATTTATTTCCAAGAAAATCCTACCTAAACCTGTTGTCCCTAAACCCCACTTTTTTTTTGTTCATATCCTCTTTCAAAATTCTTTTTTCTGGCCACACAATTTTCTTATAGCTTCTCAATGCATTTCTTCCAATTCATCATAGTTAGTTTCTTATATAGTCTACCCCCTCTTAAGCTAACTTAAATCTACTGAGCTCAGATGCTAAACTAAGGGACGAGGCAATGCAGCAGCACAAAACAATTAACACAAACAGCAATGACAAAAAAATTCAAATTGGCGAAGCAATTGCAAAATTACAACTAATATAAGGCACTGTGCAGCAAACAAGAGAAATAAATCCATAGTAAAACTGGCTTAACAGCGTAATACAAAGTCAAATTCAGTAACATTATGCCTGGCAAACAGCAGCAGCAAATATTAAAAATATAAAAAATATAAAACTTATATCTATACATGACAAAGCTCAAGCAGAAAAAATATTACAGTAAAAATGGCCATGTTTAATACTTATGTCACATCTTAACACTAGAGTGATGCATCACAAAAACTTACTCTACCAAAAAAATTACCCAGTACTCGAAAAGAAAATTATATATGCAGTTACTGTTATAAGTCCCTTCTTATTGTTCTTTCCATTCCAAGAGCTCCTTTTTCGAAGAATGTGGATCATAAAATAATTATTAAATAGATCTGTTGACAGAAAGTGTTCACATTAGCAAATGCATATAAGTTTATTTTATAAAACCAATGCTGCAACACAGCTGGAAAACAGATATCAAATGAAATAAGCAACTATAAAAGGCAAAGCATAAAAATATCATTCAATAGTCATGTGACATTTCATAAGTTAGTAGAAATTCTCTCAACTCTCGTACAAAGACGCTTGTCATAATCAGGTGTGCAGATGTAGGTATCTTTCCAAGTAATGAGGGTGTCGCATTTGCGATGCTTTCTCTAAAGGAATGTCAATGGCGAGGATAATGGCCTCTTTTTTTTTTCACCTAATATCTTTCTTTTGTCAGACGACTACCTCTCAGCTGGGCGCCCAAAACGCATTACGTGCAGGTGGTCACTTAACTTTCTTACAGAAATATTTACGACAGCAGTTTCTGCTACAGTGACAGTCTCATATAAAAATATTTCACAGGTCAAGAATTTGCGTTACAAATCTGTAGAAACAAAATCCTATTGATATAACAGTGTCCAAAAAATTTTCGTCGGCATTGTGATACATCACGCATTTACATACATTTCATAACTCTTAAAGTACGATTCTTGGTTTCCAACAACCTTATTCACAAACCAGAGTCCCTAACCACCACTCATTATTCCTTACCTTATTCGTCAACACTTCTTCAACATTTCATCATAACAGATATGTAGCATAATCAAATAACTCATATAGCATCAGCTTATTAATCATAAACATACCTCCGCAGCATAATACACATCGTCGTCATAATAATATCATAACACCTCAGTCAACTCTCAAAAACGTCGTAGCTTTTTGCAATAATTTCAAAACCTAAATAAATTCTCTGCTCATGTCAAAAGTGTCATCTACCTCAAACGTACTTTAAAAATCGTGATCCCATACCAAATATATCATTCAACGCTCTCATAATATCACAATGGTTCCGAAAAAATATGAACAGTTCACAAAGTACAGACAAAATACAATTTCATAAGTGTGAAGTAATCCAACTCTGTAATTGCATAAACATGTGTCACTGACGTAATAAAAAAGTTTGTCTCTCTCAGTTAAATGATCAGATAGCTGTGTAATTTACGTATTAGAGAAATATGGTACCGATGTGCAAAGTTGTATAAGCAAATACCATATTAGCTACGGCTCCTTGTGCTTGTCAAACACATGGTACACAAAGTAGGCGTGTACCCCCCTGAGGATTAATGTAATTATACCCTCAGGTGTTACAGATTACAACAATGGAATGAAATGTATCACGGAAAACCTTTGTATCATTGTACTTCAAATATCTTTAAAAATAGATGTTTTAAGTACAAAATTAATCACTCAAATACGTGTCCTGTAGCGCTAAATGTGCGTCTTGCTGTAAGATAATCTCTGTGGGTGTGTCGTAGTTATCGTCCTCCGAAAGCTAAGTTCTGCAGAAGCCAATGTACTTACCTCATGATAAACAAAAGTGAAATGTTTTGGGTATAGATATCTTAGTTATTACACTTATTGCCGTGATAAAGAAAGTACTCTGCTGTAACGTATTGTTGTCCTACGGAAAAGGCTGTCTCCTTGTAGCTATAGCACAAAACTTACTACTAAAACATGTTTTACTTTCCAGAATAATACAGAAAAACTGTGCAGATATAAAACAGATACATCGCAAGAGCAACATTGTAAATTGTCACTCATTAGTAACGTCATGATATAATCTTGTAGCTGTCACATAAACTAACCACTGTGTCATCTGGTATCTCTCAGAAAGTACTTTAATTCAGAATGTATTTTCAAGTACACCAAAATTTTGCATTAAAATCTCATTAGCAGTACCAGTATATGTCCTAAGTATGTAAGCCGTATATTCGTTACGTAATCATGCAAGTAACAAGGAAGAATGTATAAATAACAACACTGAGTCATCTGTTTGCAATAACAATGCATTCACAATTACTTGTCTACGTTACCTATGTTCTTGACTGGATAGTTAGTTAGCTTTAAAACATAGTTGCATGTTAACAGTTTGTAAGTGTGACAAAGAGTACTAGTAACATGAAGTGAAAAATTTTATAGCAAAGACTAAATTAAAAAAACAGTTTATCTCTCAATAAACGGTTTTACATGTGAGATGTGGTGTAACCCTTTGCTCTTCTCAGTACGCAGAGTTTCAACTTGAATGCAATTATCATGCGGTATTCATCCGTAAAAAATACTGGAATTTTTCTCAAGGTTAGCGTCTATGTTATTTTTCTCTGAGCCAGCCGGCGCACGCGGCAGCCTGCAGTGCGAGTCATTGTCTGTTCCTTTGTTGGCGCGCGTCGTTATTGGGATTTGGAGACCTAGCTTCTACAAATTCGCCTTGCCGAGAGGGCCCTGCTCTGTTTGAAGCTCGCCAGTTCTGATGAAATTCAGGTCTGTCGTTTTGTCGGCAGTTGACATAGTTTCTTGTTTGTCGGTCATGTGGTGGAGAATTTCTCCCGGAATCGTAACTGCGCGCCGAACTGTTGCGTCTGAAGTTATTCTGTCTCCCTTGATAATAATTGTTTTTGTTCCCATATTGTCTGTTTCTATGGTAATCTCTGTCATATTCATTACTACGGAAATGTGATCTTTCTCTGTAACTATTATTACTCTGCCAGTGGTTGTCATATGGGTGGTGTCTGTTTTGGTCACGATTTGCGTTGTAAGAATAGAGTTGTCGTGTCCAGTTATTGTTTCTTTCGTCACGTAATTGTGACGGATGTGACCTGTAGTGATTGTTTTCCTGTTTTCGCATCCCGCGACTGTCTGTGTCAATTTCTAATTGTTGTAAGAGTCCCTGAAAAGCTTCAATGTCGTCTTTGCAACGTCCTGCTAAAATAATGTGTCGTAAATGTTCAGGCAGTTTGAATAAGCAAATGCGGATGAGTTCTGAATGGCTGTATGGGTTTGAAAGATATTGATTCTTATGCAACATGTCTTCAAAATATTTGACAAGACTGTAAAATTCAGATTGTTCAAAGTGTTTATTCATCATGATGCTGTGTTTTACTCGGTCTTGTGTAGCTTGAGACCAATATGCTGATAGGAAGGCATGATAAAATTCTACTTCACTGTGACAATCGTGGATGACCGATCGCATTCTTACAGCTGGTTCATTCTCCAAGTAGGCACACATAATTTGTAACCTGTGCTCCAATGACCAGTTGGGAGGAAAACAATGAGAGAATTGATGGAGCCACGCTTGTGGATGAATGTCGTTGGCAGAATTCTTAAACGTTCTGAATTTACGTGTAGTAATGAACAGCTTATAGTCAAAATCATCATGTCGGCGAGTCGCATGTCGGTCATTGTTACGTCGCTTCGGCGGTTCCATCTCAAAATTCGGTGCACATTGCCAATTTCTTTCATAACTTCCGAAATGCCCTGTGTTATTATTTTGTGGCTGTTCCGTATTTCTATGTCCCTCTTCCCGTATTGGGGCGCGAGTGTCCTGTTAAATACCTAATTCTTGTATTACCTGTGTCAGCTGATCTTGTACTTCCCGGATTTCTCTTTGGTGTTGCGTATTAATTTGATTCTGATTTTGTTTGAATTTCCTAATGTGTTCGCACTCTTCTGTGTCATTAAAGACTACTGGTTTTGTGTCATTCAGATTATCATCTACCTTCGTAGATAAATTATTTAGCTGATCCGAAAGTTCAATTACTTTCTCTGATAATGAACTAATTTCCTCCATGTGTCTTTCTGAACCAATTTTCAGTGTATCTACTGTGTCCTTTAAGTTTTCTTGAGTTTTTGAAAGTTGCGTAACCAAATCGGTAGATGCAACTGAGTCAATTTTAGCTTGCAAGGTCTCATGATTTTCATGAACAATAGTTTGCAGTTGTTTTATGGCTGCTTCATGATTCTGTAATGCATTTTCATGACGCGAAAAAATAGGTTGGAAATGCTCACAAATTTGTGTTTTTACGTCATTACAGACTTTTTGATATTTCGATTCAATGTTATGTAACTCAGTAGTTAAATCTACACGTGTTTGTTCAAGCGTGGTGTGAAGATTTTGTTCCATTGCGTCTAACTGTTGTTGTGTTTGTCTCTGGTGTTGTTCAATTGTGTCTAACTTTTGAAGCTTTTGCTGTGTTTGTCTCTGATTTTGTTCCATTGTGTCTAACTTTAGAAGATTCTGTTCCATTGTGTCTAACTTTTGAAGATTTTGTCCCATTTGTTGCATTAATTGTAATAACAATGCATTAGTGTCTGGAATCTGTTCCTCTACGCTTTTCGGCAGTGCATTTGCACCAGCAACATTCACATTTTGACAAGCAGAAAATGTGTCTTGACTCATTTGAGAAAACGGTGAGAACCCAAAACCTGAGTCTACAATATTTGCAATATTGTGTTCTGTCATTCCTAATTCCTGAGGCGAGCTGTTGCCGACCGATCGATCGATAATGCTTCCCTGTTTACTACCTGTTTCACTGTCTACACCATTATTTGACGCCCGCTCCATCTCCCTATGCACAGTTACCAAATTACTACTTTGAATATTAGTTAATTCATTACATGGTGGTGTTAACACACTGCTTTCGTCTTCACTGTCATTTCTCAGTTTACTTTGGAACCTAGTGTTACGTTTTTCACACGCCATTATTGTCACAATATTTCACACGACAACACAGAAAAACACAATTTGAAGAGCAAAAATAGGAGAACACATTAACATAGCACTGAAAATAATATCTAGTTAATTGCAAGCGTAGCTGCGATATACTTAGTGCAAATCTTCATGGATGCCACAACTGTTTTACTGTACAACAATGAAAGGCTGCAACTGCAAAGGAGATTCTCTTAACAATTACGTGCTAGCAATAAACAATAGCTACACTAATTACACAACTATAAGAAAAAAATCAGAAGATTCCAGTGAGGGATCCTAGGCTAAGGGTCGACATATGAAACGTCCCCTTAGAAAAATTTATACACGACTGTGCTTAAACTGACACAATATTTTTAGCGCAACGCAATCTGACTTTCAATAATCCCTACAAAAGAATGGCCCTGACTAACATTAACCTATACGTTTCACAAATCACTTACCTCACAAAAATCTTCGTTACTCGAACTACTGCAATACGGCGAGCGCCACTACTGCCAGCTAAATAAAAGATTCAAACTACTGAAGGCACTAACTACTGATAGGCATAGTTAGCAAATGAAAGATTTTTGTAGAGAACAAACAATATATTTACCTTAATACCCATAATATATATAGCAGTTCATGACAAATTACAAAACTCCGCCATCTCTCTCCCCACATCCACCACTGCTGGTGGCTCACCTGCAACTGCGCAACGCTACGCGCTGTTCACATCCAGCTGCCGCTGCCCAACACTACAATGGCAGACAACAATGCAAACTAGCCACAGACTGCACACAGCACAGCCAGTGATTTTCGTACAGAGCGCTACGTAACGTTGCCAATAAGAAAACATAAACAGCCTACTTACAGAGTGACCCATGTGTTGGCAGCTGTCCACATTAGTCCAATCTGCAGCTTAAATCACCTTGAGAATCTGCAGCGCAAGTGTCTGGTAATGAGATCTATCAATCGTCCGGTAGCCGAATAGTCTCGACTACGTTATAACGCCGAAATCTCGATACTTTTGATTAATTGTTCGAAGGCTTAGTAACGTCCCAGGTGGTTACGGTAGTTTCTTGTGACAAGCTATGCCTTGTGACAAGATTGGAAAGCTGGCCGGAGTGGCCGTGCGGTTGTAGGCGCTACAGTCTGGAGCCGAGCGACCGCTCCGGTCGTAGGTTCGAATCCTGCCTCGGGCATGGATGTGTGTGATGTCCTTAGGTTAGTTAGGTTTAATTAGTTCTTAGTTCTAGGTGAATGATGACCCCAAAAGTTAAGTCACATAGTGCTCAGAGCCATTTGAACCATTTGAAGGTTGGAGAAATCACCATGCGGAAACTGCAGTCGTTTCTTATTATCAGTGATTTGTAAGATCATAACTGTTTCGTTCTTCTACAAAGGGAGATTAAAACTTTTCCTTTTTAGGGCGTTCCTGCAGCGTATATGAAATCCAGTGCGACGAGGAAACATAAGCAACGACATGTAGGCGAGGTGTCACTGTGGCCTCTGAACGGAATCATTTTGACCGCCCTTGCATAATATATTCCTCAAGGTCTTTGTCAAGAAAATCAATCAGTAGTTTGGATTGGTGTTTATCCATAAAGATTTGTTGGTTCATTTGAGCTGTAAGTTATTCGACTCTATATCATTTTGTCAGAAAGTTCGTGTTCTGTATTTATCATAGAGGTTTTGTAATAAATCGGGATCAAGCTGAAGCGATACGTCATTTCAGCAGATAGATGAACCCTGTTTTAACTGATATTGTTATTGATTTTTGAAGACGCTATCAGCCAGGATTCATTTCTTAGGACCACACTTTTGATCAGATTGTTGTGTTGCGGAACAATTTCCATTACCACATCAATGCTCATGACTAACGATCTGGCTTTCAAAGGTCCAAACGAGGCAGTTCTTTGTGGCTACCAGAAGGTATGCCCAGCTGGGTCGCGTCTTTCACTCAGACATCCAAACCCTTAAAAACTGTCTAGAAATATGTTTGAAGTACAATATGAGGAAACGCACAAGGCGTTCTATCATCGACGAAAATCGCTCAGCGCAGTGTGTGACACCATTCCGTCAAATCATATTACAGAGCACAGTGGTACAGAAGTTACAATGGACTTGAATTCTGACGGGATCTGGATTCAAGTCACGCCGGTGTGGGTTTCCCATAGTTTCTCTAAATAAGTTTAGGCAAACGCTTAGATGTTTCCACTGATGTGGACACGGTTGATTTCCTTCCCCGTTTCTGAACTTGTGCTCCAGCTCTGAAAACCTTGTCGTCAGTGAGATGTTGAAGCAAAATTTTTCTTTTCGAATCGATTACTACAACACGAAAAGGACATATTTTACGAATAACCCCTTCCGTTTTCCGAAAGCTTTCTCATTCTCACGTCCTATTACATGATGCAGACGTTCAAGGAATCCAGAAGCACTGGTCCCATACGCAGCTGCAATTTCTCATACGGCGCTTTCTTTCTCTCGCTGAGTCACTCCTCACCTCTGGAAGGTGTTAAAGTGACTCAGTGGTGAGTCTCGTGCTTCCTGACTCACAACTGCTCAGAAGTGTCTCTTCTACTCGCGGTAACTGCACTGGTAGCCACACCTCAGTCCGCTGCCTACTACCGGCTGCGTCTGACGTCACTCGCCTGGCAGGTCGGAATGAAGACATTCGCTAGCGTCTAACGAGAACTGCCGTGCCCTGTAATCGAGTACCGCAAGCTGCGGCTAAATCTCCCCCGCCCTCCTCCTCCTCCTCCTCCTCCTCCTCCTCGGACAGGTGGCCGCCCACGCACTGCGGTAATTGCGTTTCCCTGCCAGCGCTGCACGGACTCAGGTTAGTCGTGGCGGAACCAGCACGACTTCAGGACTGTCTTTTCACTCAGGGTGCGAACTTGTTGAAAAGTCTATCAATAGAACACTGATTTTTATCCTTGATGGATATAGTGGGTGTTAACATAAATGTTAAAAAGTAGACTCAGCCACGTTTCACAACGCGAAGCACTTAAACTGACCTGTTTCCAAGGAGCAAGCCTTCCTTAATCATCAACAATTGTTCTACAAGAATCTTATAAATGCGATAAAGATAAAAATATGAAAAAACAAAGTTTTACAGAAATGAACCAGTCACCTTTTGTGAAGTTCCATGTCTTACTTATTTACCACTACCTGTTTCGAATCTTTAGACTGTTCACATTCTGTAAAGCACGTAGGAATTGCTGCCTGTGCCGTAGTTACTGTAATGCTATAGATTTAACGGAACTGGAAAACAGAAATAAAGTTTTCCAGACTAATGTGTGCACAAGAAATAAACCCATGGATGCTAATAAATCCACACTACCCGACCAACGCCACAAACATTCACTATTAATCGTGTGCCATCTGATTATAGTCGATGGGCGACTCGAAACCAGTCGTGACAAATACTGGAGCATCACAAAAGGCGGCTGGTTGTAAATTATTTCTGAAAACTTTTATCCACCAAAGTCGTGTGTCACATCCATAATGGATAAAAGTTTTATAGATGACGATGTTGAAAGTTCGTGGTCACGTTCCTTGTAACCGTGTCTTTCCAAAACGTGCTTTAACTCATTCGTCCCACTACTAAAATAAAACTGCTGTGAACTGATGTATGTAGCCCGTGAATACAGGGTGCGTCACGTCAACAGCTGTTTTTTTTATAATTTTATTTATCTTTTATCTTAATGGGTATTATAAGACACTTGTAGAATCATCAATATGATGATAGTTTGTTCCTTCAAAACCCTTCAGTTTTAGTGACTTTTCACTGTGAAAAATAGTTGAGAATACTTTTTAACATTTATCCTTTGCAGATCGAAGGTAAATAGCTTTTAAAATTCTTTTTACAGCAACAGCTGTTCAGTGTTTGATTCTGACTTGCTGAATTGATAAACGCTGTTTTAATATAGTTTACGTTAAACTGAGGTGACAAAAATCAAATAATACTTCCTAATATCGTGTTGGACGTCCTTTTGACTGGCGTAGCGTTGCAACTCGACGTGGCACGTACAAGTCGTTGAAAGTACCCTGCAGAAATATTGATGCATGCTGCCTCTGTAGTCGTCCACAATTGCGAAAGTGTTAGCGGTTCAGGATTCATTGCACGAACTGACCTCTCCATCATGTCCCGTAAATATTCAATGGGATTCATGCCGGCCAAATCATTCGCTCGAATTGTCCACAATCCTCTTCGAACCTATTGTGTACGATTGTGGCCCAGCGACCTGTGTCATTGTTATTGATTAAAATTCCGTCGTTGTTGGGAACGTGACTTTCATGAATGGTTGCAAATGGTCTCCAAGTAGCCGAACATCCAGATGAGCCAGTCCATTCCATGTAAACACAGGCCATACCATTACGAAGCCACCACCAGCTTGCATAATGCCCTATTGACAAATTGAGTCCATGGCTTCGTGGGGTCTGCACCCAAATCGAACACTGCTGTCAGATCATTCCATCTGAAATGTTGACGCATGTGACCAGGCCAAGGTATTCCAGTCATGTAGGGTCCAGCCGATAGGGTCCCGAGCCCAGGAGAGGGGTTGGGTTGATTTGGGGCGAGGAGACCAACTGCGAGGTCATCGATCTCATCGGATATGGAAGGATGGGGAAGGAGGTCGGCCGTGCTCTTTCAAAGGAACCATCACGGCATTTTCCTGAGGCGGTTTAGGGAAATCACGGAAAACCTAAATCAGGATGGCCGGACGCGGGATTGAACCGTCGTCCTCCCGAATGCGAGTCCAGTGTGCAAACCACTGCTCGCTCGGTCCCAGGAGAGGCATTGTAGGCGATGTCGTACTGTTAGCGAGGGCCCCGCGTCGGTAGTCTGCTTCCATAGCTCATTAACACCAAATTTCACCATAGTGAATTTGACAGATACTTTCGCTACATGTCCTACTGAAATTTTTGCTATTATTTCACGCAGAGTTGGTTGTCTGTTACGGCTGACAACTCTACGCAAACGCCTCTGCTGTCGGACGCTAAGTGAATGCTGTTGGTCACTACATTGTCCGTGGCGAGAGTTAATGC
Organism: Schistocerca cancellata; assembly: GCF_023864275.1. Classification (NCBI taxonomy): domain Eukaryota; kingdom Metazoa; phylum Arthropoda; class Insecta; order Orthoptera; family Acrididae; genus Schistocerca; species Schistocerca cancellata. The sequence goes on from NC_064630.1 coordinate 599,634,392, forward strand.
CTGAAATGTTGTTTTCTTGGCACGCTCTTGGCACTGTGAATCTCGGAATACTGAATAACGTGAAGATTTCTGAAACGGAATGCACTATGCGGCTAGCTCCAACTACCATTCCGCTATCAGAGTCTGTCAATTCCCGTCCTGCAGCCGTAATCACGTCGGAAAATATTTCACATGAATCAATTGAGTACAAATGACAGCTCCGTCAATGTACTGCGCCTTTACACTTTGTGTACGTGAAACTACGGCCATCTGTGTATGTGAATATTGCTAACCCGGGGATGTCGTCATCTCAGTCGTGCCTATGTTAAGACAAAATGGTTAATAGCTGCAGGGTTTTACTGATTTTAAAAATGCACTCTGGTGTGGGTGAAATACGTTCCCTCTTTCCATATACATATTTTATTCTTTTCTTCGTTTCCCTGCAAAACCACTTCTTTGTTGAGAACCCTCAGAGTTCATTCCTGGTTCTTAAGTTGTCTTTGATTAGTATATCCTTCACAGAAACATTCATATTTTCTGCATCTTTTTGGATGTAACTGATTCACTTACGTTTGTTCGCCTTGTTGTTGAAACAGTGCTATATCTTCTTTGTTATTCTACTGTCCTCCGATTTTTTTATACGCCCATAGGAAATGGCACGTTTTTCCTGCACTGTTCCAAAAGAATATTGGAGTTCCCTATAGAGTCCTTCGTCGCGTTTCCTGTGTATGTATCGCTTTCATCTGTTTTCGAATGCAATCGCCCCCCTCCCGAAATATATCACTCCCTCCTCCTTCTCCCGTTGCAGAGCTTTTCAAGGTTTTCTCCTTTTTCCTCTTTACTCTGTACTCTCCATTTCTCCCATTTTTCGTAAAGCAACGCATTCCGCTGTTTACAGTGTCTGTGGTCTTATTACTGCCATGTTATTTACTTCTTTATTTTAGCTATTAATCTGAATACTTTTTCCACGATATGTGCATTTTTGACTTACGTCGATCGTTCCATTGTCTGTTTATAACGATATCGCTACAACCAAAAAGTAAGTCGAGCACTTCGTATATACCTGTTTTCTCAGAAAATTTGACGAGGAGATTGATTTGACTCGTTGCTGTGCTCATACCTGTGTCTTCGATGCAGATCACTAATTCATATACTAAAGCATTTTTGATTCCTTCGTTTTGTTAGTCCTCGTTTTGCTTAGTGATCCATTCCAGTTTGCCATTCCTGGTTGATTTAGTCAAAGAAGGTGTTAAAGAGGACCGACGTGGGTTTTAAATGCTAAACTTATCTCGTAAGGATATTCTTTGTATGTAACAGAATAGCCAATCCCCATTCCACCCCTGTCTACTAATAGTCTAGTTTGGTGTCTACGTACGTGCCTTCTTAGACACTCTGCTCTCATGTCGTCACAGTCATTCACTGAAACGAATGTGGAATGTTACACTTTAAACAACCAATCGTGAAGAAGACCTTCAGTGGCCGAAACTAACAATTTGGTTATGGTCAATCTTCTCACTCCTGTGGCAGAAATAAAGAACCAGTTATAGCTCATTAACAGGTACTGCATGTCACATAGCTTTTTGTATTATTTTGGGCAGACAAACGTTATGTTCTCATACACACATCAAAAAGAGCTTTGCATCGCCTCGGTTCCGAGAGTTCCGGAACCTGTACAGAAAATTGGAACAGAGGTCAACATAAAAAACATTTCCGCCCGTTTTATTGCTCATGAAAACCACACATTGCATGTTGTACCACGGTACAGTGAGACCTTCAGAGGTGGTGATCCAGACTGTTGTACACAGTAGCACGTCAAGCGATGTCGTTATCCTGAAGGACGTCATTCACAAGATGTGTACGATGGGGGCGCGAACTGTCGTCCATGGAGACGAATGCCTCGCCAATACGCTGCCGATATGGTTGCACTATCGGTCGGAGGATGGCATTCACGTATCGTACAGCCGTTACGCCACCCCAAAATAACAGGGAACCTCCACCTTGGTGCACTTACTGGACAGTGTATCCAAGGCGTTCAGCCTGACCGGTTTGCCTCCAAACACGTCTCCGACGATTGTCTGGTTGAAAGCACAGGCGACACTCATCGGTGAAGAGAACGTGACGCCATTTCTCAGCGGTCCATTCGGCGTGTTGTTCGGCCCATCTGTACCTCGCTGCATGGTGTCGTGGTTGCAAAGATGGACGTCGCAATGGACGTCGGGAGTGAAGTTACGAATCATGCAGCCTCTTGCGCACAGTTTGAGACGTAACATGGCGTCCTGTGGCTGCAGGAAGAGCATTATTCAACATGGTGGCGTTGTTGTCAGGATTCCTCAAAGCCATAATCGGTACGTAGAGGTCATCCACTGCAATAGTAGCCCTTAGGTGGTCTGAGCGAGGCATGTCATCGACAGTTCTTGTCTCTCTGTATCTCCTCCATATCCGAACAACATCACTTTGGTTCACTCCGAGACACGTGAACACTTCCGTTGTTGAGAGCCCTTCCTGGCATAAAGAAACAATGTGGACGCGATCAAACCGTGATATTGACTGTCTAGGCATGGCTGAACTACAGACAACACGAGCCGTGTGCCTCCTTCCCGGTGGAATGACTGGAGCTAATCGGCTGTCGTACCCCCTTCGTCTAATAGGCGCTGCTCATGCATTGTTGTTTACACCTTTGGGCGGGTTTATGACATATCTGAAGAGTCATAGGGACTGTCTCTGTGGTACAATATCCACAGTCAACGTCTATCTTCAAGAGTTCTGGGAACCGGGGTGATACAAAACTGTTTTTGGTGTGCTTAGTACGTGTTTAATCTGCTAATAATACCACGATACTTCAATCACAATACGTTAGATTAGCACTTACACATTTCTAAAGTACTTATTTAATAGGAAACTTTGTTGTTATCTTTGAAAAGGAGGACACTTTCGGGATTCGTCTGCCATTTTTTCAGAATTCCTAATTTATGTCACATTTGATTAAGACAGCTAACAATGAAATACACAACATTCATTTGTGCTACTGCTGCTGCTACTGTTACTGCTAGTATAACATCAACTAGCACTACTAAAATGGCTCTGAGCACTATAGGACTTAACTGCTGAGGTCATCAGTCCCCTAGAACTTAGAACTAATTAAACCTAACTAACCTAAGGACAACACACACATCCATAAACGTGGCAGGATTCGAACCTGCGACCGTAGCGGGCGCGCGGTTCCAGACTGTAGCGCCTATAACCGCTCGGCCACTCCGGCCGGCCGACTAGCACTACTGTTACTTCTTCAGATATCTGTGTTTCAGTCACTACTAGCAATGTCTTTGTTTCTACCAGCAGTGTGTTCACTTAAGGACCCTTTTTCTTCATTATAGTTCTAGCACTTGTTTCCGTGGGCACACGCTCTATCTGATGGCAGAACGTTCCACGTATAAGATCGTATAAACTCTGTTTCGTAATAATTTTTTGTGTATTCTTTCCATGAAGTAGCGACAGCCAAATTAGTCAGTATTCGCCTAAATTTGTTGAGAAACAATAACTCATTAACACTGGTCTCCCATGAGTACATCACACAAAGAATATGATATGTGTAGGGACATAAAAAATAGTTTAATTTTACGACTAATACGACTAAAGTCGGTGTTATTTTTTGTCAATTTTGGTGTTATTCTTAGCCATTTACGGTATCATTTTTTCCCGGTTTCTATGGAACTCAGTTTCTGAGCTATTTTTTTATTAATTCGGTGTTTTTTGCAATTTCAAATTTCCACATTTTCGGTGTTATTTCTTTCCGTTTTTCGTGATATTTTTCCAATATCGGAGCAACGGTTTGCTAATGTCGGTGTTATTTTTCCCATTTTTTTTCCTCCTCAGACCCGGCGATACTTCTCTCACAGATTTGATCATACTTTTTACTCCATATTCGGTGATAACTTTTTTTGCCAGAATTGATGCTAACCAATTTTGCCAGATTTGTCATTACCCTTATTTCGAGAGACTCAGCGTTACCTTTTTTGAACTGATTGGATGTTATTTTTTTCAAGTTTAGGTGTTATATTTTTCCAGTTTCGGTGTTATTGTTCCAAATTCCTGCGCTAATTTTTGTCCAATTCCTGTACCATTTTTTCAAGTTTTAGTGTTATGTTTTAAAATGTCACTGCTTTTCTTGTGAATTTCGATGGTATTATTCTCTAACTTATTTTTGATGTTACGTCGTAGCTTCAAGGGAAATGAACTGTTATTTTAAGATTATACAAGAACCTTAGACCCAAGGATGTAAAAAGTCTAACTACAATTTCAACATTCTAGAGCTATCAGTTACGAGTACTGGTAAACTAGCGTTCCTGGATTTATAACATTTCTTATACCAGAAATCACGAATTTCGTGATATATCATTAAAATCTCATATTTCCGGTTATTTCACTAAATGTTGCCAATTGGGCCTTAGTTTCCTCGTTGACGTATTCGTGAAATTTTATTATTTCCATATATGACCTACCGAATCACAAAAAATGGTACAAGACAATGAAGCCCAGAGCAGAAACTAATCTAAGAAGAGTTTGTGTTGGGTGGACATGCATGTCTCACACGTGACGAGTGCTTTATAACATAACACTAACGTGCCGTGAAACACGCTAATGTTAACCTCCGAGAGGATTTCGAAGTACGACCGTGCGTGAGTCTAACGGAAAAGTGTATCGGACTATAATTTCGAATTTTGTGAGGTTAACAGAAAAACGAAACAGGCTTTAACCTTCAGTGTTAAGAGGTAAAAACCATAAATGAATGAAAAAAATGAACGGTCGCCAGACTAATTAGGCACATAATTTGGAAATATATATTTGAGAAAGTTGGATATTAGTTATTGAAATTACTTTTGTTGGGATTTTCCTTTGAATAGCAAGCAGGATACAAACTGACACAGTGCACTGTATTCTGTATTTAGCAGCACTTACCAATAACATATACACCAGTAAATTATGGGGAGCAAAATTGCACCGTGCTCATACTAATAATGGCCACACTCAAGAGCATTACTTAATCAAATATTGAAACATCACTGCATGAAGTGCAGAAGTAATTTTGGACATGAGGAGTTTCTATCTTGACTGATATGAAAAACACAAATAAAAATGAATGACATCTTAAATACACTGTTTAAGCTCCTCCGTTATATATCAGTCTTCCTTAGTAACGGTAATAGTGCACTTATTTCTTAATACTTGGAGAATATAACGGGGATCCATAAACTGGTATAGTTTCACTAGCCAAGGATCTTTGTTTATTGCAATAGTAAAAACTAACAGTAAGAGGAAATCATACACTTAAATTACTTTTCAAGGTAATAAAATACAACAATGGGTTTAATTAACTTTAAAAGGAACCATTCTTTAAGGGTACCAAAATTACATTATTTTTGAAAATTTGCCTAACTTCACTTCTAACAGTACTACCGTAAATCTGTCCATTAAGGATTTACATATACTTGAACTTTAATCACCTATGAGGCAGGTATTCTTTGCAATATTTACACAATCTTGCACTGTAATCCTACTAAACTATATTTTATAATAAACTAAGAAGATCTTAGCAAAAGTCTATCCACCCTCACTTTTGTGGTTTTAGCTTTTAAATAATTAAGGTTTTCAGTTTCCTATTAATTGATTTTTAAATTTTTGTACATAAACTTCCTACTTAACAATTTCCTTTGGAGTGGTTCGTTAATAAAGGATCTAAATGTTACAATTAATTAAAGCATCTAAATGTTACTCTTAATTTAACTTTTGCTATTCCTTTAGCTTTAGACGAAAAATCACTTTTAAACACATGAATGCAAGAATTGTTCATTTAAATCAGGATATTCTGTTTCAGTTGCACATAGGTGAGGAAGGACCCTGCGTAGGTTCGTGATCGGGATTGAAGTTATGGTTTCGAACACGAGTTGACGTTTTATGTGATTATTATTGAAACAACACAAATTAACTGGTCCATGCCAATATACATTACTTAAGTAAATGTATGAAGTCTATGAAACAGTGGCGAAGATTAGTGGCAGGCGATTTGGAGGCTAACTGTACTCGCGGCTCTTGATGTGCGAATGCTCTATAAAATCACTTCTTGGCGTCGGATTTTTCAACATATTAGAGCCGTTCCATTATCCCGTGAACACCAAATAATAGCTTGACCCCTTCTAATTGAGCTTTCAGTTGCCTCTCTTAGAACCGTCGAGGTGTACCGTGCTAAGGCTAGCCACACACTGCTTGCCGCTCACACAAAGGAGCCGCTCAGTTCGACCGCCAAACACCACCTTTCATATCGCGCCATTCCACTTTCGTTGCAGAGGGACTTCCCTATAGCGTTTACATGTTAGAAATACAAGTGCCCTAAGCATGAACCAGCTTTTAACAAACACACTTTTTTATAAACATTTTCATATCATAATAATTTAAAATTTAACATATTATTTTGCTTTTTTCATGTATACGTTACAAAACTGTAATTTTCTTCCCATACATCAAGTAGTTCAAACAACACAGAATGCGCACTTCATAAACTGCAGATACACAGTTACTTAAAATAAACGTACTCCTAATCGATATAAGTGTTACAAACCGACCAGTGATTTTATCCATTAGATGCTCGTACTCAGGGCGTCGGCTGTGGGAGACAGAGACAAGTAAAATACTTAGCCATCTCCGGGCCAAAGTTATAAAGCTGAAGCTTGGCTATCAACAGTGGTCGTTTAAGAATTGCAGCGTCTATCAGACGTCGGGCCAACACCTTAACTTAACGTCACTCAACGTGAACAACGTATACTTAAAAAGCAGTATCACAGTCGGATACGAGTAGTCATCGTCTGCCAGTCTTACGCGGGCGCTGCCCAACGCCAGTCTCTTAACGACACTTCGATTACAGGATAGGAAGAAACTCATTCTTCTACTGGGGGACTGTCAACTGAACACCGCGACACGGAGTTTCTTTCCACTCCAGCATCAGACCGACCAACAAAATGACTGGCTGAAGCTGCCCAACCTAATGGAACACCAAATTTGTAAAAACACAAAGTGATGTTGCTCAGATTTCGCAATGAATGTCATCATAAACACAAAAATACAAGAACCAACTTAAAGCCAAAGATAAATATACTTGTAGCCCTAGAAGACGTAAGACGGAGATTGTGTAAAGCTGTTTACATTCCGAGAACGTACGACGCTTGTAGATTCAAGGAAAAAATATTTTTACACGTAAAAATACAACAGTGTGTGTAGACTGTGGTAAATCCTTATTGCCGGCCGCTGGTGACCGAGCGGCTCTAGGCGCTTCAGTCTGGAACCGTGCGACCGCTACGGTCGCAGGTTCGAATCCTGCCTCGGGCATGGTTGTGTCTGATGTCCTTAGGTTAGTTGGGTTTAGGTAGTTCTAAGTTCTAGGGGACTGATGACCTGAGATGTTAAGTCCCATAGTGCTCAGAGCCATTTGAACCATTTGAAATCCTTATTATTTTCTGTCATGAAGTATTTTAGAAACAAGAACATGCTTGGACAAAGTTTTATTTGTCAAATGTCACACCTGCGTAAGCACAGTGGTATATAAAACTGGTGTATTTACGTGAATTCCAAAGGAATTACCGCATGGAGCGCTACAACCTTTCATATTGATGACGAAGAATCCTGTTTTCGCATGCGTATGAAGAGAATTATATAAACACGATAGCCACGAAAACGACGTTCTCGTAACAGCGATGAATGTGCGTTGACATACTTCATAGTGAGGTATAACAAGGGACTGGCACACTAGCCAAAAACGCAATCGAAAATAAATAAACTTAGTAAGTGGCCAAGTGAAACATGTTGTCATTCCCGACGTCCTTATTAATTATACGTTAGTAGCTACTCACTTTGATAATAACTGGTTCTGAATGTCTATAATTGGCGGGATTAATGAAAACGCCGACACAGTGAGTCTGTTAAAGTGCACATTTCAGATGGAAAATATGTCTCAGTAGATTTATGAGAAAGATCTTTCTAACCATCTGAATCATTGACATCACCTTACTACACTACATGAGATGTATTTTTCTGGCGGTGGTTGTAATAATTAACTTGTTTTTAGTTATCAGTCTCTTGATTCGTTTGATGCGGCCCGTCACGAATTACTCTAACACAAACGAAAAAAGCATGCCAAATTCAGAAGAACTCAAAATCCCCAACACTGGCATAGTTTCACGGAAGCTCGAAATTTAGTGCGGACGTCAATGCGAGATGCTTTTAATAGTTTTCACAATGAAATATTGTCTCAAAATATGGTACAAAACCCAAAGAGATTCTGGTCGTATGTAAAGTACACCAGTGACAATAAACAGTCAATACCGTCACTGCGCGACAGCGATGGAAATGTTACCGATGATGGTGCCACTACAGCGGAGTTACTAAATACAGTTTTCCGTAATTCCTTCACGAAAGAAGACGAAGTAAATATTCCAGAATTCGAAACCAGAACAGGTGTTAGCATGTGTGACATAAAAGTACATATCTTAGGTGTTGCGAAACAACTCTTCCGGTCCAGATGGTTTACTAGTTAGGTTCCTTTCAGAGTATGCAGACATAATAATGCCTTTCTTAGCAAGCATATACAACCACTCACTTGACGAAAGGTCTGTTCCTAGAGACTGGAAAGTAGCAAAGGTCACACCAATATTCAAGAAAGGTAATAGGAGTAACCCATTGAATTACAGACCCGTATCACTGACGTCAATTTGCAGTAGGATTTTGGAGCATATACTGTACTCGAACATAATGAATCACCTTGAAGCAAATGACTTATTGATACATAACCAACACAGCCAGCTCTTTATTCCCATGAAGTAATGAGTGCTGTCGACAAGGGATCTCAGATCTGTTGCATATTCCTAGATTTCCACAAGGCTTTTGATATCGTTCCTCATAAGCGATTATTAATCAAATTGCGTGCATATGGAGTATCGTCTCAGTTTTGTGACTGGATTCGTGGTGCCTTTCAGACAGGTTCGTAGTGATGGACGGTAAATCATCGAGTAGAACGGAAGTAATATCTGGCGTTCTGCAAGGCAGTGTCGTAGGCCCTCTGCTGTTCCTGATTTATATAAATGATCTAGGAGATAATCTGAGCAGCCCCCTTAGACTGTTTGCAGACGACGCGTAATTTACCGTCTATTAAAATTATCAGACGCTCAATTCCAATTTCTGTATGGTGCGAAGAGTGGCAATTGGCACTAAACAAAGAAAAGTGCGAGGTCATTCACATGGGTACTAAAAGAAATCCGATAAACTTTAGGTATACGATAAATCGTACTTATCTAAGGGCTGTCAATTCGACTAAATACCTACCAATTACAATTACGAGCAACTTAAATTGGAAAGACCACATAGATAATGTTGTGGGGAAGGCGAAACAAAGATTGCGGTTTGTTGGCAGAACACTTAGAAGATACGACAAACCCACTAGAGAGACAGCCTACATTACACGTGTCCGTCCTCTGCTGGAATATTGCTGCGCGGTATTGAATCCTTACCAGATAGGATTGACGGAGGGCATCGAAAAAGTGTAAAGAAGGGCAGTTCGTTGCGTGTTATCAGGCAATAGGTGTGAGAGTGTCACTGATATGATACGCGAGTTTGCGGTGACATCCATTTACGAAACTTCAATCACCAATTTTCTCTTCCGAATGCGTAAATATTTTGTTGACACCCACCTACGTAGGGAGAAATGGTCATCATAATAAAATAAGAAAAATCAGAGCTTGAACGGAAAGATTTAGGTGTTCCTTTTTCCCACGCGTCATTCGAGAGTAGAATGGTAGAGAAGCAGTATGAAAATGGTTCGATGAACGGTCTGCCAGGCCCTTAAGTGTGAATTACAGAGTATTCATGTAGATGCAGATGTAGATGCCAACCTCTTCATTTCAGAATAGCACATGAAATCTACGTGCTCAGTTGTTTGCTGGATGTAAAGCTATGACTGATTATACAGTGTGGTCATTATTTGTAACTGCAGCCATAATTATCTGCTTTATCTCAGCAACAAAAATGGATACGTCGCTGCTTCTTCGACGACAAAAGCGTCTGTAATCATCGTTAACAGATAGTGCCACTTGGTACTGAACATCCCATTCGACCTTCTCTGAACACGAAACGTTCCGCACCTGGGTTGCATTATACACGTATACTAACATTTTTTTACCACCGTGGCTTTCAGAGAAATTCAGAGCACTTAATTTATCATTCTACGCACTCGGACTATCACGAATGTGTACACCAGGAATTGTGTATTAAACGCAATACAAGAGACGGTTATCTCACACATTCGTGGAAAATAGTTGCTCGCTCCCTTTCCTTTGTCCCAGGAGATAATTGTTTCGACTTACTGAAATGTAATATTATTCGACTCTCTCTGGAAATGTAATTACATCTTTGTAGGTTACTGGTTTTAATTGCAATTGTAGTTAATTTAATTTAAGAGAGACGTTTTCAAATAGGTTATAAAGATACTAAGGACACTACTAACATTCAGCAACACAAAGAAAGATACTAAAAGGTGGACCAAGTGTTTGAAAAACAGAGTTCTACACAGAAATGAAGATGCACAAGCACTGCTGACTAGAAAGAATACTTAAGATTTACAAGCATGTCTGAGAGAACAGACGCTGTTGAACATGCACAGCTCTACCAAGTACTTCATGCGCTGACTGCAAATTCTTTGACATCAGCCGCATTAGGTGTAGATTTACTACCGGACAGTGACTCATGGAAACGAGTGCCGGAACAGGACCCGCACCCGGATTTTTCCATTATCGCGAGAGGCAATCCGTGTCAGTACTGTTGAGAAGGACTATGCCTAATACAGCTGATGTCAAATTATTCGCATTCAGCGAATTAATTTGGCAGTGTTTCTTACAGCTATAGGTCGTCAACGGTGTCTGTTCTTTCAGACATGCATGTAAGTGTTAAAAGTCTAGGTACGCACTAGGCGATAACATTGGTGCCGCTGTGGCCGAGCGGTTCTAAGCGCTTCAATCCCGAACCGCGCTGCTGCTACAGTCGCACGTTCGAATTCTGCCTCGGGCATGGATGTGCGTGATGTTCAAATGGTTCAAATGGCTCTGAGCACTATGGGACTTAACTGCTGAGGTCATCAGTCCCCTAGAACTTAAAATACTTAAACCTAACTAACCTAAGGACATCACACACATCCATGCTGGAGGCAGGATTCGAACCTGCGACCGTAGCGATCGTGCGGTTCCGGACTGAAGCGCCTAGAACCGCTCGGCCACCTCGACCGGCGTGTGTGATGTCCTTAGGTTTGTTAGGTTTAAGTAGTTCTAAGACTAGGGGACTGATGACCTCAGATGTTAAGTCCCGTAGTGCTTAGAGCCATTTGATAACGTTTTTGTCGATTTCTAGTTGTTTCACTCTTCCTGATGTGAAAGCATTAGGGGATAAATTCATTGAACTACAATATAAAGAGATAGACAGTGTGACATATGGAAGTTTGAGGTCGTGTAGCGAGCGTCCCCGGATACCCGAAGTTGTTTTGAATCTTCCTATTCGAACGATTCACTCGTCAGCGACGGAATCACCGCTACCACCAAAACTTTACTAATTTTGTGGATGGAGTCTTTTTTGACCCTCCCCGCATTTGGGGTGTGCCGGGTATGAGGAGTTAACCTTACGTTTGTGTCAATTTTTCGTGCTCAAGAAGTGACAAAACCATACAGAAACTATCCTGTGGGAGATTAAAAGGATCTGCAGATATTTAATAATAATAGTAAAAATATTAATTATAATGATAATAATAAAATAAAGAAAAAGTGGGTGAGGAGGGGGGGGGGGTAAGGAAGTAATTCAGGCACAAGAAGGGAAAGGCATCGTTTGTGGGTCTCGGGTTTGGATCCCAGTTCACTCTGTCACCAATTTTCATATATCACTATTGGGTATTAAATCTATATCTAACACAGCTGATGTCAAGGATAGCGATATGCACACATAGAGATGGTGTTAATATCGTACAGAACGTATGAAAGGGAGGTACATTTGTGAAGCTGCCATATGTACTCAGGTGAGTAATTTGACAAGGTTTCCGACATAATTATGGCAGCACGAAGGGAAATAACAGACTTTGAACGTGGAACGGTAGTTAGACGAGTGGGACTTTCCAGTTTGGAAATAGTTAGGGAAGTCAGTATTCTGAGATTCACAGGGAAGAGTGTGCCGAAAATAGCAGATTTCTGGTGTTACCTATCACCATGGAGAACGCAGTGGCCGACGGTCTCCACTTAACGACCAAGAGCAGCGGCGTTCACATAGAGTTGTCAGTGCTAACACACAAGCAACACTGCGTGAAATCAGTGTGGGACGACAACGAACGTATACGTTAGGACAGTGAGGCGAAATTTGGCGTTAATGGGCTATGGCAGCAGACGACCAGTGCCAGTGCCTTTGATAACAGCACGACATCGCCTTGGGCGTCCCTCCTTGGCTCCTGGCCATATTGGTTGGACCCTAGACGACTGGACAACCTTGGAATGGTCACATGCGCCCACATTTCATCTGAAACTATGTGATGGTAGAGTTCAAGTGTGGAGCAGATCCCATGCAGCCATGGACCCAAGTTGTCAACAAGGAATTATGCAAGCCGGTGGTGTTGTGTTTACATGGAATGGAGTGCGTTCTCTCTCCAACTGAACCGATCATTGGCTGGCAATGGTTATGTTCGGCTACTTGGAGACAATTTGTATCATTCATGGATTCCATGTTCCCGAAAGACGATGTCATGTCACAGGCCACAAGTGTTCTCAATTGGTATGAAGAACATTCTGAATAATTCGAGCGAATGATTTGGCTCCCATCGAACATTTATGGGATATAATCGAGACGCCATTTAATGCGCAAAATCCTGCGCCGGCAACAATTTTGCAATTATGGACGGCTATAGAGGAAAAATGGCCCAGTAATTCCGCAGGAGACTTCCAGCGACATGTTGAATCCGTGCCACGTCGAGTTGCTGCCCTATTCCGGGCAGATGGAGGCCCGACATGATATTAGGAAGTATCCCATGACTTTTATCACCTTAATATGTTTTGCACGGGCCTATAATATATAATGTTTAAAAACAGTTATCGTCTCCGTTATACTGAACTCACATATAAATGACTTCTTAAACGACCTCTGTTCATAGCCAAGCTTAAGCTTTAAAGCTTTGACATTGAGATGGCTAGGTTTTTAGTTGTCTCTCTCTCTCTCTCTTCCACAGCCGACGCCCTGAGTATGAGCATCTAATGGATAAAATCACAGGTCCGCTTGTAACACTTGCATCGATTAGGAGTACGTTTATTTTAAGTAACTGTGTATTTGAAATTTATGAAATGTGCGTTCTGTGTTGTTTGAACTCCTTGACGTATGGCAAGAAAATTAGAGTTTTTTAATGTATATATAAAAAAGCAAAATAATATGTTAAATTTTAAATTATTATAATATGAACATGTTTATAAAAAGGTATCTTTGTTAAAAGCTGGTTCGTGCCTAGGATGTTCAAAAACAGTTATCGTCTCTGTATACTGGACTCACAGCAGTCAGCCGAAACAATATGACCATCTACTAACATGTTGATCCACTTGTACAATGTAGATCAGCAGCGATTAGACAATTCCTTCCTAGTTTTTCGCAGGAGTCTACTAACTGACCAAGCAGTTTCGGTAAATTAAGGGCCTGTGGTCTGTGGCTGTCGAGCTGGTGGCCGATAGTGCCTCAGATACGTTCCATAGGTTTTAAATATCGTGGCCAAGAAATAAACATTAGTTTAACACCATGCTTTTCATGCAAGCGAGTAACCGTTCTAGTCTCGTGAAACTGACTGCCCGGGAGATATCAAGTTGGAATGGGTGCAGGTGATCTGCAGGAGCGTTCACATGGCCGACAGCTGTTATGGTGCCTCCAATAAATACCATAGGCCCAATTGAAGTCCACGTGAATCTACTCCACAGCACAGAAGCCCAGGTCAATGTCCTCCACACAATACTACAAGTCCCACCAGCCTGCGTCTGCGCCGGCCGGAGTGGCCGAGCGATTCTAGGCGCTACAGTCTGGAACCGCGCTGCTGCTGCGGTCGCTGGTTCGAATCCTGCCTCGGGGATGGATGTGTGAGATGTCCTTACGTTAGTTAGGTTTAAGTAGTTCTAAGTTCTAGGGGACTGATGACATCAGAAGTTGAGTCCCATAGTGCTCAGAGGCTGCTTCTGCGGTGTGGTTCATATTTCGAGTAGCCATTCACCTGGATGACGACGTAAACTGACACCTCTATCGACCTGGTGTAACGTGATTCATCCTACCAGGCGACACGTTTCCACATATCCAGGGTCCAGTCTCGATGATCCTGTGCCAACTGGAGCTGTGATTCACGATGTCGTGGGGTCAACGTGGGAACATGTAGAGATCATCATACGTCTGCTGTGGAGCCACACTTTCAGAAATATGGTCCAGGCGGTATGCCCGCACCAGTGTTTTACCCTACCGTCAGGTACGCCACCTATTGCTGTCTGTCCTGCTTTAGAGGACGGACAAGCTTGCGACATTCCACATTCTGTGATGAGGTGTGGACATCTAACACCCTGTCACCCACTCTTGGTTTCACTGTCCTGCACTGTCCTTACGCAAACAGCCGTCCAGTTTCCGTCGTTTCAAGAAGTCTTTTCATAAGAACAGGGTCATAACTTACTGTCCTTTGTTGAAGTTGCTTATGTCTACGGATTCCCCCATTTGTAGACCGTCTCGTAGCTACAATAATTCCCCATTCGTCTCTGGCCCACTTGTGTACTATCCTTACCGCGTCACGTGTCGGCGATGCCGTTAGAAATCATTCAGCTGCTCAGCATGCATTGGTTATAATCTCTTAGGTGATTCCACAATAGTATCAGTATGAATGCTTGTCTAATATATTCCAAAACACTGCTTACAGAAAGGGGGTTTTCTGGTGCCCATACCTCGAGTGACAAAAAGGTAGAGTCACGTGTTTTGGACAGCCCTAGAGCTAGGGGCCATTTGCATACCCGAAAAAAGTTTCCCTTAGCTTTACTATCCTGCAGTACAGGATCTAAGTAGGAGTACTACACATTTTCTCCTGCTAATGCAAATGAAGAAAGTATGTTGCTTTTTTTTATGTGGTCTACGTCGATCTTGATGGGACTTACAGCGGCACAATTAGTTCTTGGGCGGTTCCACGGAAAACCAGAAGAAATTTGTTTTTCCTTCTCATTTTGTTTTGTTTTACTTTCGTCGTCGGCAGCGGACCAAAACCCAGCCGATTTCAAGACGGCTATGCACAGCAAATGGCTGTAATTTTTATAATGTATTCCTAAGATACCGATCTCGTACAATCTTGAAAATTTTCTTCATATCTGTATCTACTTCCGGGATACAGAGATTCAAAGTAACCCTACTTGTACACGTAAAATATGCACGTTAACCCCGCTGAGAGGCGGAGACGTATTTTACAAAGTGACATAGAACGGAGAAATATGGTTTAAAATGTCTCCATTACCATCTGTGAACTCCGTATTTAATACTGTAGCACAGGGAATTATTTATTTTATTTTTTAATTTTTGTTTCTTTTGCATCTATTATCAGATCTGAGGTATAAAACTAGTTTTGCGTTATTTCAATTTCACACAAGTGAATTATCTAAATTTCACTGACCAATACATTTCTTTTCATGCGAGTTACATGCCGTGCGGAAAGAAGGAAAAGAAAGAAAGCAGCAGAAAAATGCTGCGGAGCACAAATAAATGCAAATATGTTCCTGTTTATTTGAAAGACTCTGACAAAATAGTGGGGTACCATCTGTCTCATTCTACCTTCCTCAGAACCTCTAAAAACATTCCCAAAAATTTTGACATGTGAACTTATTCGTGGTTTCTTATGCTGAGAGAGAACGAGACATTGGTATTGATAAAGATACGGAAAGTAATGAATACTAAAGATAATAGAGAGTGGTTGTGTTATAGAATCAGTGAAGGAGACAATGGCAGTGTGAGAGAAAGACACGAGCATGGTGGTAGTGGAACATAATTAACGGTGACAGAGCAGTGCTAAACAAAAGAGTGCCGACAATGACATCGAGGAGGAGAGAGGTAGTGAGAAGAGACAGCCGCAACGGATAGGATGGAATGAGATAGTAACAGTAAGAGACAGCAAGAGGGAGACAGTGAGAGAAGACTGTAGCAGCAGGACAAAACGTAGGGGAATGTGCCTGTGGCACAGGAGACAATGACAGAGAGACACAAAGAGATAAAGACATTGAGTTGAACTGAATGAATGAGTGAGAAAGTGCAACTGGGAGTGGATGGGTGTATGCGTTTTACACCAATGGACTAATGGATGAGAGTGAAGTACATTTAGGGGAGCTTGTGGGAGTTTGAGGTGAGTTTTATGTTGAAGAATACGTTCGCATCCTAAGATTTTTGGGAAAATTTTTAAAGGTGCTGAGGAAGGTAGAATGAGGCAACTGGTACGCCACTTTTCAGTCAGAGGCTTTTAAATAAAGTGGAACATAGTCGCAATTTTTGTGCTCCTATAGGAGAATGTTTTCGCTGGTGTAACCATATGAGCAAAACAACTACTGTTAATGTGATTTGTGCCTTAGTTTGTGAGCCCCGAAATACGACACCCGATTCCACAACACTGACTTCGAAAAAATGCTTCAAATGGCTCTGAGCACTATGGGACTTAACATCTGACGTCATCAGTCCCCTAGAACTTATAACTACTTAAACCTAACTAAGGACATCACACACATCCATGCCCGAGGCAGAATACGAACCTGCGACCGTAGCCGTCGCGCGGTTCCAGACTAAAGCGCCTAGAACCGCTCGGCCACAGCGACCAGCTACTGACTTCGAGATCAGTAACGGTAAATTAATGTATATCAGAGTCGCCACATGTTATTTGACGCACGTGGATTGCTCTGTGTAGTATAAATTCATTACAGACTCCACACCTTTGTGGCAACTAGTCACCGTGCGGTGACTGTTCTTTCCTACTGTACTGAGTCCATTTATGTTTCGTTCTATTATATTCAAGGCCACAAAGATAGAAGTAAACTGTGTTCAATTATTAGGGAGACATCATAAATGGAAATACTATGGAAAACATAGGAAAAAGTTTTCACGGATGTTAACTATGTAACAATAGATTACTGAGATAGTCAAGTCGGTCGTATACTGGAGACACACCGCGACGAAGGTGATAGATATGCAAGTGAAGGAACAGTCATATGTTTTGCAGTCACCGTACATCAGCAAGGTTAAGCACGAATTAGTTATTAATTTTAGGGATTTTCGTACAAAACACCATTATGCGTACCAATGTTTGATTATTTCAACCACACAAAAAATCTAAACAATAATCACGTTCAGCAAGATTTTATACTACATATTTTCAAAAACCAAAGATAATAATCACTCTTATGAGTAATTCTTTTACAAATATTTATGAGATCAACCATCTTCAGTCACAAAATCGATAATAAATCACTTTCATAACCTACTGATCATCTCTCGTCGTAGCCCATCGTTAACAGAACGCAATAATGTGTTCTTGACGAATTTCATTATGACAGACTTCGCAAACATGAGGTGTCTTACGATGCCTGGCATAGAGACACTCTTGACACCTTCTTCGTCCGCATGGGACTATGGCCGCCGATCCATTTGAAGACTGTCCACTGAATTCTCTTATTCTTTTATCCAAAGTACGTGGCAATTAAGGTACTTCTTTTCGAGCACTCGAGTATTCACTTATGTGCATACAGCCAATTGTCTTTATAAAATTACGAGGCTTTTGTGTCTTACTGTTATTTGATCGGTGAAAAAATCAGAGTTTAAAGGGGCAACATTCAGTATTGCATAGCATACTGTCTGACGCAATATGTCGCATATAGCTCATCTGCAACGTCCACTCCGCCTTTTGTTGAATTATAAAATATGTCTATTCCTGTATTCTCTTTCTCCAGTCGATTCGTCGATTTGAGTATAGAGGTGGAGACTAGACATGAGCAAAACGACTTTGTTTTTCTTCGGTATGTGAGATGGGAGCGTAACATCCTTTTGGGAACCAAACTTAAACGAATAGACTTCTGTACCACGAGTTTTGCAAAATTCCGCTGGGATTTGTTTTTTGTTCCCATGGAAGTCACTTTGGGTTCGTTGTGCAGACGTGACACTAGTTCATAGCTCTTGAACTAAATATCGAAAGACACGGCCAGTTTCTGAAATGGGTTGTACTAGACAATTCACCACATAATATGGTTTATTGCTCAGAGAAAATGATCCATGTTACTGCTTTCCGGCATATATTTCAAGGCAGAAGACATAAAAGTTCTTTGCGTCAACAAAGCTAATACTTTTGTGCCAAGGCTGGTTTGAATGTCAGGTATTGTCTAAATTTTCATCTGGCTCTGAACACAAGCAGCATTTCATCTATGGTTGTGAATTCTCCTAGAACATAGGGTTGTTTGAAGTTTCCAACGAACTTTTCAAATATTTGACGTTGTCTAATAGTTTTCCTTCATTACGTATGGATTCATCGTAAAAACGATGACAGCTTTGAGTATAATTAAAACGCTGTCGTGTCATTGTCAACGGAAATACTTCAGCACCTGTGTCGTCTGAAGCCCAAACTCATTTGCATTCTGCATCCCAGATCGGCTAAATCCCGAAATATACAATAAGCCTATATAAGCTTACAATTCGCTCATGCTCATTTCCTTCATGAAATAGCGGTTTGCAACCACTTCACATGCTGTTCACCTTTCTTCAGTTTACAAGTTGTGTACGTCAATATAATACTAAGCATCGTCATTTTTTCCGTTTCCTGTCGTTCCTTAGTCGCTTCAAAATTGATGGATGTTTGTTCCGTCTCTGCAACTAAATGAAAGGCAGTTTGTTCTTCGCCATACACGTTTCGCTATTTTTATTCATGAAGCATCTTCAATTGTGATTTTTAATGTTGCTGGTCCACATGTGTGGTCCTGGAGATGTGTTCTTTCGGTTCCCATACTCTAGCTGACCGATTTCCGGAGTTTTTTTTCACCCACATTTATTACACACACTTCACTTGCTCTTCTCATTGTGTCTTGCCATTTCTCCTCCACACTCATGAAAATTTCGAAAATTTTCTCTAATAAAAATTTAGTCGTACATAGTATTTTCAAAGCTACAGAATGCACCGTGAGATCTGGAGCAAAACTAATAATTATGTGATGAATGTAAAAGCGTAGGACTGCTGACATTAGTGGTTAGGTTGTAAATTCAACGGCGACTAAAACAGCATATGTTAGCAACCGAATCTGTTTAGAGTAGAATTGTTAGCTCTTCGCTGGAGGAACTGAAGTCTAGCGATCGTCCCATGTCTTTTCACCTGTTATACAGGCCATAACTTGAACATTTTTGCAAACAGTAACGATTTCGTATCCGACGACATTAACTCTTGCAATTAGTGCAAAATATCCAGTGAAGGTCAGTAATGAAAAAGATCGCGCTGCTGAACAGAAGCCGTTTTCTGGAAAGTCCTCGGCGCCGTTTCGCTTTGTCAAATGCTGGGAACGATTAATGCTGTTGATCCCGCCGTACACAGTGTCTGCTCGGGCCTGCTGCTGCTACTTTGTCATCTCCCGGTGTTGTTGATTCAGCTGTTACTGCTGTTGATTTTGTTGTTTTAGGAGCACCAGTTGAAACTGAAAGAGTTATAAATATTCAGTCGCCATAGCGCTCTAGTGTAATCTTTCTCATTGGTACTGTTCTCTATGCAAGTAAACGCTGTTCTTTAGATTCATGTAAAGTACACAAAACGAAATTCAGCCGTTGTAGTGCAAGCAACATAGGTAGAAATGTTTAGAAAGGCATATCCGTTATAATGTCATAAAGTTGGCACACGTACTAGTAGCCCTACCGCCTGTACAACCACAGATAATTTCGAATGTTGTTATGTTTACAACGCGATACATTAGTAAAATACATTTAATTTATGTTTTCTTACAAAGTAAATTGTGCTGTGGTGTTTCATTTTATATTCATGTGGAGCCAGCGAATTTTTTTGTGTATGAGTCGGAGTAGAACTGGTGAACTGTCTAAAGTGACATATACCATCCCATTCACAGGTACTAATCTGATCCAATGTGGGAAGAGTAGGAGTGATATACCTATTTGCTGATTACAGTAGGAGCAATTGTTTGCAAACAGTACAAAATTTCGTGAAACAGTTCTAACTACAGTAATAGCAATTAATCAGTCAGCACCTAGAGAAGTAAGCTACCAGCCAGAAAAGTTTTATCATCATAATACAAAATTTAAAAAAAGCCTTGTAATTTCTGTGTGACAATAGAAATTTTAATTTAATTTTTTTTTCTGAGTAAGATGCGTTTTGAAGAAGACCACTGATCCTGTAACCGCAAAAGTAAAGAAAGAAATACCGTATAGTAGCCAGTCCACCAATAATGAGAGCATTACCATAATCTGCAAGCAACATAATAGGCATGCCCAACAACAAGCAAGTCCGCAGGGTAAAGTGCTACCCGAATAATAGTACATCTATATACGGAGATGTGATAATGGAGATTTGGCTGAATGGCAACGACGCTGTAGTACTGCTATCCTGAGGACAAGTGGCTACATTGGGCGAGAACATTGGCTGCATATGCCACCCAGAGAAACCGAGTAGTGCTCCTCAGCCAGTGTAATGAGATAAGTATTCGCTGGCATATCCTCGGCAATGGCACTCAACACTGATCGGAACATCTCAATCAAGACGAAACAGTTTCCAACCGGAAAAGATGAGACAGAAATTCAAACATGGCTTTTTGAAAGATTCATCCTGTTGTTGGCCTAAAGTGATTTGTGAAAAGCAACGAAAAGTAAAACCTTCTGACTGCACTGATGTGGTCGACCACAAAATACACTCCTGCAGGAACCCCTTTGTTTGAGAGTAGCACTTACTACCAAAGTCTTCTCTGTCTTTCCTTACAGTCTTTACCCTCTACAGTTCCCTCTGGCACAATGGAGGCTACTCCTTAACATATGTCCTATCATCTTGCTCCTTCCTCTTGTCAGCGGGTTCCGTATGTTGCCTACTTCGCTACATCTGTGGAGACCCTCTTCATTCTTTATGTTACCAGACCAACGGATTTTCAACATTCTTCTGTAGCATCACATCTCAAATGGTACGATTCTCTTCTGTTCCGGTTTTTCCATTGTATATTATGCAATACCATACAATGCTGAACTGCAAACGTGCTTCTCAGAATTTTTTTCTTAAAATTAAGATCAATATTTGATATCAGTAGACTTGTTTTGCCCCGGAATGCTCTCTTTGCCTGTCCTAGCCTATTTCTTACGTCCTCCTTGTTTCATCTGTCTTGGGTTATTTTGCTTCCATGGTAGCCGAATTCTTTAACTTCGTCTACTTCGTGACCAACAATTTTGACGTTATATTTCTCACTGTTTTCATTTCTCCTACTTCTCCTTACTTTTGTATTTTGCCGGTTTATTATCAGTCCATATTCTATACTCATTAGACTGTTCATTCCAATCACCGGATGTTGTAATTCCTCTTCCCTTTCAACGAGAATAGCTATTTTTGTAAACCCTCGTTGCCACTGCTGTGGAGGCCGTGTTGCCACTGTTGTTACAGTAGGCTGAGTTTGTGAGTTGGTGAAACGGCTTCTAGAGCAGTACAACGCTTGCCACTGTTACACAGCTATGCCCCAGGGTCAGGTAAACGGATAGGAGAACGAAGGTTCAACAACGCTTTAACAAATTAGTAACAAAGTCACACAGATGAGTTAAAGGTTTACTTATCTTTGTGACTTATTGAACAAAGTAGTCTGCAAGACAAATAGGGCCTTAATGGCCAGGTGCAAATAATCCTAGGTAAACTTCACAGCACATAACAAATGCAATTACAACAACTGTCTGTTCACCTCCAAGAGTTCACTAACGATGTTCCCTGTGTAAGTCAGCCATGGACGATGATCTACATATAACAAAAAGAGCGCGAGCTATTCTCCTATCCTCCTTCCGCTGTAGTCGGGTCATTTGCGGGTTGTACTTGGCCGGCAATTGTCCGAGGCGCAGTCGATATCTTCATCCTCAGCGCCACCCGTGCCGTTAGTGGGACTCGAACAAGTCGCGAGTCTCTACAGCACTGTCCACCAGCTCGCATCTTTGCATCTGTGGTGCTTCTGCACTGGTTGTGTCCTGTTCGGACGACACAGCAGCTATGCCATCGGAAAATGTTATCGTTGATATCCGTTCACCCTGAATTTTAACCCGCCTCTTGAACTTCTCTTATTTCCATCATACTTCTTAGACTAAACAGTAGCGGTGAAACGCGGAATCTCCGTCTTATACCGTTTTTAGTCTGAGCACATCGTTATTTGCCCTCCATTTTTATTGTTCGATCTTGGTTCTTGTACAAATTGTACGTCACCAGTCTTTCCCTATGGTTTCCTCTTATTTTTCTCAGAATATGGAACATCTTCCACAGTTTCAACTGCGGACGTTTTTCTAAATCAAGAAATCGTATGAGCGGATCTTGATTTTTCTTCAGTTATCAAGTACAAAGTCAGAACTGCCTCTATGATGCTTTTACCTTTTCTGAAGCCAAACTGCTTATCATATAGCTGATCCTCAATTTTCCTTTACATCATTTTAAATATTACTCTTCTCAGCAGCTTGTATGCATCAGATGTTAAACTGATTGTGCGATAGTTTTTGCACCTATCTGGTTCAAATGTTTGAAATGGCTCTAAGCACTATGGGACTTAACATCTGAGGTCATCAATCCCCTAGACTTAGGACTACTTACACCTAACTAATCAAAGGACGTAACACAAATCCATGCCCGAGGCAGGGTTCGAACCTGCGACCGTAGCAGCCACATGGTTCTGGGCTGAAGCGCCTAGAACCCACCTATCCGTCCTTGCTATTTCCGGAATGGTGAGGATCATATTTACTTCAAAATCTGATGGTACGTTGCCAGTCTGAGAGATTTTACACACGAACTTCAGTAGTAGTTCGGTTGCAATTTCGCCCAGTGATTTTAGAAATTCCGATGGAATGCTATCTGGATTCGTTACTCGGTCCAGTTTCTTTTTGTATCAAACCATCAGACAAATCCTCACCCTCAACGACGCCTTCTGTGAATTCTTACCACATATCTTCTCTTTTCTCTGCGTTGAGAAATGCAGTTCCCATCACCCTCTTAATGGTACTACCCTTGCTTTTAATTTCACAGAAGATTGTTTTTACTTCTGTAATTCTGCGTCAGTCCTTCTGAGGATCATTTCATTTTTGACTTCTTCGCATTTTTCCTTTAGCCATTTCGTCTTGCCTGTCCTTCCTTTGCTTTCTTTTTCATTCGTAAATGATTTATTTTTCTGTATTCCTGTCTCTCCCTGGAGATTTTTTATTTCTCCTTTCCTCGATCTATTCAAGTATTTCTTTTGTTACTCATGTTTTCTTCAAAGTTTACTTTCTTGTACCCTTGCTCAACTATTCCACATCGGTGACTTCCCTTCTTGCAGACATTCACGCATTTTCACCTGAATTTCCTACTGTGATATTCCTTATCGCAGTGACCACATCCTTTGTGAACTTTGTGAACCTTTGTACTTCAGAATCCTACTCGCATCCAGTCTAATTCTTTTATACGGCTTTCATAAAGTTCAGTCTACTGTTCATGATAAGTGCATGTTGTACAGCAGGCAGCATGCTAGCATTCCTCGAAAGTTCTGTTGCTCCGCACTAATGGAAAGGCAGGAATTTACGACGGGTTTAGTGATATCACGCATCGATACTTCCCTACCGCCGTTGCACAGTTGCTACCGAAATTGCAAGTTTCCGTCAGACACTGATAGCGGTCACGCGGAATCTTGGGGACCCAGTGGTGCGCGCCCACTGAGCCATGTCTTCAGCGGCTTCATACCATGAGCGCCATCTGCCGCCACTACAAAGGACGGTCGGCGGCAGCCTATCATTCCACTTGCTCTCGGAGCCACTTCGCAGTGTGACATTACGTGCTTTAACAGATAGAGCTTCATCATTGTGGACAGTGAACTAGCTGGAGTCCGATTCTTACTGCATTATTTTCAATGACTCTTCATACGCCTGGAGAAATATACATTAATAAATCTTCTATTTACTGTGTTATCTTGTTCGCTAATGATTTCTTCTCCTATCCGGCTTTCCTATGACTACAGTTGCCGCACCATTGTGTAGCCCACCTCTCCCTGTAGTTGTGTACGAAGTCATACAGAACTGGCTTCATGTTTGGCAACCTGCCAAGCTGAGCAACTGGGATAGGGACACCACCGACATCAGACCAGACAACTTACTTAGCCACTGTGCCACTCCTGTCGCACTGCACACGGTCTGCAGACTAGCAAGAAAACGCCATTCCTTCAGAAACAGGGAGTAAACAACGCAGAGATACCCTCTGCATAATAAAACTGAGCCTTCAGCGGCGCTCAGCCGTTCAAAGGCAGACCAGGAAACTTTTTACGCTAGAAAACATTAACCTTAGGAATACGAGTAAAGCCGGCCGCGGTGGTCTCGCGGTTCTAGACGGGCAGTCCGGAACCGCGCGACTGCTACGGTCGCAGGTTCGAATCCTGCCTCGGGCATGGATGTGTGTGATGTCCTTAGGTTAGTTAGGTTTAAGTAGTTCTAAGTTCTAGGGGACTGACGACCACAGCTGTTAAGTCCCATAGTGCTCAGAGCCATTTAAACCATTTGAACCAATACGAGTAAAGAATGTTTCAAAACAGGTAACATCAGAGTCAAGTGGAAACTTAGAGAGCTTAAAGTTATAAGTATAATTCAAGTCAGATTCCACATTCCTAGATTTGCAGAAAGCATTTGAAACGGTGGCCCGCTACAGACTTTTGAGTAAGGTCCGAGCATAAAGATTAAGTTCCCTGATGGGTGAGCGGCTCGCAGACTTTTTAACTAATAAACCCCAGTATATTACCCCCAACGGTGAGTGTTCATCACAGACAAATCGTCAGGAGTGCCTCATGGAAGTCTGACAGCCCGCTCTTATTCTCCATGTACATAAATGATCTGGTAGACAGGGTGAACAGCAGTTTAGGACTATTTGCTGACGATGCTGTGGTCTACAGGAAGGTATCGTCTGCAAGTGACTGTAGGGGTGTACAGGACGACTTAGACATAATTTCTCGTTGGTGTAATGAAAGCTTGCTCTAAATGTAGGAAAACGTATGTTAATGGGGATGAACAGGAAAACTATCTAGCAAGGTTCGAACACTTCATTAGTAGTGTGGTGATTTCCACTGTTAAGTCGGTTGAATATCTAGGCGTAACGCTGCAAAACGGTATGGAAACGAAATGAAAATATCCGATTGCTAGTCGTAAATGGGAATCTTCGACTTCCTCTTTTATTGAGTGATTCTTGTAGCTAATCTATGAAGAAGACGGTGAATAGAGCTCTAGTGAGACCAACTCTTGAGTATTCCTCAAGTGCTTGGGACCCCCACCATATTGGATTAGAAGAAGACAACGAAGAAATTCTGAAGTGTAGTGCTAGATTTCCTACTTGTAAGTTCGATCAGCACGCAGGTAATACGGAAATCCTTCGCGAACCCAACCACGCATTCAATATAAGAGAAATTAGGGCTCTTGTGGAGGCATACCCATATAGTCACTTGCTTTTCCCTAGCTCTATTTGTACGTGTAACAGGATACGAAATGGGTAGTAGTGGTACAAGTTACCTTCTGCCATCCATCGTAGGGTGGCTTGCAGAGCACGGATGTAGATGTACATGGGTAAGGTTGCTACGTTAGTTGTAAAGGGTTGTAATATTAAAAAGATAAACAGAGTAATCGCTGCTACTAGTGCTAGCTCGCGTACTTTGAGGAAATTGCTCACTTAAAGATAGCGGCTGTAGCCTGAAGAGTCTTGGATCTGTTCTGGTGTAAGTAGGCTGTTTAGGTTTTTATGCTGGTAACGCCACGTAGCGCTCTATATGAAAATCACTGGCTGTGCTGTGTGCAGTCTGTGGCTGGTGGGCATTGTTGAAATAGTCGCTATTGTAGTGTTGGGCAGTTGGCTGTTAACAGCGCGTAGCGTTGCGCAATTGAAGGTGAGCCGCCAGCAGTGGTGGATGTGGGGAGAAAGATGGCGGAGTTTTGAGAGCAGATGGTCTGCACGTGTGTCCATCAGAGACAGTAAATTTGTAAGACTGGGTGTCATGAACTGATATATACATATATATTATGACTTTTCAACACTATTAAGGTAAATACATAGTTTGTTCTTTATCAAAATCTTTCATTTGATAACTATGCCTATCAGTAGTTAGTGCCTTCAGTAGTTAGAATCTTTTATTCAGCTGGCAGTATTGGCGCACGCTGTATTGCAGTAGTTTGAGTAACGAAGATTTTGTGGGGTAAGTGATTCATGAAAGGTATAGGTTATTGTTAGTCAGGGCCATTCTTTTGTAGGGATTATTGAAAGTCAGGTTGCGTTGCGCTGAAAATATTTTGTGTCAGTTTAGTGTTGATCAGAATAAGTAAAGAGAGTAATGTCTGAGTATGTTCAGTTTTGCTCAGCTGTTTGAAACTCAAATAACGTAAGAGGTTCACCAGCACAGTAATTCATAAATTGTTCTAAGGGGACGTTTCACTGGTAGTTAAGGCTGTGCATTTAAGAATGTGAGATCTAACCTATCTGATCTTGAGCTAATCGAAATAATTCATTATTCATGAAAACAACGGACAGCTTTTAATTATTGTCCAAGGTAGTGCTGTAAGATGCGCCCTACTTCAGAAATGGATGTTTCGTGGAATAAATTTCTTGTATGGAAAGCCTGAATAGGACTATGATATATTAATTAAAACACTTGTGGACATAATAAAATGTGACGATTATCTGTGTTTTATATTTATTAGGTTCCATATTTGACCAATCTTGAACCTTAGTTTTGCGTTCGCTACTAAAGTCGCGGTTTGTGGAACATAATTATTGAAAGGATGAGTCCAACATACACTTTCACCATCAACGCACTTAATATCCACATGCAGTTGATGAAGTTTACATAGAGGAAAACACGAAAGAAAGAAGGCCTTGCATCTTGACCTACGTGGCTAGCAGAGGAGTGTTGTTTCCTCTATTTTAAAACGCGGAACAAATTTGTGAAGTTACCATTGGAATACACGAAACGAAGATCAAAATATGAATTAAGAAACACATTTAATTTACATGCACAGCGTAAGAAGAAGATTACGGAAGCTACAGCTCAAAATGCTCAGAACACGACCACGTGATGGTAAAGAACAAGCGTAAGTACCGAACAAATAGGAATTTCAGGATAAGCGGATTTGAATCGTACTAAATTTATCGCAAAGGTGAGAGGATGTGGAAGATGAAGGCTCTTAAACATGAACATAAACACGAGATGATAATGAAGAAAGCAGGTATCGAACAGCGGAAGGTACGGAATATAACGGATCGAAAAATTACTTGCAAAATCACTGTGGTATCATATAGTGCACTCGTTCTCACGGTTAGAAAAATAAGAAGCTAATTGAGCTGAATCTTTACCCGCACCTCCACGTGTTCGAATGACTAGTTGAATGAGACAACAGTCTACGAAATCACCTAAATGTCAAAGTACTCAACATTTGCGATATAAAAACAAAATACGCCACACGAATTAAATCGACTATAAATCTTTAGAAGAAAAGCGTTAGTGCGTCAGTTACACTTGAAACTTACACGAATTCAAACATGAACTACACTATCGAGAGAAGCTCTTGCGAACAATCGATCTTACCAAATTCCCGGCGGATCGAGACCTCTAAAGAAACGAGGAAAGTGACCACAGAGAGGGTCTACTATATTGTGTAAAATTGCACCAAATTTTTGATGGATGGAACCATCTTTGCTACCCACTAACATCTACTGAAGTTGTCCATACTGACACGGTAGCTGACTGCTTTATTCCCAAGGTTATGCATACAGAATTCGTAACCACCCACATACATCCATTAGTTTTCTTATTCCAGGGTGGAAAAGGAAGAACTGGTACAGTGGAATATAGGATTGAGGCATTGTAAACATGAGAGTGGAAGTCAGAGAAGTAGAAAAATTAAATAGACTCTGCACAAATGCATCTTAAATAGTTTACAGACAAGTTTAGAATGAGACGTACAAAAATGTAAATTGTGGCCGATATGAACGCATTTAGCTGCTCACGCTTTATATACCGGAGGAAATTTACTAATTCCACCGTAAATTGAGGTGTCAGAGATACTGAGAAGAGGTTGCTTTGTAAACCATTGAATGGTAGATCCCTGCAGCCCTAGGCCCAAATTGAGAGTTTTGCTTCGTCAGCACAGGTGTGGAGGAGGAGCGAGTTACTTGAAAACTGCTTACTACCCCTCACAGAAATTTCCTTCCAGTCAAGAAATCCCATGGAGGGCAAAATTGGATGGGAAAATGAGAAAAAGTAGAGTTTAAGTTTCTGATGTGTAGGTCGATCAAGTGCAAGTAGGCTGTTTAAGTTTTTATATTGGTGACGCCACGTAGCGCTCTGTATGAAAATCACTGACTGCACTGTGTTCAGTCTGTAGCTGGTTGGACTCATTGTTGGAATGTTCGCTAGTGTAGCGTAGGGCGGTTGGATGTGAACAGCGTGTAGCGTTGGTCAGTTGGAGGTGAGCCGCCAGCAGTGGTGGATGCAGGCAGAGAGATGACAGAGTTCTGACAGGTTACTATAAGAGGACGATCTGGACGTGTGTCCGACAGAAAAAGGAAATTTGTAAGACTGGATGTCATGAACTGATATATATATATATATATATATATATATATATATATATATATAATGACTTTTGAACGCCATTAAGGTAAATACATTGCTTGTTCTCTATCAAAATCTTTCAGTTGCTAACTATGCCTATCAGTAGTTAGTGCCTTCAGTAGTTGGAATCTTTTACTTAGATGGCAGTATTGGCGCTCGCTGTATTGCAGTAGTTCGAGTAACGAAGATTTTTGTAAGTTAAGTGATTCATGAAAGGTATAGGTTATTGTTAGTCAGGGCCATTCTTTTGTAGGGATTATTGAAAGTCAGATTGCGTTGCGATAAAAATATTGTGTGTCAGTTTAGTGATGATCAGAATAAGTAAAAAGAGAACTTTCTGAGTACGTTCAGTTTTACTCAGCTGTTTGAAAATCAAATAACGTAGAAGTTTACCAGCACTGTCATTCTTAATTTTCAAAGGGGAAGTTTCACAAGCTACACCCGTTCTCCCCTTATGGTTCTAGAAAACCGCACTGATTCGCATTACGAACACAAACTATCTTCACTGTAGAATAGGTGTGTTTCTTTTTGGGGTCATCAGACTTCTCTGTGGTTTGGTTCTGACCGCTATGGGTTTCTCTTCTGTGTTAACTTGTTAAACCCAGATTTTTCATTCAAGTCCTCAATTGTATGTCGCTCGTCTTCCAATCTCTGCCTTTCTCTACAGTTTTTACACTCTACATGTCCCTCAGTTACTATGAAAGTTTTTCCTTGATGTCTTAACCCATGTCCCATCATCCTGTCCCTTTTGCTTGTCAATATTTTCCGCATTTTCATCACCTTGCGATTCAGTATGACGTTCCTCACTTTGTTGAATCAAAAACCTCTTACTTCTTATCTTATACCATGTAATTTTCAATATCCTTCTGTAGCACATCTCAGATATCTCCACTTGTTTTTCTATTTTCCTTAGTCCATGTTTCACTATTGTATACTGCATTTTTTCCAAACGTATATTCACAGCTATTTCTTCGTCAAATTAAGGCCGATCTTTTATACTAATATATTTCTTTCTTCTGGGAAACTGCTCTTTGCCTGTGCGATTCTGTTTTTAGTGTAGCTTCTCCCGTCATTAATTATTTTGCTTCCAGGGTAGCAGAATGTTTCACTTCGTCTACTTGGTGGTCGTCACCTCTGAAGTTGTTTATCTGTAATCTCATTTATGCTCCTTAATTCTTCGTTATTTCATTGAGGATACTGTTGTCTTCAGAAGATCTTGTCATTGGTATCCTTTCACCCTGAATTTCAATCCCACTCCTCACCTTTTCTTTTACTTCATCATTGTTTCTTTAGTGTATAGACTGGACGGAAGGGGCGAAATGTAGAGTTATATCATTACACAGCTCTACAGAATAAAATTTTTTTTTCGTTGCCAGGGAAGTTTGAACGAAAATGGGATATTGTTATGATACTCATTCCGAGTATATTTGTACTTTTTCCAAATTGGCTCTGGTTTTTGAGATATAGGTTATTTGTGGAAATGAGAGTTTCATGTGGATAATATCGACTGCAGGGTCCATATATGGTGTAATGTATTTGCTACCTGTTTTTTAATTAGTGATATTGTACTATCTTTATTAAACAATTGTGCTCAGGGAGTGCATCTGTGTGGTTGAGGATTACATCATGCAAACATCACACTGTCAGCATGTGTTCAGTCCTGTTGTGCCGTGCGTGTGTTGAAGATATTGAGGGTTGTGCAGATTTGAATTCGGCGGTACTCGACATTCATTTGTTGGCCGAGGTAATCCTCGCAACAGCCGATAGGTAGCGTTCAGTGTAAACAAGAAAAATGGCGATGGTCGAAAGTCACACACATGTGCAGTGCAGCTTCAAGGAGATAGAACCTTTTCATCGTGACGTAGCAAATAAGAGGTGAGTATTCATTTCACACAAAACAATTAATGATGTTTGTTGGATGTGATTGACATGCAAATACAAGAAAGTTCTGCATAATATGTAGTATTTGTGCAATTTTGTTTTAGGAAAACATGAGTTCTTCACGCCGTCTTTGCGTGAACCATCCAGATGAGTTCTGCTACATTTGTGGTGAATACGTTCTTCAAAAGAACAGGAAGAATATCACTCCTTTTGTGAAGGAAGCGTATCTGGCATATTTCGGAATTAAACTTGGAGATCAAGACAAGGTGTGGGCACCCCATAAAGTTTGTAAATGCTGTGTGGAGTGCTTACGGCAGTGGACAAAACGAAAAAGGAAAAGCTTAAACTTCGGAGTGCCTATGGTATGGCGAGAGCAGAAGAACCATACAGATGATTGCTATTTTTGCATTGTTAATGTGAAAGGTTTTAATAGGTTCAAAAAACGAAAGTGGGAATATCCCGATTTGGAGTCAGCAAGAAGACCGGTGGTACACAGCAACGATGTTCCTGTACCAACCTTCACAACATTACCCACGCTAACATCATCAGATGACGAGGTGCACGGCGAGGAATGTACAAGTAGTGGTTCGGAATACGAAGGACGTGAGACACAACCCCAGCAGTTCGACCAGAAGGAGCTCAGTGACTTGATACGAGAACTGAATCTTTCAAAGCAAGCATCAGAACTCTTAGCATCCAGGCTTAAGGAAAAGAACTGTCTTCATCCAAGTGTTAAAATAACAGCTTACCGGACGAGAGAAGAAAACCTTCCATACTTCAACCAAGAAGAGGTTATAGTGTATTGCAGCAATATACCTGGACTTTTACTTGAATTGGGGCTGCCGGAATATAGACCAGAGGACTGGCGTCTCTTCATAGACAGTTCCACTAGAAGTTTAAAATGTGTTCTCCTACACAATGGCAATCGTTACGCATCTATTCCAATTACCCACTCAACAAAACTTTGTGAAGCATATGCTAACATCAAGATGGTTCTGCAGAAAATTCAGTATATGCAGCACCAGTGGTTGATTTGTGTTGATTTGAAAATGGTGAACTTCTTGCTTGGACAACAAAGTGGATACACAAAGCACCCATGTTTTATCTGCATGTGGGATAGTAGGGCAAAGCACGAACATTGGAGGCAGAAAACATGGCCTCCAAGGGAACATATGGCTGTTGGTGAAGCAAACATCATTAATGAACCTCTGGTTAGTAGGGACAAGATTGTTCTTCCACCATTACATATTAAGTTAGGACTAATGAAGCAATTCACCAAAGCTTTAGACAGAAATGGTAATTGCTTCACATACATCTGCAATACGTTCCCTGGACTCAGTAGTGAAAAACTTAAGGCAGGAATATTTGATGGTCCTCAAATTCGCAGGCTCATCAACGATACCAATTTTACAAGTGTCATGACTGTCACTGAAGCATCGGCCTGGAACAGTTTTGTCGCTGTTGTAAAATGTTTTTTGGGCAATCATAAAGCTCCCAATTACGAGGAACTGGTCAAAAACATGCTCACTAACTTTCAAAACTTAGGAGCTAACATGAGCATAAAATTGCACTTCCTTCACAGCCACTTGGATCGATTTCCTCGTAATCTAGGTGATTTCAGTGAGGAACAAGGAGAGCGGTTCCATCAAGATATGAAAGGAATAGAGGAAAGATATAAAGGAAGATGGGACAGGCATATGATGGCAGATTATTGCTGGAATCTGCAACGTGACTGTTCTGAAGAGACCTATAAAGGGAAAGCGTGCAGGAAGCGGTTCGTCATGGACGGAAAATGATATACTTATAGAGAAACTTTTCAATTATGTTTTATACGTGGACAAATGCCTATCAGGTTTTCATAGAAGCTATTTATAAAGATTATTTTCTTTTTTCATTGTAGTTTGTAGCGCTCGAGTTCAGTATTAGCAATTTTTTCTAATTTTTTGAACAAATCATGCATTATCTCAAAAACTAGAGCCAAACTGCATAAATGGTTGCTATATTCGTCCTCAGCACCATTAACCCATCCTAAAGCCACTCAAATATCCTTGGCAAGAAAATGAGTGTTGACCAGTGTTATTAATCTGATAATTTCGTTCATGGTTTTTTGTTCCTGTGTTTCCTTCTCACTTCTTATTGTGTAACACCCGTCTTTCACGATAGCTTGCACCTGTTTTCCTACGAATTTCGGACATCTTGCGGAATTTTACATCGTCGAACGCTTCTTCTAGGTGGGCAAATGCCACGATTGTTTTCAAGTTTTTGTTCCATTATCAGCGACAACGTCAGAATTACCTCGTTCAAGCCTTTACCTTTCCAAAAGCCACTCTATTCGTCATCTCGCTGATCATCAGTGTACTAATGCTTATTGTATTGTCACAAATCGAACAGAGTCCACATCCAAATGAGGCGCACTTCTTCCTACACCAGAGGTGCAGGTAGGTACCTGCACGGTGGCGGACGGAAGCGGCGGCTGCCTAATGAAGACATTTCCTAGAGCCCGCCAGTCGCAGTGCGGCAGAGGAGAGGTGAGGGATGGGGGCGAGCGGGTCTGTAATTTGCTGGCGACCGCGGGGTTTCGAGGAAAGACGGCCGGCGGCCCACGACTCCGCAGAAGCGAATGTTGGGCCGACAAGTTCGACGGACCCGCCACCGCGCCACCGCGCCACCGCTGGCCCCAGGTACGATGAAGACAGGGCTGCTCGGCTTCCGTAATTGCTTCGTTGCTAAGGGACGGACAAGTTGCTGTGTGGCGAACGGACGGGGACGCAAAGCCAGTAGGACGGCTGGACGTTCGAGTTAAACGGTGGCCAGTGGACTTCCAGTGGGCCGTTATTAGCTGCCCTAAATTAAACACGTTTCGTTAAATGTCCTACAACATTAAAAAAAAGCTTCAATATATCCGTTTATATTCTTTCCAGCCACAAATATTAGGTTGGTACGTAACTTTATTAAACATAAGTGTAAGGTGGCAACGGCCTTGCACCTTACATGAGTCCACTTTAGGTTTTGTTGGAGTTATACTCTAAACTACGGTGTAGGAAACCTATGTGGAAACGCATCGGCACGCGAGAATTCCGCGATTTTGTAATTATAAGATTTTGCGGAAAGGCAGTACGCGAGACAGAGCTCAGCTACGTCGCCGCCTAGCCGCCGAAGGCCACAGCCTAACGGTATGAATGGTGAACTGGGGTATTTCTGTAATCCGTTTAGAGAGGCCACAGCGGTTGCCAGCCTCTGAAGGACGTGCGGCTGCAGATGTTCAAGTGTATAGCTGGACGGGCTTTCCTGTGCCTGCTCTCGCCTATGTCCCACTAATTTTACGCCTTCGAGTAACACAAGTGGGGCAGGCCAGGAGTTCCGAATAACAAACTTTCAATGCAAGAATGTGTGTTCGCTACGACAGGGAATCTTGCCGGGAAAATCTCGAGTGGTCTCTTGGAAGAAAACTCCCAGTAAATGTGTTATTGCTCACAGCTGTGGTTCTTCCCAGCCCGCGAGGGCAGAGTTTACGTGTGAAATTTTGTAGAAATAAAAAAGAATAGTGGTAAAGAGTTCTGTTCCCAGGCCGT
Organism: Schistocerca cancellata; assembly: GCF_023864275.1. Taxonomy (NCBI): domain Eukaryota; kingdom Metazoa; phylum Arthropoda; class Insecta; order Orthoptera; family Acrididae; genus Schistocerca; species Schistocerca cancellata. The sequence goes on from NC_064630.1 coordinate 599,668,731, forward strand.
ACATTGGTCAGCACTGGCAAACTGGGTATTTTGAGAGCTTCTAGTGATGTGATTCGCTCGGTAAAAGTTGAGGGGAGAAAACAAAGGTGAAGAGCGATCTTGCTGGACTCTCGGTAATGGTCTTGCGTTCTGGACTCACGTACTCAGAGGACGTTACCCAAGTCGTCTCCTGTCTTGGTTTTTCGTTCTGAGTTGACGTCAACCGCGCCAGCTCTTTGCTGCCGGGAAGATCGTTGCAAATAGAGAAGTTTATGGACAGCGGTCTGTTGTCCGAGTAGTGTAGGAGTGTACTTTCCGAGGCGCCACACGCCAACCGCACAGCCGCGCCGTCGCCGTCAGAGACCGCCGCTGCAACAGGAACATTACGGTGAGATCGCTCCCGCTTCAGCCTTTGTTAGAAGTAATGTTAAATAGTTGGATCACGTGCAATTGCTGTTTCCACAGAGGTTTCAGGTAATTTGGGGTGTAGTGGTTCTTCGTATTTTACGTTTTGTGTCGATGTCAGTCGGTCAGCCAAGTTATAAGAGATCTCGGTTTGGACCAATTTTAACACAGTTCACTGCCAATGCCAGTCCGGAGGATAATCTGTAAACTGTTCATTGTGTTTTATTCAGCATTGATCTGAAGTTTATAATAAAATTATTGTGATTCAGTAGAGCCTTTACTTTAAGTAGTTGATCCTGAATTCACCCTTTTGCTTTATTTTGTTTTTGTGTATGTGTTTGATGTCATTGAACACCCTAAGTGTTCGTTATCGTTCATGTTTGGAAGTAAAAACAGGTGTGATTTATCGTCAACGCAACCACCGCAGATTAATTAGGGGTGACAGGGCCACATTTAAATCAAGCGTTATCCATTTTTGCGTACAGTTCCACTCCCAATTTCTCTATAAGTTGTTTGTCAGGGGCGAACACACGCAAAAAGCGGACAAGCAACGAGTGGGATGTTACACAGGAGATACATAAAACAGAGATCTTAGTCAATAACATCATTCACTACGTCTGCCAACGCAGGGGCAACTTTTCGACTCCACGACCGTAAAACGTCACGTGGTTTTGAGGCATAGAACTCGTGGAGCTATGTTCGGAAGCGCATATTCATCCGGAAAAGAAGTTACTTGAAGGTTGTTCGCTAGAGAGCGGAAAAGGTGAAACTGTGAGGCGCGAGATCAGATGAATAACCTCTCAAATCCGGTATAGCGTTTTCTTTCTTTTTTTCCCAGTCTAGCGCAATGCGGGCGCGCGTTATCGTGGAGTAGCATCACTTCACACTGGCCATTGTTCTTGGACTGCGTCTGCAAGACGTCTCAGTTGTACTCACTAAAGGCCTTAAATATGTCATGTGTTACTAAGAGCGTGCATGTATTTAAATGCACTGTTACCGAATTATCAAACTCGTCTAAAATAGTAACTCGCTCCACATAGGTGACCGTCAAGGGAATGGTAGGACCTGTAGTTCGACATACTGTGACGCTCACCACAAGGCCCTTCTGTCTCGTCGTCCCACGTGGTTGCTCTGCTGGCCAACGGGTTTACGTCGCAGTGACAACGAACAGCAGACTGATGCGCAGATGCGACCTGCAAAACCTAGAACCCTTGGAGATGCCCAGAGTGCTGGCTGAAGGCGCTCTAGAGGAAATCTTCCCTCGGCCATACTGGTGCGCGATCCAGAACCATGAAGTCTAGTGATGGCTTGAAGGCAGTGGCTAGCTGATAACGCTGCTAGGTGAAACTGAAGCTGTTTGGCCCACGTGGGATCGATGAAATGTGTGGTCAGTGGTACGGCTTTTGTTGTAGTCGAATACAAGCTGCTGCTAGAGGCCGAGTGGCGAATAGTAGCACTGCTCAGCTGTATTGTGACAGGACATCAGAGGAAAAAAAAACTAGATAGCCAGAAGAAGTGTGTTTCGCCGTTGTGTCCAACGTCTTACCACTGAACCCATCTCACTTGCTTTCTTATGTTTCTGGAAAATCTCTTTAGGAAGTGGAGCTAACTGGTGCAGTGAAACGTTGGTACGTACATTACTGCAGTAAAACTAAATTTTTCCTTAAATTACAAACAGTAAAGAGATAAATAGAGCAGATCCCCATGTAGATAATAAAATATAAAAATTAAAAACTATGCATATATCTTAGGATGTCTCCTGGGCAAAGTAACTAACTACGGAAGACCTCACTATACGACAAACAACTGCTTAAACAACGATTGTATCATGTACTGCTGACTATTGTAATCAAAACATGCAAGAAAAGTCAGACTCACATGATGTATACTAGTCGCTTGGATGTGGAAATGATTATCATTTTCAGTGCAGCTGCAGAAAGTTTGAGTGCACAAGAATCTAAAAGTCGTGATTATTGTCCATCTTGCCATACAACCATCAATCTTCGTTCAAGTCGGTTCTCGTCTAGCACTTGCAAAATATTGAAAGTTGAGTTAGCGATGGCATCTTCGTCGGCCGAATCACGTGAGCCACACACCACTCACAGCTACGCAAGAGACGGTACTTTTAAACTTCCCGCCAGCGCACTGCCAGGCGAGTATCGCTCTTACAGCGGTCGCTGTTCTCCAAGGGTAGGCGCCACTCATACACGCCACCAGAGGACGGTAAATTGGCATAACTTCATTGTCTGTCACTATGACTGGCTGACGCATCGTTTTAAGCAGTCACGTTCAGATCTTTGCCCCAGATGTCGAGCACCTGCAGACTTACCAACACTGTTACGGAAGACTGCCAGTGAGGACAATGTATCAACTTAGCACGAGGCAACTAAGCGTTACTAATATTCATAGACAAAGCGTATCAGCATTCCAGACTACTTGTTGCTATCAAGAAAATAAATCACCTATTACAAAAAAGGTTAATGTGCTATCATTTTGTAGATGTCTGATTCTCTTTGTTAGCCACCTCTACTACCGACGCATCAAAACTTATGTGGTAGCAGTATATGTCATAAGTGCGACTATTTCTCTTCTTAATTATCGAGAGACATTAAATTCATAATTTAGTTATATTTTCAGTATAGGTTTCGTGATTAGATATCGATCTCCTTCCGGGCACTTGTGATGAAATCTGAGTGAAGCTGACTGACAGTTCAAGTTATATTCGGATCATGAGGACATTCTGCCTTTTTTCTTTCCCAAGCTCTCTGATGTTTCTTTGACACAAGCTTTTTTGCACACATTTGTAACAGTTTAAATAATTTATGAGCGTCAAAACCTCAGATTTTACCTTCAGTTACACGTGCTAACGTATTTGATTGTAAGCCTTCATCTATTGACAATTATTCATAATTTTGATGCACTTTCGACTCCCATTATCTTTGCCGTTTCACAATGCATTAAACTTAACCAATAACCTTACTCACGGCCGCTTCATATGCTATTGCTGCACGAAATCGTCAATGCTAACCACTAATAACACGAGTGTATAAGACACCTTCGAACTGTTTGTGATTGTTAACGAGTAGTTGAGGCTACACTATTTCGTGATGCAGAAATGTATATTTCTTTCATTCTGAATTAAACAAGCTGTTAATTAATGAGAAGCCTCCCCCACTGCTAATAAGCAGTTTATTAAGTCCACGACAGGGTTTAGCTTTTACATGACCATCATATTCTTTCAACGATTAGGCTATTGCCTGTTCCGAAGTCCGAATCAAAACCATTCCCGTCGTTTCCTGTCTTTTGCATTTTTTTTTTTTTACTTGTAGTTCAGGTTCCTCTGAGAAATTCTGTAGCCTGACTTTCCCGTGAGATGTTGTCTCCAATTTTCACTGTACTTTGGATTTTTTAATTCATCTTGAAGATATTTAAGTTTTTTTAAATGTCTTCGTTTCTAATCCATGTGTTTTCTTGTGCAGCCCTCTGTCCTCCTTAGGAGGCTCGTCAGTGCTGTTTGAAATCTTTACATATTTATTTTCACTTAACATCACAATAACGCTAATGTGTTGTTAATTGAACGAGAGCTCCAGGATGTCAGCACAACATGATGTAAGTTTTATATTTGTGATATTTTTCATTTTACATGCGGATGTTCCTTGCTACCTTTTGTTGATTTGCAACATTCATTCCATTATTTGATTTGCAACATGCATGAACTTTTGTTAATATGTTAAAACATCCGATGATGGTAGCACAGAATTGTCGAAAACGGTAATCAATAAAAAAATTTACTAGCGATCTTCACGTACTTGGCATTTCAGAAATCATATAACAATTCACAACGCCCCCAGCTGTTGACACAATGTCAAGAATGTATAACCTTGGTCAGTAATTATTTCTTCTAATTGATTCCAATTTGTGTTTATTATAACGTGTGTATTTTTGTGAAGACTTTTCACTACCTGCATTCGGTGTTAAAGGTATTGACAATCAGACATATTCTTCCACAAGTCTTCTCAAAGTCGATTAAAGATATATTGACTTCTATATTAAATTCTCCGTCCTTCTTTATACTGTTCTTAATTATAAAGACATTATCTGTGCATGATCTACATCCATTTTGTTCCTAAAAAATGACACTTTTGGTGATACTCCTCATGCGGTCATTGATTGTCCTCGGATATAGTTTGTAGCCAGTGTTTGGAAGGCGGATACGATGATAGCAGCATTTACATCATTTATTAGTGGATCTGAAACTAATATTTTAAGTCGTAATATCATTTACACAATATTTTTTCATGAAAAGATATGAAAAACAAACCCTGTAAGTATACAGCAAAGAACAAGAAGAATATATAACTTGCATTGTGCTGTAGAGAAGCAACGTCAAATGACAAAGTATAAGTCAGGTGGATTTTAAAAGTTATGTGCCTAAATGTATCGTGAGAAACTATTGCCCTACTTATGCCTTAATAAGAAATGCAGAAATTCATCCGGGCGTTTCCGATATTTGAACAAAAAGCTAAAACATTTTATATTTATTAAACGTGTAAAATAGTTGCAGTGGATGGGGCGCACAAATTGAGTATAGAGTTATGTGTTCTGGAGAGCAAAAGTTACAACACACGGAAGCATCGCACACTGCTTGGTAAAGCACGTTTACCAAGTCCTAGATAGAGCTAGGAACTTCAGGGGAAAGGAATTTGTCAATAGTCGGAGTCGATGATCTTTACCTCGAATTTTTTCAGGCGGCCATAGATATCTATTTCACATACATGTATCTTCTTCACTGTGTGAAGGACTTTGTGGTTGTTTTCGATCCTGGGCTCCATGCAAATATCTTGCATGAAGAGATGCAAAGACCGTTTTACTTCCTACGTATTTCCTTTTTAATTCTGTGTGTTCCTCGTATTGCTTTCCAAAATTCCTTCCAGTTTGTCCGATGTATTGTAGCTAACCTTACAATTACAGCAGTAATTTTTTTTACTAGCCACCATTTTAGTAGAAGTCTTGCCTCATGTTATTGTCCGATATTAAAAGACGTAACAGTAAAAGTTGAGATTTATACGCGATAAGTAAATTACGTATTTTTTTGAAAAAAATTGCTGAATCTATACGAGAATCGCTCACGTAAAGGAACCAATACAATTTTTTTCAGTTTAGTACCTCATTTGTGTCAACTGACCATGCTGTGATAGCCGTTATTTCGGGCTACATTTCGGAACCAGTGAAGTTCCTTTTCTACTTCACTAGCATGTAGTGGCAGTTTGAGTGTGTTTTTTGCAAAACTAAAGAACGCATCTGCATATGTAAGTTCATAATAAACTATCTGACAAACCCGGCATTGCCAGGGTACTCATTTTACGAGTTTTCTATTAGAAACGAAAACAAAAAGTGAACTGCATTTGCAGTGTAGTATAGAAAAATTTTCGTTTCCTTGTAGACGTGAAGACACCTCTCAAATTATGAAAAAGTCGTACAAAGAAATATGCGTAATATATAAATGTACAAGTACAGCATCCGAATTAGGAAACATGATCCCGGATAGTTTCTGTACTGTGGGCGCTGCTACTTCGCGTCTCTACAAACCGATTTTGTAGAAGTCTCTAGGGCAGTGCTTCTTCATAGCTCTATAGATGGCGATAGTTTTGGACTACGGCCGTTTGCACCTTGCACTTGAAAGCTGCTATAAGCACAGCCAGATGTCAGGGTTTTCCTTAATTTGGTCTGACTGTGCGAGTGTATTACCAGTAAAGAGTTAATCTATTAAAATTTCATGCATGATGTCGAAATTTTGAGGCATCTCAGTGTTTATGATGTCATGTCCTGAGCAATGTGTGGTACCATGATACACTTTTGTAGTTGCATTTTGTGGAATATGTGGATACTGTCTGCAAAATTTATTGTGAATACAGTTAGTAGCACAGAAGTAACATATTTAAACGTCATGCATGAACTGTGTTAGGTAGGTGAGTCTTACCGCAGCGATTGTTGCCTGAGAGCAAGTTCAGCTAAGTCGCTCCAGTGGTTTAGGAGGAGATGGTGACTATAAACACAAAAGCGGACATGCATACATAAGTTTCTATAAAACGTATGGATTAAAAAAAAATCTATAGTCATGGAAATAAGTATTCATACAGTAGGTGGTGACAAACTACGATGGTGTGTTGGGATAGTAAATCACCCACAGCGCCGATACAAATAAGTACGATGATGTAGCGTCGGATAACCATGTTCTTGGTAATTAAGCTTCCCGTATGCCATGAATCTATTCAGGGAAAATCAGACATCTTACACGCCGCACGGTCTACAACAGGGCAAAATGTATTCAACCAAAAAAAAAAAATGGCTAACGCAGCCCCGGAGTGCATGCCACATTTGTGTAGTCGGGTGGCGGCAGTGAAGCAACAGCACGTCGAACGTGGGTTCCGTGGAATAGCAGAATGGGCCGCAAGGGGAAGGAAACGGCCATTGAGGAAAGAAACATCGTTGTCGCCCCATATCTTCAACACAAGTCGTATGCCGAAATTGTGAACATCATAGGACGAAGCCGAGCGGCTGTACAATCTATCATTAAGCGATATAAGGACAGACATGTAGTAATAAACAGTGAACGACACGGTCGTCCACAGAAGCTTACAACAAGAGAGACCAGAATGCTACTAAGAATCATCAAGAAAAACCTAACAACGACAGCGTTGGCACTATCCGCTATGTACACGACCACTTCCGAAAGGACATCACTCCAAGGGCAGTTCGTACCATTCTCAATCGTTCGGGCTACAGAGCCAGGATCCCGAGACGAAAGCCCTACATCAGCAAAAAGAACAGGAAGTGGCGGATGGAATTCGCGAAACAGCATGTATCCAAGACAGCAGACTTCTGGGATACTGTATTGTTTAGTGATGAAAGCAAATTTAATATCGTGCATAATGATGGTATGATCTTGGTCTGGAGAAAATTGAATACAGACCTCGACCGAAATAACATTCAACCCACGGTGAAGCACGGAAGTGGTGGAGTGATGGTTTGGGGCTGTATGTCAGCCTCCGGTGTCGGAAAATTAGTATTTGTGGAAGGTATCATGGACAGATTCGGGTATATGAACATTCTCAAATAGAACTTACAACAGAGTGTTGACGCCTTGGGTCTTCCTAGAAATTATTACTTGAAACAGGACAACGATCCCAAACATACGGCGCAAATTGTCCGGCTGGGGTTGCTCTACAACACTCCACACACTCTTAAAACACCGGCTCAGAGTCCAGACCTGAATCCCATCGAACACTTGTGGAGTGAGAAAACACGACATCCGTAGTAAGGCCTCTTTGAAAGAAGCTCTCCTTCGAGAATGGGCAGGTATCACGTCGAAAACTAAAAAAAAAAAAATTGGTCTATTCCATGCCACGTAGGTTGCGAGAAGTAATATATCGGAAGGGTATGCATACGAAGTGTTAAACATGTTCTGGCTTTGTTAGAAGTGTCATTTTCTATTGGTGTATGAGCACTTAATTCCCAACGCAGTAGAGAACTTGTAAGTAGGCTGTTTATGTTTTCTTATTGGCAACGTTACGTAGCGCTCTGTATGAAAATCACTGGCTGTGCTGTGTGCAGTCTGTGGCCAGTTTGCATTGTTGTCTGCCATTGTAGTGTTGGGCAGCTGGATGTGAACAGCACGTAGCGCTGCGCAGTTGGAGGTGAGCCGCCAGCAGTGGTGGATGTGGGGAGAGAGATGGCGGAGTTTAGAAATTTGTAATACTGGATATCGTGAACTTCTATATACATTATGACTTTTGAACACTATTGAGGTAAATACATTGTTTGTTCTCTATTAAAATCTTTCATTTGCTAACTATACCTATTAGTAGTTAGTGCCTTCCATAGTTTGAATCTTTTATTTAGCTGGCAGTAGTGGCGCTCGCTGTATTTCTGTAGCTTGAGTAACGAAGATTTTTGTGAGGTAAGTGATTTGTGAAAGGTATAGGTTAATGTTAGTCAGGGCCATTCGTTTGTAGGGATTTTTTAAAGTCAGATTTGTTGCGCTAAAAATATTGTTTGTCAGTTTAAGCACATTCATGTATAATTGTTCTAAGGGGACGTTTAAAACTTCACAGACGTTTTTGTATTTTGTTTTGTAAAGGGTTGTCAATTCTCGTTCCATATACCAGCATAGCTGCACTGGCGACTGGCCAATGTGTATGGTGCATATCCAATTATTGTTTTTGGTTTCGTATTGTCAATAAAAGCAGTTTACTTATCGATGCTCTAGTGTATGAATACTTGTTTCCATTACTGTATGTTAATTCATGGGAATGGAAAGATCTAAAAATCCTATTATCTCGATGGTGCTTGACTGTAAAAGGAAATTATGCAATTTACTAAAGGTATTTGTAAATTGGGCAAAGTGTTAGTGCTCTGAGACACGGAATAAGCGTCTTCCGAAAAAGGAAAATCTAATAAAACAAATTGTGTTTCGCACGAGTGCACATGACAAAAATGACGTTACTAGCTGGTGCTAAAGTACACTGCCCCTTGCTAGTGCGCAGCGCTCCACCACCCGCCTTCTTATGAGTGCCCCACTGTAGTCGACATTTCGAATTCCAAACTACAGGAACTGGGGCACTGGTTGCTAAATGAGGTCAGTAGACTGATATGACCAGTGAGATTGGAAACGAACTTTCCAGCGGGCCGTGCACTCGCGGAACTGCACGCTGGGTGCAGCAGGGTTCTCCGCGGTCCGACCACCCGGCCTGCGCCTCTGGCGCTCTCGGCCTTTCTTGCGGAACTGGCGGGTTCTGGGAAGAGGCAGGCAGGCTCCGCCTGCTCTCGCGGACGCCGACGCCGGCGGCTGGCGAGATCGGAATGCGCGCGCCGTGGGTGGCGACAGCCCGACGCCGTTTAGCCGCTAACGTCTCCATTGCCGACTTGAGTCACGGCGCTTTGCGGCCTCACCTTTCCGTCCTTTCTCGCTGGTTCTCTCTTTCTCGATCTCTCCCTCGCGCACACTCTCCTTCTCTCCCTCTCTCTCCCTCCCTCTCTCTGTCTCTGCTTCTTTCGCCCCTTCACTCACTCTTGCTCGCTCTCGCTCACTCATATTCTGCCCTTTCTTCACGGAGATCAGCGAGTCGTCTCTGAACGCCGGCCGGTCGTAACAGGATTTCCCTGTCACGCCCGGTCACCGCTGGCTCAGCCACTATCAGAGACTTTTTGTGTGGTCGTCGGCGCACTGCCTTTGGGAATGGGATCCCTCCGTGACCGATGAGGAATGCGGCAAATGAAATTTTATAGAGATCAGTTCACACAGGACGCTACTGACGTCATTGCCCGGCTGCGTCGCTCTTTTGTTTAAATTCTTTCATTTAACGAATTTCGTTTTTAGTCCCCTGAAGACTTCTTAATCCCCGCATCGACTGTATACACAAGCGGTGTACATTCATTGCAGCAACTTTAAGAAAATAAATCAATAGGATAAATCGTTCGTGTACGTCTCTGTCTAGTGCTATTGTTGTTGTTGTTGTGGTCTTCAATCCAGAGACTGGTTTGATGCAGCTCTCCATGCTACTCTATCCTGTGCAAGATCCTTCATCTCCCAGTACCTACTGAAACCTACGTCCTTCTGAATCTGTTTAGTCTATTCATCTCTTGGTCTCCCTCTACGATTTTTACCCTCCACGCTGCCCTCCAATACTAAATTGGTGATCCCTTGATGCCTCAGAATATGCCCTACCAACCGATCCCTTCTTCTAGTCAGGTTGTGCCACAAATTTCTCTTTTCTCCAATTCTATTCAATACCTCCTCATTAGTTATGTGATCTACCCATCTAATCTTCAGCATTCTTCTGTAGCACCACGTTTCGAAAGCTTCTATTCTTTTCTTGTCTAAACTATTTGTCGTCCACGTTTCACTTCCATACATGGCTACACTCCACACAAATACTTTCAGAAACGACTTCCTGACACTTAAATCTATACTCAATGTTAACAAATTTCTCTTCTTCAGAAATGCTTTCCTTGCCATTGCCAGTCTACATTTTATATCCTCTCAATCTCGACCGACATCAGTTATTTTGCTCCCCAAATAGCAAAACTCATTTACTACTTTAAGCGTCTCATTCCCTAATCTAATTCCTGCGGCATCACCCGATTTAATTCGACTACATTCCATTATTCTCGTTTTGCTTTTGTTGATGTTCATATTGTATCCTCCTTTCAACACCCTGTCCATTCCGTTCAGCTGCTCTTCCAAGTCCTTTGCTGTCTCTGACAGAATTACAATGTCATCGGCGAACCTCAAAGCTTTTATTTCTTCTAGATGGATTTTAACTCCTACTCCAAATTTTTGTTTTTGTCTGGTGCTATAATCGTGCGATAACCCTTTACAGGTTGCTGTTGTTTATTTCATCAGTCTGAACACATATTTGATGCAGTTCGCTACACCATTCTACAGGGTGACCCGAAAGTCTATTAATATTTGAAAATTCACTAATGCACGGAATAATGTAGTGAACGTTTACAAACATGTCTGACACGACATGGGGTTACATTGACATCAAAAATGTGCACAAAATTACCAGCAGATGGCGCTGCACATAAACAAGTCAGTGGCCCCACATGAGAATTGTGACGGGTGCGACGTACGCCGATGTGTTATGTAAACATTTCATCCCCAGCCTGGCTGAAAACACACCTACTGGAAGGTATGACTTTCATGGGGGGTGGCGCTCCGCCCCATTTTGCTACACGTGTCAAAGATCTGTTGTGCACATCGTTACGTGAGGATAATGTGCCGAACCGCCACTTTCGTCATGCTTGCCCTAACAGGGCCCATAACCTCATTCCGTGTGGTTATTAGTTGTATATAATGCCTCATTATAGACGATACCGTCGACGATCGCGACAGACAATATATAAAACTATTGAAGACGTTGAAATGACAACGTCCGCTGCAGACAAGAAGAAGAATACTATAAAGTCTGTCGCAGCACACTCTCTACTTGATGGACCAGCAGTCTTCTGTGGATGCCGTCTCAACTTCAGCATTGACATCAACGATTCCTTCACACATGGTAACGGATGGTTAACCGTTGCTATAGTACGAGGTGGATCCGGAGTCCCAAATGTATCTGGCCTGGAGAGCTTCGTGGACCGTGATGTCATTGCATATAGAACCTACCATGTTACTGAGAACGCAAATAAAGACTTTGGGAAATCTACCTACATGTCACCCTCTCCCTTTACTTTATATACTCGTAATAGACGTAAGCTATCATCTAATGAAACTGTATTTATTTGGATTAAAGGCAAAGGTACTTGTGAATATGTTAAATTTGTAGGTGAATGTACCGCAAGCCTAACACGGTCGTCCTACCTCATTAGGGATACTACAAGACAACATCCGACGACAATTTCCTACCATAAATACCGATGAGCTGTTCTGTGGTGTTCAAAAAATTGTCCCTTGATTGTGCCATAAAGCTCTTTCTTCCCCAGTTCTATTCTTCGTTATTTACAAGATCCTCTAGACTAACATGTTCTCCGAATATTCTGGGAAAACATTACATATTTTAAACGTGTGTCAGATCCGATTTTATAAAATTTCTGTTACACTATTCCGCGAGCGGAACAGACCGTCTCACGAACATAATATGTTTTTGCTCTTCAGCGGAGCATACATTGAGAAGAACAGTTTCGAGAAATTAAACAATATCTACTAGTCAGGGATTAGAGACCAGGAAATGAGGAATCCGGGTGGAGTCCTGAACTAAGCCAAATTTTAATTGCCACATATGCTCACCTGTGCCGGCCGGGGTTGCCGAGCGGTTCTAGGCGCTACAGTTTGGAGCCACGCGACCACTACGGTCTCAGGTTCGAATCCTGCCTCGGACATGGGCGTGTGTGATGTCCTTAGGTTAGTTAAGTTTAAGTAGTTCTAAGTTCTAGGGGACTGATGACCTCAGCTGTTAAGGCCCATAGTGCTCAGAGCCACTTGAACCATTTTGCTCACCTCTGTAACCGTTCATGTCGCCACGAAACCCAATTTGATTTACACCCAGTCGGCAGTTTCTCAACTTTCTACCGTTTATCAGGCACCTCAAATAAATAAATAAATAAATAGAACGACAACCAAAGTAATGAAATTTATGGAATTCGATTGTCTCGGTAACGTTAACATTGCAAGATTATAGGTTAACGTAAGCGCTACACAAGCCCTTACAAATTTGAAATGCCGCTACATAAATAATCGATGCGATGCAACCGCCTGCATGTTCAGTGCAAGCTTGGAAACGTGCACGAATTAAGTGCAGATGTCGGATGTTAGTTTGTGGGGTGGAGTTCCTTGCCTGTAGTACTTGGCCGGTCAATAATAAATGAACGGTTAACGCAGTTTATGGATGACGCTGGAGTTGTCGTCCGAAGATGTCCAATATGAGCACGACTGGAGAGAGATCTGGAGATCGAGCAGGTCCGGGCAGCACGTCGACACTCTACAGCACGTGGGCGAGCGTTATCTTCTTGGAAAACACCATCTGGAATGCTGTTCATGAATGACAGTGCAATAGATCAAAAAACGATATTGACATAAAAGTCTGCAGTCAGGGTGCATGGTATAACTACGAAAGTGCTTCTGGTGTCACACGAAATCGCTCCCCGGATCATAACTCCAGGTGCAGGTCCAGTGCGTCTAGCACACAGACGGGGTGGTTGCAGGCCCTCACTGACCTCCTAACCAAAACATGGCCATCACTGACTTCGAGACAGTACCAGCTTTCATCATAAAACACAACAGATTGTCACCCCGCCCTCCAGTGAACACTTGACTGATATCACTGAAGACACAAATAGCAGTGGTTTGGGGTCAGTCGAATGCAGGCTACAGAGCGTTTGGTGCGAAGCTGACCTTCAACTAATCAATTTTTAACTGTTCGTTGTGACGCTGTGGTACGACGTGGTGCTCAGATTGCTGGTGCAGATTCAGTACGATGTGCTAGAGCCATAAGCCGAACTCGGTAACGCCACGTGGCCGTCCGGAGCCCGTTGACCTTCCTACCGTGCTATTTGTGATCGGAGCAGTCGACATACATTCTGAAAGTGGCTCTATGGGCCCTCTGTCAAACAGTTACGTGTAGAGCGCAGAGTAATCATGCAGGTACGGGTGTAGAATGGTTTACAAAATGTCGACAGAGTAAGACAGTTTCCCAGAAAAGGATCGTAACTGCAATTATTCGACTTCACATGAATGTAATCAGGCATAAAATATCTAAATTCTGTGAACCTCTTGTCCGTCAAGTGTTAGATATTCACTGAAGTAATCATAAGCCGTATAAAAAAGAAAAACATTAAATATTAGTCAGATCTCGCCCTCGAGTTGAGAATATAATTAGTAACGTGTTCAGCTTTAACTTTTGGCTGAATACAGATTACAAGTACGTGGAAAGTAAGAGAGCAGGCAGATGAATATCGTAACGAACGGCCGAGTGAAACCACGATGGAAAAAACAAGAATGAAGTACCTGGTCTTGGAAATACATCTGTACGATTATCCGGAACTGTGTGCACCCGTGACAGGATCACAGTCAGCCTGTCAAGGGCCTGCTGACGTCAGAGGGCGTGTAACATACACTGCTGCCGCCCGCATACCTGCTCATTAGCGCAACACGTCACCCGAAACCACCGCCGGCCTCTCCAACGAGCACAAAAATCGCGAGCCCACTAATTGACAGTTTTCAGGATTTATGCACTCTCTGTTAGTGGCAGGAAAAGACGCGTAATGCTGGCTCACCTTCTGTGTAACGTGAAACACAAAATTTCCGACGAGGGGCGGGCTCCAGATGACAGGCCAAGCCCTTGAGTCAGCATTGTCAAACAAGCTGATGGTATTAGCAGCCAGGCATTTCCACGTGAACTACAAATACCAGTCTGATGCGTTAGCTGTAAAATCGATCAGACTCTGTGTGGGACGGTATTTGTCTTTCTGTTCAAGGTGAAACTTTCCTGATAGATACAAATAACATGTGATATGAACTGAAATCTTGTCTTTCTTGTTAAGCGATCTTAGCGTTTCACTATCCATTACGCATGTGGCATGGGTTACAGAGGTATTACTCGAATGGTTGAGATGAATAGCCTTGATCATCACCATGTTACTAGAATTCACTGTTGACCTTTGATGCTGAGTCACCGTAGTATAGATAATCTACATTGTAACTTCCCAGAACTGTGCCATAGGGCTGAATACTGCAAGGTTACCTGGACGGCAAAACGATGCATTACAGCACAAAGGCATCTGCCAGATTAGTGTGGAGTTCGCACAAGTTACTATTACGGTTTGTTTATTATTCAAGAGACTTGTCATCGAAGTGGAATGAAGGTAATTGTAGAAGACTCGATGTATACGTGTGTCACCCCAGCACATGACAATATTCAGGTATTAGCGATGAAATGCAGACACAATGAAAGTGTCCGTCTTCATCACTTGATAAAAAGTGCTTGTACGTTCGTAACTCTTATTATGAAATTTGGCTAAAACTGAAAATTGGCAAAAAGTGACTCACTATCTTGATAGATGACGTTTCAAGGACACATGCTCATCTTTTTTTTACCAACGTAAATCCGTTTTTGCTAAATATGACTTGCTCCCACGATTACTTACAGATCTGTTACACGATGTTGATTTTACATCTGCCATTTCGTGAGTATCCAATATTTTTCTTAATTTATGGCCAACATTGAACTTGAGAACATGTTAAGTGTCCTACAAAATACGTCAGACATTAAAGCAAACACTTGAAAATGGCATAAAGGGC
This sequence comes from Schistocerca cancellata, assembly GCF_023864275.1. NCBI lineage: Eukaryota > Metazoa > Arthropoda > Insecta > Orthoptera > Acrididae > Schistocerca > Schistocerca cancellata. The sequence continues at coordinate 599,683,918 of NC_064630.1, forward strand.
CGAAACCTCCACGAGTCACAGCTGTGTACGGCCGGCCGGCACTCCCGAGGTCGGACAGGTTTACGCAATCTTGTTGCGATGATAATACCCGCCTCGCCCCAACGACTCACCGCGCTTTTTTTTTTTTTTTCACTGCCGGGTCTCAGTACGCATTCTGCAAGCGCCTATGAATATCTGCGTGCTCTGGTTTTTCGTCAAAGGAAACTCAATGACACGTCTCTGCTTGGAAAGTGCCTCTATTATAGACGCAATTTTGAAGGCTACACTTATCGCCACCACCTTTCGTAACTTCATGAAACTATAGGGGCAGAATCAGGTGTGCTCCACGATGTCTAATAACAAATTCCCAATCTTGTCAATCGAAACTGCACGAGAAAAGATGGTTTTGCATTGCAGGCAGGTACGTATTTCGGGGCAGCAGAGAACAAATGCCCGTAGTTGCGCACCGTCAAAAAGGAAACGTACAGGAAGTGTACGCTTTTCAAAGCAGACAACATAAAACTGTAAGAAGCCGCCGTAGAGGCGGTTCTGTCGGTTCCACGGCTCTTCCTTTCGATGATCAGCGGGTGCTTATTGGTGCCGCTACAGCAGTACTCAGCACGCAGTTCGGTTAGACACGCTGGCGAGATGAACTCCACCCGCGGCCACGAGGCGGCGCAACTCTCAATCAGCGATTTTTGACGCACTCGAGAAAACGTAACGGCCGCGTTGATAGCACCGTGCTGTAAACACATCTGCAGGTGCGGTCCGCGCGCCTATCTAGCTACAGGGAGCTATTTGCAGTTGTGCCGCCGACCGGACGCTGCAGGATTCTGCCTCGGGCTGCGGCCGTCCGCTGTCATTACGGCACGTGCAAGCGTGTAATTTGCGCGCGCCACATGGCCACTTAGCAGGGCGTGCACCCCGCGCCGTTCGCGCCCTGGGACGTTTCGTTTTCGGGAAAGGACCAGAACACCTGAATGAAGACATTAAAACGATTAAGCTCGGCACGAACGCCCTTCGGGGAATTTCAGGTGAAAGCCGTTTCGGCCGGCACGGCAATTTCATCCTGCGGTTGGTTCGCTGTACTCACTCCGCCACCTGTCGTTGCCTGGGAGACGATCCTGTCACGTTTCCTGTGTACTACGTTTACCTCAACGGTATTACCACTACGTGTCCAAGGCGGGCGCCATTACGGAAAGTACACTCTTTAGTGGGCTTAGCCGAGGGCTCGTGACAGGAGGCCCACAACTGCCTGTAATGACGTCACAACCTGTATGCTACCCAAAGGCACAGGTGCGAGAGCAGTTAAAACGCGAACTTTTACATCCTCACATTTTGTGCATTTTTTGTAGATTTCATTACTCTGTAGACTGGGGACGGCCAGGACACGCCAAACTTCATGTGGACCGAGTGAGCGGACCAAGAGCGGTAAGGCTCCGCCTGTAATGTCTTTGCTTGTTCCCTCCCGGAAGTATCAGGTACAGCGCGACATTTCATTCAGTGGCGCACAACTCTCTCCAGTTCGACACAATCGTGGTGTCAGCGCTGTTTACCCTCTGCCATTTTTTCGTGATATAAAGGACGTTCACGGGTCTAGTGGCCGCTTACACAAAGAGAGTCTACCTAGCGATCTATCGTCAAACGTCTTTAAAAAGCAATGGGAATGACAGAAAAGGGGGATGACTATTCTCAATGCACCAGGTGATCAAAAAGTCAGCATAAATTCGAAAACTGATTACATCACGGAATAATGTAGATAGAGAGGTACAAATGGACGCACATGCTTGGAATGACATAGGGTTTTATTAGAACCAAAAAAATACAAAAGCTCAAAAAATGTCCGACAGATGGCGCTTCATCTGATCAGAATAGCAATAATTAGCATAACAAAGTAAGACAAAGCAAAGATGATGTTCTTTACAGGAAATGCTCAATATGTCCACCATCATTCCTCAACAATAGCTGTAGTCGAGGAATAATGTTGTGAACAGCACTGTAAAGCATGTCCGGAGTTATTGTGAGGCATTGGCGTCGGATGTTGTCTTTCAGCATCCCTAGATTTGCCGGTCGATCACGATACACTTGCGACTTCAGGTAACCCCAAAGCCAATAATTGCATGGCCAAGTATGACGAAAGTGGCGGCTGAGCACACGATCATCACCAAACGACGCGCGCAAGAGATCTTTCACGCGACTAGCAATACGGGGTGGAGCGCCATCCTGCATAAACATCGTACGTTCCAGCAGGTGTTTATCAGCCAGGTTGGGGATGATGCGATTCTGTAACATATCGACGTACCTCTCACCCGTCACGATAGCAGTTAGAAAACCAGAATCACGCATTTCCTTGAAGGAAAAAGGCCCGATAACGGTAGATGTGCTAAATCCAACCCATACCGTGACTTTCTCGTCGTGCAATGGAGTTTCCACGACAGTTCTAGGATTTTCGGTAGCCCAAATTCTGCAGTTGTGGGCATTGGCAGACCCTCGGAGCGTGAAATGAGCTTCGTCGGTCCACAACACGCTGCTCAACCAATCGTCATCTTTCGTCATCTTTTGAAACGCCCACACCGCAAATGCCCTCCGCTTCACTAAATCGCCAGGTAACAGTTCATGATGTCGATGGATTTTGTACGGATAGCATCGGAGGGTACGCCTAAGTGCCAAACAAACAGTAGTGTATGGAATGCCGGTGCGACGTGCGACTGCACGAGCGCTGAACCCGCTACAGTCTCCATTTCTTCCTGAACTGTCTCAGCAGCATTGCGCCTTGTGCTCGGTCGGCCACTACGGGGTCTATCGTCTAAACAACCCGTGGCTTAGAACTTCGAAATCACAGCTGCATTTGTCAACGGACCTTTACCCATTAAAATCCCCTTCCTATGGCGATAGGATCGTAACGCTGAACTAGCACATTCCCATTCTGATAATACAGCTTCATTAAAGACGCCTTTTCAGGTAACGTCAACATGCTGCGACTACTGGCGCATCTGATTCTCTCTCTCATTACAGCTCCTTTTATACACGATTGTCATGCGCAGTCACTGACGTTTTGCTGTCCAGCGCCATCTGTCCGACATTTTGTGAACTTGGATTTTTCTTGGTTCTAATAAAACCCCATGTCCTTCCAAGCATGTGTGTCAATTTTCACCTCTCTATCTACATTATTCCGTGGTTTATTAAGTTGTCAAATTTATACTGACTTTTTGATCACCCGGTATATTATGCAGTCGCATAAGAGACAAGTACAGGAAATTTGCTATGAAACAATGTTGCAATAACATGCAGGAAGAATTTAAGACCGAAAAATTATAACAGTCGACGGCTGGGATTCATTGTTTAGTACATCAAGCAGCACTTTGCGCTAAATTTGCAGGCATGCAGCACGTGGAGAAACTGGTGGTATAAATGAGAAAATGTTCAAAGTCAGTTGTTATGTTCCACCGTCAGTTGGAACTGTTTTCTATGCAATGGAAGGAAGAGTATGGACAATATTTCTTTTTTTCTTCAAAGTACGTTGTTTCAGTCAAAGTACGTGCCTGGAACGATTTTTAGATTTAATACTCGCTATTGGTTATTGGCACATTCGCAGTTTCCTCCTCTGCTACCTCCAAGCGACCAGACAACGTTGCGTTGCAGTGGGAGTAATGTGCAGAGGGAATGAGCGCTATGGCACACATGCCAGGGCACAGCTTGTGAGCCAGGGTCTGGGCCACCTCAGACGTAGATGAACTAAGAAGGAGGAACGAAAACTATAAACACAGCTCAGCAATATTACTTCGAACACATCTTCAAGGAGATTCGTCGTTTCATTTTCGAGCCTTTGTGAAATGTATGCTCTTGGACTTTCATACCTAATGCGAAAATTACAGCCCTTGTATCACTTGTTTGACGAAACCAAATATGCAGGATGGAAAAACCAGCTAGGAAATGTCACTGTCTTACATAGAAGTCAGCATTTATTTTGCAAATGCAAGTAAGATCCGTCTGCTGTTGTTTAAAAGACTGTTTTTTCCTCTTTTTAGAAATATGATTGTTGAAATATTCCACAAAATGTGATGTAGTTTTATGTGATTTCTTTCACGTCTTTAAAGCGGGCATACTCCACTATCATTTCCAGAAAATGTTTAAACACTTTATTATGTTTAGCACAGCTTATGGACGAAGTTTCAAAGTCGTCAGATATAACTGTTTAAAACAAATGGCATCCTTCAACAACATCTCCAAAAAATAAATCATATGTTTTTCCAACAAAGAAGTCTGGGGACATGGGACTGGGTCAACACTGGTCTCACTTTTCCATATACACGTATCTCATTGGTGGTATTATGTTAACGTTATGGTGTGAGCTAGGGAACGGACCTCTAGATCCCTAATTGTAAGGGCACTTAGGCGGCTTGTAGGATTGGTTAAGAAAGACTTTTTGGAATGGTTTATCAAGGTGTGTCGTAAGGCTACGAAAAACTGAGTAAAGCTCTCGGAATGATATTGGGATTCGTATGAGTAGTCTAATTCAAACTTCTACTTGGCGAGGCCACTCTGGACTGTGCTCTCGTACGTGTTTTTGTTGACTCTGGCTTTCTGCCAGGTCTTCAGAGTTTCTCTTTGAGCATCCACGGCGAGTAATCAGGAGAATTATGGGATCCGCGATTTGCACCTGCATCACATCGGCTGGGCCCACCAACAGTTAACATCAGCCACAGTACGGTGCACCTCAATTGGTTGTCAACCACCTCTGTGGCAGGCATTGTAAGATCACATTTGTAAGGCACACTCCTGACTTCGGGAATTGTATTGTACTAACGGAAGAGGAGTTTATTCCTGGTTCTTATTTTTTAGTCTCCTAACTTGAGCCGGCCGCTGTGGCCAAGCGGTTCTAGGCGCTTCAGTCCGGAACGGTGCTGCTGCTACCGTCGCAGGTTCTAACCCTGCCTCGGGCATGGATGTGTGTGATGTCCTTAGGTTAGTTAGTTTTGAGTAGTTCTAAGTTCCAGGGGACTGATGACCTCAGAAGTTAAGTCGCATAGTGCTCAGAGCCATTTGAACAATTTGATTTGAACCTAACTTGATCTACGCGCTTCACGTACCTGTATGCAAGTTTTTCCGCAATCTAATTCTTGCTTCAAAGAAGATTTTTGTCGTAACCACCCATGTTTATTTTGCTACCGAGTTAACTCATTGGAGCTCACCTGCCTCATTTATTCATTTATATCTTGTATGCTCTATTCGAATGTATATCTTTATCGTGTAATTTTAAAATATGAAAGCATAATTCGTCTCCTTTATGTGTCTGGGCACCATCTCAACAGGAAATGTCGAGCATCATGCTGGTGGCGACCCTAGCAACCATTCATCGTCTTAGCATTGTTTTATTTCAATTACGTAAATTTATTCTCAGATTATTTCATAAACTCTGACGTTTAGTGTCCTGGATGAATTTTACTCGCTGTTTGAATAAATATTATTTTAGCAAATCAAACTCTATCATTCATCAAATATGAAAGTAAATTACTAAACTGAAATGCCGGGGTCCTCCAACCATAAGCATTAGGCAAAGCCCCTGACGAGCCCAAGAACTTACCCATTAACGTTTCCCGTTGTGCGCGGCAGGTTAATTTTCAAGTAGCCAATTAGCTTCATTGGTATAATTCTACATTTATTACCATCTGGGTTGCTAGATTCAACATTAGTCTAATCTGTATGCCCATGGCGCGCCTGGTACGCAAGAGGCGGTGCTCACAGCACAACCGGCTTCTGGCAGACATCAAGATTGCTGTTGCCCTCTTCTGATCCCTGTAAATAACAACCAGACACGAGAAGAAATGCGCCATTCTAGACAGATGCCATTCTAACTGCGGAATGCTTTACTGTGACGCAAATGAAAATTGCCAATCTGCTGTTATTTTCGGCAGACGGAAAGTATGAAGGTACGCTGAAAGTCATTACTGATTTAATTTTATCTAAATGTGTAATTTGATTTAATTTTATCTTAATATATGATTAAAACCTCTAATTCGTTGTATCATTGCATCGATTTACCTTTAAATTAAAAAGTAATCTGGTTCCCTTAATATATAATGACATACTTGGGTAATCGTACGCTGAAAGAGAACTCGTGTGCATCTACGTGAAAAAGAAGCTGTAAGAAGCTTTAATGAAGAAAAGAATAATTATTTTTTTTAAACAAAAGGAATACAATAGCGTAATTTGAAGAACAACAAAGGTAAAGATGTGCATGGATGCTTCATCGAGTAGCCAGAAGAGAGGGAGAGAGAGAGAGAGAGAGAGAGAGAGAGAGAGAGAGAGAGAGAGAGAGAGAGAGAGAGAGAGAATTAGATGTTAGGAGGAAAACACCAGAATCATCGGACGTTTAGGTTGTCTCAGTGATTTCTAACGATGATGATGATTACGATAACCAGTTCACTGGCACATTGAAATTACTACCAACAGCTACTAAATAACCTAATGAGCCATGCTCCATCTGTGGAGAACGCGGTAAAGACAAAGAACTGTGGAATGGTGTCAGGTGGTTTGCTTGGATTCATGCTGTATCTACTGCAGAAGATACCCGAAGGCTAAGTTTGCGATACGAGCAGTGGCGCTGGAAACGGTGGGAGAGCATACAGTAAAAGGTGACTATGACAATACCCAATAAAATATCTTACCCCGAAACGAAATTGTGAACTACACCCAACCAAAGCCCACACCTTACTTAATACTGAACAGTCAATGCAAGAGAGATAGCGCCCATAGTAGACCCAAGTAATAACTCTTGAAAGAAGTGAATCCTTTTTCGTTGCACACACATGTATCAACTAATATTATGGAATATTATCCAGCAGGGAGATCGTAACAAGAAACTAAAACAGCTAAGCACCATATTGAGAAAGTTAGTACAGTCGTTAACCTCAAGAAATTGGGCGTTTAGTGAACAATGTTTTAGCCATATCAAAATTAATTTGTTGCAGAATTTCCCTAAACACAAGTTACATCGTCACTGGTCCGTGCCAGCAGCAGGACTCTGTTCTAGTGCTAGTGCCTGTGCCATAGCGTGTAGGTAGCTGTATGACACACTTGCATAAACGAAATAACTGTGAGATGCTAAAGAAAAGCACATCTAGCATTAATGAACTGTTACTGCTCTCTATAAGGTATGAGAGTTTCCTTGGCGAGCCCTGTGTATGGGACACCCAGCCATCTAGTGATCGTCACGAAAATAGGCCGGGCAACGTCATCTCACCTTCTTACAGCACTGCCACTTAGAGATAATTTCTGATGTTAGTAAAAATATGTCCCTGTTCAAGTTAATTGTGTCTGCATACAATATAGAAAAACTAACAAGACCGCAAAATAATGCTCAAAAGTATGTCTATCAGCCACTCCTGCAATAAAAACGTGTGAGCCTTTGACAGTAATTAGCTTTGCATTTCTTAAATCCTTAAAAATAATACTAGGGCCCGCATCTCGTGGTCGTGTGGTAGCGTTCTCGCTTCCCACGCCCGGGTTCCCGGGTTCGATTCCCGGCGGGGTCAGGGATTTTCTCTGCCTCGTGATGGCTGGGTGTTGTGTGCTGTCCTTAGGTTAGTTAGGTTTAAGTAGTTCGAAGTTCTAGGGGACTTATGACCACAGCAGTTGAGTCCCATAGTGCTCAGAGCCATTTGAACCATTTAATACTAGGGTACTGCACACCATGATAACTTGTCACAATGGAGCAAAAATCCTAGAAATGCAGCTGGTTATATTTATTACTTAAAGGTCACTTAGCCGTAGGGAACTTGTAGGATATAAGGAATCTCAAAAAAGTAAGTCAACTGAGACATAAAACTTTTATCAGTCTTGGAAACTAAAAAAAAAGACTATAAACTGTGTGGGATGACTCTAAACTATGTAGGCTTTCCTGGCGTAATACGTCTTGAAAGTCTCTTCGGATATGCTGACGGATCTTTACATCAACTCGATTCGGTACTTCTAAACTAGTTTTCTCCAGATCCCCGACTGTTCCCAAGCTCCATGTGTACGTAGGACGAAAACTGTTGGCGAACTGACGAGTGAGTATGTTCCCTTTACTACATAGAAACAGGGGAAAACGATAGAAAACTAAGCGCGGCGCCATGTGCCCTGAAATGGAGAGCAGCAACTGTCGTGTTCGGCGCATGCGCCTTGTACGGTACGGAGGCTTTTACAGGACGTCATTTTGCTTACTTGACGTTAATTCTCAGCGGAGCTCAGCAGAAGGAGCAGCATTCTCCTGAAGACGGCGAAGAGTTGGATCGTCGAAATACTGAATCGAGTTGGTACAAATATCAGGCAGCAAACCCGAAGAGACTTTCAAGACTTATTACGCCAGGAAAGCCTACGAAGTCATATCTAATACTTATACGGGGAGGAGATGGTGGAACTTGTACCTAAGTTAGATAAACGTCGGAGAAAGAAAGGAAAACTGTTGAGTACACTCGCCTTCTTGCCGAGATACCATAACGAAGGAATCATACCTAATTTCGGCACATCTGTTCATTTTATTACGAACGATGTTCGGAACGTAAGGCCGAGCGGTCGCGAAATGGAAATCACAGCGAAAATCAAGAATGTTTTATTTGCAAGAGTTAGCTACACCTTCCAATTACTTTTCTACACAGTAGCCGTTCTGACTGAGACATTTGTTACAGAAGGCAGCCTCTTGGGCTTGCTACCAATTCTCTACGTCGATCTGCAGCTTGTCGTCTGTGTCAAAATGTTGTATTCACATCCAGTGGTTCATATGAGTAGAGAGCGAACTCTGAGGAAGCCAAGTCCGGGCTGTGTGGTGGATGACGAAGCGCTTCCCGTCGAAAACTCTACTGCAGCCACCTCATTGCCCCTGCAGTGTGTGGCCGAGAATTATAATGGAGATGGAAATGCGTGACAGCTACGTTTTGTGGACTGCATGTAATCAGGCTAACTATCTCACAAGCTTCTTTTCGCGCTCATTTTGCGATCAGAATTGAAAAGAGCAACGTGAAGCGGTCGATGGTCATACCGGAGACACTGTCCAACATATCTATGCGAAGCTTCATCGGATTTTCGCTGTGGTTCGAATTTCGCGATCGATCGGATTTTACTTTCTGAATAGCTCTCGTAATAGCAAGAGAGCTAATAGGATTAAGGGGCAGCCAAGCACTGATAAGAGAACGCATTCGTTTTACCAGTTGCAGCTGGATATACTGCATTTTTGAAAGATTATTTTACTTACATTTGAAACTGTCATTGCAGTTTTCAAGAGACGCTTAGCTGACTGGGCACATAGGAGCGAGGATACCAGACAGGCCTCTGAATTTGAACGTCCAACAGCATCAGAGGGTGATAAACTTCGACGCACTGTGGTTAATCTTTCTAGTAAGGTGTTGGATGGGCCCACACTGACGGTGTAGAAGAAATGTTTAAATTTTGCTCCCATTCCAAAGAGACTTCCTGTCAAAGAATTTATCCGCTCTGTAGAACAAGCAGCACAGCCTTCCTGAGGACCAGGCGGAAGAAATAAGGCAAGAAGTGTCCCACAAATTACTTCGGGCTCGGCCACTGGGGGATAACATCACTTCCATAGAGAGAGCAGCCATTCGCTCCTTTAGGAATGATGATGAAGTAGTAGTTTTACCAGCTGACAAGGGGAATGCCTCGGTTGTAGTGACATGGGATAATTACGTCCTCATAAAGGATTCACTACTCAACGACCCAACTTACAGAAGACTATCTAGTAACCCCAGAGAAAGGATTAAGCGCAAGACACATTCACTTTCGAAAAGGAGCTCCTTGTCCGAAGATTTTCGTAAGAAACTTCATCCTGATGCTGTTGTTCCGCCTAGGTTGTATGGTCTGCCGAAGCTACGTAACGCAGGGGTTCCTCTACGCACTATTGTTACTACTTGGGGTGCACTGACTCATAACATTGCGAAGTATTTAACATCTGTTCTCAGTCCATATATTGGCAAGTGTGAACAACATATCTCTGATTATTTATTCGACGACTGAAATCTTTGAGGCTGGGTCCTCCAGGTTTATTAGTCAGTTTTGATGTGGTATCTCTGTTTACAAGACTCTCTGGAAGAGCCCCTGAGTTTGATTAGTGAAAAACTGGATAAAGAGTTAGTGAATCTGTGTCCTCATCTGCTGACATCCATGTATTTTTCAATTAACGGCAATATTTTTGGACAGAATGAAGCAGTGGCTGTGGGTAGTCCTTTATCACCCACAGTCGTCAATTTAGTTGTGGAGACCTTTGAGGATAAGGCACTGAGGACTTCGGCTTTACAGCCAAAGTGCTTCTGGAGCATGTAGATGGTACTGTTTTCCTCTTGCCACATGGACATGATGCTCTTAACAGATTTTTGGACCACTTCAACTGTCTTCATCTCAGCGTTAAATTTACCATGGAGGTTGAAAGTGATGGGATGTGACCATTCTTGGACGTAATGGCTTACGAAAAACGAGATGGTACTCTGGGACATAGTGTTCACTGAAAGCCGAAGCACACCGATCGGTATCAGCATGCTAAGAGTTGTCATCCACCATACTAACACAGTAGCGTCCTCAGGACTCTGGTACGCAGAATGTATGCCATTTCCGATGCGGGCAGTTTAACACAAGAACATGCACAGTAGACGGTTATTTTTAAAGAAAGTGGGTAGAGAACAAGATTCGTCGGGCTAAGGAGTTTGAACCACCGCTGAGGTGCATGAAGAGTAGCATAGATCGGTGGCTGTTATTCCTCAGGCTGGGGCATATGGATTAATACTGGAAGGATTGAGAGTGTGTTCCGTCCACCTCCCACTATTAGGGGACCACTAGGCTCAGTAGAAGATGATTTGGCGTTTAGGAAGGGAAGACTTACCTTGGCCGTTCCGTTCGCACAGTTCAGGAGGTGCGTGGAACACCGTCGTCACATGAGGCTACAACGGCCGGAAAAATCGACGGTAGCTGAACATCGCTTAGACGAGGGACTTGGGATGAAATGTGACAAAACTGTAATAGCAGCGAACACTTCCGATTTTTGGAACACTGTTTATAAAGAGGTAATTGAAATTGGGTTGGCTGATAATTTTATTAACAGAGGCGTCTTTGTTTAAAACAGGACGCTCTTTGGTGAAACCAGTGCGAGTGTTCGAACATAGTCTCTAAGTGCGATACACCTTTGCCGCCTGTGTTCTACAAAGGGCGGCGTCACCTGCCCTGTCTGGAGAGGCCGGCCAGAGTGCCCGTGCGGTTCTAGGCGCTACAGTCTGGAGCCGAGCGACCGCTACGGTCGCAGGTTCGAATCCCGCCTCGGGCATGGATGTGTGTGATGTCCTTAGGTTAGTTAGGTTTAAGTAGTTCTAAGTTCTAGGGGACTGATGACCTCAGAAGTTAAGTCGCATAGTGCTCAGAGCCATTTGAAGTATTTTGTCTGGAGAGCAGCAACTGTGGCGGGCGGTATGGAGGGCTATATAGGACGTCGATTTGCAGCCTTGGAATCAGTTCTCAGTGGGACTCGGCAGCAAAAGCAGCGTTCTCCTGAAGATGGCGAACAGTTGGATCGCCGAAATATTGAAACGATTTGATTTTAGGATCCGGCAGCAAACCCGAGGAGACTTTCAGAACGATATAAACCTTGCAGAAAGCTTTATTCCATTTCCCGAGGTTGGTATTGGTTTTAGTCTCTCTATACCGGTCAGCCCCAACTGCACTGTGTCTGATGCCAGTGCACCACTTTGGATTCCACAATTCGTAATTTTTTGAGGGATGCAACGAACTTTCTCACGTCAGGGAAGCAGGGAGAGACGGTCTCCTCTCTGATGTACAGAAAGAAAGACAAATTTCACGCTTAAGCACCGTCAGGGGAAAGGTGTGGCGTCCATACCATTTGTGTCTTGGCAAGTGAATTATCACCAGCAACTGTCCACAATGTTTTTCAAGAAACTGGACAATTTCCTGAAAACTGGCGGCCGCCCATGAAGTTCCCACTTCTGTGTTATTGAGACAATGAGAAAAGCCTTCCGCCAATCTAATAGAACCGCCGATGTCTCCAGGTTTACTCCCTACTGGCGAGAAATCGACTAGTATCCACACCCAGCGAAGGCATACCATTCTCATACAACTAATTCGCGTAATCGTGACAGAGCTGAAGCAAAATTACAAAACAATATGTGACATTCATATCACAACACCTGCAGGCTCTGAAGAACTTACTATGTCGCTAACATGTTACACTGTTTTTTCTGTGACTCCACATGCTTCTGCTGTCGATTTTTATGCATGGGCAAAATAACGTTCCATCTAGGTTTCTCGTAGAGATCAAGTTTTTCGTAGAGGAAACTTTCAGAAATTAGATATTAGACAATCATTCTTATAATGCCCATTTTGTCCCGGCATACACCAAGAAGACATGGGCTAGCACTAACTGTCTATAAATCAGGCACCCTCATCGGAGCGGCGATCGCTCGCTTGTTGACACCAGTGGCATTGTTCACAGCTCAGCTGCTTCGATGGTCTGCACGCCCTCTTGTCTTTGCGAGCAAACACCTCGTCTTGACGCTACTTGCTGAGCAAGACGGGACGTGAACAGTGCTGCAGATGCACGGTACCCTTCGTTGAAATGTTTTGTTGTGACGTTATGTAACACAGGTAGGCATCTGGCAGCTCGCAGCTGTATCCGGTCTGTGATCGGTTTGAATCCGGCCCGCGGAAGAAATTCCTGGGGGAGACAGCGAGATGCTCGCATTGTGGTTCCTCCGGGAACTCCGTCCGGAACGCATTTTCGAATATTTCCACCAATTCTCTGTTCGCCACGGCTTTGCAGCTCATTGCGCAGACCAGTGAAAGTTTTGCTTACCCAACGCATGCGCAGTGCCATTTCCCTGATGCAGCTATGAACATCTGGGATGCTCTGGTTTTCCGCCACAAGAAACACGCAACTCCTTTACAGACGCCATTTTGATGGCTAGGTATAGCGCGGCCGACTGTCGTGACCTCATAAAACTGTAGGGTCTGAACCGGGAGTATATCTCGTTGTCCCTCAAACAATTCCGCATTATCTCTACTGAAAATGACCGAGAAAAAACAATGGTGCCATTTCTTATTGTACGCCCCTCGTAAGTATATAAATCACGCTCGCGTGTCAGCAAAGGTTGCCCGTGACTGCAATATAGCAGCAGAAGAGAAATAACAGCATAAATATAGTTGATTTTAGGCAAATTACACTACTTGCCATTAAAATTGCTACACCAAGAATAAATGCAGATGATAAACGGGTATTTATTGGACAAATATATTATACTAGAACTGACATGTGATTACATTTTCACCCAATTTCGGTGCATAGACCCTAAGAAATCAGTTCCCAGAACAACCACCTCTGGCCGTAATAACAGCCTTGATACACCTGGGCATTGAGTCAAACCGAGCTTGGATGGCGTGTACAGATACAGCTGGCCGTGCAGCTTCAACACCATACAACAGTTCATCAAGAGTAGTGGCTGGAGTATTGTGACGAGCCAATTGCTCGGCCACCATTGACCAGACTTTTTAATTGGTGAGAGATCTGGAGAATGTGCTGGCCATGGCAGAAGTCGAACATTTTCTGTATCCAGAAAGGCCCGTACAGGACCTGGAACTCGCGGTCGTGCATTATCCTGCTGAAATGTAGGGTTTCGCAGGGATCGAATGAAGGGTAGAGCCACCGGTCGTAACACTACTGAAATGTAACGTCCACTGTTCAAAGTGCCGGCAATGCGAACAAGAGGTGACCGAGACGTGTAACCAGTGGCATCCCATACCATCACGCGGAGTGATACGCCAGTATGGCGATGACGAATACACGCTTCCAATGTGCGTTCACCGCGATGTCGCCAAAAACGGATGCTACCATCACGATGCTGTAAACAGACCCTGGATTCATCCGAAAAAATTATGTTTCGCCATTCGTGAACCCAGGTTCGTCGTTGAGTACACCATCGCAGGCGATCCTGTCTGTGATGCAGCGTCAAGGGTAACCGCAGCCACGGTCTCCGAGCTGATAGTCCATGCTGCTGCAAACGTCGTCGAACTGTTCGTGCAGATGGTTGTTGTCTTGAAAACGTCCCCATCTGTTGACTCAGGGATCGAGACGTGGCTGCAAGATCCGTTACAGCCATGCGGATAAGATGCCTGTCATGTCGACTGCTAGTGATACGAGGCCGTTGGGATACAGCACGGCGTTCCGTATTACCCTCCTCAACCCACCGATTCCATGTTCTGCTAACAGCGATTTGATCTCGACCAACGCTAGCAGCAATGTCGCGATGCGATAAACCGCTATCGCGATATGCTACAATCCGACATTTATCAAAGTCGGAAACGTCATGGTACGCATTTCTCCTCCTTACACGAGGCATGACAACAACTTTTCACCGGGCAACGCCGGTCAACTGCTGTTTGTGTATGAGAAATCAGTTTGAAAATTTCCTCATGTCAGAACGTTGTAGGTGTCGACCTTGGCGCCAACCTTGTCTTAATGCTCTGAAACGGTAATTATTTTCATATCACCGCATCTTATTCCTGTCGGTTACATTTCGAGTCTGTAGCACGCTATCTTCGTGGTGTAGCAATTTTAATGTCCAGTAGTGTATTACGGATGTGCCAAAATAATAACCTTTGCTTCACTTCAGTCTAATGTCCCACGTGCCCATAGATGTAAAAAGACTATGAATAAAGTGGACACACAAAAATTGCATCGTGACCGCTGGTTGTCCATTTGTCGTGACTTCACCCAGCTGCATCACGACGTCTCGATCCAGTAGCCACTGGACACCGTCATCCGCCCATATTCTGCTCTCTTCCTGCCTCTGAATGGCCGAACACGGCACCTGTAAGCAACCCGCGGCAGGCGCTCGGTCAGCGGGGACGCAGGAATCCGGTGGCGGAGCAGGTAGGCCTACCGTATAACAAGCGGCTGCTGCTGCTCCTGCGCGGTCGCGGACATTCCCACAGCGTTCGCCGCCGACCGGGCGACACGTAAGCCGCAGCCGCAACAAAAGAGGACAAGCAGCGCCGCAGCCCCCAATGTTTCCTGCAGAGCTATGCGCTAATGAGCGCGCGGACAATGAGGCCATCCCGCGACTCTCGCTTTGTCCCCCACCGCCGCCGCTGATGACCTCCGCGCCCGGTCACGCGGCAGGCGACGCCGCTGCGGGTGTCTAGCTTCTGCCAGACGGTGCCCGCTGATCTGGTAAGTAGTTACCCTTAAAGCGCCCCGCTTCTGTAGGATTACAAATTTCACTGAAAAGACAGGTTATTAGTGAAGACATGCAAGGCGAGCAATTGTGAACATACAAAGTTGCAAACAGAATTTCATCAGCATGTTACACCCCCAGCGCCCTGTAATCATTATCGTTCAAATGGTTCAAATGGCTCTGAGCACTATGGGACTTAACATCTGAGGATATCAGTCACCTAGAACTTAGAACTACTTAAACCTAACTAACCTAAGGACATCACACACATGCATGCCCGAGGCAGGACTCGAACCTGCGACCGTAGCGGTCGCGCGATCCAGACTGAAGCGCCTAGAACCGCTCGGCCACAGCGGCCGGCTCATAATTATGTCTTCGGTGTCTTTAGTTACGTATAAAGGGAAGTCAACTAAAAACCAGACACCCGCAACAATCGGACCATGGAATGGTACCGTTCAAAAGCAGTCACGATACGCGTTAAGTCATTTGTCCCACTGGAGACGAGATGATCCATTCCTCTTCTGTCGAACGCAGCCCTCTTTCACTTCCTAGTCCAACTGAAACCAGCATCCTCGCATATCCTTCTCCATCGTTTTTAACTATGGTGCGTCGCAGTTTCGACAAATTGTGTTCCTAGCGCTGTTATTTTCATTGCGGTTTCACGATGAACCCGACGTCCAGAGGGCTCCCGCAGTCGAAGAAGGAGGTCATCGTTGCCTTATCGAAATTTGTATGAACAGTTTTGGATATCAGAATGAGATTTTCACTCTGCAGCGGAGTGTGCGCTGATGTGAAACATCCTGGCAGATCAAAACCGTGTACCGGGCCGAGACTCGAACTCGGGATCTTGGCCTTTTGCAGGCAAGTTTCTGCAAGATTCGCAGGAGAGCTTCTGTCAAGTTTGGAAGGTAGGAGACGAGGTACTCGGAGAAGTAAATCTGTGAGGACGGGGCGTGAGTCGTGCTTGGGTAGCTCAGATGGTAGAGCACTTGCCAACGAAAGGCAGAGGTCCCGAGTTCGAGTCTCGGTCCGGCACACAGTTTTAATCTGCCAGGAAGTTTCAGTTTTGGATATCTTTGGCAGGGGACATGTCGCATGTTTCCACTGTTGGCTTTGAAGTTTGTTCTCGGTCTGTAGGAATGCTGTAGAACGGGATCATCCTCTTGCGTGATAATGCCCGCCCGTACATCAGCAATCGTACGAATGCTATGCTTCGGCGATTTCTTTCGGAAATACTGCAACATCCTCGGTACAGACCGGATCTTTCATCGTTTGGTATTCACATCTTTCGTGGCCTGAAGTCGGAAGAGCAAGTGCAAGAGTGCACTTGTGGATCCACAGCGGATGGCTGCGTTCTACGTAACAGGAACTTATCTTCTCGTCTCGTCTCCCTGTAGGATAAATCTCTTAGCACGTGTGTCGAGTACTTTTGAATAGAACTATTCCATGCATGGTCCCATGTGGCGGGTGTTTCGTTTTCATTTAACTGACCCTCATGCTGTAAGTTTCTGTCCACAATCGGTATGACAATCAGGTAGAATCGTCGTGGTCATTGAGACAAGCATCCCACTGACGTGCCACGTTGAACATAGGTGTTTGGAAAAACACCGTGCACCGTTGCATGAAGAAGTCGGTAAATGCCTGCTGCACATCCCCGTCCGACAGGAGCCGTCAACCCTTCCACGCCAATTACAGTTTAATGGGCCGAAAGCTTGATAATCGCATGGGGAGAGATCAGGATTATAGGGCGGGTGCTCGAGTGTCTCCCACTTGACCTGACGTAACTTGTGCGTTACGTCATTTGCACTATATGGGGACGTGCGTTTCTTAATAGCGTCCCCAGAGTACACGTTTCCTCATTTACCGAACATATATAGGACAGGCGAATGCCAGTCTAATCTATTGCCTACATGTCGGTGCTTATATACCCTTATCGGAATCGTGCAACATTGCATGTACACTGCAGCAACGCCCTCAAACAGAAACTTTTTGATCACTCCTCAGTTCTTAGCTATCGAATTAGTTTATGGAGTAACAAATGCACAAAATACGAACACATTTTTCAAACTACATTAAAGGACCAGAACCAAAAATAACAGTCGACCTGCCGGCCGCGGGGGCCGTGCGGTTCTGGCACTGCAGTCCGGCGCCGCGGGACTACTACGGTCGCTGGTTCGAATCCTGCCTCGGGCATGGGTGTGTGTGATGTCCTTAGGTTAATTAGGTTTAAGTAGTTCTAAGTTCTAGGGGACTTATGACCTAAGATGTTGAGTCCCATAGTGCTCAGAGCCATTTGAACCATTTTTGTGTACTCTAATCTTAGTACAAATGAGATCAGTGACATGCCATCTGTGGTAGCACAGAAGAGGTATGAAGGGAAGAAATGTCCGAGGGAAGGGATTTATCATACATTTGAACATTTTTTTTTGATAATACTTTCCAGTGTACCCTACTTCCTCTCTTATGTCTATACTTAGATTAGTTCCCACGCTTAGCAAAGCTTTTTCACTATAGTATGTCACGTATTGTCAAACAAAATATATAGCAGTACGTTTGCATGCTCATCTGACGGTAAGTGGCGTAAAGCAAATTCACTTCTGAGGTATGCAAAGTCAAAATTGAATCTTTAGTAACTATCTTAAACTCCTAGGGTCTTAAACCCACCATGATAAAAAATATCGTATGCTGATCTGATAATAAGACCAAGCAGATAGAAACCAACATGGATGACATATTACTCTCACCAATTTCATGCTATGAGTGCTACTGACCATTTAACTAATTATTTCATTTAATTATTAAGGAGTGAGGTTTGTTTGAATTACCTAATCGAGTCAAATTATTTTAGTTAATTGTCTCATAAATTGCATAAGCACGGAGTATAACACCAATACCTATTCCTTCCAAATGAGTCAGTCCAAGAATGTCGAACAAAATGGGGTTCTATAGTCGATAATAGTCTTTTTTATTAAGCCTTATGTCTGCGATTAGAATGTAGAACAGCGTGAGAGACTTCTAGGAAGCTCGCGCATATAAAACATCTGGAGTCCTACGCGAATAATCAAAGATAAAGTTATCGAAAAGTACGCGATCTTAGCGACAAATGCACGTGATCTAAATAACAAAAATTACAGTGCTCCTCTCTCTTATCTGTGGACCCCATATTTACCACACAATCAGTCACTGAGTCCAAAAGCTATCTCTTTATTTGCTAAGCATGACAGTAAACAGTTCTACATTTTTACATCAATACTCCACAAGCCACCTGACGGTGTGTGGCAGAAGATATTTCTGATACCACTATCTGATCCCCTCCCCCCCCCTCCCACTTTCCTAGTTCCATTGGCGAATGGCGTATGGGAAACTATGATTGTCGGTAAATCTCTGTATTACCTCTAATTTCTCGAATTTTTTCGTTGTGGTTATTTCACGAGACAAAAGTAAGAGGGAATAATATGCTGTCCCATTATGTGCTCTCTCAGAATACCACCAGTGAACCGCAAGGGCCTTTTTGTAGCGTCTGACACTGGAGTGTGTTGAGAATCTCTGGAACGCTCTCGTGCCGACCAAACGACCTGTGATGAGGCGTACTGCTCTTCGTTGTATCTCCTGCGTCTCGTTTATTAGTCCTGCTTAGTAAGCGTCCCAGAGTGAATGGCAGCACTCTAAAATGTTTCAAAAAATAGTTTCTTGAGCCACTTCCTTATTAGATGAATTACATTTTCCTAAGATTCTTCGTATGAATGCCTAGGAGCTGTTTTTCTTACTCTTTCTTTTATGAGGGAATTTCACTTCATTTCGCACCAGGTGGTTGCTCCTACATATTATACGGTAGATATCGTTTACAGCTATGTGTCATAAATGCTTTAATAGTACAGCAGTAGATTTCTTCTCTTAATCAAGTGCAAAACGATACCTTTATACACGTTCGGGGTCAACTGGCAGTCACTTCTCCAACTGCGTCTTCTCTGCTCGTTCCCTGTATGTCGCTGCGGACAGCGCTATCGTCTGCACATAGCTTCGTGGTGCGTCCTACGTTATCCACAAGATCATTAATACAATGGGCGTTCAGAAAGTTATGCAACACATTTTTTTTTGAAAGCAGGTTGGTTTTATTCAGAATTCCCATACACCACATTATTCCCCTCTCTTTTGGGGTAGTACACCCTATTTCTCAACATAATCTCCGCTCAATGCTACGGCCTTACACCACCTTATTGGGAGGGCCTGTATGCACACATTGTACCACTCCACTGTTCGACATTGGAACCGACGTCCTGATAATGAATAAGCTCCTCACCATCCACGTACCGCTACCCGTGGAGGTCATCTTTCATTGGCCAGACAGACGGAAGTTGAAAGAATGAATGAGGAAGAATAGTCCAAGTTTTGTGAGCTCCTCTCAGGTGCGTAGATTTCTGTGAAGCCTTGCGTTGTCATGGAGAAGGAAAACTTCATTTGCTTTTTTGTAGTGACGAACACATGCAACCGTTTTCTTCAGTGTCATGAGGATAACACAACACACTTCAAAGTTGATCGTTGTACCGTGAGGATGAGTTTCAAACAGAACAACCCCTTCAGAGTGCCAGAAGGTCATCGCCGGAGGATGCGGCCTCGTAATGCGCAAACAATCTCGTACAGATGGTCGTTCGTTGCTCTTTATGATCTTTGAGTGCCCCCACCTGATAGATGAGTGTGTCAGCACTACCAATAGAGACTTTGAACTCTAAAGGATGGCAACGGCGCTACTGTTTCTGACATAATGCGCAGAGCAAGGGTTCACGACAGTGCAGACAACCCACGTTACGACATTAAAGCATTACGGCAGGAACAGCAGGTATAACGTTTATAACAGTGAAACGAAGTCTTTCATCAGTAACCTGTAATATTCATTTCGGTAGAAAAAAGGTACATGTGCCATTGTTGTTGTTGTTGTGGTCTTCAGTCCTGAGACTGGTTTGATGGAGCTCTCGATGCTACCCTACCTTGTGCAAGTTGCTTTATCTCCCAGTATTTACTACAACCTACATCCTCCTGAATCTCCTTAGTGTATTCATCTCTTGGTCTTCCTCTACGGTTTTTACCCTCCACGCTGCCCTCCAATGTTAAATTTGTGATCCCTTGATGCCTCAGAACATGTCCTACCAACCGGTCTCTTCTTCTAGTCAAGTTGTGCCACAAACTCCTCTTCTCCCCAATTCTATTCAATACCTCCTCATTAGATATGTGATTTACCCATCTAATCTTCAGCATTCTTCTGTAGCACCACATTTCGAAAGCTTCTATTCTCTTCTTGTCCAAACTATTTATCTCCCATGTTTCACCTCCATACATGGTTACACTCCATACAAATACTTACAGAAACGACTCCCTGACACTTAAATCTATACTCTATGTTAACAAATTTCTCTTCTTCAGAAACGCTTTCCTTACCATTGCCAGTATACATTTTATATCTTCTCTGCTTCGACCATCATCAGTTACTTTGCTCCCCAAATAGCAAAACTCATTTACTACTTTAAGTGTCTCATTTCCTAATCTACTGTAATTCCCTCAGCATCACCCGACTTAATTCGACTACATTCCATTATCCTCGTTTTGCTTTTATTGATGTTCATCTTATATCCTCCTTTCAAGACACTGTCCATCCTGTTCAACTGCTCTTCCAAGTCCTTTGCTGTCTCTGACAGAATTACAATGTCATCGGCGAACCTCAAAGTTTTTATTTCTTCTCCGTGAATTTTAATACCTACTCCGAATTTTTCTTTTGTTTTCCTTACTGCTTGCTCAATACACAGATTGAATAACATCAACCACTGCTTCCCTTTCATGCGCCTCGACTCTTATAACTGCCATCTGGTTTCTGTACAAATTGTAAATAGCCTTTCGCTCCCTGTATTTTACCTCTGCCCCTTTAGAATTTGAAAGAGAGTATTCCAGTCAAAAGCTTTCTCTAACTAGATACGTAGGGTTGCCTTTCCTTAATCTAGCTTCTAAGATAAGTCGTAGGGTCAGTATTGCCTCACGTGTTCCAACATTTCTACGGAATCCAAACTGATCTTCCCCGAGGTTGGCTTCTACCTGTTTTTCCATTCGTCTGTAAATAATTCGCGTTAGTATTTTGCACCCGTGACTTATTAAAGTGATTGTTCGGTAATTTTCATATCTGTCAGCACCTGCTTTCTATGGGATTGGTATTATTATATTCTTCTTGAAGTCTGAGGGTATTTCGCCTGTCTCATACATCTTCCTCACCAGATGGTAGATTTTTGTCCGGACTGGCTCTCCCAAGGCCGTCAGTAGTTCTAGTTGAATGTTGCCTACTCCCGGGGCCTTGTTTCGACTCAGGTCTTTCAGTGCTCTGTCAAACTCTCACGCAGTATCGTATCTCCCATTTCATCTTCATCTACATCCTCTTCCATTTCCATAATATTGTCCTCAAGTACATCGCCTTAAAAAAACGTAACTTCGTGTTCAATGAGATGTTTGTTTACTTGTAGGGGCTGTACATTCCTGACCATTGTTGACCTCCTGAGGTATATGCAACCATAGCCAATTGCATGTTTTTCATTGTATTTCATTTCGGAAGTAAATGAAGTGGCAAAGTTAGGTGTGACATCTTACATGCAGTACACTGTCGAAGGAGATGGGAAAGAGTATTTATAATACATCTGTTGAAAAAGGTACCCAAATGTGCTCCATAAGTAGTGTGCACTTCAGAATTCAAGATTACAGAACTCAGCCTAGGGGTTCATAATAAAAGGGGACAATTCAGCGCCCTATCATTTTGTAATTCATAATCACATTATAATGCTATAATACTTCGAAAAGAGTATCATGTGCTCAAGACCTGCTAATCTCATTCTACTAATATCAAGATCTCATTCCTCATGTTTCATGTTGACTAGCGGGTGGCCTTCAATAAGTAACGTAACACCTTTTTTTGGCCAGTTTTGGTTGAAATCAATGCGGAATTTGTTGAGGGGCATAGTGCAGTATGCCTGCTTCAGCCCGTATAGTTTCATGAAGTTCCGAAAGTATCCTTCAAAATCGAGTCTGTAACGGAGGTGCATTCCAAGTAGAGAGCTGTCACTGAGTTTCTTTTGGCGGAAAACCAGAGCATCACAGATATTCATGAGCGTTTGCAGAAAGTCTAGGATACCTGGTAGTGAACGAAAGTACTCTGTATCGTTGGGCGAGACGTCTGTGTGCGGACACTCTCAAACGATGTGATCGATTGGCCTCTGATTCGTCGTGTATACTGATGGCCTGAAGATGGCGCACTGAAGCACCGAAACTAGTAGCCATACAATAAATGACAGCATTAGGATGGCTGTAGGTGTTTCATTCTGTTACATCCTGATTTAGGTTTTTCGTTTTTTCCTATTTCTTCTAAATCATTTCAGACAAATTACTGGGTATTTCCTTCGACAAGGCCATGGCCGACAATTATCTTCTCCTCGTTGAAGTATCCTGATATACTGCAAACGTATTTTTGAACTGTTAATCTTCGTAGTATTTATGATGACAAATTCCCTGTCCTAGATGATCCCTGGATCAACAAATAATTGCGTCGTTCAGTCTGCAGTTACTCGCTCCTGTTCGACTGGCGAGTGCCGCTGGAGGCTACCAGCTGTGCCGCAGCGACAGTGACTCACGCGGAACCTGCCTGCTCTGTGCAGTCACCGCCGCGCGGTCCGAAAGCGTCGCTAATTCGGGAGTTTTGGGGGCCTGGTGGTCGTAACTCAGCAGTAATGGTTTCCAGGGCGCCGCGGCCCCTTCCAGGAACTCGTTACGGCCAAGGAGGCCCGCCCAAGGCCTCAATCTGGAATGCCCGTGCACAGCGCAGCACGCCGCGCGCAGTATAATGATGTCACCCGCTGACCCATCCGACAGGCGGTCCTCCAATCGACTCCTGGGCTGCCAGTTGCTGCGAAATCAGCCGAGCCAATACAATAACACTGCGTCGCATTGAGAGTCAACTGACGTCTCAACTCTTGGACTACGAATTGAAGTCACTGATTTAATCATGAGCTGCACCGGTGTTTTATTCTTGGGAAGTGTACTGCTTATACACTGAAGCGCCGAAGAAACTGGCATAGACATGCAAATACAGAGATATGTAAACAGGTAGAATACGGCACTGCGGCAGGCAGCACCTACATGAGACAACAAGAGTCTGGTGCAGTTGTTAGATCTGTTACCGCTGATACAATGGCAGGTTATCAAGATTTAAGTGAGTTAAAACGTGGTGTTTTAGTTAGCGCACGAGCGATGGGACACAGCATCTCCGAGGTAGCGATCAAGTGGAGATTTCCCCGTACGAGCATTTCGCGACTCTACCGCAAATGTCAGGAATCCTTTAAAACATCAAATCTCCGACATCATAGCGGCCGGATAAAGATCCTGCAAGAACGGAACCGAGGACGACTGACGAAAATCATTAAACGTGACAGAAGTACAACCCTTCCGCAAATTGGTGCAGATTTCAATGCTGGGCCATCAAAAAGAGCAAGCATGCGAAACATTCAACGGATCATCATTGATATGGGCTTTCGGAGCCAAAGGCCCACTCGTGTATCTTTGATGACTGCACGACACAAACCTTTACTCATCGTCGGGGCCCGACAACACCAACATTATACTGATAATGACTGGAAACATGTTGCCCCGTCGGACGAGTCTCGTTTCAAATTGTATCGAACGGATGCACCTTTACGGGTATGGGGACAACCTCGAGAATCCATGGACGCTACATGTCAGCAGGGGACTGTTCAAGCTGGTGGACGCTCTGTAATAATGTGGAGCTTGTGCAGTTGGAGTGATATGGAACCCCGATGCGTCTAGATACGACTCTGACAGGTGACACGTACGTAAACATCCTGTACGATCACCTGCTTCCATCCGTGTCCATTGTGCATTCCGACGAACGTGGGAAATTCCAGCAGGACATTCGACCCCCCATACTTCCAGCATTGCTATAGAGTTTCTGCAGGAACACTCTTCTGAGTTTAAACACTTCCACTGGCTACCAGATTCCCCAGACACGAACATTATTGAGCATATCTTGGATGCCTTGCAACGTGCTTTTCAGAAGAGATCTTCACCCTGTTGTACTCTTACGGATTTATGGACATCCTTGCAGGATTCATGGTACCAATCCCTGTACTACTTCAGACATTGTCAAGTTCATGCCGCGTCGTGTTCTAGCACCTCTGCGTGCTCGTTGTGGCCCTACACGATATTAGGCAGGTGTACCAGTTTCTTTGGCTCTTCAGTGTGGTTATTTAAAATGATCTGGACACTTTCAAGTGATTGTAATAAATATTTGTACAGAGGAAAGGTGTTAGACGATAATATGTATGGAAATAACAATTCAAGCAATTGTTTCGTATAGTGTCGGCTCTTTTTGTTTGGTGCCATGGAATGATCTGACGGGAAACTGGTTATCTTAATTTCCATTCCTGGCTGAAAATAGAAAAAAAATGTTACAGTTATTCCTTAATCGCTGATTTCTATTGTTCCTTTTAATATATCCTCTGATGATGGTGCCGTAATTCGTAAGTGCAATGATCACTGTGTTGTTAATTAAAGTAGGAGCAATTTCTGCCCTGAGAACATGTGAAACTATTTCTTTTACCTAAAGCAACGTAAACAAGCAGCACAGTATCGCCTTATGGAGAGAAACACAATGTTCTACCGTACCTCATACATTTCTTACGATATCTGAAAATGACCTCGGTGGTTGGAAGTAAAATACTGAATTCTAACCTTTGGATTTATTAACGGCTACTTTTACATTAAAGAAATTTGAATTATGTATCACGCAATGTACTTAAATGCTGTTGTCCCTTACAAAATGAATACTTGACAATAAGTTTGAAGAGAAATTTATTATCATGGGGGGAGGGGGGTGTACCTCTATGGTATGAAGGGAAATGATTTTAAGCTTCTGCGTGATCCAGCATGATGCAACAGAGATAATCATTGCTGAGGGCAAAGAGGAAGAGAAAAAGTTGTTATTACTCATTCGCAGAGATTTCCAGGGCTGATAAACTTACAGTTTCGCTGCCCGATTTATACAGGACAAAAGCAGAGCCAAAGTCAACCTAAAACAGGCCGATTTAAAGGCTGCAACTTACGACACATATGACAAGGATTTCAGCAATTCGGAAAGACTTTGGTACGGTGACTACGAAGAAACTCCGATCGCAGTCTGACTAGTAGTACACCTGGAAGCAGCTACATTGCGCCTGACCGTCATTGCCTCGTGATACAACTGCACAGCGTGTCCCCACCGGTCCACGGCATCTCCAACATCTCTTCAACTGCCCATCGTCTGCTCTTCAATACTCCCGGGAAGATGTTCTTTTTGGGGCTAGCTTCGAGGCGCAACACAATGACCCATCACTCCCGTCATAAAGCGCGCCTTATGGATCTCTTGCTCGTCGATTCTAGCTCACAAATTTTGTAGAAAGAGCTCGGAGCATCTACCACGAACTTCCAGCAACCAATGGAAACAATCGCCCACGGCATCAGCTGGAAAGATCGCTCCACCCGTTCGCTCCAAGTCAGCTATGCTAAGTCAAAGAGAACTGGGGTCCTCTGCCATCATTTCTCTTCTTGTTCCTCCATTTCTCCCAGCTGATATTGTTCTGTGCATTCCAACGATTCAACTCTCCGTTTCTAAGTTCGGAGAGTGCAGAAAATTCGCCTTAGCTCACAGCCGAACTAATAGAATGGTTTCCTGCAAATTATTGAGTGTTTATGAAATAGAGGCTGCTGATCATTAAGGGGAAGTCAGGATTAAATAAAACGCAATCACCACTGGTAACTTTCTGTATGAATCCGTCCGAAGAAAATGCGATAAAGATGGCGTATAAAAATGATAAAAGACTGTATCTAGTCGATAGGACAAACTCTAATGAAATATGTACTGAAATAAATGTACGTCTTTCATGATGATCTCCAGAAACATGACTGCCAGACCAACGGAGAAGTCATTCTGCGCAGTCAGTGACGCAGTTAGGAGAGGGCAGTGATAATATCAATTTTCTACATGGTGGTGCTCCGCTGTGCTTCTACAACGATGTTCGTGAGTTCTTGGATACTGAGCTACTACAACAATGGACCGGTCCCGTACCAGCCGGCATTCTCCAGTCACTGGCACGGCCCCCATTTCACCGGACCTAGCTCCGTGTCAGTCTTACCTGTGGGATTGTACAAGAGCTACTGTTTTCATACCTCCACTTACCCACAACATCGCTGACTTACGGGTACATATCAGGGCAGCTGTGACTGATAATGACACGGACAGTTCTGAAAGAGTGTGAACGGAATTGGAGGTAAACTGGAAGAGCGCCCGTGTGGCTAAAGTTTTACACACTTAAAATTTGTGGGGATAGGCAAAAGAACTTCTTGAGTATCAGTCTGCATACGTATCGTCTTATAGTACCTGACCTCTACAACCCTGTAAACCTATACATAGAATTTGGATGTTATTTCCATAACCCACAGTAATTAGTCTCATTTGGCAAAGAATTCAAACAATACGTTTGTTTCTAAACTCTTTTGCATGCCAAACTCACTTTTCCTCAATATTTAAATCACTGAATCAAAAGAATAACTTCATAAATAGTGTTACAAGCTCTCTCGTCGGCAGCACGAGAGAGAAAAGCTGTTAGAGGGCCAGGAGAGGTGACAACAATAATTACATATTTCAATTTAAACTGCTATCAGTCAAATTGATTACCTAGCGCTGAGCAGCAAAGAGATTGTACGTGCTGCTTAAAGAACCAAAGAAGTAAAAAAAAAAAAGTAAAAATTCGTCACTCACGTAAAAGTTTTCAATGTATTCAGACTCTTCAACAAACGTCACGCCCTTTTTAAAATATCATGCGTACGCCTGTGACTACTTTGCTCTGTAAAATAAAATATACCATTCCATGTGTAAGTAGGCTGTTTAGGTTCTTATATTGGTAACGCCGCCGCCACGTAGCGCTCTGTATGAAAATCACTGGCTGTGCTGTGTGCAGTCTGTGACTAGTTTGCATTGTTGTCTGCCATTTTAGTGTTGGGCAGCCGCAGCTGGATGTGAACAGCGCGTAGCGTTGCGCAGTTGGAGGTGAGCCGCCAGCAGTGGTGGATGTGGGGAGAGAAATGGCGGAGTTTTTATATTTGTAAGACTGGATGTCAATCATGATTATTAAGGTAAATACATTGTTTGTTCTCTATTAAAATCTTTCATTTGCTAACTGTGCCTATCAGTAGTTAGTGCCTTCCGTAGTTTGAATCTTTCATTTAGCTGGCAGTAGTGGCGCTCGCTGTTTTGCAGTAGTTCCAGTAACGAAGATTTTTGTGAGGTAAGTGATTTGTGAAAGGTATAGGTTAATGTTAGTCAGGGGCATTCTTTTGTAGGGATTTTTGAAAGTCAGATTGCGTTGCGCTAAAAATATTGTGTGTCAGTTTAAGCACAGTCTTGTATAATTTGTTCAAAGGGGACGTTTCACATGAAAGTAGTCTCAATATATCGTTTCACGACTTCTAGATAACATTATTCAACTTCACAGGAAAAACTCTTTTTGACTTCCACTCAACATTAAACTTTTTAATATGTTTTCACCGTGTTTAAAAAAGTGTCACATACTCCTATACAGTACTGGTCATAACGAGAATAAAAGTTCCTTTACTAATATGTCTGGAAAACAATGCCTGTTCAGATACGGGCACTTGAAGGTCCCCAGCTCTCAGCCTGCATTTTATTTACAGGTGGAGCATGATTGACAGGAGACGACATTGCAATTAACGACAATAAGTATGCGTAGACAGACGCAACTCATCAAGCAGTCATGAAGGTAAGGCATGTTGGTCGCTTCAGTAACAATCTATGGCAGGAATTGACGGTGGCAGACTCAAACGACCATGTGCTTTACCAAATAAATTAATAGGTGGTGTGTGTCGAGGATTTCTGTACAAAGAAATACCAACACTGTCGGAGAAGGTTACCCTTGCTGAAAAACAACAGTCTGCAGCTCGTGGTCGTGCGGTAGCGTTCTCGCTTCCCGCGCCCGGATTCCCGGGTTCGATTGCCGGCGGGGTCAGGGATTTTCTCTGCCTCGTGATGACTGAGTGTTGTGTGATGTCCTTAGGTTAGCTAGGTTTAAGTAGTTCTAAGTTATAGGCGACTGATGACCATAGATGTTAAGTCCCATAGTGCTCAGAGCCATTTGAACCATTTTTTTGAAAAACAACAACGGTTATTTACGCACAACTCGAACCATCCCATTTTCTGTGGATCGTATGACATTACTTCACCAAAACGTTTCACCGACAACAGACTGGTTAAAGAAGAGTGGCAGCATGGCCTTCCCGTTCACTGAACCTGAATCGGTTGGACTTCTGGCTATGGAGACATATGAAGGCATTGGTGTATACCCACCCGATCGACAGCAGACGTTACAGGAACGTCTGACCGCTGAATGAGAGTTTCTAACGCAATCCGAATGAAACCAGATGTATCTGAAAGACAACACGATTCACTGCGAAGAAGGCTGAAAGATCTGTCAGGATGTGTGGTAACCACATGCAGCACTGTACACAGAGTCTAATTCTATAGTTGGTTCACAGTGTGATGAACGAATTCAGATGGAGATTGGAGAGCGGAAGAAGGAAGCTCCACCCACCGGCACCCAGCACAATGGCTCCAAAGGTGTGAGAGCCGTTACGGAGCCAAAAAGCCATGGTTACGTCACATACTGCTGGCACTGCACTTGGCGCTAACGTAACAGTTTATGCTCTAACCGGCGTCCACAGTGCTATCTACTGATCACCGTATCTGTCGTCAATGTTACGTACTGCACTTCTGCGAAAGAAAACTGAGGCAGGACTGTAACAGAAGCTTACAGGATTCTTTCATGTTGCATGGTGGTGGTTATTGCCACTAAATCAGTTCCCATAGAAACTTTGCAATTAAATAAGGCCAGTAGTAGCACTTATATTATGGGAATAAAAATAATGATTAAAGTTTTGAACAAACTAGTTTCATTATGTTACTCATCTGCGCATAATCCACTATTATCTAGCTATTGTATGATTCAGCAATACCAATAATGATTTCACCTATTG
Source organism: Schistocerca cancellata (assembly GCF_023864275.1). NCBI lineage: Eukaryota > Metazoa > Arthropoda > Insecta > Orthoptera > Acrididae > Schistocerca > Schistocerca cancellata. The sequence continues at coordinate 599,713,242 of NC_064630.1, forward strand.
CGAGTTCGAAACCGTAGCTCCTAAAGTAATCCTCTTCCAGTTATTCTACCTTCTTAACATACTCTTTCGAGTCAACAACAGTTACTGAGAGAAGTGGTTCACTGGCGGCATTAAATGTTCCGCTCTCCGAACAGCCTTTCCATTTTAGCCTACGTGAATTTCACTGTACTTAAATCACAGTTATAGGGCGCCAACCGAACAACCAGTAATCTTCTTCCAGCCGTTTGACATTCTTTTAATACCCCTCCCAGCCATTAACCACTAATGACAGAAGCGAGTTATTGACGAACTTACAGAAGTTGCCATTGGACATATCCACTGAAATACTTCACTCTCTAAACAGTCTTTTCATTTTTGAGCACGACAGTTTCACCACACTTATATCATCGTTATAGCGCAGTAAATGAACAGTTATATGGATTTTCTTCTCTTTAGCCGTTTCTCGGCCACATACATCTTTTTAACAGAGCTACGTTTCTGAATTAAAGATAATAGGGCTTCCTCGCTCACTCTGTCACTGAGGGCAACAGTCTTGCAGCCACTGCAGCTTCCTCTCTTTTGTATCATACTGTTTAGGTGTTTTGTCCACCTTTGTGTTACGGTAGGGATCGATGTCCATCACAATGACGGCGCGTGGGGGTATACTTTGGAGTCACATATTCACAAACCATCTGTAAAAAATTTCGGGATTCATCCGACAATGCCCGTGGATTTAGCCCCGGATTTTCAATGAGCTTCCGTGACGAATCCTTTCCTCGATGCACGAATTTCTACGATAAGACTCTTAGAGGAGGTTCCTCATCCCACAACGTCGACATCATGTTTCTGCCAATATTTCCCAGTCGTCATATTACCGTCCATCTAGGTTTAATTGGGGTGGAATATTTCTGTGACTGCATCCCCAATATGTTTCAATTCTACAATGAGAGGCCACCTCGACTCAAAAATAGCTCCAGGCTCTAGGAGTGAAGAACTCTGATTGCACTTTTACCCATGTAAGTCCCATGGGTAACAAAATATTCTGTAGATTTCCCATAACCGAAGCCCAGCCGATCTTTCCCTCGAATACTGATCGAAGTTTCCGCAGATTGGGTGCAATCTTCTGCACCAAGTAAAAGTCTTCGACTGGTTGTCTGACGACATCCGCCGTCAATGTTATCCAACTGGATTTTCTCTGCAGATCTTGGCCTAAGTGAAAGCGAATTTCTTTTTAAACATTCAGTAAGTAGTAATCCATTCAATGCAGAACGTATAACCGTACAACAACTAAGAAGGATGGGATCGACTTTTGGAAACCACCTATGGTTACGCTTCTATGTATCATACCATGCGATCAGAGTTAACTAAATAAAAATAATTATGAGATTCACTTCTACAAAAATATATAAATATATTTGCACCTGATAGGACCCGTCCCCACTAACTTCAGCAAATGAGTGAAGTAATTAGACAACAGCGGTACACGCACATTTATGCAGTATACACAATATAAACACTTATACTGAATTTTATACTTATTTTTATTTTTTCAACACTTTTGGCTGAGGGAAAGGGTGGTGCAGGTCTTCATTTCTGCTCCTATGCTAGCGACATTCAGCGACATCATTATTTTTCCTAGATCCATTTCGTAAAGCACCACCCTTTTCGCTTCTCCGAGGAGTGTAAAGAGTATCTAGCGCTGTCGATGACGAACCAGGAACCGCTTCGTCACTATCAAGATATGTATTGGTGTACGACACAGCACAACAGGACACCACGATCAGTTTCGAGATTTTAAAATCCCATCTGCAGGTGTATGAAATTATAGTATTTGGTAAAACACACCGCGACGTCGTATCAGTCAGTGCAGACCTTCCAATCATTGCATGGTAGTGGAAACTGTCCATCACCGGACAGCCGCACTATAGGAACGCCAACCACAACTAAATTAATTATCATGCCTTTTAGTTGCGTCTGTTACTTGATCTTTCTTTGTAGTTACCTGTCTTACAGCTGTAGCTGTCTGTACAGCTTCTGTGATTGACGTTTTTCGAAATGTTTATTCCTCTCAGCTGAGTTTCTGCTCTGGTGATCTTTTCCATAGTGTTTACAGCCACAGAGTACTTTAAGCGTACCTCATCATTCCTCAGTACTTCAATACTCTGTATCTTTCCACATTGACTTTCAGGACGATTGTCTCTTCGGTATGCTTTTCATCGTTACTACACTCCTGGAAATGGAAAAAAGAACACATTGACACCGGTGTGTCAAAACCACCATACTTGCTCCGGACACTGCGAGAGGGCTGTACAAGCAATGATCACACGCACGGCACAGCGGACACACCAGGAACCGCGGTGTTAGCCGTCGAATGGCGCTAGCTGCGCAGCATTTGTGCACCGCCGCCGTCAGTGTCAGCCAGTTTGCCGTGGCAAACACTGGTAGCATGCCGCGACAGCGTGGACGTGAACCGTATGTGCAGTTGACGGACTTTGAGCGAGGGCGTATAGTGGGCGTGCGGGAGGCCGGGTGGACGTACCGCCGAATTGCTCAACACGTGGGGCGTGAGGTCTCCACAGTACATCGATGTTGTCGCCAGTGGTCGGCGGAAGGTGCACGTGCCCGTCGACCTGGGACCGGACCGCAGCGACGCACGGATGCACGCCAAGACCGTAGAATCCTACGCAGTGCCGTAGGGGACCGCACCGCCACTTCCCAGCAAATTAGGGACACTGTTGCTCCTGGGGTATCGGCGAGGACCATTCGCAACCGTCTCCATGAAGCTGGGCTACGGTCCCGCACACCGTTAGGCCGTCTTCCGCTCACGCCCCAACATCGTGCAGCCCGCCTCCAGTGGTGTCGCGACAGGCGTGAATGGAGGGAGAGTCGCTTCTGCCTTGGTGCCAATGATGGTCGTATGCGTGTTTGGCGCCGTGCAGGTGAGCGCCACAAACAGGACTGCATACGACCGAGGCACACAGGGCCAACACCCGGCATCATGGTGTGGGGAGCGATCTCCTACACTGGCCGTACTCCACTGGTGATCGTCGAGGGGACACTGAATAGTGCACGGTATATCCAAACCGTCATCGAACCCATCGTTCTACCATTCCTAGACCGGCAAGGGAACTTGCTGTTCCAACAGGACAATGCACATCCGCATGTATCCCGTGCCACCCAACGTGCTCTAGAAGGTGTAAGTCAACTACCCTGGCCAGTAAGATCTCCGGATCTGTCCCCCATTGAGCATGTTTGGGACTGGATGAAGCGTCGTCTCACGCGGTCTGCACGTCCAGCACGAACGCTGGTCCAACTGAGGCGCCAGGTGGAAATGGCATGGCAAGCCGTTCCACAGGACTACATCCAGCATCTCTACGATCGTCTCCATGGGAGAATAGCAGCCTGCATTGCTGCGAAAGGTGGATATACACTGTACTAGTGCCGACATTGTGCATGCTCTGTTGCCTGTGTCTATGTGCCTGTGGTTCTGTCAGTGTGATCATGTGATGTATCTGACCCCAGGAATGTGTCAATAAAGTTTCCCCTTCCTGGGACGATGAATTCACGGTGTTCTTATTTCAATTTCCAGGAGTGTAGATTGTGACTAGAGTCTATATCTGCTTCTGGATATGCCTTACAATTCAAAATCTGATATCGGAATCCATGTCTGACCGTAGTCTAGCAGGAACATAAATTATATTCATCATCTACATCATACTCCGCAAGCCACCTAATGGCGTGTGGCGGAGGGTACTTTCGGTAACACTATCTGATCCCTCCAAATCTGTTCCACTCTCGATAATGCGCGGGAGGAATCATTGCCGGTAAACCTCTGTACTGGCTGTACTTTCTCGTATTTTCTCCTCGTGGTCAATACAATACGTGACATGTATGTGGGGGGAAGTAATATTTTGTCCGACTCCTCCTGAAAATTTTATCTCAAAATTTCAATTTTAAATCTCTCCGTGATGCACAACACCTGTCTTGTAACGTCTGCCACTGGAGTTTTTTTAGCATCTCCGTAACGCTCTCTCACCAGCTAAACGACCCCGTGACGAAACGCGCCGATCTTCGTTGCATCTTCACGATCTCTTCTATCAGTCCTGCGTGATACGGATCCCAGATAGACGAACAATACTCAAGAATCGGGTAGACAAGCGCCTTATGAGCTACTTATTTCGTGGATGAGTTACATTTCATTAAGATTCTTCCGATGAATAAGAGTCTGGTGTCTGCTTTCCCCACTATCTGTTTTATACGGTCACTCCACTTAAGGTCGCTCTGGATAGTTACGCCTAGATATTTTACGGCAGACGCTGTCTCCAGCTGTTTGTCATCAATAGTGTAGCTGTACAGTAGTGGATTTCTTTTCCTACGTATTTGGAGTATGTTACATTTATTTACGTTAGAGTCAACTACCACAGTCTGCACCGTTCATCAGTTCTCTGCAGCTCTTTCTGCAAATTCTTATTGTCTTCTGGCGTTGCTACTTTGGTACAGACAACTGTATCATCTGCGAATAGCCGTAAAGAGCATCCGACCCTTTGTACTAGATCACTTATATATAATGTAAACAGCAACGGTCTTATCACACTTCCCTGTGGTACTCCGGATATTACCTTTACACCTGTCGGTTTAGATCTGTTAAGAGCGACGTGTTGAGTTCTATCTGCAAGAAAATCTTGAATCCAATCGCAGGTCTGCTCCGATACTCCGTAAGCTTGTATTTTTTTTCATTAAACGGCAATGCGGGACGATGTTAAATGCCTTACTGAAATCAAAGAACACGGCATCAACCTGAGCGCCTTTTTCCACTGCGCTGTGCGTGGAGGAACAGAGCGAGCAGAGGTTCGCAGGATTTCTGTTTGTGGAATTCATGTTGATTTTCATAGAGGAGATGTCCATTTTCCAAAAACGCCATAACTCTTGAGCATAAAACATGTTCCATACTTCTACAACAGATTGACGTCAACGATATAGGTCTATATTTGTGTGGATCTGTCTTACTGCCTTTTTCAAAAACAGGAATGACCTGCGCTTTTTTCCAGTCGTTTGGTGCTTTTCGTTGTTCAAACGATCTACAATAAATTACTGCTAGAAAAGGAGCAATTTCTTTCGCATAATCTTTGTAGAATCTTATAGGTATGTCATTTAGTCCTGAAGCCTTTCCACAACTAAGCGATTGTAGCTGCTTTTCAATTCCGCGATCGGTTATCTCAATATCTGTCATTTCGAGGTTCGTACAATGATTGAAAGGAGGTACGATAGAAAGTGTGTATACTGACACGTTTCATACAGGCAGCTGAATAGTCTACGCTGTACGATGAATGGATGGGCACGGCGAATAATGCATAGGAGATACAAAAATGACCATCTGTTCACTTAAAGGAAAAATACCAACAAGCTAAGCTATATGTCTCAAAGTTATGGTGCTGACACAGACAATTTCGAACTTACACTCTTCAGGAAGTCATATGCGATTTCAAGCGGTGTTGGAAATGTTGTCTAGAATAAAGTGAATCAACAGTAAGACAAATTAAATTGTAAATGGCAGATCTGAATACACTATACACACTTAAATAATATTTAATGGCCGGCTAGAGTGGCCGTCCGGTTCTAGGCGCTACAGTCTGGAACCGAGCGACCGCTACGGTCGCAGGTTCGAATTCTGCCTCGGGCATGGATGTGTGTGATGTCCTTAGGTTAGTTAGGTTTAATTAGTTCTAAGTTATAGGCGACTGATGACCTCAGAAGTTAAGTCTCATAGTACTCAGAGACATTTGAACCAACCAATATTTAATGGACGTGGAAAGGCAAACTGAAGAAAGCGAAACTAAGGAAATTTGTGCTGAATTTGAAGGTTATCCTGGTATGAGACGCCATAATGAAAGTTAACATTTGGGGTGACTATACAAAAATGATGATTGAGAATGTATGAAAAATCTAGTTTACTGACAACATTTATTTCTCCAAAAAAAAAAAAAAAAAAAAAAAAAAAAAAAAAAAAAAAAAAAAAAAAAGAAGACTGACGTAGTTTATGCAAAGCACGTTATGATAAAATATCATAAACAACTAACTGGTGACTTAAGACCACAATGGACAAGGATACTGGGTGGAAAAGTGAGTCAAATACCCTGACCCTAAAGATGTAGATAACGCAGTCTGAATTGATCAAACGCTGAGCAGATTTTGTTCGATAATCTACAGAAGTCTATATAGTTGCAGCTTAGAACAAGTGGCGATTGTGATTTGTACGCCCTGACAAGGCCAGAGCAGCAGTACGTTACCCTGTTTGCTTAATGCAGCGATATAACTTGCTGTTGGTGAGATGTGTGTGGCGGGGGGCGATGCGTATGACGGCACCTGTGAATCGATCGCGGCCACAAAAAAAAAAAAAAAATTCAAAGTCTCTCGGTCTAGCGATCAGGCAGACGGATCGCAATTTACTCTCTACTAGAGCCCTGAGATCACGGTAGATTTCATTGTGTGACACACTCGTTCGCTGGTCGTACCAAGGGTCAATTTGGTTCACTTGTCCGACAGAGCGCACAAGGATACCAAACATCAAGACTGGTAAACCAAAAACGAATAAGTGTGCCCTCGGCAAACGAGTAGTCTGAGACGTTTGAAGTCACACTGTCAGTACAGTAAGAACTTCACCACAGGCTTCCCAGTCTAACTACTCGCAAATGAAGTCAGTCGTAGGACAGGTCCCAAGTACCAACTACACATGCCAGAGCTTTGACCAGAAGTCGCTTCTAGACCGAAGTCCAGAGCTGAGTGCTCCACACCTCTCCAGAGGTTTCGCAAAGTGCACAACCAACACTGCCTTCATCGCATCTTGACTCAATCACAGGGCTTTAAAGGCGCTAAATCTCCCCTCCGACATGACGGCACAGAGTCATGTCGAACCGCGCAAGAGTTAATAAACCTGCATCTCTGGAAAAAAGAACCCCCCAGTTACTGGCCTTTTTAAGTTTTTGTGGACGGAGAAGATGTTTTTCTCCGAAGTCTCGTCCCTTCCCATGGCAAAAGGCGAAGAGATGCAATCTTAAATATCTTTATCCAAATCGCTTGTGTCTTGGAACATGTTAGTTCTAGCTATGAGGTGTCATAATGATTCTATCTCTAAACATTTCTGAGACGCCAGAGTTTCTTATACTACTGAGGTGGCTGATGGAAGTGGGTCACAAGCCTATTTGCAGTATCAGCGAACATGAAAACGTGTGAATTCTTATTATGTGTGGCGCTGCACACAGTGCCTGGTTTACAACTCCACTTTGTAGACGCGTCCCTTCAGTCTGTCGCCCCCAGCCAAGCCTTCGGCTGGCGCCAGTGGAGGTATAGCGGCATTGTCCTGTTGGAGACCTGTCTCGACTAGGGGGTGCTCTGTCTGCCCTGTGTGGCTGTGTCCCAGTCCGGCAAGATTTACTGAGGGATGGGCTCGCCGCCACTTTCTTTCAACTTCCAACATGCCGTTTCTATGATCTAAGAATCATAAAAATACCCCACACTTTAAGTGCACTACCAGGCTCCATCAATGCCTGCTCAGGCCGTTAACTTTCTCGCTCCAGTTGCGTAACGTTGTAACAAAATCTTTATGAAAAATAGGTGAGAGAGTAATTTGGCCTCTCTCAAATTCTTCCCAAGAGAAAGTTCTGTAGAAAACTACACAATGGATAATATGGAAGTGATGTCAGAAAAAAGGTAATATGTTAAGAACTGTAATATGCAGACCTCAGCGGGTAATTTTTATTCAACCAAAGACGAGAAAGAGCCAGTGAAGGTGACAGTATACAAATCTGACGTTTCTTAGTGATAATCTCTTCATTTCTCGTGACAACTATACCTGACATTCTGTATAACTTTCTTTACATATTCCAGTCTCACAGTGCAAACCTCTCTCTCCCTCTTGGTCTCTCTTACTCTCTATGAAATATTATTTGAACAGAAAACTCCTAACAGCCTTAGACATAGGGTAAGAGGATTTTCGACTTGACAGATAATATTTATCAAAGATTGCTTTCAGTGGACTAAGTAAATATGTAACTAGCAACAGAGATAAGCAACTGGTTTTAATTACATGTGGCATAAATATTACCATGTTGCATTACGATATGGGCATTCAGCTAGATGACAAGCTGGTACTAGCTGCAGGATTAAATAATTATCATTAACAACAGCAGTAGCTTTGGACTCACTATGGGGTTTTATAATATTTGTAACATGTACCTGCGTTTTTAGTTATGCTCCAAGATGAGTTCCACTTTTTCAACAAAGCATCCTCTGTGAGTATCCTGAAACAGTGCGCGATTTTTCGATTACAAAAATTAGTCTTTAAACTTAAAAGAAATTAGGCAAATATTTTATATAAAATAGAAAGTTCCTCACAGTAGAACGTGCAATTCGCTGCTTGAACATTTTGCAGTATTGCAACATGTGAGGAACCGGTTGAAAACTGTAACTGTCCTGTAAATTCACCGCAGTTTTGTACAAGTTCCTTGAACGACGTCGTCTTTCGTTACTTTTAGTTTTTACTTGTTGTCCGTCTGTCTTTCTTTTCTCTCACTCTGTATGCGCATGCGCGTATGTGTGTGTGTGTGCGTGTGTGTGTGTGTGTGTGTGTGTGTGTGTGTGTGTGTGTGTGTGTGTGAGTGTGTGTGTACAGATCTAAAACAGAGTTTTTCTTTAACGCACAAGATAAGGAGACTTGAGGTTTGTGATCATTTAACAGAATGTGTGTGTTGTATCAAATAATTGGTACATTCCTGCATTCTAGTTTCGGGATGAACTTTAGGTACTGTCTTGTCTTTTCTTTTCAAAATGTTTTGTTGTTTTCTGTGTTAGTTTATAGCTGTATGCTATTGTGAACCACTTGGGATTAAACACCAGCTGCAATAGAGAAAGACATGAAAAAAATTACAATAATGTATTTTGAAAATTTTTGTGTTTTTTATGTGTTAGTTTATGTTCGTATGTCACTGTGTAACATCTTGAATAAAAGGCCAACTGTAACAAAGAAACACATGAAAATACACTCCTGGAAATTGAAATAAGAACACCGTGAATTCATTGTCCCAGGAAGGGGAAACTTTATTGACACATTCCTGGGGTCAGATACATCACATGATCACACTGACAGAACCACAGGCACATAGACACAGGCAACAGAGCATGCACAATGTCGGCACTAGTACAGTGTATATCCACCTTTCGCAGCAATGCAGGCTGCTATTCTCCCATGGAGACGATCGTAGAGATGCTGGATGTAGTCCTGTGGAACGGCTTGCCATGCCATTTCCACCTGGCGCCTCAGTTGGACCAGCGTTCGTGCTGGACGTGCAGACCGCGTGAGACGACGCTTCATCCAGTCCCAAACATGCTCAATGGGGGACAGATCCGGAGATCTTGCAGGCCAGGGTAGTTGACTTACACCTTCTAGAGCACGTTGGGTGGCACGGGATACATGCGGACGTGCATTGTCCTGTTGGAACAGCAAGTTCCCTTGCCGGTCTAGGAATGGTAGAACGATGGGTTCGATGACGGTTTGGATGTACCGTGCACTATTCAGTGTCCCCTCGACGATCACCAGTGGTGTACGGCCAGTGTAGGAGATCGCTCCCCACACCATGATGCCGGGTGTTGGCCCTGCGTGCCTCGGTCGTATGCAGTCCTGATTGTGACGCTCACCTGCACGGCGCCAAACACGCATACGACCATCATTGGCACCAAGGCAGAAGCGGCTCTCATCGCTGAAGACGACACGTCTCCATTCGTCCCTTCATTCACGCCTGTCGCGACACCACTGGAGGCGGGCTGCACGATGTTGGGGCGTGAGCGGAAGACGGCCTAACGCTGTGCGGGACCGTAGCCCAGCTTCATGGAGACGGTTGCGAATGGTCCTCGCCGATACCCCAGGAGCAACAGTGTCCCTAATTTGCTGGGAAGTGGCGGTGCGGTCCCCTACGGCACTGCGTAGGATCCTACGGTCTTGGCGTGCATCCGTGCGTCGCTGCGGTCCGGTCCCAGGTCGACGGGCACGTGCACCTTCCGCCGACCACTGGCGACAACATCGATGTACTGTGGAGACCTCACGCCCCACGTGTTGAGCAATTCGGCGGTACGTCCACCCGGCCTCCCGCATGCCCACTATACGCCCTCGCTCAAAGTCCGTCAACTGCACATACGGTTCACGTCAACGCTGTCGCGGCATGCAACCAGTGTTAAAGACTGCGATGGAGCTCCGTATGCCTCGGCAAACTGGCTGACACTGACGGCGGCGGTGCACAAATGCTGCGCAGCTAGCGCCATTCGACGGCCAACACCGCGGTTCCTGGTGTGTCCGCTGTGCCGTGCGTGTGATCATTGCTTGTACAGCCCTCTCGCAGTGTCCGGAGCAAGTATGGTGGGTCTGACACACCGGTGTCAATGTGTTCTTTTTTCCATTTCCAGGAGTGTAGTTAGCATAAATAATGAGAGACATCTGCTAACTTTGCAAGAAATGTATTACACAGGGCGATTCAGGTGCCCCTACCTATGGGTTTTACGCAACCTGCAACGCCTTTAGCAACAACGTGCGACATTTTCGTATTCTCGCGATTGCAACGTGCAGGCTAATAGTTCTAGATAAAAAATAAACAGGATCTTTTTGTAAGACATTTAATATAGCTAAATTTTGTACTGGAGACAGTTTTCGAGTTTTTCAAGAAAAACGCATTTTAAGGTGCGTTTTGTATGTTTTTCTTTAATGATTCGAAAACTACAGCCTTTAGCAGAAACGTATCTCAGTACAAAATGTACTACATTAAATTTCCTACAAAAAGGTCCTGTTCATATTTTCTGCAGTTATCGAGAAGGAGAATATGAAAATCATAAGTATGTTGTCTGAAGGTGTTGCAGGTTGCATAAAACCCATATATTGGGGCAGCTGAAAAATGTGTGTGAAATCTTGTGGTACTTAACTGTTAAGGTCATCAGTCCCTAGGCTTACACACTACTTAAACTAAATTATCCTCAGGACAGACACACACACCCATATCCGAGGGAGGAGTCGAACCTCCGCCGGGACCAGCCGCGGGCTAATCGCGCCCGGCGGGGCAGCTGAATGACACTGTGTATAGGAAACAGAGGCAGAAAAGACACTACCATTAAATGGCGAAGCGAATATCACAAACAACTTGGTGTTTACGCAAAGTGATTGCGTAACCGTTAAACATCACGAAAGGCGATTTTAAACCCGATTACTCTATGACTGTACATAAATTTTAGAAAAGGAACTCCTTTTACACGTGAGCGTACGCACGTGGGCACACACACACACACACACACACACACACACACACACACACAGACACAAACACACACACATACGCACACACACACACACACAAACGCACACTTTACTTAAAAATCAGACAGGAAACAAACAAAAGCAAAAAAATGGGAAAATTGACGTCACTTTCGGAAACCAGTGGCACACGCTACGCATCGAGAATGCGAGTTGACGCCGGCCGCGGTGGTCTAGCGGTTCTAGGCGCTCAGTCCGGAGCCGCGCGACTGCTACGGTCGCAGGTTCGAATCTTGCCTCGGGTATGGATGTGTGTGATGTCCTTAGGTCAGTTAGGTTTAAGTAGTTCTAAGTTCTAGGGGACTGATGACCATAGATGTTAAGTCCCATAGTGCTCAGAGCCATTTGAACCAATGTGAGTTGAAACAATGATTCTTTATGTATTTACAGCGACTCTGTGTGAAAAATTGTAGCTTTCAGCTACTTTTCCACATAGGGAAAATCTGCATAATGTCCAGGTAATGGATTACACGTTTTACTGTTAGTACTTTTTCATTCTATTATAAAATATTTACGTGAACCATTTTACATCTGAAAACCAGTAAAATAAAACGAAAATCATGTAATATTCCAATGAGGATGCCTTGTTAGAAAGATGAAACGAGTCTGGGTATATAAATAAATGTTCGGTAGAGCATACAAAAAGTTGTTTTCTTGATAACTACAAAAATATAAATATACCTGCTGCGAAAAGTTGCTAGCACAACAAAGGATTTAACTTGAAATAAACTGGTGTTCATAATGCAGGATTTGTCTAATAATACCGCACAGCTTAAAGGCCACATTCGTGAAAACGACACGCTGGATTCTAATGGCGTAGCTGATAGAGTGGCTGCGCCTTGTGGTTGCCCGGCAATCGTGGACCGCATCTCTGCCGTCCTGTCATCTGCTGCGGATTGATTGCCTTAATGCCACGCCGGGCCGGCTCGGGCCGCAACGCCACAAAAGGAAGTGTAGGAGTGTCGTGTGGTGTGTTTGTGTGTGTGTGTGTGCGTGTGTGAAAGTGTCCGGCCGGCTCACACGCCGCTATTGTTTGTTCGCGGCCCGCCTGCGCGCAGTGGGTGGCCGGCCGGCTCTGACACGCCCCCGCGCCCGCCGCCCACGCCTCGCCCGCCAGCACAGTGGATACGTATCCTATAGCTTCACACCGAGCCCGTCGGCTGATCGGTCGATTATGAGGGGTCCGCTTCAGAAAGGCGAGCCACCCACGGCTTCACGGCAATGCCGACAGTATATTTTTGGGAATGGACGGACATCGTTCTGTTGATGGTTATTATTTCCCCTGTGGTATTCTTGGCAGGTTTATCCTCAAATCAGTACAACACTCACCGCCTGACAAAAAAATTCAAGCACAGAAAATGGAAGGACGAGACGAAATAAAACTTCGCGTATTGAAAGAGTATGTGACGTCTTCACAGTGATTACAAAACCGAGTCATGTTATAAGGAATTTGGCAGCATGAGCCATGATACCTCTCCCAGATACCCATGCAGTCCAACACAAGGCCACTGTCTCTTGCTGTTCTTTAAACAACTGAATGCCGCGTCTTATGTTATTAAAGACATGACGTAATGTTTGTTGAGAAAACAAAGTAACACGTTTTCCAGTCTCTTTCTGTAATTCGAGGATATTGCGAGGGTGTTACAGCAAACAGAATAATTAAGGTAGTTCCAAGATAAAAAGACAAATGGGATTAATCACGAAATCTAAGATCCCAGAAATCCTTCTAAATCACTTGTCCATTGAAGGACAGTTCCAAGATAGTCGGGTTATATTCTGAAGGAGGCCTAGGATTGTCCTACTGACATAACATATACTGTAGCTGGTTCTCAGGTCACAAGTCTTGCGCCATTATTATTTAACACTCACTCTTCACTATGACGTGAAAGAATCTCAAGAAAACACGTCTATGAGACACTGCAAGGTCACGCCAAATACCGTATTTTTTGCTTGCAGCTGAAATGAATTATCTGCAGGCCAGATATGCGATTTCTGTCCATTAGCGTGTCAGATAACAAAATCGAACTCTTATCCAGAGTCCTCTTACAGAGGACGCGACGAAATGCTTTATAGGAATCTGGGATTGGATTTAATGTATATTCATATAGCTTGTCCCCCGTTTCTTTGGTGCAGTCTTTGTCCATGAACAGTGAAATGATATCTAGTTTTACCACTTGGCTCTGTGGTGCTCTCTGAAAATGCGCACATCGCCGAGGACGGCCCTCTACCGTTTACTCGGTAACTCTTCTGAACCTGATCTGGTATCCTGTGCCGCTGCCTTTTACGGAGTCCCTCAAACAGTCTCTTCTCATCAGTCGCAGAATCCACATTTCCGTGATACGGAGGGACTGAAGATATTTTTCGAATTATCCGATACACTTTGTCAAATACAGGGAGCAGTGTGAGATACACTTGGGCTTGTACATTGGAGTGGAGTTTTCTGCCACACAAAAGTCCTGTGATTGTAAGCCGTTAGACACCATTTCCTTGCTGCAGTGTCTTTGGCTCGGGTGTCACCATTTATGAAATTACTGCTTTGCTTAATGGATCCCAGTTATAGGACATCATCACCTTCTCTTCTACTGGAATAAATGTTTTCCGTTCGTTTGCTCATGTGAACGTTCATACGTAAGTCATATTGGTGGAGTTGGCCACACTATTTTTCAGCGTGTTGGTGCAAGCTTTCTGTGTTTCTGGCAGCAAACGTTTCATCACCAAAGTACAGAAATGACTATTACTTGTTGTTGTGATGCTGTCCATAGCAAGTGTTGGGTTGGTGCATAAGTTCATGACGTTTTTCCATAAGTTTAATAAACACAACATATACACATAATAGAGAATTTAGTCATTAATAATATATTCACCTTCACTATTTACAACAGACAGTGGATCACTTTTGGAGTCCGAAACTGTGGAAATCACGTGGTTTCGAGGTGAAGAACTCTTCCAACAATATTCCGAACCAATTGTCATGAGAAAGGAAGCCTTGTTGTTCGACAGAAAGTGGGAAAGGTGAAAACCTGAGGGCGAAGAGCAGGTGAATAAGGTAGACGCGAAATGACTTCCCAGCCAACTGTTGTATTGTGTCCTTCGTCAGTCTACTAGAAGGCCGGCGAGTGTTACCGTTGAGTAGCATCACTTCAAGCAGTCTTCTTGGTCGTTGTTCTCGGACTGCGTGCAAGAAGTGTCGACAGAAAATGTCAGCAATGACGATTACTCCTCGGGAAGCAATTCGTACTACATCACACCGTCGCTGTTCCTCACATGCATAACTTTATCATTTGTGAATGTGAGTCTTCGCTGTGGGAAGTAGCTTCTTATCTTTATGATAGCATAAAGACACAATTTCTCGTCACCGTTAATGATACAGGATAGGAATAGTCCGTATTACTCACGATCAAATCGATGACAAGCAAGCAGAGATGCAGTTATAGCCATCTGCTGATTTCTGTGATTTTGGCTTAGAACACGCGCCTGACTTTTGAACTTTCCACATTCCATGAAAATGTCACACGATGGTGGAATGATCACAATTCATCACATACGTACCGAGCGGGGTGGCGCAGTGGTTAGACACTGGACTCGCATTCGGGAGGACGACGGTTCAATCCCGCGTCCGGCCATCCTGATTTAGGTTTTCCGTAATTTCCCTAAAATCACTGCAAGCAAATGCCGGGATGGTTCCTCTGAAAGGGCACGGCCGACTTCCTTCCCTAATCCGATGACACCGATGACCACGCTGTCTGGTCTCCTTCCCCAAACCAACCAACCATCACATACGCCACCATTCGAGTACATTAACGTGGATCATTGTGATTAATGTGTTTAAATGATCTTCATCAAACGTCTACGCTTTCTGAACGTGGAGAGTCACTAATGTCAAAACGAACCTCTTCAATAGGAGAAAACCATTTCCTTGCAGTGCTCTATATAGTGGCATTGTCTCCATGTCCACGCGTGGTACCCGAGCGGTCTGAGGCGTCTTGTCACAGTCTGCGCGGCTCACCCCGTCGGAAGTTCGAGTCCTCCCTCGGGAATGGGTGTGTGTGTAATCCTTAGCGTAAGTTAGTTTAAGCTAGATTAAGTAGTGTGTAAGCTTAGGGACCGATGAACTCAGCAATTTGGTGTCATAAGACCTTACCACAAATTTCCAAATAATTTGTCCACATACATGGCGCAACTGCTTCTGGCTGCCTCCGCTGCTGTTACCCATCTGTTGAACTCATACAGAAGAATATGTAGGGAATGTTCCGATTTCTTCACCAGGCACACTATTTGCTAGCGTCCACAGCTCCATTCGCTATCTCCAGATGACAATACATAAACTCAAATAGCAACAGCGAAGTACAAATAAAAAATGACAATCTATAACTAAGCGCGTAGCAGCCGGATTCATTGTTGGAATATTCGCTTGTGTAGTGTTGGGCAGTTGGATTGCACAGCGCGTAGCGTTGGGCAGTTGGAGGTGAGCCGCCAGCCGTGGTGAATGTGGAGAGAGAGATGCCAGAGTTTTGAGGGGTCACTATAAGCGGACGATCTGGACGTGTGTCTGCCAGAAAAAGGAAATTCGTAAAGATGGATGTCATGAATTGATATGTATATATGATGACTTTTGAACATTATTACGGAAATACCTTGTTTGTTCTCTATCAAAATCTTTCATTTGATAACAATGCCTATCAGTAGTTAGTGATTTCAGTAGTTAGAATTTTTTATTTAGCTGACAGTATTAGCGCTCGCTGTATTGCAGTAGTTCGAGTACGGTAACGAAGATTTTTGTGAGGTAAGTGATTCGTAAAAGGTATAGGTTATTGTTAGTCACGGCTATTCTTTTGTAGGGATTATTGAAAGTCAGATTGCGTTGCGCTAAAATTGTTGTGTGTCAGTTTAGTGATGATCAGAATAAGTAAAGAGAAAACTGTTTGAGTACGTTGAGTTTTGCTCAGCTGTTTGAAAATCAAACAACGTAAGAGTTTTTCCAGCACAGTCATTCATAATTTTTCTAAGGCGACGTTTTAGGACATCAGAAGCAGAATACCACTGCAAAAAGGGAATTCCTGGCCAAAAGAAGTCTACTAACATCAAACATAGACCTTAATATGAGGAACAAATTTCTGAGAATGTACGTTCGGAGCACACAATTTATTGTTTTGAAACAAGGTAATTTTAAAACTGGGGCTACCATATCCAAAATAGTGACACATGATTACTGACAATTGATACAGGCAACAGTCTTTGAATACAGGTGTTAAAATTGCTAAATATGAAACTGAATGTAAAGTCCAACAGTCCGCTCTAGCTACAACATACTACAGGACGTCTCATTCAGTTTGTAGTTTTAGCGCCTCTGTTTACTGTATGAATTGTCAACCAGTCAAATGAAACATGAACTGTGGGATATTTGACAGAGAAGAGAACGAAGCATCTGAGATGTGTTCCTACAGAAGAATGTTGAAAATTAGGTGGACTGATAAGGTAAAAATCGTTCTCCGGAGAATCAGCGACGAGATAAATATATGGAAAATACTGGCAAGAAGGGACAGGATGATAGGACATCTCTTAAGACAATAGGGAATAACTCCCATGGCTCTAGAGGGAGCCTTAGAGGGTGGAAAATGCAGAGGAAAACAGAGATTGGACTACATCAAGCAAATAACTGAGGATGTAGGTTGTAAGTGCTAGTCTGAGATTAAAAAGTTGGCACGCCAGAGGAGAATTTCGTGGCGGGCTGCATATATCGGAAGATTACTGACTTAAAAATAAAATAAATAAATAATTAAATGAAAGTAAATAAAGAAACTGCAACCTTCTTAGTCTTTTATACCAACAGTTACTTCACAAAAGAAATCAAGGACAGGAAACACTTCGCACTATGATTGTGTACAGTGCCATACTTTTACCCCATGGCAGAACGTGGAATTGTGGAATTTATTTCCATCATAATCCACAGTCACACCGAGTAACAAAGACATGAGTATGTACGATGTTTCGGCATCCTGCGATGTATGCAACCCTCGCTGCAGCACTAAGAATACAGTCAGTTTAATTACAACCACCCCGTGTATTTCCTGTGCACACAGGACAGATCTGCTTCGCGAAACGCAGCGCGACTCCTAGGATACACTTGAAAGCCCGGTGCCGGACTAGAAACGAAACCGTGCAGCTGGCCGCTGCAGTAGAGCCAGCTAACACAATCTGCCCGCCGGGAAGGCCTCGCCGCTGCGCGGAAACGCGATTGCCGACCGTCTGCAAGACTGGGTCGGCCTTGGGCATCACTCTCGTCCTTTTACGCTGCTTGACCCTTCCTCTTTTTTCCAGTAGACTCCAGCTCGCTTCGCCTCGTAGCACAAAGGTCATTAAGCAAACTAACTGGCATTTACTCGATGCCCTAGCGGCAGGACGGAATTTAAGTAAGAACGACATCCGACCTGCAAATGATACCCTTCGAGATACATTCACACATGCCATATGTTACGGTAAATGTGGTCGCAGTGGTGTTGCCGTCAAAGTCCCTGCAATGCTGATGCTTTACGCGGCTGTACTGCGGTAAGGCCAGAACTATTGGTAATGGAACAAAATCTTGCAGTTGAAAAGCTGGAGGCGCACGGTCCGTGAATTCGAACGTGTACGCTGACAGTGCCAAATTTTGGTGCCAGATATTCTGAACGCGAGTGTGAACGTAGACCAAGCAGATGGAAGTACACTCCTCACGTTACGTGACGCATCTCTCTTCAGTACAGAATCGGAAGACGCCTTATTGGCTTGCAGATGAAGCCTGTATTTGGTGGGTTTTATATGAATAGATGCCTTCTCAGAACAACAGTATATTGAGAATCTCTCGAAACCCCCTCGTTAATTGTTGTAATAAAGTGATGGTAAACGTCATATTGGTTGTTAAGGAATTTGAAATTGTAACTTGGTTGTTATTACAACAGCATGTCATTTAAAGGCAACAGCACATAGTGGACCCATCAAAAAGTTCTTACTACAGTATGTTATGCTTAAATGTCAGTTAACGACATATCTACGATTAAACCTGTTTGTACAGCTTGCATGGTCAGTGTAGCGTAATAAATAGAGAAGCGAAGGTAAAACTAACGTGATGTGTTGTTGGTTCTCATCGCAATGCATCCGAAGTTTTTTCTCAGCCGCACGTTTTATGTTAAGTTATGACATTTCTTATTAATTTGTAGAGGAATCTTCTACTATAACAGTAACTGAAGAAAGCTGCAGAAGCCAAGATCGCTACAAAAGCATTTTACTGGATGACGGGTCATGCTATGTAACGACCTTGGTTTGTGAAGTTTTCTTCAGTGACGTTGCAGATCTCCCCAAAACTGCCCATGTCATGAATATATATGTTCTTTAATATTCGATGTTTTGTGAATATAAATACGCTTTCTGTGTAGAGAGAAGTCGTTCGGTCAGCTTTACCTATAAGACAGTTTGCATTAGGCACAAGTACCTGACTCACAAAGCGATTCGTTGCTGAGCGATCAACTGCGCGGTGAACTCGGCAGACTCAACGTCTACGTTCTAAAGCACGGTCCCTTTGCTGATGGCTTAAGTTCCAGTGGTATGGTCGAGATGTCAACCGGTGTCATCCACGAAAAGGGAAAAGGTTTCATACGGTGGGGCCACATCTACCTATGTCCTTATCTGTAAACGCTTCCCTCTCACTCTCAGCCTTCCTGCCTCTTTCTCGAGCCGACAGCAAAGCCACCAAATCTGAGCTATGAAACAATGTTATTTAGGAATGCTGGAGTTCTCGGCGAATATCACTGATGAAATATTCTCGGGTTATCAGCCGAGTCGTAGCACCATATTATCGCAACGTTATGGCGACTTTCCTATTTGTCATCTTCCGGTTTGAAGATCTTGTTGAGGAAATCACTTTTCCTCACATCGTTCTTAGTCATTTGCCTGTTACTTTCTCACAGTCTTTCCATCGGACATATAGGTGTCTTTCAGCAGTTTCTCCTGAGAAAATTGCACACGTTTCGTAAGTATATTGATATTTTTTTCTCAATTGTGATGAGGGTTCGTTCGATTGAACAGATGTGCGTTGGTCGGTGCAGATGCCATGCCTCCAATGGGAATTCTGGTTCCTTTACATAGGTACTTATTTAGTTTTTCTAATAGGCCCTTTGCCGCGCACCCGAAAACAAAGGCGTCATAATCAACGTATGAGGATATCAGTGCTTGTTATATACGTTCAAACATGTATTTGATCTGCTCCTGATTTAATGCCAGTTATCGCGCATGTTACTTTGAGCATTTTCGCATCTACATCGACATGGATACTCTGCAAATCACATTTATGTGCCTGTCAGAGAGTTCAACGAACCACCTTCATTCTCTATTATTCCAGTCTCGCATAGCGCTCGGAAAGAACGAACATCTATATATTTCCGTGCGAGCTCTGCTTTCTTTTAGTTTTATCATTGTGATCGTTTCTCCCTATGTACGTATGCGTCAACAAAATATTTTCGTTTTCGGAGGAAAAAGTAGGTGATTGGAATTTCGTGAGAAGATTCCTCCGCAGCGAAAACCGAATATGTTTTAATAATGTCAATACGAAAACTTGTGTCGTTTCAGTGACACTCTCTCCCCTATTTCTCGATAGTACAAAACGTGCTGCCCTTCTTTGAACTTTTTCTAGGTACTCCGTCAATCCTATCTGGTAAGGATCCCATAACGCGCAGCAGTGTTCTAAAAGAGGACGGACAAACATTGTGTAGCCAATCTCTTTAGTAGATCTGTTAGATTTTCTAAGTGTCCTTCCAATAAAAAGCTATCTTTGGTTAGCCTTTCCCGCAACATTTTCATGTGTTCCTTCCAATTTAAGTTTCTCTTAATTGTATTTCCTAGGTATTTAGTTGAATTTACGGCCTTTAGATTTGACTGATTTATCGTGTAACCGACGTTTACCGGATTCCTTTCAGCACTCATGTGGATGACCTCACACTTTTCGTAATTTATGGTCCATTTCCAATTCTCGCAATATACAGATGACTTTTCTAAATCGTTTAGCAATGCTTTTTGTTATTTGGTCTTATGATGACTTTACTATTCGATAAACGACAGTATCGCCTGCAAATAACCTAAGAAGGAAGCTCAGATTATCTCCCAAATCGTCAGTATAGATAAAGGACAGAAAAGGGCCTCAACATTACCTTGGGAAACGCCAGAAATCACATCTGTTTTACTCGATGACTTCCAGTCAGTTACTAAGAACTGTGACTCTCTGAAAGGAAATCACGAATCCAGCCACATAACTGAGACGATATTCTATAAGCACGCAATTTCACTACAAGTAACTTGTGTGGCACAGTGTCAAAAACCTTCTGGAAATTCCTTGTCAATAGCACTCAACACTTCGTGAGAGTAAAGAGCTAGTTACGTTTCACAAGAGCGATGTTTTCTAAATCCATGTTGACTGTGTGTCAATAGCCCGTTTTCTTCGAGATAAATCGTAATGTTCGAACACGATGTAAGTTCCAAAATATTGCTGCACATCGACGTCAATGATATGGGCCTGTAATTTAGTGGATTACTCCTAATACCTTTCTTGAATATTGGTGTGACCTGTGCAACTTTCCAGTCTTTGGGTAGGGATCTTTCGTTGAGTGAACGGTTGTATATGATTGATAAGTCGTTTGTTTATTTGTTTGGTATAAATCTATCAATACTGCCGATATTATTTCTGTGATTTTAAGCCACATCTGGTCTATGCTTACATTAGTAATTTGAAAGGCGTGGAGATTGCTGTCTCAGGAAGGTGTCATGTGTATTTTTAACTGTTTCATTCGACAGGTATATTTTTCGCTTATTTTTTGAGGATTTGGCAGTCACAATATTCAGTCTCGCTACGACAAACCTGTGTTCATTAATGCCTATTTTTGTTGTGATGCTCGTTATTAACTCAGGATTATTTGTTACTACGAGGTCAAGTGTGTTTCCACAACCGTTTACTATTCGCGTGGGATCATGAACTAACTGCTTGAAACAATTTTCAGAGAATGCATTAGTATGATGTTTCATGCGAACCTCCGGAAATAAACGTGTATTTTCGCCAACATATTGAGCGTAAATTAAAGTCACCACCAACTATAATTGTGTGAGTCGGGTACGTGTTTGTAATCAAAGTCACGTTTTCTTTGGACCTTTCAGCAATTGTATCATCTGAATTGGGGATTAGGAAAATGATCCAATGATTATTTTATTGCGGCTGCCCAGAATGACCTCTGCCCATCTCAGGAAGGTGTCAAGTGTATTTTTAAGTGTTTTATTCGACAGGTATGTTTTTCGCTTATTTTTTGAGGATTTGGCAGTTACATTATTCAGTCTCGCTACGACAACCCTGTGTTCATTAATGCCAATTTTCGTTGTGATGCTCGTTATTAACTCAGGATTATTTGTTACTACGAATTCAAGTGTGTCTCCACAACCGTTTACTATTCGCGTGGGATCATGAACTAACTGCTCGAAACAATTTTCAGAGAATGCATCAGGATGATGTTTCATGCGAACCTCCGGAAATAAACATGTATTTTCGCCAACATATTGAGCGTAAATTAAAGTCACCACCAACTATAATTGTGTGAGTCGGGTACGTGTTTGCAATCAAAGTCACGTTTTCTTTGGACCTTTCAGCAATTGTATCATCTGAATTGGGGATTAGGAAAATGATCCAATGATTATTTTATTCCGGCTGCCAAGAATGACCTCTGCCCATACTAACTCACAGTAACTATCAACTTCAATTTCGCGACAAGGTGAACTAATTGTAACAGCAACGAACGCGCCACCAAAAATGGTTCAAATGGCTGTGAGCTCTATGGGACTTAACATCTATGGTCATCAGCCCCCTAGAACTACTTAAACCTAACTAACCTAAGGACAGCACACAACACCCAGTCATCACGAGGCAGAGAAAATCCCTGATCCCGCCGGGAATCGAACACGGGAACCCGGGTGTGGGAAGCGAGAACGCTACCGCACGACCAAGAGCTGCGGGCAACGCGCCACCGCCATCTGTGTTTAGCCTATCCTATCGTAACACCGTTAGGTTCTTTGCAAACATTTCAGCTTAGCTTTCAGAGCCTATAACGATTTGACCATCAGTGCTTTCTATTAGCGCTTGGAGGTCTGTAAAATATGAAAATGAGCGTACGGCATTGTTGGCCGGGAGGCCCCATCCGGTTAAGTTCGACCCGTCAAGTGCAAGTCTTATTTCACTCGATGACACCCAACCTGCGCACCGGTGATGAGGATAATATGATAATGAGGACAACATAAAACCCAGTCCAAGCGAAGAAAATCACCAATCCTTCCGGGAATCGAACCCGGGCTCGCTTGCATGGGAGGCAAGCAAGTTACCACCCAGCTATGCAGGCGGTCGGAGCACTGGTACTTTTCCAACACAGCTACGACAATTTACAACTGTTATTCCGATGATTCCTGTAACTATGGTCTTCCTCTCTTCTGCCTGTACCTTTTGTGACTGAAGCCCTTTTTGTGTTTTCCCAAGACCCTCTAACCAAAAAAAATCGCCCAGTCCACGCCGCACTGCCCTTGCTGACCGTGTAGCCTCCTCATGCATGCAGTGGACTCCTGACCTATTCAGCGGTACCCGAAACCCAACTACCCTTGGGCGCAAGTCGAGGAATCTACAGCAAACACGGTCGCAGAAGCGTCTGAGCCTCTGATCCAGACCCTCCACTCGGCTCTGTACCAGAGGTACTGTGTCGTATGTGCAGCCCAAATTAGTGCGCTGTCGGTACAGAGATCCAGATTTTTTATTTTTCTGGCAGGGAACAGATAAGAACCGAGTTTGACTTTTTGTGTCTGTTATGTATTTCTTGTGTAAATACAGATGGACGAATTGCTCGGTGATACGTCCAAACACTTTATGATGGAAACAGTTAATTGTTTGTCAATCATTTTTCCCTTTCAACTAAGTCGTCACGAACTATGTAAGTTAACAAGTGTTCGGTATAAATAAGTATCTTAATATCTGGGGTAAACGTACTGTACACATCAATGGTAAGTACACTACTGTCCATTAAAATTGCTACACCACGAAGATGACGTGCTACAGACGCGAAATTAACATTCACACAAGGTTGGCGCCGTTGGCGACACCTACAACTTGCTGACATGAGGAACGTTTCCAACCGATTTCTCATACACAAACAGCAGTTGACCGGCGTTGCATGGTGAAACGTTGTTGTGATGCCTCGTGTAAGGAGGTGAAATGCGTACCATCACGTTTCTGACTTTGATTGTAGCCTATCGTAATTTCGGTTTCTCGTATTGCGACATTGCTGCTCGCGTTGGTCGAGATCCAATGTCTGTTAGCAGAAAATGGAATCGGTAGGTTCAGGAGGGAAATGCCGTGCTGGATCCCAACGGCCTCGTATCACTGACAGTCGTGGTGACAGCCATCTTGTCCGCATGGCTGTAACAGATCGTGCAGCCATGTCTCGATCCCCGAGCCAGCTGATGGGGACGTTTGCAAGACAACAACCATCTGCACGAAGAATTCGACGACGTTTGCAGCTGCATGGACCATCAGCTCGGAGACAATGGCTGCGGTTACCCTTGACGCTGCATCACAGACAAGAGCGCCTGCGATGATGTACTCACCGACGAACCTGGGTGCACGAATGGTAAAACATAATTTTTTCGGATGAATCCAGGTTCGGTTTACAGCATCGTGATGGTCACATCCGTGTTTGGTGACATCGCGGTGAACACACGTTGGACGCGTGTATTCGTCATCGCCATACTGGCGTATCACCCGGCGTGATGGTATGGAGTGCCATTGGTTACACGTCTCGGTCACCTCTTGTTCGCATTAACGGCACTTTGAACAGTGGACGTTACATTTGTTACGACCCTTGGCTCTACCCTTCATTCGATCCCTGCGAAATCCTACATTTCAGCAGGATAATGCACGACCGCATGTTGCAGATCCTGTACGGGCCTTTCTGGATACAGAACTGCTGCCCTGGCCAGCACATTCTCCAGATCACTCACCAACTGAGAACGTCTGGTCAATGGTGGCCGAGCAACTGGCTCGTCACAATACGCCAGTCACTGCTCTTGATGAACTGTGGTACAGCTTTGAAGTTGCTTGGGCAGTACCTGTACACGCCATCCAAACTCTGTTTGACTGAATGCCCAGACGTATCAAGGCCGTTATTCCGGCCAGAGGTGGTTGTTCTGGGTATTGATTTCTCGGGTTCTAAGCACCCAAATTGAGCGAAAATGTAATCACATGTCAGTTCTAGTATATTGTATTTGTCCAATGAATACCCCTTTATCATCTGCATTTCTTCTTGGTGTAGCAATTTAAGTGGCCAGTACTGTAGATTAAAGATAATAGGAGACAATATTGACCCTTGAGGTAAACCTTTACTTTTCCTTATAAGACTTACCAGATTACTTTAACATTCATTGATTCTGTCTGTAAGCGAAAAGAGCGCGAATGTTTACTACCCCCGAACCAGGGACATTAAATTTTCTCACCTTCTCTGCCATTAGCGTAGACTAACATTATGGTAAGCATATTCTGCGTCTGTATCCACACACATTAGATACTTGTTTTTCTTGAAATATAACAGCACATTTGATACCAAACTCAGTCAAATTTTACAAGCGCTGCGCCATTTACTGACCCACATTTGCGAACTTAAAAATACATTTCCACAAAAGCGTTATTTCTACGTTACCTTTTGGAGAGATTTTCTGGGTTGCTGATTGCACTTCCTCTTTAAATGTTCTTTCCTGTGATATAAAATTTGGTGATGAGGATTATCTGGTACTAGTAATGAATTTCTTGAACACGACATCGCTCTGTTTAATTACTCAGTGGAAACTTCGGGATTCAAAAAGTGTTCTTGTTCGTTTTTCATCTCACCTAATGATATCTCCAGTGAGTATGGGGCAGTTGGTTTAAGAAACTTCGGTGATCTTAAGCGAGAACGGAAGAATAGTGATGCTGAGACTGTGGTCTCCCAATGATCTTTTTTCCGCATTCCACAAGAAGGTGTTTTACCAATGAAGCTCTACAATTTTTATCCCATCCAACTCACTTTTTTTATTCCAATATCCTTTTCGTTTTCACTTCCACATGTCTAAGATTCATATAATTACTAGAAACATAGATAAACATATTAAAACGTACAAGTACATAAATAAATTTTAAATTATTTTTTCAGTTTTGTGAACTTTCACATTCATAAGATACTTAATTTGAAAAATTGTTCTACATTTTTATTTAACGTACCTGAAAGAAAAGAAACACTCATATTTCACACGTATAGCTTTGATACTCACTTATCAATTTAATAGATGGAAGGCAACACAGCGAGTGTAGTATCATCAATCACTAATCAATATGGGCAGAGGGAAAACTTTCTGTCGTAATCGTTCCTCTCGAAAATAGTTTTTCCTTTTTTTTTTGGGGGGGGGGGGCTTGGGGTGTCTTCTGACTGGTTTGATGCGGCCCACCACGAATCCCTCTCCTGTGCCAACCTCTTCATCTCGGAGTAGCACTTGCAACCTATGTCCTCAATTATTTTCTGGATGTATTCCAATCTCTGTCTTCCTCGTGTGTTAACATTTCCTAATGCATGCCTATTGACAAAGCTTTTGCTTTCTGTGGCTGGGAAATCTGCCATGTAGGTGGAGAGATTTCCTGCTATCCCTCCCATGCCGAACCATTATTCATTCCATGACAAAATTATTGACTGGAACTCGCAAGGTCTGCTGAAACTGGCTGGCGACGTTCCGACTGTGGCAGAACCAGCTAAGTTTCATAGAGGAAAGTCATAACACACTTACAGGAGGGGCATCAGATACTGCTCTTGCTTCAGGGATACTATCGATTTAGCACTTCACATTAGCCAGCCTTAGAAAAATATAGGCAGCGAGAGATGTCTCCAAATTAGAGCTAAGTACAAACGCTCAGCTGGACTCAGAATTTCCAGCCATTTCTGCAGTCATCTCCCACCCTTGCACATTTAAGGGTAATGAGAATGAACTGTCAATGCAACCACAAAGGCTAGGGGGTGTCTGAAGCTAGTTACTACGTATCAAGGTTTTAATGAGCAGGTTCACATCCAGCTAGTTACACTTAAGCGAAAGTATCGGCGTTTGTCCTTACTCTTCCAGGGATGTTTCTTCAATTCATTAAGTTTTTTCAAATTCATTGGCATATCCGTGATTCAGAACGACATAATGGTTTCATGTAGACATATCTACATGACCATTATGCGAGTGTGCTTGATTTTGTTCGGGAACTCGTAAGAAATTCTGTGGATTCCATGTCTAATGAGTTGTGGTTGCAGAGGTGAGTCTTCTACAGGCACGTGCAGTTGATAATGCTGTCCACTGCTTGCTTGCGCTTACGGTTTTCTCATAATAATTTCGGAACCATCTGTGATAGAGAAGTTGTGCAACACAGACAGTTCCTGTATTTGTCGTTTACTTTGACGCTCTGGCAACGATTTTCGTCTCTTGCCTGGTATACCTGTGCGCAGTTTGCGCAGCGTATTGTGTCAGAGCTGCATGAGGTGGTCGAGTGGGCCATGCTGCACTCGTCACAAAAAAATGGTTCAAACGGCTCTGAGCACTATGGGACTTAGCATCTGAGGTCATCAGTCCCCTAGAACTACTTAAACCTAACTAACCTAAGGACATCACACACATCCATGCCCGAGGCAGGATTCGAACCTGCGACCGTAGGAGCAGCGCGGTTCCGGACTGAAGCGCCTAGAACCGCTCGGCCACCGCGGCCGGCGCACTCGTCACACAGCGGCCTTCCTGTACACTGTTTGCTTTTACGTCCAAACCTGATCAATTGTAGCAGATCCTAACCGATAACACTAAGCGGACCACCTCACACTGCGTCGCATGGAAACAGATGCAATGACAGAATTTGTTCCCTTCTAAGGTTATAAATTCTGATTGACATTATTACGATTTAATTTTGGGCCTAACCTTGTCGTGGAATACTGCTTTCTGAAGTTCACTCACCGAAATCCTTTACCGGAGACTTCTGTCAAAAGTTCGGCTACCTATAGGCCAGCGGCCACTCCACGAATGGCACTCTGTTTACGGACAAGAAGATATGAAATGGGGCCTTCGAGTTTTCTCTAACACATTTGATAATACTATGCTGTTAGTTGCTGTCGCTGTGATGCTTTTTCTCCTGACCGTTTTATGTTGTGACCTAGTAAGTCTGGTATTTCTTGATGGAACCATTTTCCTACTGTCATGGTATGGATATTACCAACGTTCGATGGATATTACCAACGTTCGACTTTCTTCCTTCTAACTAGACAACGTCCAAGTGCTGCTTTCTGTGTTATGCACCAGAATTACTCCCTAATACTGAATGTATTAACTGAGAAACATGTAGCTAATGTTCGCACCCAGGAAGCAACACACAGTGGACTATGCGACATGTCTGCACAGTCTCAGAGCCGGATACTCAGTTTGAGTAATAACGCTGGACTAAGTTCATTAACGTAAGTGGAAACTGTGTTGAAACGAGGTTCATTTTGAATCTGCAGCATGTATTTCAGGACTCAGCTACAGTAACAGAGTAGATGGTAAAGAAGGAAAGTAAATTCCAAGATACGAGGTTGAGCTACTTCAGAGATTCGATGGAAAAATATGACCAGTGTACTTAGGAGTGAAGTGTTAGAAAGAAGTAGAGAGTGCGAAAAGAGAAAGTTGCTGAACAAAGTACAGCATATTCTGCCGGTGACTAAGGGCTCATCCAGCTGCATAATGTGTACGCCGGAGCCCATTTCGTATATGGTAAGGGGATATGCCAAGCTGGTGGAGATGGTGAGAGACACGGGTAGCCATAAATTTTTCGCTAGGGAACCTCCATAAACTTCTTTCTAATAGGTCTGAGTCCGATACACTGACTTAAGGGCTAGTGAGTTCCCTATGATTACAGGTGTTTCAAGATACTTGCTGGAAATAAAGTTTTAAAAAGTTCCGGAACTAAGTAGGACTTTGCAGAGGAGTGTTGTTCGTGGGAAGAGGAAACGTTTGCACTCTGTTCACTGAAAGGGGTGGACATTAAAACGATTTCATAGAGCTAGCAAAACTGACAAGTCAGATGACAGTCCTCAGCTACGAAAAGGCGAATTGTGGACCACACAAGCAGCGTTGCTGTAGGGTGCGTGAAGATGGGAGTGAACGATTCTCAATGAGAGATAAAGTTTTTCAGCAATTAGGGAGCCAGCAGGAATCTGGAACAACAATCCCAACCGAAGGCGTGGATTGCAGCTTAGTTAATTTCCAGTGTTTTGGACGAGAGTTGCGATTTAGTGAGTGAGCAAGAGGCCTTATAACATATCGTAGAGACATTCGCTGTCTGGTTACGGACTTGTGCGAGGTCTAAGTGGGGCCAGTAAGGTAAATTCTTTGCTATGGTTTACTCTTTCTGGCGTGGCTTATTTTCTTTTCCACTTTGAACTTTTATCCTGTATTGTTCACGGAAGCGGTTATCAACGGGAGTTCCTAAACGCCAACTTTTTGGATGGGTTGAGACTTTATGTGAGGTGCATTTCCCAACCAAATGGTCGGATCTGAGAGTTTTTCTGAAAGTTGCAGAGGTTACTTCAGGGCATTATTTGTGGTAAGTAGTGACATTCTTTACGCTGGGACTTCCTGGCAGAGTGAAACTGTGTTCCGGTCCGGGACTCAAAACTGAGACGAATTACTAGTCCTGTATTCCAATTCTCCAGGTAATAGGTGCTAGAAGTGGAGTTTCCCATTTTGACTATTTCAACTCTTTCAGATCTGAAGTTATTCTGGTGGAAGGAAAAATTTTACTTAATGTGGTAATGCTCTTAGGTAATTTTTTCATGATTTTGGATCCAAGATTTATACAATAATATGTACTCTTTTCAAACCAAACTTTGTACTCTTGGCTCCATTTTATGGCGTAAAGTAACTTGTTGTAATAAACAGTAAAATGATCATCTAATAATTACCATTTAAAATAGTAATAGCAGTATACAAAAACAAAGTGGACTATATCGAACCAACCACATCAACGTATTCCGGCGGTGACAGGCTGCTGCGCACTGCTACATTGACTTGCTGATATTGTCATTGTGATGCCCAACAGTTGGCAGCACTTGGGCATGATGAAAAGGTTGAGCATTCACAAGTGCATACCTCAGGATTCCATTGGGAAAAATATTCTGTTGCAGCTAATACACAGCAAAAGTTAATGTACACAATTATAGCCAGAGAGTCTAAATGGTGTAAAACAACCACAAATTTTTCTGTACAATCTGGAGGAAGCGCGTCAGGCTTTCACATACAAATCACATCTGAACGTGAAAATCGCTCGAAACTGCACATTTGATTGAATGCCTGCTCTACAGAATGAATCCAATTCTTGATTCATAAACATATGGCCAGCTTTCTTTTCTCTGCTGATCAGTCTTGTGACCGATTTGTTGCGGCCAGCCAAAATTTCCCCTCCAGTGCCAAACTTTTCATCTCAGAGTAGCAGTTGTAGCATACGTCCTTAATTATTTGGTACGTCTGTTACATTCTCTGTCTTATCCTTTAGTTTCTAGCGTCTTCAGCTTCCTCTGGTGCCGTTGGAGACATCCCTTGTCGGAACTTTCCTATCATCCCGTCCCCTCATCTTGTGTGTTCTCCTTTCCTCGCTGATTGTGCGGAGAACCATGTAATTCCTTTTGTTATCAGCCCAACAAATATTTAACATCCTTTTATAACACCATATCTCAAATGTTTCGATGTTTGTCCATTTTTTTTCACTGTCCGTGATTCACTTCCATACACATCCGTGCTACAGACCTATGTTTTCAGGAATTTCTTCTTGAAATTAAGGCCAATATTCGATACTAGTAGACTTGTTTTTGCCAGCAATACCCCGTTCTGCTTCTAAGGTAGCAGAATTCCTTCACTTCATCTGTTTCGTGTTCACCGGATTAGACCTTAACTTTTTCGATAATCCAATTTCTGCTGCTCCTCATTACTTACGTCGTTCTTCGCTTCACACTGAATCCATATATCGCACTCATTAGAAAGTTCATTCCACTGCACAGGTCCTTCACTTCATCTGAGGATAGCAATGGCCATTCAATCACATAAGTTAGACTTATGATATTCTTTATCACATTGTGTCTTCATTTTTCGAATAATTAAGTGACTCTAACTGATATGATAAACACAAGTAGATCTTTGTGGTCTGTATCCGTGAAAAGCAACTTTTCCTCCTTCCACTTATTTCAATTTGAATCCATAGCAGCAAGAGTGTAATATTCACCACTGCTCCTGAAATGAGTAAATGTTAACTGTATTCTCCCTCTTGATTTCCACAACATGATAATAGTACTAAAAAGGAAATATTTCCAAATATTTTGCAAGATTACATTTATTTAGTCGCGAACCGGCTTCCAGCTTCTTAGGCCAACTTAAGAGGCCGGCCGCTGTGGCCGAGCGGTTCTAGGCGCTTCACTCCGGAACCGCGCTGCTGCTCCGGTCGCAAGTTCGAATCCTGCCTCAGGCATGGGTGTGTGTGATGTCCTTAGTTTAGTTGGCTTAAAGTAGTTCTAAGTTCTAAGGGACTGATGACCTCCGATGTTAAGTCCCATAGTGCTCAGAGCCATTTGATCCAGCCTACTTTAGATGTCAACTGAATGCCCTAAAGGCAAGTAAAATGACGTGCGACTTACGCAGATTTTATTTACACAGAAGGTACAAGAATGATGAAATGTCGAGTTCTTACATAGGAAAGTACCACAGAATCCACATGTTATCATTTTCACACCTTCTATGTAAATAAAATCTACGTATGTCGCACGCCATTTTATCTGTGTTTCCGACATTCAGCTGTCACCTGGGCTAAGGCGCCGAAGCCAGTTCACGATTAAATAAATAATTTTGCAGTGCATTAGGAAAGGTTTTCTATTTAATATTACAAATAAATGTGCAAAAACGGGAAAAATAAGTGAAATATAAAAGTTTCGGTCTTAGCTCAAAATAAAGACGAACAACATTATGCTGTCACGCAGTGCACTTTGTTCGTTCCAAAGATACTCCTACTCCAAGATCTGGGCCAAGTGTATACACAGGAAGTCGAACTGGAGGAGATGGCACACTGTTGTAAAGCACTAACGAGTAACTAATTACTGTCGTTCCTTTTGGAAATCGACCGTGGGGCGGACCCTCAGTATAAATCAGGAATGTTTTTTGACTGCCGCCGGCGCAGAGTAGGTATGCGGGCCGAAGCGGAATGCGCTCGGCGGCTGCGACGCACCGCGGCCTATCTCCGCTAGCGGCTGGCTATTGCCTATTGTCTGGCCTGGCAACGCGCATAGCCCGCACAGATAAGCATCGCCGGCCTGGCCTGCCTACCATGGGCACCACCGCTACTCAGGAGACTCGTCCGTCTCAGAGGCTCTCTGCAGAGATGAGTTTCATCTCCACTGTTGCTGACCTACTCACCAGTTCTCCGTGGCTCTACAACTCCCTGCAGTGCTCGCTTTTTTTTTCTTCATCTTACTTGTATTTCGGTCTGACAACAACTCAAACTCCGACTCGTGCACGTACCGGCACAGCTTAATGAGTGACAGGCAGCGTGAGCCGCGCTAGAAGATACTCGCAGCACGTCTAGTCGAGGCCTCATGATTATTAAATAGAGATCTGCTTCGGCTGTGAAATTTAACTCTGACCATACCTCACTTTCCCAACTTTGATAACTCAATGGATCCCTATGTGTATGAAACGCACAAACACAGAAATCCCACTTTCGCACCAAACTTTCCCAACACTGCACGATGAGAAGATATTATAAAATCACTCTCTAAAAAGTCAAGCACTGCTCCTGGTCACGATGCAACTACCTACCGCCACCTCAAGGAATGTTCCAGAGTCTACCTCGAAACTCTTGCTATCCTTTGCTATAGTTTCCCCTACAAACGTTCTTAACCATTTATAGAAATTTCTGCTCTTCCTGAAACCCGATAAGCACCTTCACTCACTTCCTCCTATCGACCCCTCATCTTCAAGTCAGAAATGCTTGAAACCGTCTTACCCAACGTATCCATCTTGCAACTCATCTATTGATTCCTAACATACAATGTAACTTTCGCCCAACTCTTCCATCGGCGATCAACTTCTGTACCTTATGCACCTTAACTCCCATCAACTAGAAGAAAAATGCCATATTTGTCTCCTTTGAGATCCAAGAGCCCTTAACCTGGTATGGCTCTCTGGACTGCTCTTCAAGCTGCAAAGCTAAGACTGCTTCATAAAATACCCTTCCTTCACCACCATCCTACTTGTGACACAATCAGTCGTGCATTCTCCCATGCATTTCTCTCCCACATATTTCACCCCACTATAGGAGTGCATGTAGACTCTGTCTTTTACCATCTCCATTAAACCCCAAAACATCGCCCCCAGCTCCCTCCTGCAATAGGATGATGAGGCCACTAGTCTAGCAACTCGCCATACAATCCAACTCATCTTCACGTAAATCCATAGAAAAGCTGAGCCACCACTCTTGGTCATACTACACGTTTCCGTCCTGCAGACATCCACCTCATCTCTTATAATCACCACATCCTTCCGACTAAGACAGTAAATTATTTAAAACAAACTCTAAGCGATAACCTAACATAGAGTGCACATCTTCTCACCCAACATAGAATTCGAAACCGAATAAATCTACCAACAGGTAGCATCTGGAGTCCGCATCCTTCTATCATTGCATTCACCTGTAAATCCCTCTTCCTGCACATCCAAGTTGCCTGCATCACCGTCTACCCTAAGTTCTTCAAGTCCCTTAAAATTCTGGAAGGCCATGCGCTTCGCTTTGCCTTCTTCTTCCGCCTAACTTCGCCAGCCCACATCCCATACCAACTCATCTACTTATCATAACGTTTTCTCTTTCTAGAGTATCCTTAGATCTAGCAATTTAATTGCAAAGTCCAGCTACGACGTCCAGTATTTCACTTACTGATCACCAGTCCTGATACCTTCCTCGTCCGCTACATCCGTAATCCACCTCGTCTGCACTTTCATGCGTTATCCATCCTCTCACACCGTAATTTCTATTACCCAAAGATGAAATTTGCCCCGAGATATACCCTTCATCCCAACCCTAATCACAACGCTACACATGACACCTCCGCTGTAGATAACGGCGTGTAGGCTGATGCTGTGTTTGTCGAATTCAGTGTGCATTTGACACTGTCCCGTACTGCAACTCAGTGAAAAAATAAATGAGCTTATCGAGCATCGGACCAGATTTGCAATTGGGTTCAAGACTTCCTTGTAGTTACAACTTAACATGTCCTTCTTAATGGAAAAAAGGTAATTTCGTGAGTACCCCAAAGAAGTGTTACTGTTTATAGGGTACATAAATGTTATAATAGAAGGCATCGGGAGCTCTTTAAAGCTGTTCACAGTTGATGCGGTTGTCTATAAGAAGTTAGAATGACAAATTGTTGGCACCAGAACTACCGCAAATTATCTAGAAGTGTCTATCCAGAATGACTTTAAGTGAAGTGAGCACATAAAACAAATGTTAGGAAAAACCGGTGCGAGACTGAGATTCAAAGGAAGAATAAGGAAATGAAATTAATCAACTAAAGAAGTGGCTTACAATGTGCTTATTCAACCGATTGTTAAGTATTATCCATCAATGTGGGATCGTTATCGGGTAGCACTGATAGAGAAGATCCATCTAAGAGAGGTATATTTCGTCACGAAATCGTTTAATCCGCTTGACAATGTTACAGAAATGCTCACGAAATTCCAATGACAGAAGCTACAAAAAAGGCGTTGTGCAGCATGGTGAGAATTATTATTGAAATTTTGAGAGTGTATTTTTCGGCGGTGGCCGTGAGGTTCTAGGCGCTCCAGTCCGGAGCCGCGCTACTGCTGCGGTC
Organism: Schistocerca cancellata; assembly: GCF_023864275.1. Lineage (NCBI taxonomy): Eukaryota > Metazoa > Arthropoda > Insecta > Orthoptera > Acrididae > Schistocerca > Schistocerca cancellata. The sequence goes on from NC_064630.1 coordinate 599,747,538, forward strand.
GCAGGTTCGAATCCTGCCTCGGGCATGGGTGTGTGTGATGTCCTTAGGTTAGTTAGGTTTAAGTAGTTCTAAGTTCTAGGAGACTGATGACCACAGCAGTTGAGTCCCATAGTGCTCAGAGCCATTTGAACCATTTTTTTTGTACTTTTCGGAAGGAGTCGGGAATGTATGATTTCCTCACACATACGTCTCGTGAAATGTCCACGACGAGAAAATTCGAGAAATTAGAGCTACCGACGATCATTCTTCCTAGACGCCGTTCGCGAATGGACTAGCGAAAGGGGTAGTGGGGGGGGGGGGGGGGGGGAATAAGCTAGTTGTACCACATACTGTTGGGTAGCTGTGTAGTACTGATGCAGATAGAGATCAATTATTCTCCCCCATACCCCTTCCTCGACACCACTGACCTTAGTTATGATTCCACTTCAACCATTCCATGATCTTTTTCGTACAGTATAGACATCACCAGCCTGCCGACTCGTTTTATACGGTCCACCACAAAAACTTCTCCTCTGCCAAACTCTACATCTTAGAGTAGCAATTATTTGCTGTATGTTTTCCAGTCTACCTCTACAGTTGTTACTCCATATTGTACCCTTAATACCATGGAAGTTACTCCCTGATGCCCTAACAGATGTCTTGACAGATGTCCTATCATCCTGTCTCTTCTTTGTATCGATCTTTCCAACTCATTCCTTTCCGCTCCGATTCTGCGGAGAACCTCCTCATTCGTTACCTTGTCAGTCCACCCAATTTTCAACATTCTTCTGTAGCATCACATACCTCAGTTCTCTTCTGTTCCAGTTTTCCCAAAGTGCATGTTCTAGTTCCATACAATTCTGCACTCCAAACGCGAATACTCAGATACTTCTTCATCAAATTATTACCTATGTTTGATACGGGTAGACTGCTCTTAGCCGGGAATATCAATTTTGGCAGTGCTAGTCTGCTTTTTATGTTCTTGCTCTGTCCATCACGGGTTATATTGCTGCGCGGGTAGCGAGATTCTTTAACTTCGTCTACTTCGTGATCCCCAGTTTTGATGTTAATTTTCATCTACTACAACTCACTACTTTTGTCTTTCTTCAGTTCATATTTTGCATATCATTAGACTCTCCATCCACTTTGCAGATCCTTCGCTTTCACTAAGGATAGCACTGTCATCAGCGAATCTTATCACTGATATCCTTTCACCTTGAACTTTAATCACACTCTTGAACGTTTCCCTTGTTTCCGTCTTTGCTTCTACGATGTAAGGACTGAACAGTAGGGGCGAAAGTCAACATCCCCGTCTTGAACCGTTTTTAATCCGGGAACTCCGTTCTTGTCTTCTTATCTTATTTTTCCCTCTTTGCTGCTGTATATATTCTGAATTACCCGTTTTTCTCCATAACTCAGAATTTCGAAAAACTTTGCACCATTTTCACTGTCGACCGCTTTATCTATATCGACAAATCCTATAATAATGTCTTAATTTTTCTTCAGTCTTGCTTCCATTATCAACCGCAACGTCAGAAACGCCTCTCTGATACCATTAGCTTTTCTAAAGCCAAACTGATCGTAATGTAACAGATTCTCAAGTTTATTTTCCTTTCTTATGTACGCAATTTTTGTCAGCCACTTGGACACATGAGCTGCTAATCTGATTTTACGATAATTCTCGAAATTGTCTGCCCTTGCTGTATTTGTAAGTGTGTAGATGATGTTTTTCCATAAGTTCGATTGTATATAGCCAGTGTCCTATATTCTACACACCAACGTGAGTAGCCATTTGGTTACCATTTCCTCGAATGATTTCAGAAATTCCACCATTTGATCTCAAGTCGTTCAAAGCTCTTTTAAACTCTGATTCTAATACTGGACCACCATGTCTCTTCTCCGTCGACTCTTGTTTCTTCTTCTGTCACGTCATCAGTTCTTCCCACAGAGGCCTTCAACGTATTCTTTCGACGTATCTGCTCACTCCATCTCCGAATTTAACAGTGGAATTCCCGCTGCACTCATAATGTTACCACCTTTGCTTTTAATTTCACCGAAGTTTGTTTTGACTTTCCTATGTGTTGAGTCAGTTCTAAGGACAATCTTTTTTCCGATTTCTTCGCGGTTTTCATACAGACATTTCGCCTTAGCTTCCCTGCACTTCCTAGTTATTTCATTTCTGAGTGACTTCTATTTCTATATCTCTGAAATTCCTAATCTTTTTTGCACTTACTTCTTTCATGTATCAACTGAAGTATTTGTTCTGTTACCCGTGGTTTTTTCGCCTTTATAATATTTGTACCTACGTTTTCCTTTCCAGCCTCTGTAACTGTCCTTTTTAGAGATGCCCATTCCTCTTCAACTGAACTACTTACTGAGCTAGTCATTATTGCAATATCTACAGCCTCAGAGAACTTCAAACATATCGCTTATTTCCATAACATCTGCGTATCTCACTTCTTTGGGCAGTGAGTCTTCCTGACTACTCTTTTAAACTTCAGTGTTTTCTATATCATGTGCTAAATTGTGATCTGAGTCTGTATCTGCTCCTGGGTATGCCTTACAATCCAGTAACTGATTTCGGAATCTATACCTAACTATGAAGTAATCTGGGATCACCTCCTAGTACTCGCTACTATTAGGCGAAATTTATTGGAGAACACAGTCTTTCTCCTCTCTCATTCCCTTACCACCACTTTCCAGACCCCCAAGACTATTAGGTTTTTATATCACTTCACGTACTCTATTACCTCTTCAATATCCTTTCCGTCTCTTCGTCTTCTGCTTGTGACATTGGCATGTAGCCCTGGACTAGTGTTGTCTTTGTTTACTTGTTGCCGATTCTGATAAGAACAACTCTATCAACGAAATGTTCACAGTAACATACTCTCTTCCCTGCCTTCCTACTGATAACGAATCCTGGTCCTGTTATACCATTTTCTGCCGCTGTTGATATTACCCTACACTCTTCCGGAAAGAAATCCTTATCTTCTTCCCACTTCACTTCACTGACCTAGACTATGCTTTAACATTTCCATTTTCAGATTTTCTAGCCTCCCTACCAAGTTCAAACTTCTGATATTCGACACTCCGACTCACTGAACGTAAGTTTTTCGTCGGTTATTCAGTGATTATATTTAATTGTAACTTAAAACTGTCTAAATGTTTTAAACACCATAAAAATTTGTTCATCAGTTTCATTTTTTTTGAAATATATAGTGACTGTCATCTATTTTCATGTATTCCAAAATTTTTTGGAAGTGTATGTAACTTTTGGCTCAAGAGCGTGTTATGTTCGATGCCAGTCCATCTCTTAGTGGGGAATTGGGATAGCAGTAAAAAAAAAAACTTTACTTTGGATCTCGAACAACTCGTGACATCTCCTGAACCGACAGTGGATATCTTCCATTGCCTGTGGACTTGGGTGCGTACTAGACCATCACATTGGAGGAGTTTGCTATTGCGTATTACGCTTTGGCTTTGGATCCTGGATATTTTGTTTCAAATATATTCTTCTGTTTCGAACTCCTGTGGACTTCCACTCAGCATGGACAGTTTACCAACCAATTCCCTTGTTGTGCTGTGACTGTTATTTCACATTGCGAATGGATCAAAGTATTCGTCAAGTCAGTGACTTGTGAGTATTACTCGATTAGATTTGGTCCTAGGGGGGATAAAGAAAGGTGTGCTCTGGGAATCATGCCACGCGTCATCCCGAAAAAAAATCGTTTTGGTAGAACCATGTAATTTTTACGTAATGGTATCAATTTAAAATATCGCAGTTATTTTCAAAAAATAAAGTATCATGAAGACGAAGTGCCTCGAAAGTGACAAAAATATTTTGAAATTCCAAACTACATTTAATACAGAATGCTTTACCGTTACTTGTAGACTGTTAAGCTCTTTGGTTGCACATTTGATTCTTTATTTTATTACCGATTTCGATCAACACTATCATCAGCCATGTTTTCCATTGTCAACTGTTATACGAAACATAAAATAATAATACAATAGTTTAGAATGAAAGACATACCTACTAATCATATAGATATAAATTTGTAATTAAATATTAAAATGTATAATCAAAGACTGATATTCTACAAGCTTTTTATGGCGACTGTTACATTCGGAGTGAAAATCTCAGATTTACCGTTTTTTCGGTTCTCCTGTTTGTTGACATTGCCATCCAGGAGGTAAGTGATCTCTTGTAACATTTTTTGAAAATAATGTTAGGAACTGAAAACCCATGCAGTCAACACCGCACATGAAATCTTCTTAATTCAGACTGATTACTAATTTTAAGTAACAACCAAGTCATCTTCATATCATGAAACATTCTTGATTAGTGTTGATGCTGTTACTGCTTCGCACAGAAAATCTTACTTAAAATGTCGTCATCAGTACATGACATAATTAAAAACAGCTGTTCATCGTCAGTGGCCAGTGTTGAACGATGGTCATAGAACAAATGCGTTATACCGTTACTACTTATTATCTGGCAATATCAGTATTTAGATAAAAAATGGCTCTAGGCACGATGGGATGTAACATTTGAGGTCATCAGTCCCCTAGACTTAGAACTACTTAAACCTAACTAACCTTAGGACATCACACGCGTTTATGCAGTAGGCAGGATTCGAACCTGCGACCGTAGCAGCAGAGCGGTTCCGGACTGAAGCGCCTAGAACCGCTAGTCCACAGCTGCCGGCATGTAGATCAATTCGTAACAGAGATCATCATACACGATGTGATGTAAATAGAGATTGTGTCAGTTACTAAGCTGTAACGGTATAACGTCTTCTTTGTTTTATGACCATCGTTCAATTACACTGGCCAAGGACGACGACAAACTGTTTTTGATTATGTCATGGATGGATTGTATCACTTAGAGAAATATTTTGCGTGTGAAGCCATAATGGAACAAACAGTAATCAAGAACGTTTTCAGGGGATCTCAAGTTGATTCCGTATTTCTATATTTCCGGAAAGCTTTTGACACCGTTCCTCACAAGCGACTTCTAATCAAGCTGCGGGCCTATGGGGTATCGTCTCAGTTGTGCGACTGGATTCGTGATTTCCTGTCAGGAAGGTCGCAGTTCGTAGTAATAGACGGCAAATCATCGAGTATAACTGAAGTGATATCAGGTGTTCCCCAGGGAAGCGTCCTGGGACCTCTGTTGTTCCTGATCTATATAAATGACCTGGGTGACAATCTGAGCAGTTCTCTTAGGTTGTTCGCAGATGATGTTGTAATTTACCGTCTATTAAGGTCATCCGAAGACCAGTATCAGTTGCAAAGCGATTTAGAAAAGATTGCTGTATGGTGTGGCAGGTGGCAGTTGACGCTAAATAACGAAAAGTGTGAGGTGATCCACATGAGTTCCAAAAGAAATCCGTTGGAATTCGATTACTCGATAAATAGTACAATTCTCAAGGCTGTCAATTCAACTAAGTACCTGGGTGTTAAAATTACGAACAACTTCAGTCGGAAAGACCACATAGATAATATTGTGGGAAAGGCGAGCCAAAGTTTGCGTTTCATTGGCAGGACACTTAGAAGATGCAACAAGTACACTAAAGAGACAGCTTACACAACACTCGCTCGTCCTCTGTTAGAATATTGCTGCGCGGTGTGGGATCCTTACCAGGTGGGATTGACGGAGGACATCAAAAGGGTGCAAAAAAGGGCAGCTCGTTTTGTATTATCACGTAGTAGGGGAGAGAGTGTGGCAGATATGATACGCGAATTGGGATAGAAGTCATTACAGCAAAGACGTTTTTCGTCGCGGCGAGATCTATTTACGAAGTTTCAGTCACCAACTTTCTCTTCCGAATGCGAAAATATTTTGTTGAGCTCAACCTACATAGGTAGGAATGATCATCAAAATAAAATAAGAGAAATCAGAGCTCGAACAGAAAGGTTTAGGTGTTCGTTTTTCCCGCGCTCTGTTCGGGAGTGGAATGGTAGAGAGATAGTATGATTGTGGTTCGACGAACCCTCTGCCAAGCACTTAAATGTGAATTGCAGAGTAGTCATGTAGATGTAGATGTAGATGTAGAAGTTCTGAAAACAACAAGATTGTTAGCCGAAACTAGTATTCAATCCAAATTAAAAATATTTTATGCGCGATCCTGACTTTGTATGTTTGAAAGACGTAATATAAATAAAGAGAGAGAAACTTTTCAATTGTGCGACACCGTGGAAGGGCTTGTTGCGTGGTTGCCTGCAGACGACCTTCGCTTGCTGCCATCAACAAATCCGACATCGTCCCTGAATCCACAGGCAGAACCAGCAAGCATCCGTATGGAAAGATAGAAATGGATAGAACGTCTAATAAGAAAATAAATAACAGAATGTCTAACTTCCCGAACTTCGGCGGAAATGGGATAATGAAACATCATTCCCGATCTCTACGCACAAGCACACGATAGCCAGTCGGCTTGCGCTGCTAGTCAAATGGTTCAAATGGCTCTGAGCACTATGGGACTCAACATCTTAGGTCATAAGTCCCCTAGAACTTAGAACTACCTAAACCTAACTAACCTAAGGACATCACACACACCCATGCCCGAGGCAAGATTCGAACCTGCGACCGTAGCAGTCCCGCGGTTCCGGACTGCAGCGCCAGAACCGCACGGCCACCGCGGCCGGCGCGCTGCTAGTCATAGTAGTAAATGTTGAGCTGATAATGAAGAAACTTTGATTTCATGTTGTGTAAATTTCATCGCTGTCTTAGTTGCAAGAGATACTTACTGTTGTAATTCTTAAGTTAATTACATGACACATGCGTTTCTCAAACTCTGGTACAGAGTGCTATATTTCTCTGCTCAGTGATCTTGTGTTCAAGAGTTTTACTTCAGTGATATCATCAGCTGGTCACTCCAGGTATACATGTGAAGAGACGGCTGCCGAAAAAGCATGAGTTTTATTTTTATTACTTCTATTAGAATGAACTCAATTACACTCCAGAAGATCACTTTATTTGCAAACCACGCTACTTACGTCTTTGGCCTTGTCAAAGTTAAGTGAAGCAGAAAGCAGACAACCAAGAAACCGGACAAAATACCTCTGAGAAGACAAACTTTGAATCTTCCATAGAGGCGAGGTATATCATAACTAACGCTTCAGAGGAAATACAGATTTTAGTTAATTAAAAAATGGTGATAAAGTGATACACTATAAATCCAGAGGTCTAGAGTTCGATTCCCTGTCAACCTTCGGACTGATGACTGCTTCATTTTTTTTACTACAAAATTTATTTCTTGATTGCGAATTCTTTGACATTAGCTATATTGCGTCTAGATATAACACCTATTAGTGACACAAGAAAGTTTGCACAAGACTGAGACTCAAAACCGGATTTCCTACTTTCACTATCCGTCCACGTTTCCAGAACTGATCCAGAGCTCCATATGCCACATGTCTACATTCCGTAATGGGAAGATATAACATACTTTGTTTCACTTAGGCCCTACGCACTGAGGTAAATAAATAATGGTCTTATATTAAAACACTTTATATATTTTACAGTAATAAGCATCTTTTAGTATTATAATAAGACGATTTACATGACTTATTGTCATTGTTATTAATAATGTAGGCATTTGTGGCACGTTATAAGTGAGGGTCATGGCAAGTTAGATTTGGGGATGGAAGTGACAGAAGGATAATAACGAAGTAAGGCTTGACTCCCCTCCTCTCCAGAACAGAACACTACGTGGTGTCGTCGATGTCTATCAGTGGGCTCACCAAGTTGAGTTAGCTGCATTCCAGACCTGCTCGATCTTAGAAGGTTTGACCTAAGCGTTAAGTCAAGCTAAAGTGGTCAAAATAGATGCTGCATTCTGCTTTATTGTCAATAGTGCACATACTAGGAAACAAAACAAAATAAAGAAGATAAACACATTTCCAATTGGTAAACACGAGAAAAGAAAGATAAAAAACCTTACGAAAGATTCCACTGCAGACAATAGTGTTTAGTCTGACTGCAATTTTGCATAACACATTGTTTATGAAGTAACTGCCTCTCTCGTAACTGGAGACACTTTTGATTACGGTTAGGCATACTCCTTACTTAAGGATAATACTGCGGGTATTGCTCCACAGCGGCTTGCGTGCGCTCTTTAGTGGGACAGGACGATTGACAAACGCTCATTTTAGCATAGTCCACACATTTTCAGTTGTTGAAGATATGCGTCCATCCCATCTGGCTATTTGTGTGCACCAATAGGAAGGTGTTCACAAGACTGCGACGATGGCGGCGGGCGCACATTGTCGTCTATCAGCGTGAATCCCACTTCAATACTTTCACCAAACGGAGGGACAATACATGCAAGGATGTCGTCCCGATACTTCACACCAGTCATCTCTCTATGTATTGGCACAAGGGATGTCCTGTGGCCATACATGATTCCACCCCAAAACCTTGATAAGGGTGGCGTTCTACAATGCATCTGGCGTGTAAACTTTGTCCTCGTTGCCTCCACGTCAGTACCGTCAAGGTGCAGACTGATACGGGTTTCAGAAGGGAGCGTTATGCCCCACTGCTAACTCGTCCACAAAGAGTGGTTTCGTGCCGATACAAGCTCCTCTCCGAACCCAATTTAGAGCAGGAGCGTTGAGAGTCTTCTGGCAAGTATGGTTCAAATGGCTCTGAGCACTATGGGACTTAACTTTTGAGGTCATAAGTCCCCTAGAACTTAGAACTACTTAAACCTAACTAACCTAAGGACATCACACACATCCATGCCCGAGACAGGATTCGAACCTGCGACCGTAGCGGTCGCGCGGTTCCAGATTGTAGCGCCTAGAACCGCTCGGCCACTCCGGCCGGCTCTGGTAAGTAATCCTTGCTCATGGAGCCTATTTCGTATCGTTTGTGTTTACTGCTGCACTCCGGTAGGAGTTTGGAACTGCCATCGTAGACGTGTCGCATTGGGATGCGGGTGTTTATTTGCTTACTTGCATGTTTTTTTTTTTTTTCCCACGGACAATTGTGCGACGATCCCCAACTGATCCTGCAGTTAGAAACTTGTTCCAGTTTCTAGAGATACTTTGCTCACAGCGACATCCACTGCGACGTAAACCTGTCTCATTCGCTGCCTCAGTAGTAACTACACGGAGCCTCTGATCGTACGTTATTGTTGTCCGAACTTCCCTGAAGCAGCGCAACTCTCTTGATGGTGCAGGGGGCAAGTACTGCAATGTTTACAGGCGACACAGTTGCCACTGACTGCACATATAGTCCCCTCACGTTAGAAAGCAGGACTGTTGCCGCTAGAATTACGTTACAAACTGAAGTATTCATTTCAAAACGTGTTTCTGGATCAAAAAGTTCAATTTTAAAGGTGCGACAGTATGCACGTTTATGACCAGTGTATATGTCGAGACTAAAAGGAAATCTATGGGGCTGGCCATAAAAGGTGGAATTCTTTTGCGAACAGGTATGTTGCATCTAGATGGCAGACCACAGCACTAAGGCTATCGAGAATTCTTCGACAACTTGGATGCGATGTTCACGTTGCCCGTATTTTCAAGGTGAGGACATATGTTAAGTAAAAAGCACGGCATGAGGTATGAGCCATGGACTGAAAGTGACTTCCGTTTTCGACTGAAATTTTGTTGTTATTACGATCTCTGCACTCGGGTGAATACGTTATCATAACACACATAGGAAGAAAGTAATTCGAATGTCATTTTTATTTCAATTATTCTCTTCTATAGTTTTACGAATGTAGATTTTGACTGACACAACAACTTTACTGCCAAAAGTCAATGGCAGCAAAAAAATTATTATTTTAAACGTTATCAATAAAAGTAAACACTAACCTGAAACATTCTCAGTTGGTGCATATAGATTTTGACTCATTTATTGCAATGTGCAGTTCGCCGGTCGAGCTTTCCCTGAAATTCCTACATAGTTGATAAGCTCACTGCACAGTTCCAGGTCGAAGACGTGGCTGGTGATGTTCTGGACGGCGGTGGGATGCCAACCTGACTCTCGCCCCCAACACGAGCCGACAGCCGGGAGTGAATGTCTAGGCTGCCAATTCTTCTAATTGTAGGACCCCGTTGGCTGTCACTCGAGTCCCCTTACACCATAGCCGTACCGCGACAATGTTCTGCGCCCCGATTTGTTGGCTTCACGATAAGCTATCCTGCGCTTACATTTGAGCATGATAAAGCCCACCCGCATATGGCAAGAGTTTCTACTGCTTGTCTTCGTGCTTGGTCAGGAAGGTCACCGCATCTCACCCTAATTGAGAACTTTAGGAGCGTTATGCGCAGGGCCCTCCAATAACCTCGAGATTTTGATGGTCTAACGCACCAATTGGAAAGAATTTGGCAGCATATCATCCAACAACTCAGTCAATCAGTTTTTTTTTTGGGGGGGGGTCATCAGTCTTCTGACTGGTTTGATGCGGCCAGTGACGAATTTCTCTCCCGAGCCTACCTCTTCATCTCAGAGCAGCACTTGTAACCTAAGTCCTCAATTATTTGCTGGATGTATTCCAATCTCTGTTTTTCTCTAGTTTTTGCCCTCTGCAGTCCCCTCTAGTACTAAGAAGTCATTCCCTCGTGCATTAACAGACGTCCTGTCATGCTGTCCCTTCTCCTTATCAGTGTTTTCCACATATTCCTTTCCTCTCCGATTCTGCGCAGAACCTCCTCATTTCTTACCTTATCAGTCCACCTGATTTTCAACATTCGTCTGTAGCACCACACCTCAAGTGCTTCGATTCTCTTCGTGTTTTCCCACAGTCCATGTTTCACTACCCTACCATGTTGTACTCCAGACGTACTTTCTCAGAAATTTCTTCCTCAAGTTAAGGCCTGTGTTTGATACTAGCAGACTTCTCTTGGGCGGGAACGCCCTTTTTGCCAGTGCTAGTCTGCATTCGATGTACTTCCTGCTCCGTCTGTCATTCGTTATTTTGCTGCCTAGGTAAAAGAATTCCTTAACTTCATCTCCTTCGTGACCGTCAATCATGATGTTATGTTTCTTGGTGTTCTAACTTCTGCTGCTTCTCATTACTTTCGTCCTTCTCCGATTTAACTAAGTGCATATTCTGTACTCATTATATTATTCATTCCGTTTTCAGGATCATGTAATTCTTCTTCACTTTACCTCAGGATAGCAATGTCATCAGCGATTCGTATTCAGCGAATCGTATCACTGATAACCTTTCACCTTGAATTTTAATTCCACTCCTAAAGCTCTCTTTTAATTCCATTGTCGTTTTTTCGATGTAGAGATTGAACAGTAGGGACAAAGGCTACAGCCCTGACTTACACACTTTTTAATCCAAGCACTTACACTCCTGGAAATGGAAAAAAGAACACATTGACACCGGTGTGTCAGACCCACCATACTTGCTCCGGACACTGCGAGAGGGCTGTACAAGCAATGATCACACGCACGGCACAGCGGACACACCAGGAACCGCGGTGTTGGCCGTCGAATGGCGCTAGCTGCGCAGCATTTGTGCACCGCCGCCGTCAGTGTCAGCCAGTTTGCCGTGGCATACGGAGCTCAATCGCAGTCTTTAACACTGGTAGCATACCGCGACAGCGTGGACGTGAACCGTATGTGCAGTTGACGGACTTTGAGCGAGGGCGCATAGTGGGCATGCGGGAGGCCGGGTGGACGTAACGCCGAATTGCTCAACACGTGGGGCGTGAGGTCTCCACAGTACATCGATGTTGTCGCCAGTGGTCGGCGGAAGGTACACGTGCCCGTCGACCTGGGACCGGACCGCAGCGACGCACGGATGCACGCCAAGACCGTAGGATCCTACGCAGTGCCGTAGGGGACCGCACCGCCACTTCCCAGCAAATTAGGGACACTGTTGCTCCTGGGGTATCGGCGAGGACCATTCGCAACCGTCTCCATGAAGCTGGGCTACGGTCCCGCACACCGTTAGGCCGTCTTCCGCTCACGCCCCAACATCGTGCAGCCCGCCTCCAGTGGTGTCGCGACAGGCGTGAATAGAGGGACGAATGGAGACGTGTCGTCTTCAGCGATGAGAGTCGCTTCTGCCTTGGTGCCAATGATGGTCGTATGCGTGTTTGGCGCCGTGCAGGTGAGCGCCACAATCAGGACTGCATACGACCGAGGCACACAGGGCCAACACCCGGCATCATGATGTGGGGAGCGATCTCCTACACTGGCCGTACACCACTGGTGATCGTCGAGGGGACACTGAATAGTGCACGGTACATCCAAACCGTCATCGAACCCATCGTTCTACCATTCCTAGACCGGCAAGGGAACGTGCTGTTCCAACAGGACAATGCACGTCCGCATGTATCCCGTGCCACCCAACGTGCTCTAGAAGGTGTAAGTCAACTACCCTGGCCAGCAAGATCTCCGGATCTGTCCCCCATTGAGCATGTTTGGGACTGGATGAAGCGTCGTCTCACGCGGTCTGCACGTCCAGCACGAACGCTGGTCCAACTGAGGCGCCAGGTGGAAATGGCATGGCAAGCCGTTCCACAGGACTACATCCAGCATCTCTACGATCGTCTCCATGGGAGAATAGCAGCCTGCATTGCTGCGAAAGGTGGATATACATTGTACTAGTGCCGACATTGTGCATGCTCTGTTGCCTGTGTCTATGTGCCTGTGGTTCTGTCAGTGTGATCATGTGATGTATCTGACCCCAGGAATGTGTCAATAAAGTTTCCCCTTCCTGGGACAATGAATTCACGGTGTTCTTATTTCAATTTCCAGGAGTGATGATGATGATGTTTGGTTTGTGGGGCGCTCAACTGCGTGGTTATCAGCGCCCGTACAATTACCCAATCTTTGCTCAGTCCAATTTCACCATTTTCCTGAATGATGATGAAATGATGAGGACAACACAAACACCCAGTCATCTCGAGGCAGGTGAAAATCACTGACCCCGCCGGGAATCGAACCCGGGACCCCGTGCTCGGGAAGCGAGAACGCTACCGCGAGACCACGAGCGGCGGACAATTTCCAGGAGTGTAGTTCTTGCTCGTCCACTCTTATTATCCCCTGTTATCTCTTGTACGTATTGTATATTACCCGTCTCTCCCTATAGCTTATCCCAATTTTTCTCAGAATTTCGAACATCTTACACCATTTTACACTGTCTAACTTTTTTCCAGGTCGACAAATCGTATGAACGGGCCTTGATTTTTCTTTAGTCTTGCTTCCATTATCAACCGCAACGTCAGGAATGCCTCTCTCGTGCCTTTACCTTTTCTAAAGCCAAACTGGTCGTCATCTGGCACATCTTCTATTTTCTTTTACATTCTTCTGTTTATTTCTACCACATCATTCAAATCTCCCCCCTCATAAAGGCTTTCTATGTATTCTTTCCACCTCTCCGCTCTCTCCTCCTCATTTTTTAACAGTGGAATTCCCGTTCCACTCTTAGTGTTACCACCCTTGCTTTTAATGACACCCAGGTTGTTTTGACATTCCTGTATGCTGAGTCTGTCCTTCCGACAATTCTTTTTGATTTCCTTACCGTTTTTCATTCGGCCATTTCATGTTAGCTTATCTGCACTTCCTATTTATTTCATTCCTCAGCGATCTATATTTCTGTATTCCTGAGTTTCCCGGAACATTTTTGTGCTTCCTCCTTTCATCGATCAGCTGAAGTATTTCTTGTGTTACACATGTTTTCTTCGCAGGTACCATCTTTGTACCTACGTTTTCCTTTCCAACTTCTGTGATAGCCCTTTTTAGAGATGTACATTCTTCTTCAACTGTACTGCCTACTGAACTATTCCTTATTGCTGTATCTATCTCGTCATTCTTTATTACTTCCGTATCCCACTTCTTTGTGGCTTGATTCTTTCTGAGTAATTTCTTAAACTTCAACCTACTCTTCATCACTACTACATCGTTATCGGAGTATAATTTGCTTCTCGGTACCCCTTACAATCCAATATCTGAATTCGGAATCTCTATCTGACCGTGATGTAATTTAGCTGATACCTTCCCGTATCACCCAGCCTTTCATATGTATACCTTCTCCTCTTGCGATTCTTGAACAGAGTATTCGCTATTACTAGCTGAAATTTATTACAGAACTCAATTAGCCTTTCTCCTCTCTCATTTCTTGTCCTACGTCCACATTCTCCTGTAACTTTTTCTTCTGCTCCTTCCCCTCCAACTGCATTCCAGTCCCCCATGACTATTAGATTTCTATCTCCCTTTCAGTATCCTCATACACTTTCTCTGTCTCTTCATCTTCAGCTGGCGACGTCGGTATGTATACCTGAACTATTGTTGTCGGTGTTGGTTTGCTGTTGTTTCTGACAGGTAGAACCCTATCACTGAACTGTTCAAGTAACACACTTTCTGCCCTACCTTCCTATTCATAACAAATCCTACTCCCGTTATACCAATCTCTACCAGGGTTATAACTGTGGTTAGAGGTGAACCAACGCGTTATGGTCTTCCTCGATTTGTGAAGCTCTTCTATAACTTACGCAGTATCACTGAAATTGCAATGATTTGTTTGTTTTTACACGTAAATCATACCTATTGATTTCTGTCTCATTCAAATAATTCATTTGCGATGCGTCGTTTCCTTTTTTCTTTTAGATTGTGTAGAACTGGTACCAGCGACCATATGACTCTCCATCGTTGTAGGAAGCCATGGCAGCGGTGTGTACGTGTCTGGCGGTTGTATGGGCTCTGAGCAGTAAGATGGGTCGACTTAGTGTCGTAACAGAATGTAAAATAGAGCTATCGTGTTTAGGCGCGCTAATGAATACACCGTGAATGGAGGTGCACGGTTTGCTGGCGAATCAATGTACTTACAAGGAGTGCTGTACCGCTCGCAAGTAACACGACGTAAATACAGTTGTCAAAAATATCCTAAGAGACTGGGACGAGAGACGAAAGTCACGCCTTGTGAATTATAAACATTTTCACAGAAGAAGGGTTGCTGCTATCAATGCCTGAAGGCCCATCACAATCAGTTTAAGAGTGAACGTTGCGAAGTGAACTTCGTGCAAACGACATTTAGAGTAGGTTTTATCGCAAAAAGCAACTGCTCACATCGAAAAAACGTTATACATCTTCAGTGCGCCAAACAACACAGAAACTGGACAGTACCCGAGTGAAGGCGTGTACTGCAGTTCAGTGAGCCGTGATGTCGCCTTTTTCTCAAAGGTTGCGAGGCATCCAGTGCACCGATGTCCCCGTGATGTGTTACATACGCAGTGTGGAGAAGATGTTGTTCTTTTGTGAGTGTTATTTATACCATAATTTAGGCCCACACCTTCCGGTTACTATGAACATGGAACTTGATGTGGTTTCAGTTTTCTCTACGACCAGGTATCATCCTTTCTTCTACACCCTGATGATGAGTACGCAGTGGATTCGTCCAAGACACAAGAGATGTGTTCGGAAACCTGGATGCATACGTTCCTAGTTGACCAACTCTCTTACACCCTGTGGCACCAAGATGGCCCTCAAATCAACAAATCCTAATGCTAAATGAAATGCCAGGAACTGCTTTTAACAATGAGTTGCAATACATCTTTCACCATTACAACATCAGGTAGCTGTACAGATCAGTGAGTGGGCTCATCTGGATATGGCCTCCTCTTCCTCGTCGAATTGAAATCATCATGGCAGGGGTAGCACTGCACTATATTAGCCTGATATCTCTTGGTGATGTCTTATTTTTTGTCCAGTGGGTTTATATAAATGAGTGCCAGAATTAATTTTGGTTTTCGCTTCTTTCAACGTAGGCAACAATATGAAAACTTGAAAAACTACCGTTTCTTTGTCGTTCGGTGTCCCTGTTAACCTGTAGATCCCCCTTTAACTGGCTGTATTGGCCAGTTTAGTTTCCACAGGCAGGCACATGTTTTCCAGCTAAAATACGACCACGCCTGGTAAATCACTGCCAACCGTCAAATGAAAGCATAAACCGCGTGACGTGAACTGCACCATTGAGTTACGATCTTTTCACTAATTTGTACACTCCATCGTGTGCTCACGAGTCATCTGTTGTGAATAGTGTGTGAAGATGATGACGGCGGTTGTTTAGCTGAATATGTTTACGTGAGATGAAGTCAATATAAATAAGCACAAAATAAGTTCTCCATATAGTGATGGCGTATTTCTAAGATCCTACAATCAAGCGCCACACCCGGATTACACACAGGTGCGTCTGGAGGCATAGCAACGACGCACAATTTTTTCCAGCGGCTCCTTTAGTGATGGCATATGGCCTTAACAGCTACCAACAACGGAGACAATGCTTTACACGCTATGATTGAACTGTGCGCTAAAAATTACCGGACGTTAGAAGAAGCGACAAACTGCAATGTCGTAAATTTTTAATCAAAATCCAGTGGTTGTATGGTTTGTGTGTTTGCTGATGTAGGTAGTTAATTGTCACTTTATCGATGAGACAGTTGTACTGAAAACTTTAGCTTAGCACAGGCTTTCGTGTTAGTTTGTAGGAACAATCCATCTGGACCAGGGAGAGGAAAGGCGGAAGTAACAGGACAATGGGCTAAACATGCGGTTTGAGGGGATCATCTCGATTATGGCTTCTCGCAATTGTGGCATAGTTTTTTCACTTCTAGACTTTTCATGCGTCCTAAAGGATGTTATCTATTAAGACTAAATTAATAACTTGTTATAAGAGACAAGAGATGGAAGTACAGACACTGTATTAGAAAGATGATGCAGTATATGTAACGAGTGGCTTAAGTTCGTAGTCACCGAAAGCCGACTGCGTGTCACAGAAATATGATGGTGCTAATTATGTCATTTGATGGGAAAAGAAACTTGGGTCACAACTTCCCCACTCAGAAACAAGGAAACAATGGCAGCCGAGTTATTTATCTTTTCCTGGGATTGCTGTGTTCAGGATGAGGTATAACATACGTAAAATTTTAATGTAGCAAACCAGTCACATGCTGGCCTGTGAGTCTCGCAACTCTGGTTAAAAATCATCCCTTGTACAGCAGTGATCACATTGTTACGATGTGATCACCGTAAGAAAATTTCTGATCTCGAACCTGACAATCATATTTAGGGGACGTATCTAAAATGTAGAAGAGATTTTGTATGTATAAGGAAAAGAGTTAGTAGACATAGCTCCGTAAAACATAGCGGATGTCATAAAGCACGATGTTTTGCTAGTACAGTTTATAGAATTTTACTTCAAATAAGATTTACACTGTAATTTAGTGAAAGAAACACATAAAATGTTTTTAAAACATAGCTTTATTTACTTGTTGCCTTACTGCCTGCGTTTTGGAACCGTGACTGTGTGCAATAAATGCTTATTTGTGTTTTCTACTACCATTCACTTAATTTGTTATATGTTTAATTTAACATAACACAATGCATTTCGAGTGCTTTCTGCCCGTTTTGAGTCGTTTATTCATACAGTAAATTGTTAGTCTACGTAAATTTTCTTAAATTAACTTAAAATAGAAATTTTCCTTTACTTTTCACTGTTTCTTGACATTAAAATATCAAAACTGAACTAAAACACAGTTTTCAATATTTACACAAAACCTACTGGTACAGACACCATCATCCTAAACTCCTTCACACATCCCACCTGCCACAAGAAAGCTGCATATAGGTCAGGGATATACAGAGCCCATTTATTTCCATTTGAACATACTGAACTCCAACAAGAAGTAGAAACCATAAAATGTACAATGAATACGATCCTTCACTTATTAATGTCATGTCACGACAGATAAACAATAAACAACATCAAACCACACTCACAAATGACAGCACCCCAGCAGTTAAGCATGAAAAAATGCCGTGTCTGTGTATAATGTCTGACAAAGTAGCAAGCCCACTAGTAACAAGAATGTAAAAATAAGCATCAGCAGGTTATTCAAATTATAAAACCACCAGATACAGATCTTGATGCATCTGGTATTGACAAAATTACCAGCAACCAATTCAATAAATATCGAATAAACCAAACAGGCAAGAATTTCATAATTCGATTTAAATAACTTTTAGACTGCTTCAGAGTGGATAAATGAAACAAATTAGCAATAGAAACACATATTATAGACACGCTCTGAAATCGAAAGCAGTCTCGAGAATTTGCACAAAATCCTAAAACGCAAAACAATGGATATCATGCACGAAATATAAATTTTCGTTCATAATACAAAATATGGAGACAATACACTTAATGAAATAACAGAATTCAAGAACTCAAAATTCTTCAGTAGTCTTAAGCCAGTTGTACTACAATAAATATAATATGTGCCAATGTGAAACAAACGACAACCAGACTACCAGCATTGCGAATATCGATGTAAAATCTGACAGCCCATACTCATTCACATGCTCGAAGGCCATAGTGCAATAGTGTAATGTCTCACAACGGCTCCGCCAGTGTACCAATGATGCAAACATAGCTTTCGGATACCAAAGTCGTAAGCGAAAATTTGTCAAATAAAGAACTGTATCACTCGAGTTTCACACCATAACAACTGATGCAAAACTATCTGCATCCCACATAGGTTGTGGTGTATGTCATAATAAACAACGAGACACAGCTTCAGACCAGCAGAAGACACCAATGGACAATAATTTCCGGCCAACAACTGCCCCCCCCATTTCATTAGTATACCCCACCTGCCCCTCCAGCTGGTAATAGTAGGTAAAAAGTTCTATGTTAATTCGGTTAAGAAAGTTCATTTCAACTAACAATTTTCTGTATAAATAAACACCTGAATATGGGCAGAGAATGCTCGAAATACGTTGCCACTTGTTAAGTTAAACATAAAATAAATAAAGTATCTGAAAGCAGAAAATACAAATAATTTTATTTACGTTGAATAAACAAAGAACAACGAGCACAGATGTTTATAGCTAGATAGACGAGTTAGTATTATTGTGATCCTAGAAAAAAAAAACGAATGCAACATAAAGGATAGGAGAGGAAGTTTGTATTTGGCAGATGACGGCTTTGTAATTACTTAAATCTGGAAAGATGACTTCTATCTGGGATTAACCAAGCGCAGTGTAGCCTACATAGGTTTTGTGCCTTGAATCCGTGTGAAAACGAAGAAGAAAATCTATACATTTAGAAATTTGTTTCAAAATGAGATGAATACATTTCACTTTATCTGAAACGATCTTGAACATGACATGGTTTAATATGGTTCAAGTACGGGATGCATAACGCCGATTAAAACGTTTTCTATTTGGAAATTTTGGTGTCAAAGAGGTACTTCGGTTTTCTCAACAGAGCGCTGGGTAAGTTATGAAATGACGAGGAAAGTGGAACGACAACGCCACATCTTCAGCCAAATAATTTGCAAGGACTTAACCATCGACCACAAAACAGTTTTAAATCGTTTAGATAAGTCCGTATAGCAACAGCTAAATTTCACATCATCTGACGGTAAATCGAAATACTATCTGCGAAAAACTGCTAAAGAAGAAAGAATTTTCATAACTGGGCAGTAAAATTTGGCCGCGTACGACTGTGATGAATGAAAAAGGTGGTTGTCGAAGTGATACCTCTGTGCCAGGTAACACAATGGCGTAAGAAAAATGCTACTCCAGCCGAAAAGCACTGTCTCGCACAGTGTTCTGTCCTTGTTCTTCATTTCCAATGGCTTACTCCCATTGGTTCGTCCCTTGTACCTTTCGTAGCCAGTGGGGCGCAACTTTACAAATATTCAGCTTTCACGTAGTCTTCTTGGTCTGACTTTCTTCATCTGCCAGATAAGTCCCACAGAAACTCGTTGTGATCACATTCTTCATATTTGGCTGCAACATTACGATTTTTTCGGAAACGAAAATATCTTCCATAAGAAATCGATATGGTTTCCGGAAAAAGATCTTGTTAAACTCAAATTGCTCTGTTCATCAATGACATTCCGAATGCCGTAGACATCGCGAATGTTTTGAAATACATTTGCAGTTCCGTTCTGTGTGTAATAACCAAAATAACTATGGCGCTTCCTGCCGTACGCAGTAGTTTCGGGTAATCACATTTGGACTTGGGCTGCGATTTTCCTACCATTATCATCATGCATGTTCTGGAAAAGACGTTTGCCTTGAGGAATCACAATTTCCTTCTTTTTTCACCCAAGATTCGGAGATATGTCAGTACCATCATTGGGCTCATTTCATTTTCTGTTGAAAGACACGTAAAAATTTACTTGGAAATATATAAAGTTTTGGTATTGTAGTGATTGCGTTCGTAACATTTTAACAAAATGTGCACCTTAATAACACATGCAGATATCATATAGCTGTCAGCCGTCTCTAGGTCAACCGGTATTTTGGTGTAGGGCGTCATGTGCAACTAACGTGAATTTGTTTATAGTGCGTATTTTAACGAAAATGCTAGACATAAAATGAAACTGTTGTTATCTGAGTTACTTGGAGGCTTGTTAATGCAGTATTATCTTACTGCAATTATTTCCATATTAAATCCAGTTATAGACAGTCTTTTAATTTGGGATGTCGTTCATCTAATGCTAGTAAATGAAAGGCTGTTTTTATTACGTAGTACGCGGTTTGCTTATTTTTACTTGCGACGCATGCTCAGTGGCCAGTAATACGTGTTTGTTTTTATACATAATAACTGCGTCATATAATAACCACATATTTGTTACTATATTCAGTTTATTGTTGTCTCTTGTTCTTAAGTAACAGAAAACTTTTTACATCAGAAGTTTCGTGAGATTGCGTCACTGTTTGTTCCTGCTTACAGTTTGATGTCTAATTATTGAATATGTGCTGTCCTGGAGATGTACTTACGTGGTTTGCGTATCCAGTATGTCCGTTTTTCGACGTTGAAAGAACACATATCGACTTAGTATGTCACCTCCACTGTTCACTGCATTTTCTTTTGCTTTTTCTACGTATGTAGTGTTGCAAACTGACTGTGTTTTTTATTCGTCTCTTGTTTGTGTTGCGGTATCTGCATGCAGTTTGAAAACAAATGTAATATATTGTGTTGTTCAAACTACATACAGATGAGAACGAAGTCTTTCGTGACGGCACAGATATGTAAAACATTCTCGGTTTTCCTGAATCTTCGATTCGGGATAAAATCTCGAGCTTTCGGCGATAACCTCCATCGTCATACTCGCGAGAAAGGAAACCGAGAATGCTTTACATATCAGTGCCGTCGCGAAACAATTCGTTCTCATATTACTTTTCTCTATGGGGAGGACATTGCTCGTGAGGTTCGTCAAATATGCGCAGTTACAGAGTAATTTGGCATTTCTGCAACGCTGTTGTGATAAGGATATTGTGCCTACGTTTGCTGTGGTTAAACACCATACCAAGTCGGCTGGAATGAAGAATATATTAGGAAGACCAGCCTGGCGGTCGTCAAAGAAAGGTTACCTCACACAAGGTAGTTCCTTCTCTAGATTGTCGTACAGATGACAAAATGGTAGATATACAAATAGACGACAGAGGGATAGAGATACAATTAAAATCGCTCAAAAGAGGAAAGGCCGCTGGACCTGATGGGATGCCAGTTCGATTTTACACAGACTACGCGAAGGAACTTGCCCCCCTTCTCGCAGCGGTGTACCGTAGGTCTCTAGAAGAGCGTAGAGTTCCAAAGGATTGGAAAAGGGCACAGGTCATCTCCGTTTCCAAGAAGGGACGTTGAACAGATGTGCAGAGCTATAGACCTATATCTCTAACGTCGATCAATTGTAGAATTTTGGAACACGTATTATGTTCGAGTATAATGACTTTTCTGGAGACTAGAAATCTACTCTGTAGGAATCAGCATGGGTTTCGAAAAAGACGGTCGTGTGAAACCCAGCTCGCGCTACTCGTCCACGAGACTCAGAGGGCCATAGACACGGGTTCACAGGTAGATGCCGTGTTTCTTGACTTCCGCGTTCGATACAGTTCCCCACAGTCTTTTAATGAACAAAGTAGGAGCATATGGACTATCAGACCAATTGCGTGATTGGAATGAAGAGTTCCTAGATAACAGAACGCAGCGTATCATTCTCAATGGAGAGAAGTCTTCCGAAGTGAGAGTGATTTCAGGTGTGCCGCAGGGGAGTGTCGTAGGACCGTTACTATTCACAATATACATAAATGACCTTGTGGATGACATCGGAAGTTCATTGAGTCTTTTTGCAGATGATGCTGTGGTGTATCGAGAGGTTGTAACAGTGGAAAATTGTACTGAAATACGGGAGGATCTGCAGCGAATTGACGCATGGTGCAGGGAATGGCAATTGAATCTCAATGTAGACAAGTGTAATGTGCTGCGAATACATAGAAAGATAGATCTCTTATAATTTAGCTACAAAATAGCAGGTCAGCAACTGGAAGCAGTTAATTCCATAAATTATCTGGGAGTACGCATTAGGAGTGATTTAAAATGGAATGATCATATAAAGTTGATCGTCGGTAAAGCAGATGCCAAACTGAGATTCATTGGAAGAATCCTAAGGAAATGCAATCCGAAAACAAAGGCAGTAGGTTACAGTACGCTTGTTCGCCCACTGCTTGAATACTGCTCAGCAGTGTGGGATCCGTACCAGATAGGGTTGATAGAAGAGATAGAGAAGATCCAACGGAGAGCAGCGCGCTTCGTTACAGGATCATTTAGTAATCGCGAAAGCGTTACGGAGATGATAGATAAATTCCAGTGGAAGACTCTGCAGGAGAGACGCTCAGTAGCTCGGTACGGGCTTTTGTTAAAGTTTCGAGAACATACCTTCATCGAAGAGTCAAGCAGTATATTGCTCCCTCCTACGTATATCTCGCGAAGAGACCATGAGGATAAAATCAGAGATATTAGAGCCCACACAGAACATACCGACAATCCTTCTTTCCACGAACAATACGAGACTGGAATAGAAGGGAACACCGATAGAGGTACTCAGGGTACCCTCCGCCACACACCGTCAGGTGGCTTGCGGAGTATGGAGGTAGATGTAGATGTACGAATTGGATTTTAATGAACGCGGACTATATAGTTTCCATTTTTTATTTTCTACAATTCTCTCACCTTTTGACTCGTAGTGGGTCAATATGACGACGGACGCTCATCAAAGATTTCATATTAGCCATTCATCGGTTGAACAAGTAAAGAAATTTGAGCGTTTGCAGCTATGCAAAAATCGGAGTCCACCTGTCGGACAAGAACCTGGACAAAGGAACCTTCTCGGCCCTTAATAAAAGTTAGAATTTCGCTCATACATTTCGTGCTATAGCCATCGTGGATCTCATCAGTGGAGTAGAGCAGGCGGTGCGCCATCTTGCACACGACGACGCCGACGAAGTGAGACTTATCAGTTACTTTTTTTTTAATCCTCCCGAATCTAGTATCAGTAGAGAACACAGAGAAGGGTTCCACTTGCTTCGGAGAGATGAAGATCTTGTCTTATTATCAACTGACAAACGGAATACCACCGTCGTTCTTAAAACTACCGAATATCTTAGCAAAATGACATCACTATTGGAGAGCAGCACGTACAACTATCTTCAACGGGACCCAACTTTGACGTAAAGCAGAAAAAATAAGGAGCTACTGAAGATTTCCGATCTACCAGATGATTTATAAAAAATCTCAGAGTCCGAGCTCCAAGACCTCCCAGATTGTACGAACTATCGAAGATCTACAAGAATTTTATTCCCTTGAGACCTATTGTCAGTGCAATTGGTTCTCACACCTACAAGCTGGCCAAAGTTGATGACTTCTATAGTCGGCCGTTGTGAACATCACATCAAAAACTCCCAGATGTTCACTGAGAAAACTGTAGTTGGTTCAAATAAGATTTTAGTCAGCCTAGATGTTGTATCGCAGTCCAAAAAAGTTCCTATGGAGGACACTTTGAAAATGCTAGCGGATCTACTAAGGAGACTGCCTACACTACGCTTGTCCGTCCTCGTTCAGAATACTGCTGCGCAGTGTAGGATCCTTACCGGATAGGACTGACGGAGTACATCGAAAAAGTTCAAAGAAAGTAAGGACGATATGTATTATCGCGAAATATGGGAGAGAATGTCAGAAATGATACAGGGTTTGGGCTGGACATCATTAAAAGAAAGTCGTTTTTCGCTGCGACGGAATCTTTTCGCGAAATTACAATCACCAACTTTCTCCTCGGAATGCGAAAATATTTTGTTGACACCGACTTACATTGGGAGGAACGATCACCACGATAAAATAAGTGAAATCAGAGCTCGTACGGAAAGATATAGGTGTTCATTCTTTCCGCGTGCTATACGATTTGGAATGATAGAGAATTTTGGAAGTTGGTGCGATGAACCCTCTACCAGGCACTTAAATGTGATTTGCAGAGTATCCCTGTAGATGTAGATCTTTTTCCTACTGAAACTATGAAATTGATCCGGCATGACGACCACCTACGCCTTGTATGGCAGTATATTTTATGAAATGACGGACGGTATGGTGATGGATTTCCGTTGTCTCCATCATTGACTAACTCTTTTATGGAGGATTTTGAGTAACGTGCATTAAATTCGGTTTCCCTCCGTCCATCCTTATTTTATTGTTATGTTGACGAACGTTTATGGTTTGGTCACACGGTGCAGAAGCTCTCGAACAATTCAAGAAATACATGAACAGCATATATCCAAACATCCAGTTCACTGTCGAGATGGAGAAGGAGGGAAGGTTGCCATTCTTAGACGTTTTAGTACGACAGGGGGACGGGATGCTCTGCCACTCTGTGTACCGCAAGCCGACGCATACCGATTTATACATTAATGCAGAGAGTTTCCATCATCCTGTTCAGAAGAGAGCCGATTTGAACACAGTATATAAATGTTTCTGACGGGGACTACTTTAAGTCCGAAATTAACCATCTGAAGTACGTATTCCGAAAAATAGTTATCGTGCACGCGGTATAAAGGTAGCGTTCTCCAAGAAAAGAAAACGTGAAAATATTGCACACTGACTAGATGAACCACAAAATGCGGTTCTTCCATTCTGTGGCACTATACCCAGTAAAACAGGAAGAGTCCTGAATAGACGGGGTATAAGACCGATTTTGCGTCCTCCTAAGAAAATTAAGGAGATGATGCACCCGGTTAAGAACAGAGCATTCGTAGCACATCAGATCACTGTGCAGAACACCAATAGCATATTAAAAATAGAGGACTAGAGAAATCAGCAATTGCGGACCACAGCCTCACTAACAAACATAAAATATTGTTTGAGGAAACAGAAATTTTTTCCCATGCACCCACATACTGGGATTCTGTTATTATGGTGGCTGTTGAAATAAGAATGAGCGAGAAGAGCTTCAGCCATGATAGCCAATATTGTCTGAGCAGTACATGGAAACGAGCGACCAATGCAGAGAGGCAACAGAGACATTCCTTGCAGTTTTAACGTTCCCATGGAGGCGGTGGCACCATCAGCGCAGACATTGACACCTTCTGCAACAGCAGTACGTAATAGCCGACCAATAAGAAGCCGCCCACAGGCTATATAAATCCAACACAGCAGCAGTGAAGAGAGTCAGTTGCTCCTGACAATGACGATGGAGGTTATCGTCGAAAGCTCGAGATTTCATCCAGAATTTATACGGCAAGATAACCGAGAATATTTTATTTTACATACACATGCCAGAACACAGACTGAAGACGGAAAAAAAGCACACCCAGAGCGACAGTTGGTAACATTACCTACGGTAGACACAAAACAAGATCACACTGAACAGTTGAAGTGAAGTGCTAAGTTGAAATGTGTTCGTAAAATACAGAAAATCGGACATCCAGTGTACGCAAACAATCTAAGTACGTGTCCAGGACGACACGAATGCACTACTAGGACCACAAATCGTAATTAAAAACGATTAGTAATTGAACCTAACGTCACTTACGCTACAAAATAGTTCTTTCCCACCTAACAAGAAAAAGTTCACAAAATCCATTGATGTATTAACAAAACGGTAATTATTATATAACGTAGGTATTATACACAATACAAACATTATTACAGGCCACTAGAGGTGCTTCACAAATAGAAAGAAGCGAAACGCATATGCGCGCAATAAAAGCCGCCTTTAGTTTAGTCGCATTAGTCACACCATCTGTCAAGATTATGGAAACCATTAAGGAACAACGTAAAACTTAAAGAAAATGATTCGTTCAGCGTTCGTTTGCTAGGTTATTGTTACTGTTTTCGAGAATGCTTCTGCTTATTGGCTGTGGGGCATGTTACTTGTGATGGGCTCCCTGAAAATTGGTGGGTATTAAAGGGAGGGGATGGTGTCTAATTTGTTATACTTACTTGTTATGGTTTCTACGTTGTCATGCTCTAGGCAGAATTCTTTTCTAATGATGATGAAATCATGTGACTAGGGCCTCTAATCGGGTAGACCGTCCACCGGGTGCAAGTCTTTCGATTTGACACCTCTTCGCGACTTGCGCGTCGATGGGGATGAAATGATGATGATTAGGACAACACAACACCCAGTCCCTGAGCGGAGAAAATCTCCGACCCAGCTGGGATGCTGGTTATTTTTAGAGCTGTAGATTGTTTTTACTGGCGATCATACGTTGTTTTCGCTTATCTGTGAAATTTGTCATTGAATAGGTCTCCATGAGCAGTTGGTGCATAATATTGTAAAATAACTATCACTGGATAAAGCAGAAGCTAATCAAACATTGTAAAGAGATGAAGCACACGAGGAGGTAAGACAGAGCATCATTGCGATCAGGCCTATGAGTAGACATCTATGGCGCCGTAAGAAAGGAAGAACTCATATAACGTGGAGAATATCTGCAGACATGCAAAAGGCAATCTACAAATAAAGAAAGCCACTGCAACCGCGGGCGAAGAGTAGATTTTATCCAGTGAGAGTTATTTTACAGCATGACGCGGCGGGACACCAGGGAAACCCTTCTGCTGACGCAACATCTCTCAGGTGCAACTGCTTTACCAATTCAAGAGGGAAATCCTCACATGATTTTTGAAAGCCCTGATAATGGTGCTTTAACTTCGAAATACGTATAGGAAATGAAAATCTATGAACCGAGACTCAGTGAACGGACTCTGTTCATAAAATACACATGCTTGCAAAGCTTAAGAACTTCTGCAACTGTCACGTGATGTGTTACTGCTATATAGCTCGATGAAATTTGGACCATACGAGGGCAGAGAAGTGAACTGATGCAGTATAGTACAGAAGGCAGCCCAAAAAATATACACAATGAGACGAACAGAAATGGCATTTTCCTGAAAGACAATGACTGCGATTAATGACTACCTGGACATTACAAAAGGCGCCACACGATTCCTAATAGGATGTGCGATCACCGAGGACAGCAATGCACACTCTGGAGCGTCCTCCTACGGTCGTCCCAAGTTTGGTAAGTTCCATTCCTCCACCATCGTGGTTGACAACTGATGGTCGTCACCATATGCAGGCGTGCTGCAATACGTCACCCCACCGCTTCCCACACCTGCTCGATGGGATTTAAGGCGGGGGAACTGGCAGCCCAGTCCATACAGCGAATATCCTCTTCTTCCAAGAGCTCCAATACGTATAATAATCGATACTGTCTCAAACTGTTATTCATAAAAATAAAGTCAGAGCCGAATTCACCGCTGAAAAACGCGCATAAGGATGGTGAACACTGACGCAATAACAGGGACGAGGAGTGTACCTTGTTCTATGATTTTAAGGTCAGTACGCCCATACAGTATTACGGCTAACAACACCATAAATCTGGACCACCAGAATGATCATGTTCGGCAATGTTTCTAGGTTCATTACGTGTTCCCACCTCTGGTTACTTAAGGGCATGTCCAGAATCATCTGAGACTGAATCTGCTCTCATACGAGACCACACAGCCTCACTCCTCGTTGGTGCAGTCCGTATGCTCTTGGCATCATCGCAGACGATGCCGTTGATGTGCGGATATCAACAGAACGCAGTGTACTGACCGTCCGAGAAAGAAATTGCTGTGTCGTCCGAACAAGACACAGCCAGGGAGAAAGCAATAACGGGCGGCGCTGAGGATGAAGATACCTACTTCGCCTCGGCCAACTGCTAGCAGATTAGAATCCCCCAATGAACGGACAACGGACAGAAGCCTACTTGGAAGGCAGAAGAGCAGCTCTCGAGCACTCGGCTATAGATCATGTCCAGGGCTGACTTAGACAGGGAACGTCGTTTAGTGAACAGTTATTGTAAAATTGCATTTTTACTTAGCCATTGAGTGCCGTTTTTGAGTTTTATTACAAGCACTTAATAATGTAAATACGTTCATCAAAAAGGTTTTGCATCACCTCGGTTCCGCGAGTTTGGGAACCTGTATAGGAAATTGGAATAGAGATCAACATAAACATCATTTCCATCATTTTTATTGCTCATGAAAACCATACATTGCATGTTGTACTACCATACAGCGAGACCTTCAGGGGTAGTGGTCCAGATTGCTGTACACACCGGTACCTCTAATACTCAATAGCTCGTCCTCATGCATTGATACATGCCTGTGTTCGTCATGGCACTCTATACACAACTTCATCAAGGCACTGTTGGTCGAGATTGTCCCACTCCTCAATGGCGATTCGGTGACGATCCCTCAGAGTGGTTGGTGGGTCACGTCGTGCATAAACAGCTCTTTTCAATCTATCCCAGGCATATTCGATAGGGTGCATGTCTGGAGAACATTCTGGCCACTCTAGTCGATTGATGTCGTTTTCTGAAGGAAGTAATTCATAAGATGTGCGCGATTGGTGTGCGAATGCCGATTTGGTTGGACTATCGGTTGGAGGCCGGCATTCACGTATCGTACCGCCGTTACGGTGCCTTCCATGACCACCAGCGGCGTACGTTGGCCCCACATAATGTCACCCTAAACTAGCAATCACTGGACAGTGTGTCTAATGCGTTCAACCTGATCGGATTGCCTGCGAACGCGTCTCCGGCGATTGTCTGGTACAAGGCATGTGCATCACTCATCTGTGCAGAGAACGTGATGCCAATCCTGAGCGGTCCATTCGGCATGTTGTTGGGCCCATCTGCACAGCGCTTCATGCTGTAGTGGTTGCATAGATGGACCAAACCATGGACGTCGGGAGTGAAGTTGCACATCATGCAGCCTATTACGCACAGTTTGAGTCGTAACACGACATCCTATGGCTGCACGAAAAACATTATTCAACACTGTGGCGTTGCTGTCCGGATTCCTCCGAGCCATAATCCGTAGATAGCGGTCATCCACTGCAGTAGTAGCCCTTGGGCCGCCTGACACATATCATCGACAGATCCTGTGTCTCTCCTCCATGTCGGAACAAAATCGCTTTGGTTCACTCCGAGACGCCTGGACACTTCCCTTCTTAAAAGCCCTTCCTGGCACAAAGTAACAAATCGGGAGCTATCGAACCGCGGTATTGGCCGTCCAGGCATGGTTGAACTACAGACAACACGAGCTATGTACCTCCTTCCCGGTGGAAAGACTGGAACTGATCGGTTGTAGGACCCCCTCCGTCTATTAAGTGCTGCTCAAGCATGGTTGTTTACATCTTTGGGCGGGTTTAGTGACATCTCTGAATAGCCAAAGAGACTGTGTCTGTGATACAATAACCGCAGTCAACTTCTGTCTTCAGATCTGGGAGCCGGGGCGATGCAAAACATTTTTTTTTGACGTGTGTATAAGTAAACCTCTTAACTCATTTGTTTGACTTTGTTACTAATCTTTGGTGGGTTGTAGAAATTTCTTTATCCTGTGGTACCTGACCCTGGGGCATAGCTGTGTAATAGTGGCAGGGAGAAATTGTCTTAGCGGTGTACAGCACCAAAAACCGTTTCACGTACTCACTAACTCGGCCTCCACAGAAGTAGCGAAAAGGCCTTTACAAAACTGGCGACGACGGTATACAAAAGAAACCACCACTTTGCAACCGTTGTACCAATGTGGAGCGTAAGATTGCGTGCCTTGCTGTCGGTCGAATATGTGGTTATGGGTGAACCCAGTGTTCGAGTTGGGATCATTACTGTCTTTGCACAATGTAGTGGTCATATACCGCTTTAGTTGACCGTGGTCGACCACCTCCTCTTCTTCGGCTTACAGTGCCTGTGTTTCCCGAACGCCTCTCATGCAACTGAAACAATGCTGTGAGCGATACCAAACTCCCGCACTACACTCATCACACTTCGTCTTTGTTTCAGTACCCTGAGGACTCCTCCACGTGCGGAGTCATCCAGATGTTGCCTCTGGGCCATGCTGTAGTGAAGAACACAACTGGAGTCCACTGTAAGTGCTCGCTGATTGACACACGCTATCTTTTCCCGTTTCTTCATTTGTTTTATACTTCGAGGCCAGCCCCATTTGGCACTATAGGCCACATCCAATTTTCTGTGCACGATTGGGAAACCTATTGCAACAAGTTCCGAACTTTCATTCATTTCCACTGAGTAGTTAAAATGTTATATTACTTTACCTATCTCGTCCTCACTTCTTCCAGGGAAGTATATTCATTTATCATGAAGCATTTGTAAATAGTGGAGGAACAGACGTCTGATGTGGCTAAGTAGAAGGCAAGAGTCAAAATCATACAGTGAAGGCTTTAAGGACCGGCCTAATTACTGGTGAAGATGATGATGTTTGGTTCGTGGGGCTCTCAACTTCGCGGTTATCAGCGCCCGTAGAAATTCCCAACCATTGCTGAGCCCAAATTCGCCACTTTCATGAATGATGATGAAATGATGAGGATAACACAAACACCCAGTCATCTCGAGGTAGTTGAAAATCGCTGACCCAGCCGAGAATCGAACCCGGGACCCCGTGCTCGGGAAGCGAGAACGCGACCGCGAGACCACGAGCTGCGGACAATTACTGGTGAATCCTTTGGACTGAATAGTGGTGCTCCATGCAACTTCTGCTTGTGTCTCGTCCAGAGTCGTGTTGGACATCTTTAGCGGTGCTCCAGGTTCCGCTATGTCTTTCCGACAGACGGGTCGGACGTCAGAGAGCGAAGTGAATATCGTGTGAGCTTGTACAGCGCCCCATTTTCACGGTCGTGTGGACTAAGCCCGTACAACCCGGAAGCTTCACCATCAGTTAAGAACGTTCAAAAGTGGACAAAGGAATGATAGTTAGACAAAATGGAATTGTTTTTAACGCTCCTGTACGGGTAAGAACAAGCAGCAGGCGTCGGTGACCTTGCAGCGGGACCAAGTTTGGCTGACTGGGAGTGAGATGGCTGCCGTGACGCTTCGCTGGCGAGGAACGACGAACCCGTGCTTTCTTTCTGGATCGCTGGTGGAGTGTGGCGTGGCCGAAAAAGAGACCGAGGCTCTGCGGTCCAGCAAGCGTCGCGGGCGCATTTTTACTGCCCCTCCGGCGACTTGCGGTCGCCACGAATTGGCGAATTCATTTAATGGCAGGCCACGGCGTCGGGAATGAGCACCGGGAACCACTGTCTGCGATAAAACACGGCCGCAACTTCGGGAGATTTTATAACCTCCCGTCCGACAGCGAAAAAATGGGTGCTGGATACGAAATTATGAAATATCCTTTTGCGTTCTGTACCATCGTCGTTTTTCTCTCTGTCAGGAACATTGTCCAACCTGAGATTAACTGCATTATCTGAAAGACTCTTTCGTTCCTTTGCAATGCTGTAACGCCACGAGCGACTCTACTGCTAAAACTGCGGAAGTACGTGTTATTAGCTGTACGTGAATTCATCTGTGTGGTGACGACTTTGTGCAGATAAAAATGAAATTGAAGGAATGTCCTTCTGGTGTCAAATGCTAACGTTCCAGCACTTCAAAGAAATGTCTGTTTCGGTATCCTTTTACAATTTATCATTTGCGTTACGTCCCTAGGGAAAAAAAAATGGTTTCGTCATATTAACCTAAGATTTGTATGGCACCCGAACTGAGTATTCAACATTCAATTTTGGAAACAAGCCATTTACAAACCGAGAATGGAGCTGATAAAATACGGATTGTGCAAACGGACAATACACTCCTGGAGGTCACTGCTACTAAGCGTATGACTAGAAATGAAGGATTGAGTAAATAAGAAAGAAAGATTACATGGAGAATGTTCCTGACTTTGAAACGGCAAACTATCATAGATGCAGTAAGAACAGGGATACAAATAATCCCATAATGCCACGAAAAACTGAGATTCTTAATGTCTCTGCAGAAAGTAATTCGTCAGCCATGACCTAATGAATAAGTTCAGTTTTGAGGTTAACAGCATGAAAAATTCAGCTACGAAAATAGGGCCTGATGGAATGAATGGAGTGTTCTGAAATGACATGGGTCGCGACAGAATTTGTGTTACTGGTTATATCACGTAATGTCCTACTATACCAACGCAGCCACTACAGACAGAAGAGAATATTTTTGTTTGTAATTATTTTACTTGAAAAGTCACACCTATAAAAGTTGTGTAGTGC
The DNA here is from genome assembly GCF_023864275.1 of Schistocerca cancellata. Lineage (NCBI taxonomy): Eukaryota > Metazoa > Arthropoda > Insecta > Orthoptera > Acrididae > Schistocerca > Schistocerca cancellata. Next base: position 599,779,905 of record NC_064630.1, read on the forward strand.
CAATAAGGTGCATATGATACAGTGGCTGCATACAGTGCCCACCCATAGTTGCAGGTAGACATGTGACTCTAGATGTGTTTTAGGAACGTGTTAGTTTATTAAGATACCTCGAAGAGGCAGCAATCCGGTATACAGGGTGTAAATTTTAAGTTGACAAACCAGAATAGCTCGAAAAATAAGCTACACACGAAAAGATGTGTAGAAATCAAACTTGGTTATTTTCGAGGGGGACATCTGCTGGTGCTAAATTTAGCCCGCCACCCCAGCCCCCTGGGGGTCGGACGGGAGGCAACTTGAAAATTTCAAATGGGAATCCCCATTTTTTATTGCAGAATCAGATTCTACATAAAAAAACTACGTACATTTTGTCTTAAACATTTGTTTTTATTCTTGGTAGTTGACACTGTAATTCAAGAAAATCCATGTGGTGGGCTAATTTTATCACCAGCAGATGTCCCCCTCGAAAATAGTCAACTTTGCAGTCTACACATTTTTTCGTGTGAAGCTTATTTTTCGAGCTATTCTGGTTTGTCAACTTAAAATTTACACCCTGAATACACCGTGTCCTAGTAACCGTACTGTAATTGCGGAATCTGAATGTCTAGCAGGACTTTCGTGAAAAATCACTAAATATGACACACATACTTGTGAAGCTAGCCTGAGGACTGTGCGGCGTGAGACGACTTGGTACCGAAACAGGTAGCCTGTAGAAAAAATAAAAGTGCCACAATATACCAAAGCAGATACTTCCTTCGAATTACTAAATAGATTATGAGTCCAGAGAAACATGACGTCGGTAGATTCAAATTGACAAGTACGAGATTCCTTTGCTTATCTAAAGCCAACCTTTCCTGTGTAAGGTCTATAATTTATAACTCCCCTACTCCCTCGCTTTTTTTTTTGTCATCAGGTTTTTGACTTTGTAGATGCAGACTACCATGATTTCCTCTTATTTGATAACGTTTTCATCTAAGAACAGCAGATACACCCAACGTCCTCGAATTTTTGCTGGAGATGTTTTCCTATAGATCCATCTCGTAACGTGGAAATTACTCCTTGATATCTCCTAACGTGGTGACCTATTTGTTATCATTCCACTTACTTTCAACAGCCTTCTATAACATCACATATTAAATGCTTTGATTCTCTTCTTTTCCTGTTTTACGTCTCACTTCAATACAATACTAGGCTCCACAGTATATTCTCAGAAATGTTTTCCTCAAATTAAAGCCTATGTCTGATATAACTCCTGTCAAGGTGATTATTTCTCAGTGTTGTTCACTTATCCTCATCAAGCAGGTTTTCGGACAGTTACATTGGATTCTACTTGTCTTCAGCCCGATATACGACTCGTATAATCCAGGAAAGATCCATGGAACACATCAGATACATCCGACTCTTACATCCCCATAAACTGGCTGTGTCAGAACACTACATCGATACCGGTCATTCATGCGGCATGAACATGTCAAAATTCTGGCATCGACTCCGTCTTTTTGGCACTCGGTGGTGAAAGAAGCATTTGAAATTCGTTGGGCAGAGACTTTAATTAAGAAGGATAGCGATTTCAACCTGGAGACAAAGCGTGGAATCCTGCGCTTTGTTTAATAACCTGGCGAAGATATCGTTCAAGTGCAGGTAATAATGACAAATCGATATCCTGCCAAGGATATTCCGCCTAGACACAGATTCAATTTATACAAGATCTTTCCCGCCGATCAGCGCATTTGGACCGTGTGTTTTCTATGGTTGAAAACAATGGAACACGCACCGCATCTTCCGTAGGTCCTCACTGAAGATGGCCAAAAGATATAGGTCAAAATATTTTCTGTGCCAGCACTATCGAAATTTAGTCGATCAATTACCGCACCGCGAAAACATCAAAATCCACACGTTAGTACCACTCCTCGCGTGAGACGAAGACGAAATATTATTTTTGACGGCTATTATACAACGAGAATCCCGCCATGATAGGAAGCGAAATGGATCAATACGCGGGTGACAGGTATAATCTGTGTATGTCTACTACACAGATAGCGAGTGACCATTACCCACCTTGTTGACCGCTGAGAAACGTGCAGACTTCTACATGTTTTTACCTGGATTAAATCACGGGTTTACCAAGAGACGCCTTCATAAATTCCAAATGTGAGTTTTACTCTATTTGCTTCTGAAGGCTGTAACTGGTCTGTACACTGATTTAACATTAAAACTACAACAAAATATAGACAAATATTTCTTGTGTATTTACAAAACTTTTGCCTAAGTTATTTCATGCAAATTCTAACTATATACGAGTGTATGTTATTTTTTATTGCTGCAAAGGAAACTGTATAGCAATAAGTCAAAGAAAATTGTAATGTAAACTATGATGACAATCTCATCCTGAATGTTATCGGTAGTTGTGAATCTCTGAGTTTCGGAACTACTGATGACATGGAAGACGGGAAAAGTTGCCCGCCCCCCTCCCCCCATAACGAGCGTACACAGATAAAGACGCAGACCATAGTATGCATTCAAATGAATAACATATATCGAGCATTGTTGCTAGGCGAAGTAAGAACTTTGAGCAGATAGGTCGTCTGACCGTAGCAAATGTGATGTGAAGTAGTGGTTAGAACAACTGTAGCGTATACACTCGTAAAAGTATGCCAGGTATTCAATCTGAAACAAGAAGAATATTAGAGCGCGTGCATAATGTAGGTTTTCTTATCTAAATCCCTCCAATAAATAATCCACATCACGTTCAGTAGAGTATTATAAGCACGTAATAGTGAATCAACAGGATAACGTGGTTACATCTACGTCATCTGTATTAACGTGGAACCACTGTTAAGAGCAGCTACAATCTGCTCACACCATTCCTCACCCACGACAACCAAAAGACAAGACGTGTGTGGGATTAGAAAGAATTTAATTACTGCGTTACTGTAATTGAGATAGTGTACGGTTTCCTGAGCCTTTTCTACAACTGGTGCACATACCAAAGGTCGTCAGCTATTCAGCGTGGTAGCATTTATTCAAAATGATTAAATTAAGAAGCAACTATTTTCATACACTTACTATACGTTCGACAGCAAGTCAAAGATTTTAATTATATCACTGCTATTAGCAGACTTTCAGGTGGATAGTTCAGTGGTAAGTACGAGATGCTGTCATAACCACGTGTACTGCACTACCACAAAATGTATTTAAGAAGAAGTAGCAAAGTGAAGCGATTGCGTTGATTAACGACCAGTTTCCAGTAGTTTATTTTTTATGTCTTCGGAACGTCATGGTCTATACGTTTGCTAAGTCACGGTCGAGGCACGCTGCTACTCTTTTGGTAGTTGGTTGTTTCGTTAACGTGTACAAGAAACAACTTTCGAATATTTACTCTTTTCATAATCAGAAACAATTAAATACGTTACTGTTTTTTGCATAGACAAAGTGATTTCTTTATAAACACCTCGTAAAGGTGGCAGTTTATTTAAATTGGTGAGAGTGATTAATTAGTTAACTCAATTTCACAATACTAATTAGTTGACTAAGATTAGGAGTAAATTAAACTCAGCTTCAAAGCGAATATGAGGGAATGAACTGCGACTGTTAGATGCATTTTCTAGGTAACAAGGCGTATGATAATGTGCTTGAGCGTCATTAGAACTGTCTCCGTTTCGATTAGCAGAAATTATTCTAAATTTGTATCGTTGGATTTTGGATTCCCGTAGCAGAAGAAAAATCTTTGGACCGTCGGAAGACTTTTCAACCGTCTGAACAGTGAGCTGTGTAGGGAGACGCAGCCATTGAAGGGTCTGACAGCAAACAGTCAGGCGATGATGTTAAGGCCCTGTATTCGCGTTCGCGTGGAGTACTGTTGAAATCCCTGTGAGGGCATTAGAGTTAAGTCTGTGGCTTCCTTTAATCCAATGGAGCACCATTGAGCAGGTGACAGCCTGCTCTCATCCCCATCCTTATTCATGAACTGTGCTGTCAAATAACTTCAATACTGAAGCGACGTTAAATTCAAAACTTCCTTCATTTGGGTCAGTCAGGAAATTAGGTCGTTCCCACAGATTTCGGATTAGCACTGTTGGATACTGATGCAGTGGTACCGAATTCGATTCCCTATGACCATCTCTATTTTTTTTCTGTTGGAAACGTCTAGGAATAAGGTGCATTTTATTTCGCGAGTACAGCTGAGAAAATTTATGAATAAATAAGTACTCAAACTGACACATAAACCCGTAACTGGCGTCAAATCAAATGGCGTGCGCTGGGTTTGAGGCTAAATTATACGATTATTTTATAAATAAAGTGCATTATTGTCACTGATGAGATGCGAAATAAGTAATGGGTGGGGCAGTTCGTAGTGATAGAAAACTGTTGAAAGCTGACTAAGAGGAAAGAGAAGATAGTGGTGCATTCGGATATCGACCCAACGTCTACTCGCATGACTCTGTCTCCTTTAAAATTACTGAGTGATGGAGGTCTTCCAATAGCTTTTGTACTCAGATTTATAAGTTAATTTGATACAATAATTGTACTGTACACGGAACCTCTCAACAGTTTCACATTCAGTGCTGTATCGGATACCGGAAACGCACACTTGCCTTCTACGGGAATTGCTCTTAACAACTGAGTACTGAAGCTATGAAACAAATCCCGCTTCACAGCCTCGCCCTGCCGGTACGTATGTCCTACCTTCCAATTCAATCACAAAATGAAGTTATACGAGTAATGCACGATAACTTTTTTTCTTGGCTGGTACTGCAGCTGGAATGTTAAAATATAGTTTGAGGTTTGCGATACAGAGGGTGTTTTGTTGTCACGCGCAGCTCTGGTGAGAGTAACCTGATCCACTAAACAAAACACAGCGCGCTTGTTTCTGCCGTCAACTTGCGAAGAGCGGTGATGCGTAGTTCGTGGGCCAAAGTGCACAAAAGGAGTGAAATTCGCAGGGACATGCGTGACGTGTTTGAGGATGACTGTATGGACTGTAGCTATGGAGCCAGGTGGTGTGCATTCTTCCAAGAGGGCCGAGGGAACGTTAGTAATACGCCACGTTCCGTGCGGCCAGCCAGTAACAGCTGCAACCACGCAGAATATCTGAGCTCTGTTGAACTGCGTCGTGTCCATCGTGAGAACGCCACGTAGTTAATACCGACGATGTCAGATTTCTTCATGACAATGCTCGCCTCCCTGTTGCTGGACCTGCATACAGTCCGGAAGCTGCAACGCTGGACTTTCAACTGTTTGGTCCAAGGAGGAATTTCCTAGCCGGCCAACACCTTACGAGAGATGCGGAAGTGAAATCAGCAATCCGCAGGTGGTTACACTGCGACCAAACAGACTTATACGAACAGGGCATATTGAAACTGGAACCCCGATGGGAGAAATATGTTGAGGACGTCAGCGACTGTGTAGAAAAGTAGGTAAAATGTGAATGTCGTGTAACTAGGGCCTCCCGTCGGCTGCAAGTCTTTAGATTTGACGCCACGTCGGCGACTTGCGCGTCGATGGGGCTGAAATTATGATGATTAGAACAACATAACACCCAGTCCCTGAGCGGAGAAAATCTCCGACCCAGCTGGGAATCGAACCCGGGCCCCCTTTTTTTTGCATTTTGTTCGTTGTTGATCGTTGTCTTTGGTCGTTGTGGACGTCACATGACATCCGTTCAAGTTTGTTGTTGATCCTATCACGCAGTTTTTTATTACAGATTCTAACCACCTCTCTGACCGAACACGATCAGCTACCGTGCCGGCAAGGTCCTTCGGATTGACATTCTGTCGCGCAGACCACTCAGCTTCCACTCAGCTACCAGAGGGGCCGGCCAGGATGGCCGAGCGGTTCTAGGCGCAACAGTCTGGAACCGCGTGACCACTCCGGTCGCAGGTTCGAATCCTGCCTCGGGCATGGATGTGTATGCTGTCCTTAGGTTAGTTAGGTTTAATTAGTTCTAAGTTCTAGGGGATTGATGACCTTAGTAGTTATGTCCCATAGTGCTCAGAGCCATTTGAACCATTTTGAGCTACCAGAGGCGGACATAAAAGTAGGTAAAAGATGTAAGTTCATTTGTGAATTTTTGGTTTGTTACCTAATAAACTTTTTGATACTACTTATTGTGCTTTACTTAGCCATCTTCCCTCGTAATGACGGTAACATGCTCTAGACCGGTGTTAGTCAACTTTGCTGTAACCGCCCACTCGTTGGCCCTCCAGCTTTCATGGCGTGTAGTTGGCGTTTAGAGGTTAATGATATTTTCAGTTGTTGTTGTTGTGGTCTTCAGTCCTGAGACTGGTTTGATGCAGCTCTCCATGCTACTCTATCCTGCGCAAGCTTCTTCATCTCCCAGTACCTACTGCAGCCTACATCCTTCTGAATCTGCTTGGTGTATTCATCTCTTGGTCTCCCTCTACGATTTTTAGCCTCCACACTGCCATCCAGTACTAAATTGATGCCTCAGAACATGTTCTACCAACCGATCCCTTCTTCTAGTCAAGTTGTGCCACAAACTCCTCCCCAGTTCTATTCAATACATCCTCATTAGTTATGTGATCTACCGATCTAATCTTCAGCATTCTTCTGTAGCACCACATTTCGAAAGCTTCTATTCTCTTCTGGTCTAAACTATTTATCGTCCATGTTTCACTTCCATACATGGCTACAATCCATACAAATACTTTCACAAACGGTTTCCTGTCAGTTAAATCAATACTCGATGTTAACAAATTTCTCTTCTTCAGAAACGCTTTCCTTGCCATTGCCAGTCTACATTTTATATCCTCTCTACTTCGACCATCATCAGTTATTTTGCTTCCTAAATAGCAAAACTCCTTTGCTACTTTAAGTGTCTCATTTCCTAATCTAATTCCCTCAGCATCAACCGACTTAATTCGACTACATTCCATTATCCTCGTTTTGCTTTTGTTGATGTTCATCTTATACCCTCCTTTCAAGACACTCTCCATTCCGTTCAACTGCTCATCCAAGTCCTCTGCTGTCTCTGACAGAATTATAATGTCATCGGCGAACCTCAAAGTTTTTATTTCTTCTCCATGGATTTTAATACCTACGCCGAACTTTTCTTTTGTTTCCTTTACTGCTTGCTCAATATACAAATTGAACAGCATCGGGGAGAGGCTACAACCCTGTCTCACTCCCTTCCCAACCACTGCTTCCCTTTCATGTCCCTCGACTCTTATAAGTGCCATCTGGTTTCTGTACAAAATGTAAATAGCCTTTCGCTCCCTGTATTTTATCCCTGTCACCTTCAGAATTTTAAAGAGAGTATTCCAGTCAACATTGCCAAAAGCTTTCTCTAAGTTTACAAATGCTAGACACGTAGGTTTGCCTTTCCTTAATCTTTCTTCTAAGATTGCCTCACGTGTTCCAACATTTCTACGGAATCCAAGCGGATCTTCCCCGAGGTGGTCTTCTACCAGTTTTTCCATTCGTCTGTAAAGAATTCGCGTTAGTATTTTGCAGGTGTGACTTATTAAAGCTGCATGCCCTGGGGAAAAATTACGGCTGCATTTCCCCCTTGCTTTCAGCCGTTCGCAGTACCACAACAGCAAGGCCGTTTTGGTTAGTGTTACAGGGCCAGACCCAGACTGTTGCCCCTGTAACTACCGAAAAGGCTGCTGCCCCTCTTTAGGAACCACACGTTTGTGTGGCCTCTCAACAGATACCCCTCCGTTGTGGTTGCACCTACGGTACGGCTATCTGTGTCGTTGATGCACGCAAGCCTCCCCACCAACGGCAAGGTCCATGGTTCATGGGGGGAATATTAATGCGTTTTTAAAAAAATCAGGGGACAAAATGTTTAGTAAGAAATAGTTATTATCTCCTTTAACTTGCTACAACTCTGTTTTATAAATTTTATGACATAAAGCTACTTTCTTTTATTATAAATCGCCATTACTGTGGAACTTGTGAGCGCTTGGAAAATTTTACTACTAATAGAGATACGAAAGGGGGCCGTGGGTAAAAAAATTCTGACTGACCCTGCTGTAGACTGCAGTTCACCCATTCATCGTAGTGTAGCTTTCCCTGTAATTCTAGGCCAGTAAGGTGCGTAGAAGAACGTCTGTGGGGTCTTGAAGTTCGGAGAGAGTTACGACGGAATGTAGCTACGAGGCATGTCGTGGACCGCTCATTTGTTAACGACATTGTCTGCAAAGGACAGTTGTTCATATTCGAGTACTGATCCGTCAAAAACGTAATCTGTCAATAAGTTTCACAACAAGGTGTACTATGCCGCAGGGCGACATATTCACACTGGATTCTTCGTGTTTCGCTTCGTATTGGCTTACGTTCACTTTACGTCCCACAGCCATCGACTGGATAAGGAAGCTGGCTGCAGTTTAGTGCTAAACCAGCACGATTTACATCTACGACCTCTCGGAATCAAGTCGCCGTTTTAGGGAATATTACTCCATATTTCTGTCTACCATTAATAGGAATTTCCGGGAATATTCGGAGAAATCTTGTGGTGGTCCCACTACCTCGTTCTTTCGTGATTCATGAATACTCGCGCTATATAAATCAAGCAGTAATTTCCCTCAAGAGGTGCCGCAGAACCACCGACCGAGTTCTGCGGTCAGCTCGTTACCGGCTTCGCGGAATCTGGCTGAATTGTCTCACCGGAATTTCCGCAGATCGAGGACACGAATACGAAAAGCTGTTTATGAGGGGCACTAGCGGTTGGTCAGATGGTCACCTCTCTCCAAATGGAAGGTAGGATATAGATATTCCACTACTGGCTGATTAGCTTGTCAGGCTTGAAATGAACTGCTACACATCGTACTGCTCTTAAAACTTGTTTTATTTCATCCCGTGTGAAAATAAACAAATCGTACGTCTTCCGCTGACGAAAAGACTAATAACAGAAAAAAAAATCTGATTCGCCCGTAGCATTTACTGAATCAGGTTATCTTCTATTAGGAAAGTGGGTGCACTCAGCGAATCTTATGTGATTTCTAAATTATAGAGCGCAGCAATCAGTCGTCCCTTTTCTTTTGCAGGTTTTATTACGCAAATCCAGATTTCGGCTAGTGCCTAGCCATTATCAATCCCAAAAATACAAGAAGTACATTGTCAGGTGATACAATAAAAAGATACAGCTCATGGCATAACCTATATATGGCTTATATAATAGATTACATACCACTATTCTTTAATCTCGATGCATGTTAGTTCCTTGTTCGGGCATCAGTCACGGTGTTTTGAATAATACTGTATAAAGAAGGTAGGTTGTGTGGAGAACACATCGATTGCCTGTATGGCGCCCTCTGTGTGAACTATGTATATAACATTTAAGGGAAAGTAAACCTTCAAATTTGCGTAGAAATTAAATAAAATAAAACATAAGGAAAATTTTTTACATTACTGTCCGACTTATTCCACATTTGTCAGTAAACATAGAAAATATAAGAGAATTTTTTCCAGGTGCACTCCTTGTGAGTCAGTTGTTTTATTCTTTAAACACGTATGTAACGTCAGATGGGTAAAACCCTTTTTTAATTTACTTATAACACACAAAGAGGCACATGCTATATGGAACTATTAGAACTGATCTGATTTAAATGTTTTTATCTTTGTATTCATTTAACTTGTTCAATCTACATCTACATCCATACTCCGCAAGCCACCTGACGGTGTGTGGCGGAGGGTACTTTGAGTACCTCTATCGGTTCTCCCGTCTATTTCGATTTGTCGTAATCGGAAAACCAACTACTTTTGTGATATCAGTATGAGTGACGACATACTTTTGCAGTACAGATATTACAATCAAAGTATGTTTTAATCTTAGTTCCTTCAAAACTAGGTAGCATCCGGGGAAACAAGTTCCCTCCAACAAATTCTATCAGGTGCTACGTTTTCAGCTTCCACCCAGTTCACGTCCGTGCTTGGAAGATCCTATGGAATTTCGTTTCCAGGTGTTACGACTTCTTCCTCTACTTCCGTATCCGTCAATTGGTTTGCACAACAGTGCTGACTTGTATGATACTGATATATTTAGCATCGTGAAAACAATATCTGACAGAACAATAATCGAAGAAAGAATTTCGGAAGGGACATATAAATAAGGACTTAATTCAAGGCGTATTATTAAACAGTCGGAGATGTGGGACGCATCAATAAATCAGATAGGATTTATAGAATAATGAGAACAATACATTTTACAATTGCCACATTTGTTAAATAGTGACCAATTAGAAATGCAGACATGGATTTTTCAGCAATATTTTAATCGTTTTTAAAAGAACGAAAGTGATTTTCAGTACTCTACATTACTAGATTAAACGAGTTCTCAATGAAAAACGTTCCGAGTCTATTGGAGCGATATATAGGAATATGGCTTCACAGACGGACTCTACTCTCAAGACAGTCGTTGGGCAAATTTCGTTGATACAAAAGAAGACGATGCTGAAACGTAAAATCACAGTCTCTTCCTACCACACCAAGAAAATTTTGTAACCATCTTAGCACAACGTCGTTGTGAAATAAGACGAAACAGCGTACTTCCACGACACACGTCAAATAATAATTCAAGATGATTGAGATTAGTTCCTAAAAGATAATTATTTCTATGACGTATGAAATGAATGTGATAAAAATATGATGTTCTTCGAGAGTTTGTATACCACTGCTCGAAAACGGGTAATATTACGTGTCATGTAGGATAAGTATGTAAATACATTAGTTTCCTACAAAACACGCTAATGAAATACAGCGTAACGCATCTCCTAGCGCTTCTACTCGTCTCATTGACAAGCGACTCCTAGAAATCGCCATTGTTTGTCACTAAGATCAACTATGTCAAACTTTCCACTTTCCAAGTGTCTGATTTTCTCTAATCATTGAAACGTTTAGGGCATGAAACAAAAACGTAACTGACTCAGAATCAAACAATTTTTATGTGCAAAAATGTCGCAGAGCACCATTCCCCTCTAGGGATCCTTGAAAGTTTTGACACTGGTGACGCTCAGATAAAGTACTGAGCCTTTTATGTGGTAAATATTGTTCTATAGATTGCTGAAACCGTCATCCGCTTGTATTAATGCCCAACTCCCACCAATGTGCTAATAACTATCGGAAACATTCAAGAAAAACCAGGAGCAATAGCTGCATATTCAGCTCAACGATCTACCATCTCTTCTGAAGTACCTGTCGGTGTCTCGTACACCAAACGCTTCATCTCCCTCCACAAAAAGAGATACATAGAGTGTGATCGGGAAAGCGTGAACGCCACTACTGGCCCACCCCTCCCAATCCATCAACTGCAACGACGAATTGTGGTAAAGCTCCGACATGCTGGAACAGTAATCAATGCCCGACTGCTAGCGGGGCCCCGCCTAAGTTTCCGGTAGGACTTCAGGGAGACAATTACGGCAATTTACTCCCTCAAACGTGTTTGACAGAACATACGGCCCAATCAAATAGTTGTGGGCAATACCACCCCATATATTTGTGGTAAATCGCTGTTGATGATTGAACACACGAGTTGCCTCAAGATTTTCCATCTTCCCGGTGTGGTTATTATAGATTTTGAGTATTCCTTCCCTTGTGAAGCCATCTTTGTCAGTAGAAAAAAAAGTACCTTTGGAAAGCAGGGATGTTTACAATTTGGTGTCGATACTATTGATAGAATTCCGCTCACTGGGGAAAGCCGACATCTTATAGGCTTTGTAATTTCTTCTCATACTCGAATAGTTGCATGACAATCTCCCCTGCAGAATGATCCACACATTAGTTCCTTGTCTATGGACCGTGTGATTGTGCTGGAGTCGCCCTCTGTTTGATGAAACTGAACAGTTAACACACTGCGAGGCCTACTAAATTCCCCTCCGTCTGGTATAAGGAACACTGCATCACGAAGACGGCCATCATGTCCTTAAATTGTGACATAATGAAGTTGCCTTCTTCTTGGGAGTCTTTATACAAACAGTCGACTTGCTACTTGACCGTTGCATCCTGGACGTCTATCATCTATTTTAGAGATTAATCATCCAGCAAGAACCTGTACGCGTCGGTAGGAAGTTACATGTAAACACCTAACATAAAAATTTGTAGTGTACGTTTTCTTACTACAAGTAACAAAAACATGCCCTTTCTGGTAGATAAGCGCTTGTGTAGCAGTTCGGATTACAATATCATCGAGTTGCAAACAAAACAGTCAAAACAAATGTGTACGTTGTCCCAAGAGAAGTGTAGCGTCTAATACTTCAAGAACTTCTAACGTGAATAGGTGGCTCTATGGCATTTGTGTCACCTTTAAAAAAAGCGTTCCTCTTTTCTTATCTTCTTCATCGTAGAGATAGTTACTGCTCAACATTCCATGTTCCAGGATATATTCGTCTCTCTCTCTCCCTCTCTCTCTCTCTCTCTCTCTCTCTCTCTCTCTTCTCATTCCTAAGCTTGGCCAACCACTACGGGAATACATCACTTGACTAAGTTGTTGTACGTGTCTTAGTTCGTCGGAAAGTAAAATTAATAGTATCATCCGTAAACTGTTGACGTCCCTCCTGGGACAGATTTGAGGAAATAAAATCGACTCCATTACTGGTTGACCTCTTATAACGTAATTTCATGAACAAGTTCTCTCTTCGAAGTAGTGGACATTTTCTTTGCAGCTATAAACGAACTGGTCTACATAGTTCAACCTTGTAGAATAAAAGGTACTTCTATGTGTCGCACTTAATCATACGGTAATTTGGGAGCTAAGGGGAGTGGCTACCGTAAGGACGTAATAGAGAGATGTTTCGTAATATAACCTTTGCTCGGTCGCGCGTTCCAGCGTTTTAGTAAATCATCGCCGCTGTCCGGTTCATTAAGGAACGCCCAGTACTTAAACCGGGAAGAGAGCGAGAGACACATATTACAGCGTCGGTGCGAACGAGTCGACTCGAGGAAAAGCGGCTTAGGAGTTGTGTGGAAAGGCCGTTCGGTGTGTCACCGACAAGGCACTGACACACACACACACACACACACACGCACGCACACGCACACATAAACAGCGCACGCACAGGAGCGAGTCTGTACCGCGAGGTGTGGGCGACGGCGGATAGCTGTGGTACCTGGCACGAGGTGCCACCTATTGCAGTTAATCACGGCCGGCAGAGACGAGGAATGAACGAGGGGGAGCTACGGGGCGCCGTCTCGTACCTCCGTTTGTGGGGTGGTGGAAAGGGGCCGGTGGTGGGGGGAGGGGGGGGGGAGGGAGAGACGTGACGCACTCCTCCGCGGTCGTCCTTCGTTAGGCAGCAAGATGGATCGAGCCGATAATTGTGCGCCGGTCGCTAGGCGATACCGGCCGATGAACTGGAAAAAGTGAGGCGCATATATCTTTGACGTATTCCGTCCCCACCGGAACCGGCTTACGAGCGAGCGCACCTAGCGGCAAGAAGGCGGAATGAAAGCGGAGGAGACCTGGCCGCGGTAGTTAGGACGAGGACGCGGACGGGCACGGAGGGGTGAGGGGAGGGGACAGAAGAGGTGTGTGTGTGTGTGTGTGTGTGTGTGTGTGTGTGTGTGTGTAGGTGCATAGCGGCAGGACCGCAGCAGGGTCTGGCGGCGCTGCGATCGGCCCGCCGCGATAAGCGACGATATATTGCCCTGCGGGGCCGATGCGAAAGGAAGAGTATACCGCCTGAATAAAGATTTACTTTGGGGACAGCTATTCGAGCTATTTCGGAAGGAGTCTGTGTAGTAGCCTCGCAAGGCCTAGAGGACGCGTCGGTGGCAAAATTAATGGGGAGCTTCGTTAGGCCCGTTTTGTCCAAATTAGTAAAAAAGGAATAGGAATTGAACGGGGAAGGCTCGTTTGCAGAAGTATTCGATACGTCAATGCCAAGTGACAGACATCGCTGGAATACCACTGCTACTTACCTAACATTTATCTCCTTCTTACTGCACCGATCATCACGATTTCCGCGTTGCACTTGAAAAGGAATATATGCTAACGAGTATGTTGCCTTTTTTGGAGAGCGAACTTCTCTGCAGAAAGCAATACGGGGTTTGCAAGCACAGATTGTCTCAACCCAGCTCGCTGTACCCATCCACTGGATCCAGAATGCTGCATGTAGCGTGGCTTACAAATGGCTCTGAGCACTATGGGACTTAACTTCTGAGCCCATCAGTCTCCTAGAACTTAGAACTACTTAAACCTAACTAACCTAAGGACATCACTCACGTCATGCCCGAGGCAGGATTCGAACCTGCGACCGTAGTGGTCGCGCGATTCCAGACTAGCGCCTAGAACCGCTCGGCCACCCCGGCCCGCCTAGCGCGGCTTACACTGACATTTTTTTTTTTTTTTGCTTTTTAAAATATTTTTTGCAATTGGATCCTAGTAAACAAAATGCATGGTAATGCAATAGGAACATACAGTTCTGAATGGGTAGAATATTCCCTAACAGTGTCGACTAGATGGAGGGTAATTATGGTTAAAGTGCAGCTACTTACGGAGGCCCAGTGTGGGTTGTAATTATCGCACAACAGTGGAACATGCTCGATATGCTAATGCGTTAACGCGGAACCGTTTTATGATGGAAAAAGAATTAGTTGAAATTTTAGCCACTATGTGAAAATCTGGCGCTGCACACTAATTGTATGACGGTATGATATCCACGTTATCATTTGACAAACTGTAACGTGAGTGAACAGAATGGGTATCGATGAGGGAGACCATGCGCTGTTAGTGAAACTGTTTTATGTGGCTGGGAGCATTTACAGTGATGCACTGAGAGAGTATCGCCGACATAAAGGTCTGAGGAGACGTCCGATGATATAAAATGCTTTAAAGAAACTGATAATTAAATTCAGAAATACGGGTGAACTTGGTGTGGCATCTGGCTGAGGAAGATGTCCTATTCCGGTCGATGTTACTGACGAGGCGGCTGCTGCTGCTGTAATTGGCCATGCAACACGTGCCCCAGGTTTTGCTAGTGCTCGCGCAGCGTCACGATGATTGCCTGCCCCATGGTCAACAGTACAGAAACTTGTGGGCTCTTTCACACTGCTACATGTGCACGACCCAGACGGTGTAGTAAATGAAACGCCCTGATCCGCGGCAGCGTTCTGAATTTGCTCTTCAGTTTCTGGTACGGATCAGTGTTGATGATATATGGCTGGGCAATATCCCTATGTATGAAATCGTACATTTTACACTACAGGGCACAGTAAATACACAGAACAGCTGAATTTAGGAGGTGGCGCAGTGGTTAGACACTGGACTCGCATTCGGGAGGACGACGGTTCAATCCCGCGTCCGGCCATCCTGATTTAGGTTTTCCGTGATTTCCCTAAATCGCTCCAGGCAAATGCCGGGATGGTTCCTTTCAAAAGGGCACGGCCGACTTCCTTCCCCGTCCTTCCCTCGTCCGATGAGACCGATGACCTCGCTGTCTGGTCTCCTTCCCCAAACCAACCAACCAAACCGTGTGTTGCACAGTAACAAGGGACTGTACGAACTTCCCCTCGCCGATTCCGTTCATACTGACAGAGTGTATAGAGCACGATCAGGAGTTCAGCATAAGTAAACAAGAAAACCCAACTCTCAAGCGGTTTCGAGAGATTCGTGTTTGATAATTTTAGGTCTGCTCATATACTCTGTATGGCCGCTAGCATTCAAGGAGTTCGCAGCTGAGCTAATAAGCAATTAATTTCAGAAGTATGGCGCCCTTGGATCGAATCTGGCCACGGGTACCTTTTTTCTCATTTGCACTTTATTCTGAAAACGTGCAATATTAAATTAATCCCTCTTAAATATACTCCATTGGTGCAGCTGTCCCACAATTATTTTTACATGCACGTGAAGAACCTCATAAAACGACTACAAAATTGTGAGTACAGCAGCCAGCAGAATAGAGAGACACCTTCTAGAGAAGACTGCGTAAAAAATTCTATGAATCGTACTCCATCAGTCGTCTGTACCAATATTCAATGAAATGCTTCGATATGCGTCGCACACCATTGTGTGATGACCGAGAACCGTTTATAACAGTAAACAAATTTTTTTTGGCAATAGACGCATTGAAAAATCATGCATGTACAAAAGTTCGGTGTTCATCACACCTGTTTTATATCGCAATAACTATTCTTCCATAATTATTGATTTATACGATCAGTGTCATCTTGATGGAGCACTCCAGATGTTACAAATGGTTCAAATGGCTCTGAGCACTATGGGACTCAACATCTGAGGTCATTAGTCCGCTAGAACTTAGAACTACTTAAACCTAACTAACCTAAGGACATCACACACATCCATGCCCGAGGCAGGATTCGAACTTGCGACCGTAGCAGTCGCGCGGTTCCTGACTCAAGTGCCTAGAACCGCTACGCCACCGCGTCCGGCCAGATGTTACATATTATACTTGCCATAAATGTACGAGGGACGTTCAATAAATAATGCAAGACATTTTTTTTCCTGAAAGTTTGTTGGTGTTATTAAGTATTACAGTGCACGATATTATTCTCTTTACTTTTGGCTACAAAACCCTATGTTTAAACATAATTTACGTTCAATGTGACGGCCTTACGCCACCTTCCTGGGTAGGCCAGTGTGCCGTCATGTTACGACTCTACTGATCGACATCCGAGCCGTCTTGCTGCAACAGTCCCAATGATCCACGTACTGCTTCCCGAAGGATACATCCTTCATAGAGTCAAACAGTTGGAAGACGGGAGGTGCGTGATCCAGGCAGTATAGTGGATGAGAAAGAAAAATCTAATTGGTCGAGAAAAGAAATGTGTTGCATTACTCGTTGATAACTCCTCATCGTATGATGACTCATTCTGAGACCAAACAACTTCTCTGCAGGAACTAATAAGGAATTTGCAAGTACAGACTGAGCCGAGCTTGTTGTACCCATGCACGAGATGCCGAATGGTGTGGATAGCACGCGCGATACCGTCTTTGTTTTCCCTACTACTAAAAAAATACGTCTGATTTAATATGAGCAATGACTTGTGAATCGGCACAAGAAAACAAAATACGTGTAGCTTAATACGTACACTGAATTATGAATGGGTAGAAGATTCCTTAGTAAAGAGTTCTTTAGATTCAGTTCGCTCCGAGTAGTAAAATTCACTGGTGAGCGAAAATATTGTTATCGCAGTTCACCGCTAGGATGTCCGCGAGAAGTGGCCGCGCGTTTTGAGGCGCCATTTCAGGGACTGCGGAGACCCTCCTGCCGGAGGTTCGAGTCCTCCTTCGGGATGGGCGTGTATGTTGTTATTAGTATAAGTTAGTTTAAGTAGTGTTTAAGTCTATGGACGATGATCTCAGTAGTTCGGTCCCTTAGGAATTCACACACATCTGAACATTTGAAACACTAGATTGAAATGCCTCGTCATGGGCGCGTGAAGTGATAATTAAAGCGTACAGGATGTTTGAAAATTTCTATTAGAATCTTCTAGGGGTCATAGAGGAGACTTAGTGGTTAAAGTTTTGACAAGGAACGCATGTCCAGAAATGTACCGTTTGGAATAAAATTAAAATAAGTCTTAATATTGGGTCACTTTCAAACCTTCCATTTCAACGTACACGCACAGCCAAGATAGTGAGCTATGACCTGCGTACCCTACAGGAGGTCATGCCATGGGCAGAGTTTCGAAGACTCGCCGTCAGAGTGTCTTATGAGTAACGGAGTACGTCTTCTTCCAGGTCGAGATCTCGCCACTTCCGTGGGGCACCGCAGTCCACTCACGTAGTTTCGAAGCGGTTTCTCGCCGCTGTTGTTCCATTCGGACGAAATTGTTATGTGGCGTCATAATTACAACATGCAATGACGACAGTGTCCCGTACTCTGTCTCGAAATCTGGCAGTAAAAGCCAATGAGATTCTGTTCGTACGTAATGTACACCAGCGGCAAGCCACGTTCATTAATGCTCCTTTGCGGTAGCAGCGGTTTTGTTAACGATGACGGTGTCACTAAAGCGGAGTTATACACACAGTTTTTCGAAATTCTTTCACCAAGAAGACGAAGTAAAAATTTCAGAATTCGAATCAAAACTGCTATCAATACGAAAAACATGAGAAGAAGGCGTCCTCTGTGTAACGAAGGAGCTTAAGTTATTTAATAAAGGTAAGTATTCCAGTCCAGACTGTATACCAATTAGGTTCCCTTCAGGCCAATCTGATGTAAGAGCTCCATACTTAAAAGTCGTATACAATGGCTCGCTCGATGGGATGCATATCTAAACACTCTAAACTTCCACAGGTCATACAAATATTCAAAAAGGGAAATAGGAGTATTCCACAGCATTATTGACCAAGATCACTGTCGCCGATTGGTAGTAGGATTTTGAAAGATACGAGTCTACTACGATGGAACATTATGAATTGACTCGAATAAAACTATATATTGACACATTGTGAACATTGTTTCAGAAAATATTGTTATTGGAAACACAACTAGCTTTTTATCCATCCGAAGTAATGAGTGCTATCGACGGAGAATCTCACAAAGATTCCCTGGTTTTAGATTTCCCGAATGCTTTTGACACTGTTCTCCACAAGGGACACCGAATCAAGCTGCGAGCGTATAGAGTACGGCAAAAAGTCACTGAGTAAACCAAAAATGATATCTGTCGTTCCCCAGAGAGGTGTTATAGACCCTCTGTTGTTCTGAATGTGTATAAACGATTTAGGAGGCAATCTGAGCAGCCCTCTTAGATTGTTTGCAGACGGTCGAGTTAAGCCATCAGAAGAACAAAATAAACTACAAAATGATTTAGACAAGGTATCTATTTGATACGATAAGTGGAGACTGACTTTAAATAGCGTAAAGTGTGAGGTCAACCACATGAACACAAAAAGGAACAGGCTACATTTGCATTAGACGGTAAGTCACACAAATATAAAGACTCTCAATTCAAGCAACTTAATCTGGAACATTCCCAGAGATAACGTTGCGGGAAGGCGCATCTAAGAGTGTATTTATTGGTAGAATACTTGGAAGATG
Organism: Schistocerca cancellata; assembly: GCF_023864275.1. NCBI lineage: Eukaryota > Metazoa > Arthropoda > Insecta > Orthoptera > Acrididae > Schistocerca > Schistocerca cancellata. The sequence continues at coordinate 599,798,861 of NC_064630.1, forward strand.
TAACAGCACTACTCAGGAGACTGCGTACATTACAATTGTCTGCCCTCTTATGGAGTACTGCTGCGCGGTATGGGATCAGTACCAGATAAGATTGAGTGAGGATATCAGAAAATTTCAAAGAAGGCAGATCGTTTTTCACCACCGCAAAATAGAGGAAAGTGTGTCACAGGTATGATACGTGCGTTAAGACAGCAATCATTAAGACACTGGCGTTTTCCTTCGAGGCGAGATCTTTTTTTAAAAAATTGTCGATCTTTTTTTGCGCCAGCTTACGAAGGGAGAAAGGGAGAAATGGTCATGATAATAAAATAAGAGATACCAGAGCTAGCAAAGGAAGATTTGTGTTTTAGTTTTTTCCGAGCGCTCTCCGAGAGTGGAAAGTTAAAGAAACAGTCCGAAGTTGGTTCGATGGACCCTTTGACAGGCACTTCAGTGTGAGTCTCAGAGTAGTTATGGAGATGTAGGTCTGGACATGACTAGTGCACAGTTCTGTGAAACAAAAAGTAATTCACTGCACAGTTTACTGCGAAGACAGGACTAGCCAGGACGACCGGGCCGTACCAACCTGTGAAACTTTGACTACTGTAACTTCGCTATCAGTTAGGTTATTTGAATATAACACCCTCCTCTTTTCTTGCTCCCTCCCTACTTACCTCTCTCTCTTTCTGTTTCATCATTCACAGACGATGACACACACACACACACACACACACACACACACACACACACACACAAACACACACACACACACACACACAGAAAATGCCTTGCCGAGACTGATGCCTGAAATACTCCTCTGTGATACTGACAAGGGGGTGACTGAGTCAGTAATTAATTCACTGATTACTAATAACTGTCATTGATTTGATGGAGTGCTTAGCAGAATCTTAAAGTACTGTGCTGCACATGTTAGCCCTGTATGTAGCCACATTTGAAATGTTTCCTTTAAGAATGGTCAGTGTCCTGAACGATTAAAGCACTCGGTAGTAAAAATTTCTAAAAAGGGAGAAAGGGATAATGTAGAGAATTTTAGACCTGTTTACATGCCATCAGTATTTGTTAAAATTACTGAAAGGCCGTGTATGTAAGGATAATTGATCATTGTATTTCACATAATTTGCTGTTAAATGTAGAGTTCGTTTTTAGAAGCAGTTAACAACTGAAAATGCTACATTCTTATTTCCCCGTGAGGTTCTCGATGGATTAAACAAAAAATTTCGCTAGGCATCTTTTCTGATTTGCCTAAGACGTTTGATTTTTTAACACAAAATATTGTTGGACCAATATTGAATATGGGCAGTAGCTCACAATTGCTTCACCTCTTATTTTAACAATACACAGCAAAAGGTAATTATCCACAGTGTTGAGAAAGGCTGTGATGTTGGGACCGATTGGGACATGGTCAGTTGGGGGTGAGGAGGGGGAGGGAGTGCCCCAGGGATCAGAGCTGGGGCCACTCCTTTTCCCTATTTATATAATTGATATGTCCTCTCATGTTACAGGTGATTCCAAAATATTTCTATTTCCTGATAACACTAGCTTGGTAGTAATGGATGTTGTATGCAACACTGGCACTTTTTCAAATAGTGCAGTTCATGACATAAGTTCATGGCTTGCAGAAAATAAACTAACGCTAAATCACAGTAAGATTCAGTTTTTACTGTTTCTAACACACAATTAAAAAAAATCAGATGTTTTAATTTCACGGAATGGCCATATGCTTTGGGAAACTGAACTGTTCAAATTTCTAGATGTTCAAATAGATAGTAAGCTATCGTGTAAAGCCCACGTTCATGATCTTGTTCAAAGATTGAACCTTGCTATTTTTACTACTCGAGCGGTATCTGAAGGAAGTGATAGTTCGACGCGAAAAATAGTCTACTTTGCTTATTTCCATTCGCTTATGACGTATGATATTACATTTTGGGGTAACTCCTCCCATTCTCAAAGGATATTTTTGGCACAGAAACGGGCGGTCCAGGCAATAAGTAGTGTAAGTTCGCGAACCTCTTGTTGAGCCCTGTTCACTAGTCTCAGTATTCTGACACTGCTCTCTCAATATATATATATATATATATATATATATATATATATATATATATATATATATATATATATATATATATATTGCCTACTGTCGTTTCTTGTTAACAATATCAGCTTATTTCCAAGATTTAGCAGCTTTCACTCAGTTAATATTAGCCATAAATACGATATTAACTCTTGTGCAGAAAGGTGTGCAGTAGTGCAGTATACAGCTGCACTCATTTTCCATAAGCTACCACAAGAATTCAAAAATCTTTGCAGTAATCCACGCTCTTTGAAATAGAAACTGAAGAATTTCCTCATGGGCAACACCTTCTATTCTGTCAAGGAGTTCCTTGAAATATTAAGCTGATTCCTGTGCTATATTGTCGACTGTGTTTAAGTAAACTTATGACTTGACTCGTTTTGGGTTTATAAGCATTTTATCTTTATCTTTTATTACTTTTGTGTTGTAATTTCATGTAATGACACGTTCCGTGACCTTGGAGATTTGCTCCTCAATTTGGACCTACGGAGCTAGACGTGTAAAATAAATCACGTACACGCACACGCACTCACTTGCTCGCACACATACACAGACACACACACGCACACACACACACACACACACACAATGCCTCTTTATCCGCCATCGCGTTTCTGTATTATCGTCCGTTACAGTACTTCTACGGTGTTTAGCCAGCGATAGTAACTATGCTCCTAATTCAAGAGAAAGTGTTTGCCTCCACTCTAGAGCCTAAAGTTTCATAAACTGTGCAGCATTTATTACAAGTCTGTATAGTGGCAGGACATATTTTTTGGCAACTAGTTTCGAACTGAATAGTTCATTCTCAAGCCTGACCTACTGAGGCTGCACTGGAAATACCTGATCTTAATAACACATCAAAAATTCGCAATACATGCATCACACGTTGACGATGGATAAATGTCACAATATACACATCCTCGCTATAGAAGTCAGAGTCAGTTTGATTCTGATCGCGCAGAACAAGGCAAATCGAGGTTTACAGGTCGCAGAGTAGACACGTGCATACACAATATGACACACTATACTTGGCATCGTAAGTGAGACGTAGATTTGGTATAAGACTTTCCCCATCGGCCGTGGTGGCCGAGCGGTTCTAGGCGCTTCAGTCTGGAACCACGCGACCGCTACGGTCGCAGGTTCGAATCCTGCCTCGGCCATGGATGTGTGTGATGTCCTTAGGTTAATTAGCTTTAAGTACTTCTAGGGGACTGATGATCTCAGACGTTAAGTCCCATAGTGCTCAGAGCCATTTGAAGACTTCCCCCACCTAGTAAATTCGTCACCCGTCGCAAATCCAATCTCGAATGTCGCAGATCGCAGTTCGTATTCAGAGCAGTTCCTTGAACACTGGCGTGATGCAGACTCTGCGTGTTGACGCGCAATAACAGAAGTGGTCGACCGAAGGAGCGGGTTGGCGGCAGCTGGGTCGTGTCTCCAGTAGTCAACCGGCCGACGACGTCATTGGCGGCCATTTGCATGGAGGGGCGCAGACGGCGGGAAGTGCTCCCATCCGGGCTGGCGCCGCCGATTAGGGAGGACCCAGGGCGCCGTGAACCCGGGGCCGCGGCCCTGCCGTCAACGGCGGACGTGCTGCGAATCGCCGGGTATCGTAGCTCCGCCTCTGGCCTTGTTTCCGCTGCTGTGGCAGCGACCTACATATGGGACATGTGGGTCTCCACTGTGGAGGGCCCCAACAGCTAACTACGGCGTAAAAATGCGTCAGCACTCCATGCTTTGCTTCCTCGAACGCTGCAGATTTGAGTTTATGCCCAGTCAGTTTCCAGTGACGTTTATTAAGCTGGCCAATATGTAGAGGCAATGCAATGTTTTTGGCAGACCGAGACTCGAGCTGTATTTCGTGCATATCGCGAGCAGTGGCCTTAACTATGAGTCTGTTCCATCAAGCCTCCGGACAAGACAAAAAGCCAGACGACGACGCTTTTCGTGTCGAAACAGGTAGCATGTTTCGAATAGCTGACGTTTGAATTACAGTACAGCTGTTGGTTTCAATTTTCGTTATCCAGGCACTTCTCATCCGGCTGCTGTCCCATTGTCCTCAGTGGTTTGCCAGAAACTTTATACGATGAGTATTCGAAAAGAATTTTGAATTACAGTACAGCTGTTGGTTTCAATTTTCATTATTCAGGCACTTCTCATCCGGCTGCTGTCCCATTGTCCTCAGTGCATTGCCGGAGACTTTATATGATGCGTATTCCGAAAGTAAGGTCCAATCCGTCGCGAAATGGAAACCACTGTGAAAATCAAAAGTGTTTTATTTGCAAAAGTTAGCTACAAATTCCAGCTACTTATCTACATAGTGGCCGATCCGACTTAGACGTTTGTCGTAGTGTTGTACCAACTTTCCAATATCCTCGTTATACAGGGCAGCCGCCAATTCTCTACGCTGGCCTACAGCTTGTTGTCCGTGCCAAAATACTGTATTCATAGCCAGTGATTCATGTGAGCAGAGATGAAACTCAGAGGGAGCCAATTAAGGGCTGTGTTGTGGGTAATCAAACACTTCCAACTGGAAACGCTGCAGGAGTATCTTCATTGCCTCTGAAGAATGCAGCTGACGACTGTCTTGAAGAAGAAAACGCTTGACAATTATGTAATGTGGGCTGCATAGCTTCAGGCGAAACTTCTCACCAGGCCCACGTACTTGGCGGGAGTTTTCTAGGCACCTTTATGTGCTCAACGTGCCCGTAGAACTGAAAAGAGCGACATGATGCAATCGACGGGCGTACTAGAGACATTGCCCAACACATTAGTGCAAAGCTTCATTAGATTTTCACAGTGGTTTCCATTTCGATACCGATCGGACCTTACTTTCCGAATACGCTTCGTTATTGGCATCCTAGCGCTTACCACTTAGCTATCGAAGCACAACAAGGTCGTGTAATTCATCCACGAGGAAGTAAAGCTTGGCGAGGGAAATGTGGGGCCAAGCTGTGATGCATAACAGTAATAATTAAAGCATACATTTTATCTATGATATTAGTATTTGAACGATTCTTGGGTGCTGACTGGCAACGTGTTATCCGTAACATGTTAGTTTATTGTTTGAGACAGAAAAAGTTGGAACAATTATTTAGGAAGAGAGGGGTGCAGGAATGCTCTTCGGCCCCCAGTTACTGACAGAAGAAGAAATCTACTGCGCTTCCAACGATTTTTTTTCTTTTATTTGCAATTGCGGAAGTTGGAAACAATATCGTAAAAATGAAAGTTTCTAAACTAAATAAAATTTAAGACTTTTATACTTGCATGTAAGTGCGATAGCAGCCGTTCTTCTTCCACGTTATCTACGGTTGGGACAGAAATGATACATAAAAATATTGACAGATTATGTACCAGCTGACTGGCACGTATGTTGCAAGGGAAATATGTTACTATTATTGCAGACACTGGTTCAAATTATGTGCTACATCAATACGAGAGGGCTGTAATGAGTAAGATATATATTATTGTCGCAACCCATGTAACTTTTATTGAATGCTGCAGTACACACCTAACCGACACGCACATACGACACCATTTTTTCAACATAAGTCACCAAGACCCTGTAAAAATGGTCGGAACGATCGACCAGTCATTCAGCTCCTGTAAGATAGAAATCAATTCCTTGGTTACGGAACCACTCGTAAACCGCTGCGTGAAAGTCCTCGTCATTAGAAAATCTCTTTCCTACCAAATGTTCTTTCAGCTGGGTGAAAATATGACCAATAGAAGTCACCTGGTATAAATAATCCTGGTTAATCGGAGAAAGAAATTTGTAAGAATGTACCCTTGCAGCACAGCACCTGAACTGAAGTAAATCACGAAATGTGGGGAAAAAAGGAAAAGAACAGAATCGAAAATATTTGGATGTGATTGTACGGAAACCTAGGTGGACTGATAAGAAATTAGTTTCTCTGCGGAATCGATGGGGATAGGAATATACAGCAAACTTTGAAAAAGCGAGGAACACAATGATAGAGCATGTGTTAACACATCGAGGAATAACATTTATGGCACTTGATGGACCTATAGAGAGAGAGAACTTGTTGGGAAAGACAGAGATTGGAGAATATATAACAATTGAGGACGTTGAGTGCAAATTCTGCTTTGAGGAGAAGAGATTGACACAGGTGAGCAACTGTAGCCAAAGAGTGATGACAATGATAATAAAACACTATTAAAAACAAAACCTAACCTGCTCACCTGATTAGCTACCGGCAGTGTGTGTTTCTCAGAAAAAGTGAAAAAATATCTTAGTTATTAGTTCCACCTCCAAGCGCTGCTGATAAATACTTCTTTATTACGACAATTTCCGCCATATGATCATCTTCAGCTATCTTAGTCATTTGAAACAGATTATACGGCCATTCTACAACTGTGGCAGCAGGTAGCATAAAATCCTTTTCAAATCCATTCAGTATCGTGAAGTAATAAAATACGTAAGACACATTTCATGCTCTTTAATAATGTACGTATCATATGTGGATGTAAGCCATTTTAGACTACTATATAATATCTGGCGATGATTTGAGGATTGAAACATACGTAACAAAGAAATATTTCTTAGCAGCTCTTGGAGTTGGAGCTGAGACGTCTGTTAAATACTTACGAGCTGTGGGGCAGCATCCACAGAAACTGTATATACATAATTGTTGTCTTTTTAGGCTGTTCATTAGGACCATTGAACCTGTGCGTCAGTTTTGGTACTTACGCTAAACGGATTGATGAATGCTGTGTGTGGTCTTAAGGGTTCAGAGAGAGCATACAAAACAAGAACATTACGGTTCAACGCCCCGTCAAAAACCAGCTGTAATGGGGAAGGATGAGGAATCGACTGTACCCCATCAAAGGATTGCCTTAAGCAATTAAGGGAAATAACGACACAGATAAATCTGAATGGTTCAAAAGGTTCAAATGGCTCTGAGCACTATGGGACGTAACTTCTGAGGTCATCAGTCTCCTAGAACTTATAATTACTTAAACCTAACTAACCTAATGACATCACACACATCCACGCCCGAGGCAGGATTCGAACATGTCACCGTAGCGGTCGCGCGGTTCCAGAATGTAGCGCCTAGAACCGCTCGGCCACACCGGCCGGCCTAAATGGTAGGCCGCGGTGTTACACTACTGTTCTACGAAGCTTGAACCCAGTAATTTAGCACTGTACTCAATAGATCAGCCACATAATACAAGCTATAGCTCAATTCGTGTAACAAAAATCAGTTCCTTTAGCGAATGTGTTAGAATAAAAGAGAGGTATTTTCGAAGTACAAAACAGTATCTTCGAGGGCAACTATGCAGCTCGTAAAAACTGAAACGCTCTAAAACCTCTACGGTTTTCGGAATTTTGTGTAGAGACCGACCTGCAAGTAGTGAGTGCAGAGTCTGGTGATTCGAAATTTGCTACTCAAGGTCAAGACGTGGGTCCGTTCCACGCTGCGTACTAATATAATTAGGCGCGGTGCCCAGATAGGTCCATCGTCTTATAACAAGACGAGCATTGTGTGAACGAAACAAAAAATGGTGGCGAAATGAAGGTGAAGGCTCGGGGGCACATAGAAGAAATAAGCAGGAGGAGAAACGAGGTTAGGAGCAGCTGCACCAAGACAACGTGAAGTGGTGCTGACCGAGATTCGCGAGATAGCCGGGCGCTGGACCGACGCCGAGCAGCTGGGTATCTCGTTACGTGGGAGGGAGCTGAGCCGCTTATCTGGGGACGGTTGCGCTCGCCACCGGTACCGCTGTGGCCTGCAGCAGTCAGCAGATTGGCTCCACTGTCCGGTGGGCGCCCCACTCTGCAGAAACTCGAAACATCCAGCAGCACCGGGACCAACAAGTAGCAGGCGCAGCGTCTTGGTGGAACCAGTGGCGAACGAGATTGCTTCCTAGGGGCACTGCACACAGACGACTAGAGGATGTCTACTCTACGGCAGCTGAGGTGCACAAAAAAGCTGGAAGATATTTTTCATAAGCTATTCGACAGGCGACAGGAGTGAATGCTTAAGTCTTATGGGTATCAGTTTGCTGGACGCTGCCTGTTAAATGTATCCACAATAACCAATAATGGGCTTAAGGGCGTAGCAGACACTAACATCAGTGAGGATGATGTGGCGCTTAGACGGGGCCGCTCTGCAGTAGATGCCATTTTTGTAGCGAAACAAATGACTGAAACAAAGAAGAAGGGAACTCATTTTGGAAGCTCGTATCACTGTCTTGGGTTTTCAGAACATGTATGATAGCCTGAGCGGAGACGTGGTCTGGAAAATTTTGCTCAGAGAAGGTTTACCAGATAGTCCCGTAAACGCGGTCAGAAGTCTGTGTGATGTCGTCAGTCATGCGACCACACCGCCACCTGAGTGATCGATCCGCCCCATGCGATTCTCTCGATAAACGGAACAGAAGAAAGGCTGTGCTAGCCAAAGAGTACACACTTCGACCATAAATATAAAAGACTGGCCATGACGTCATTTTCGTGGCTCCAACATCTCAGGGCTAAAGTCACGTGAATGTTGGCAAAACATGGTTGTTTCGTGTTGTGCTTACGGCTGTACTCAGCGTTTTGTCGGGGGAAATGGTATTACATTTCACTTGTAAGTGTTCCTATGATGGTGCAGATGCGTTTATGGAAATCAGCTGAAGTGACTTTTATGTTTTTTACACTTGAAATAGAGTATCACGTAAATTAAAGTGTTGAAAATGATACCTGTAAAGTCAGACTCATATTCCATTTTCGAAAGTATCTGTGATAATTCGGTTACAGAAGTAAGTATAACTGTTTCTCGTTCCTACTCATAGGTTTCCTAAGGATGAAAACCGAAGGCAGCTTTGGATACAGGCCCTGAAATGGAAAAACTTTAAGCCATCTGCACATACGCGCCTTTTTGTATATACAAGTGAGATTATAATAAGGTAAGAGCACCTATAGTCGACACATGAAAATTTCTTTCTACCTTCTGATACTATTAAATAAATGTAGGCTCCAAAATTATTTTCTGAAACTTCAAAGTCTCACCTTTCATCTAAAATATCATTTTTTCAACTGATAGTTTAAACTTTTGTAAAAATAGTAGGAACTGAACCTTTAGAGTGCACCTAAAATTGATACTCTAAAATGGACCTGCTCCTAAAGTCGACAATTTTGGCACCTATAGCTGACGTAATTCCCATATCCCATTTTCTTTTATAAGTGACTAGAGCTCAAAACGCGGCGAATCCAATGTCAGAAGTTTTGACACGAGCCCACTCTTACCGTTTAAAAGAATTTTAACGACATTTTACTTTAACTGATAGTTTATAGTAATTTCGTCCCGCTGGCCACCAGATGTATTCGATGTCTTTGTTAGATTTTATAAATGGTACTGTGAACAAATCCAGGTCAAATGTAGTTCTGACATAATTTTTCGCAAATAAAAAAGTAATTTTTGTTGGAAGCGTTTGGCAGTCAACTGAGAAATGTGGGTAAAATACGATACAAACATAGGATGGCAGACCGCTGATTTGAAATCCCGCCACGTTTTGCCAACAGTCACGTGGTTTATGTTGGAGCCACACCAGCCCTATAGCTTCTGCACAGCAAGGCCAGTCTACTAGTATCTATGGTCGAAGAGTACACAGCCAGTCGCAGTACTTCTGCTCGCCGCGAGGCGCCGCTAGGCCATTTCGTGTGTAGCAGGAGTGTAGCGCAGTTGTGCCAGTCTACAGTTCGTAGCCGAACTCAGTGGTCAGCTAGCGCCGATGTTAGTCAGTCATCGTCTGCAGCTCAGTCATTGCTGCCATCAAGGCTTTGTCGTTCAATTCCAAGTTAGTCTTCAAATTCACCGGAATCGACATTCAACATTACGAGAGATTAATTCGTCACTGCAAGATTTGTGACTTGTAAATTATGTCATTCTACAGATGCTTAGTCTAGTCGCGTCTTCTATAATAGTCAACCAACAGATCATGGACTACAACGAAGTAATAAATATTTTCTTATTTTTTACTCCTGCTAATTAATTGTGTTTTCCTGTTGTAGCTACCAAGCAGTCTTGGCATAGTAGAACCCACGTTTCCACCTCCTTGGCTACCTCATGTTGATCGACTCGGTTATGGTGGAAGATCGAGAGCCTTCAGTCTGTACCAAAACGCCAATGTGTTTTGTTATTTTGAGTTGCGGGTAACTGTAGACAAATATCCACATTTTTATAAGCAAGGTTTTTAAAATTTTTCTATTTCAATTGTTTTCTGTAAAGCTCGGAAAACTGCTGTCTCTTCTAACATGTGTGTCGCATTTACTCGGCATAGGACATCAAATCACGCACATACACGAGAGTATGCAAATCATATTTTCTGAGAATAACGATAACAATCCTAATATTTTAGAAGAGATGCCGATCTTCCGAGCCTTGTAAAAATCTCCTGAACTGACCTTAAGCACACAGACAGAACTGAGACATAAGAACACTTTAGGCACTTTTGACTACCTAACCTGGCAGCTCATCATCGTTTCATTTACACTACGTATTTTGCTGCACGTAAAAACTTTTCCTGTTTATAGATTCTCCACTGGTTTTCAAATTGCATGTAGTAATATACGTTATAAATATTATAGTCTGTATCATAAAAAATTTACTGTATTGGTTTCCTATCGACGCATCGTTCATGTTTTATATCTCTTGCTGATTTAAAATTTGATTTATTTTTGTGTACAGCACCTCGCTCTGTTTCACGCTTCACCGTTCGATGCACTAACCCAACCTTCTGCAGCGCCATCTTGTAGGTTTTCGGAAACCACGCCCAATACAGTGGTTGCTTGCATAGTTCAGTGTTTTTTATGACCGTGCCCACATCGCCTCCAGATGAAAATATGGTATGTTTTTATTGGTGCTTATATAAATTTTCACACTCTTATAATGGTCTATTTCATTCTCTCTGCACGAAATACTCGTTTTATTTTGTTATATTGAAACCCTCCTTTTTCTCAATTTTAACAAATGCTTCTAGAGGGTTTTAATTTATCAGTGACGTGAAGGACATTCTACATGGCAGCATAAAATAATGTACGCACTATTTATGTAAGTACAATAATATTCAATAAAAGTTAAATTATCTGAGGATGCGACTTAATTGGTGTGAAACCATTCGTGGTTTTAGTAACGAACTTTCTACAGGTACGGCCAAAGCGGTGGTTTTTGCCTCCTTATAAAATCTGCTGTGTTTATTGACACGGAGAAGCCACTATGAGCACCAATACAAGAAAACAAAGGAGTTAGATAAGACTGCCCTTTTTTCTTTCAGCATTTTCTGTAGCGAGATCGAAGATGGAAACAAATAGTCAAGTGTACTATTATGCTGTCACCACAGCATATATTAAGTAGTATTTTATATGCAGACGATGTTGTTACTGTGTAACAGATAGAAGTTTAATTTACAAACGGGTTTATACATCTTAAGATATACGGCAGAAGAAACACGGATTGATAATACACTCCTGGAAATAGAAAAAAGAACACATTGACACCGGTGTGTCAGACCCACCATACTTGCTCCGGACACTGCGAGAGGGCTGTACAAGTAATGATCACACGCACGGCACAGCGGACACACCAGGAACCGCGGTGTTGGCCGTCGAATGGCGCTAGCTGCGCAGCATTTGTGCACCGCCGCCGTCAGTGTCAGCCAGTTTGCCGTGGCATACGGAGCTCCATCGCAGTCTTTAACACTGGTAGCATGCCGCGACAGCGTGGACGTGAACCGTATGTGCAGTTGACGGACTTTGAGCGAGGGCGTATAGTGGGCATGCGGGAGGCCGGGTGGACGTACCGCCGAATTGCTCAACACGTGGGGCGTGAGGTCTCCACAGTACATCGATGTTGTCGCCAGTGGTCGGCGGAAGGTGCACGTGCCCGTCGACCTGGGACCGGACCGCAGCGACGCACGGATGCACGCCAAGACCGTAGGATCCTACGCAGTGCCGTAGGGGACCGCACCGCCACTTCCCAGCAAATTAGGGACACTGTTGCTCCTGGGGTATCGGCGAGGACCATTCGCAACCGTCTCCATGAAGCTGGGCTGCGGTCCCGCACACCGTTAGGACGTCTTCCGCTCACGCCCCAACATCGTGCAGCCCGCCCCCAGTGGTGTCGCGACAGGCGTGAATGGAGGGACGAATGGAGACGTGTCGTCTTCAGCGATGAGAGTCGCTTCTGCCTTGGTGCCAATGATGGTCGTATGCGTGTTTGGCGCCGTGCAGGTGAGCGCCACAATCAGGACTGCATACGACCGAGGCACACAGGGCCAACACCCGGCATCATTGTGTGGGGACCGATCTCCTACACTGGCCGTACACCACTGGTGATCGTCGAGGGGACACTGAATAGTGCACGGTACATCCAAACCGTCATCGAACCCATCGTTCTACCATTCCTAGACCGGCAAGGGAACTTGCTGTTCCAACAGGACAATGCACGTCCGCATGTATCCCGTGCTCTAGAAGGTGTAAGTCAACTACCCTGGCCAGCAAGATCTCCGGATCTGTCCCCCATTGAGCATGTTTGGGACTGGATGAAGCGTCGTCTCACGCGGTCTGCACGTCCAGCACTAACGCTGGTCCAACTGAGGCGCCAGGTGGAAATGGCATGGCAAGCCGTTCCATAGGACTACATCCAGCATCTCTAAGATCGTCTCCATGGGAGAATAGCAGCCTGCATTGCTGCGAAAGGTGGATATACACTGTACTAGTGCCGACATTGTGCATGCTCTGTTGCCTGTGTCTATGTGCCTGTGGTTCTGTCAGTGTGATCATGTGATGTATCTGACCCCAGGAATGTGTCAATAAAGTTTCCTCTTCCTGGGACAATGAATTCACGGTGTTCTTATTTCAATTTCCATTAGTGTATCTTCACGTACATTAAAAGTAATGGCATTTCCAGGAAAAGATACGGAAAGATAAAAAAATGAGGTAAATGTAAAAATATTCGAGCAGTTATACATTTAAATATCTCGGGTGTGAAATTCCCTAACAATAGATCGCAACATCGAAAAATATAACATTGCATATGTGAACATGTATGTGCAACAATTCATGAAACCCTGAAATGTAAAACGAGAAAGGAAACCAAACTGGAAGTTTATAAAACAATGGCGGTACCGGTAGTATTATACGGAAGCGAGACGTGTTAGTCCGAAAAAAGGCATAAAAATATTACGCTAGCTCGGTTGAAAGTTCTCAGACCAGTCAAGCGCTGTAAGTAGGTGTACAACGTATGAAATTGGAAATAGCACAAGTGTGACATACTTTTTATTTGGGAAGCAAAATTAAAAAAAAAATACAAAGTCAGCTGGTGTTGCCGTTTAGAAGGATTGAAGCGAGGCCGTCTGTCTGGTATCACCATGAACTACAAGTGCACTAGACAATGCAGTGACAGACTGCTGAGGACAAAAATGGTTTGCAGAACAGGGTGTGCTGCCAGCCCCATGAAGTCAAGATGATGATGGTGCTCTTCGATTCATTGATATATTGTAAATTGTAATAGTCTCTCTCTCTCTGTTCCATGTTACTAATTTATTAAATTTTAAATTTTGACGATGATCGTCACACGAAGTAAACTCACTGGACAAGAACATAGTCGTCCATAGAAATCATTGCAAGCATCATTTAACACCGTATAATGTCGCCTCTGAAGTGATAACCGTCTGGATTCGATTAGCAAGTGAGTTGACAAAGTCTTTCAGGTCCGTCGCATCCAGCTTGAGCCACTCCCTGAGGATTTGATAGCGTGATTAACTGAAATTACGGGGTACTGATGTTGGCATTTTACCCGCTGTTCCAACATGTCCCACAGATTTCCTATGGGTTTCGATTCAGGTGATTTTGTAGGCCAGTCGACATGTAATAGAGTGGGAGAGCGTTCAGAAAAATAGTCACATATTCTTCCAGTCGTATGAACGTTGGCGTTCTCATCTTGGAAGATAGGGCGGTCTGTGGCCTATTGCAAGGTAACCGACTCCAGATGTTTACTGCTTGCGGTTCCCGTCGCAGTGTTCTCTAGCTAAAAGGTTTGGATGGACCTTCTTCCACCGCCTGCAGCAGTTCCTGTTGGTTTAGGGAGCGATGTTGAGGCGCAACCCATGAAACGCGCCAACAGTCCCTCTCACCCAGAATCTTTTTCCGACCTCAGTCCTGAAGTCGTAATTCATAGCCATAGCAAGTTACACCACACCCTGTGTACACGTTGAGCAGTACGCCGCGAAACAGCAACTTTGCACACTGTATGGACATGGACATGGTCAAACACGAATTCCCCTTTTTACCACTCTGTCACGTCCTTATATTTATCCATGTTTAAGTATGACGTCCGGTTGACGTTGATGTAGAGGCACTGCGCGTGCAGTTGAACACGTGATGCGATCGCTGCGACGTCTGTAAATGCTTAACCATTCATCTGCGAGTGCGCTTTTGGATGAGTAGCTTTTTGTTCAGTGAAGCTATCTGTAACCAGACGTCAGAAGACAAAGGGGTATTCGACGGTCCAAAATTGGACATATGTTTCAGTAAACATGGCAACTGCAATGTTTAAACTCAAAATCTGAATAAATAAATTAAGTTTCGTGAGAGAAGTATTTTTTGGAATCAACTCTTCACCACTGCACTAATTTTGTTCGTCGCTATAGGATCCTAATTGACAAGAAAATCACTTCCACAAATCAACATTACGAAAATAGCCTGGATGGTTCTGAATAAATCAACCTCTAAAGTTGTCATGGAAAATGATATGCAGGCCTACGTTCCTTACGTATACTCTAGTCTCAAAAATGGTTCAAATGGCTCTGAGCACTATGGGACTCAACTGCTGTGGTCATAAGTCCCCTAGAACGTAGAACTACTTAAACCTAACTAACCTAAGGACAGCACACAACACCCACTCTAGTCTCACACAAAACCACGGAGAGCTAATCAAAAATTAAACATTAATGGTATATTTGTTGGTTAACAATATCACGTTCAAGCCACTTGCAAACAAATGACAGTTTTGAAAGAACATATGTTATTTTAACTCACATGAAACTTATCTATTGGTCTTCCTCGTGCAACTCGACTAGTCTCTTCTACCTCTGACAGCCTTCTTTAGAATTTATTTTACTGTTTTCAGCATGGTTATAACACTAATATTATATCACAGTTAACATGATTTGGATCGGTGACAGTCTTAGTACACAGGTAAGTTCAATTCTGTCAGTATATTCACAAGAAAAACACACGTTAACTACAAACAGTACTTTGTCTGGAGGTGACTGTCAAAGAGCTGTGGTGGCGTCGGCGATTTTTAAATAACTTATTTAAATAAACTCAGTTTTTAAAATGCCACTAATTTAAATCAGACTAAAAGTATAAGAAAATTTCTCGTAGCCCCGTAAAGAGTCCTAACCCCCACACAGCTTGTCCCGAAAACTTGTGACTGGGAATTTTCCACGGCTGAGAAAATAGTCATTTTGATTTAAAACGAAAATCGTAGGGCGCATGCAATAGGAAGTGAACTATTCACACATCAATTAAGAATGCCGGGCGCTCCACGTTTTTCACAATATTAGAAGTATTTTCATAGCTACTACAACTTTACCATCGAAAGTTACATGCCGATCTCTGTGGGAGTTAGGAATCTGTATGTGGCTAGGAGAAATTATTTTATACTTTTTACTCCTAATTAAAAACATGGTGTATCAAAAATGGATTTTTTACGAAATATTTTTTCCTTTATCTTTTAGTCTTGTGTGTGGGTGAAAATTATTAAATGTGGTAAATTTTTGATTTATTTCAGCTTCTCTTAACCTGAGTTACATAATACATCGTTTATCTTGTGCTGTGAACCATTCAAGAATGGAGCAGGAAAAGTGGGAAATCGCAGTGGTACACAAAGTACTCTCCATCACACACTAGGCAAGAAAGCGAGTTAATATTGCATTGCCATCCTGTTCTCAGCTATGCTGAAAGTTCCAGGTCTCTAGCTCATGGGAAATTTACTTTAAAATCAGCTGCAAAATGTATACCGAACAGACAGATGGACAAGGAAGCGTGCTAATATAAACCTACTAATAACAGAGGGTCATCATTTACATGCCACCTCATAAGCTCTTCTTCCAGTTACCAGTAGCCATGGAGCACACAATATAAATATTTCAGTTTTTTAAATGTAGAACTGACATTCATCCCTTACTCTTATTTCTTGAAACTGCAGACACTTTCGCTACGCATCTAGTCTAACGATTACCAGTCGATTGGGACTTTATTCTGAGTTTGCTCACATATCACCTTTTACTTAGGTGCATTTTTGCCTCCCTTAAACAAGTCCTTCCATCTAGTTGTTCATGTTCTGTTGTTACAATTTTATCGATCCTGTTCGTGGACTAATACATTATGTAATATTTTGAAGTTTACAATAGACGTACAGAAGACGCGCATATTCAGAACAAAAATTAGAAATAAACATAAATGTTTACAAACCATGTGCACAATAGAGGTAAAAGTTATTTACAAACAAGTGAAAATAGCGTGTGACATTAAGGATTGATGTTCAAAACATCTGAATCATTTTTTGTGTCAGTCAGCATTATACAGTTAAATGAAGTAAGAATTACGCAATGTATCTCTTACTGCGAATCTGCATGGACCTAAAAGATAGCTGACTTTTGAGAACTGAGCAATCGCAGTTCTTAATCCAATCTTCTCATCTGAAATTGGGATAATCCACTAAGTAAATGTTACCACTGATCGCATGACAGCAAAATTAGATATAATGCACACGATAACATTTCGATGTTTACCGAAAACCAATTGATATATAGGAAATACCGAAAGGAATCGAAAAGTTATACAACACAATCGCTACTTGTCTTTAGTTCACAAATCAAAAATCTGAATAATGATAAAACTAATTACTTCATACGTAAGAAGTTAATTTTTAAAGGTTTCATAGAGCTACTTCAGTAGTACGACAGTGGGAACTCTAGCCCACAGTTTCAGTTTCTGCCATTATGTGGCACCACAGTCTTGGTACTGTAGTTGATATGGCGCGAATATCGATACATTAAAGAAGGGAGATAGCGATTAATGCAAAAAACTGGCGAGAAGTTCAAAATAGGCTATTTGTTCTGTGTATAAAAATGGCGGCATATAAAAAAAAACTGGCCGAAAATATAAAAATAAATACGTAGTTGCCACATTACAAGCCAAATACTGCTGAGTCTACAGTATACAATATGAATATACATACGAATCAAATGGTCCAAGGTTTCTATCACTCGGCAATTGTGAATTTTGACTGTAACATAGAAATTTATAAATGAAAGATTGCAATTAAATAAAATCTGCAGGTACTATTTTGTAATGACTTTAAATGACGAGTACTATAGCAGAAGTACCTTTGAGAATGCCGTTTATTATTGCAAACACTTATTGGTGTGTATGGTCCAGAAAAATATAAGCTGTCCAACAGAGAAACAATAGATTCCTATTTCACATAATTAGTTATGAACAACAACATAGCTCACAAGATATTCACTTCTAAACACATACCACATTTTCACTGCAAAAGCCACAAAAATCTCACAAGTCGGCACTACGAAATGTTCCTACCTCCCGCGACCACGTGCAAACTGCTCAATACTCTTCAAGTCTTTCCCATGACCGTCTGTTGCGCCTTCCTGCCCAGCACTCCCCTGTGTCCCGTGCGACCCGATGCTCTTCCCCCACTTCCATACCGTCTCTCCACTGACTGGACCATACACATGCTCTAACAAACATTATTAAATACATAAACAAATCAAATAAACATATATCAAAGGAATAGAAACAAAAGTAGGCCAGTAGCCTAATGTCTCTATCCATTCTTCATGAATAGTATATATCGGATATAAACAAAGACATAGACGAATAAATATATTTATAAAAATGCTGCTACCGTTTTATCATGTAACTGTGGAGTACTTATGGCCTGATCAATAGTAATCGGCCGCTTCGACCTCCAATAACTCATGTACTATTCAAGTTACATGCCTGTAATTCATACCAATTTAGGTTTACACTAATAGCTTTCTAAAAACACATCGATGGACAAAATCGGATGAATCTTTTAGGTTTTGTTAATTCGTTTCTGGGTGTTACTTGTATAATTTACAGTCAGATACTAAATTTTAAATTAATAACGACATTGAAATCTGATTGCACCATCAGATATGTCGTGCAATTAATGGTTATCTACATGTTTCTTTTTAAGCTATCATGATTCCTCTTGCTAATATAAATTTCTACATGAACTGTGAAATGACTGCCATTATGGTTCCACAAACTCCGCCATCTTTGGCACTCCCGACATACAAATCTCCTGCATTGACACGAAGCCCATTCGTCAACACAGCGTCAACATGGAATTCCCAGCCACACGGTTGGCCTGCACCACACATTGGGGCTACCCCTCTTGCTCCAGCTGATGTTCGCGGTACCATGCGGTTGCTGGCGAGCCCTGGCTTGTCGAGCAGACCGTTCGGCCATGCCAACTCCAAAGTTAGAATATTTTCATAGTGCCACTATTCGCCTGATACCTCACACACCTCCACTTATTAACATTCTGGCTTGCCAGATTGTTCAGAAGTAACGCCCTTCAGTTCATACAAATACATATAAAAAAATTACAAAAAATAGAATTCAGTGGTTAAAACGCCAGTCCAATAGTGTTTACTAAGTTTTTTTAGTTGTGTGGGAACATCATGAATTTCGCAATAAGCTTAAAGTAACACAAATTATGAACGAAACGGCATATTAAATAAATGCCTGCATTTCAGCTACGCATAAACAACTTTTTTGGACAATAAATAAAAATTTTTACATGCACTTTCACTTATGTACGATTCCGTAAGCACTTCTTGTGCCACTCAATCAGTGCTAGGCGCCTACTTTCACTAATTTATCCGTCACACTACACACACACACACACGGATTTTAGCATGAAGTATTGATCAACTCACATCAGTCTTTTGACAAAGTGCCTCACAGAAATCGTATATGCCTCTGAATTCCGAGCTCCACCGTTTATCGTGACAAATCCGTCTACAACCGAAACCAAAAGTAGAAACCCCCTCAACAAACCATTTCCCAGAGCCAACCAGGATTCTCGCTAAAGATTCCCTCCACAGGAAAACGATACTTTGGGAGCAAAGTCATAAGGCAAATGACTGAATCACAGTAAGCTCAGATTCCTACAAGTTCTATTTAATTGACTTTAATAAATCCTTCGTACCTCCATGCACCAAAAAATGCGTGCACATACAGTTAAAATGTTAATACTCTTCAAACTCACCACCAAATTCTTTGCCACAGTCTTATACAAATTACAAATCAATACATATTTTACTTAAATCCATAAGGTCACTGACCTCCACGCACCCTTAGTGCCTACACTTCCCCCTCTTGCGCACGTGCAGTGCCGCAATAAACTAACAAATTTCTAATGAATAATCCAAGTAAAATATATAAAATCACCCCTTCAAAATTACGACTACTAATTACGAATTAGAACAGCTTTTCATTTCTCCCCTTTCTTTATACACAGCCTCAACTCCATCACGTTTCTTAGACCCAAAGGTTTTTCTGAGACAGGGTATTTTAAACGGTATGAATTTGGGCGAGGGCACTCGGCCACAAGAAATGGTCCATAGTATAACTCGAATAATTTCTTAATCTCCCCGTCCACTTCCTTGGAACGCTCTTTGGTGCGTAGAAGCACTTTGTCCCCCACTTTGTACTTCATCGGTTTGTATCACCCATCATGTCACCTTTTCCTTTCAGCAGCTAACTGCCTGTTCTCTTTCAGCAACCGATTCATCTTCCCGTCGCGGGATTTCTACCGTTTCTGTGAGTAGGAACTTTGGTTTCACCCTGGTCATGACTTACAAAGGTGAGTACCCCATAACCTTACTTTTTACGCTGTTGAGTACGTCCTCAAACGCGCTCACATACTCCACTCACTTGGAATGACGATTGCTGGCATACGTCCTACATAAACGTCTTACTTCCCACATATACCGTTCACACGGGTTGCTCGCTGAGTGGCCGACGGATATACGGGTATGTTGCACACCCTGGTCGTTAATGAGCGTGTTCCAATCGTTCGAAGTCAATTTTGATCCGTTGTCAGACAACAGCCTTACTAGTTATACAATGTTCTTGAAGGATTCCTTCTCCAGTTTGGTGATCAGAGTTTTTGTATTCGCTTTCCGTATCGGATACAGTGTAATGAAATTTCAGAACACGGGCCGGCCGCGGTGGTCTAGCGGTTCTGGCGCTGCAGTCCGGAACCGCGGGACTGCTACGGTCGCAGGTTCGAATCCTGCCTCGGGCATGGGTGTGTGTGATGTCCTTAGGTTAGTTAGGTTTAAGTAGTTCTAAGTTCTAGGGTACTTATGACCTAAGATGTTGAGTCCCATAGTGCTCAGAGCCATTTGAACCATTTTTTTTCAGAACACGTCCACCACAACAAAGATGTACTTCATCCCGCCGCGTCCTGAGGGTGGTGGGCCAAAATTCTCAACGGCCAGTAACTCGCTTGCTTTAGTAGATATAATGCTTTGCATTTCCCCCTGTTGCGCGGTCGTGTTGGCAATTATCGCACGCCGCCAGCTGCGCGCGGACCCGTCTGGCCAGGTTATTTACGTGGACGAATTCCTCGATGATTTCAGTGCACTTTTCAGTCCAATAATGTCCGTGACTTAAATAGACGTAGTCGATTAACTGTTCCACATATCTATTGTGAAAACACAGTCTTTTTGTCCGTCTCTTCATCTTAAAGCCAGAATGTGTATCATAAAATATGATGGTACTTTCTCGTATCCCTTGCTGTCGAAATTCACCTTATTGCGTTTCAGTTCAGGATCGCCGTTTTGTGCTCGCCGCATATCTTTGCACGCAACACGAATTTCTTTCTCTCCCGCTACCCCCTTCATATACAGTAGCTTAAGTTCGTTCCGCTCCTCCGGTCCATCGTCTTCCGCGTCCAAATGGACCGAGATGAGATAGAAAACCGGCTGTGTTGTGTTAAAAGGAATCATCGTCAATATATTACAATGGAGTGCAAAACTTAAGGAAGAAAGAAACCTTCACATAATGTGTCACTGTCAAGTAACATAACTCAATGGAACTTGAACTTATACACAGAAAGAAATGGCATCTGAAGAAAACTTCACAAGCCAGCATCGCTAAAGAAAGCATCGCCCTCTATAATTGCATGATATAAATAACTTGAGGGTTACATAAGAGTAAACCAAGACGACCATTTCGTCAGAGCTATGGTGTCATCATATTGTCCATCAGTGTTCCTAGTTGCTTCACATTGCAACATTGATAGTCAATTTGTTGAAAGAAATTCTGAAGCAAAAGTTCCGATGATCATCCAATGAAATTCGTTTCTTCGGCGGTTTAGGCTTGTGTTCTTCAGTTATCATGAATCGCAGATCGTACCACTCCAGACTGACCATGCCAGGAATATACTGAAAGAAGTGCTACAGTTTAGTCCAGAAGGTAATTATCTATTTAATTGTATGGTTGTATGGCTAGCCCCCCCCCCCCCCCAAGCGGGCAGGCCGTTCAACGGGTGCCTGTCTTTCAATTTGACCGACCTGCAGTCGATGAGGATGATAGGGTGATGATAAGGACAGCACAACAACCAGTCCCTGGGCAGATAAAATTCCCCAACCCAGCCAGGAATCGAACCCAGGCCCAGAGGAGTGACAATACGACACGCTGACCATTCAGCTACCGGGGGCGGATAGAAGTTAAAGAAGTACTCAAGGAGATAAACCGAAAATACACCTTTATTCATTCACAAAATTTAACTGCAGTCATCGCGATTTATGATGGTCCGTGGTCTTTACGAAAGGCGGGAAGTGGTTGGCAGAAGAGACAGGCCAGTGCATTCATCTTGTTCTGAGAGCTCCTCCGCTTGTGCTCTTTCGTGAAGTCCCACATTATCGTGCATAAAAATGAAGTCACTGCCAAATGCACCTCTGAAAAGACGCACGTTGGTAACGACTGCAGACAGTGACAGTAATGTAGGGGTCGCTGGGATGTGACACTACGGTGACGCATATCTTGCGTTTTGGTTGCTCTGAAAGGAAGAACGGAGCAATAATTGATCTAACATCATTGGTAACGTTCATACTATGTGAACATAATTTATTAAATTCACACCTATTATAATTAAAGCAGTTCACGTTAATTTAAATGGACAAAATTCATGTGCTGAATTTTCAGACCTTAAAGATGACTTAAAACCAAATATAATTAATAAAAATTAGAATTACATAAGAAAAACTTTCATATTTAAAAATTTAATCAAGCATAGTAAAATTAATCAACAGAAAAAGACTTTAATTCAGCCACAATCTGAAAATAAGTTCATAAGTTTCTCCTGTGGGAGATAATACCAAGTAACAGGAACTCCCTGCTGCCCCACAGTCGTGAACTGTAGCTTCACTTCTACATGCGTGAAAAAAAAAAAAGGTAGAGCAGCATCATCAAATTTAAAAATTAAAAGAAAACATCGGGATGCCTTAAAACGCCGGCAAACTGGGGAGTACCGAGATCTCTCTTTTATAAAAAACAGTAAATAATTTTAATCTCAGGCAACATTGTATTAAAACAGTTTATGTAAGATTCCAACCTTAAGAGGAGCGGACAGTACAGAGGCTACGAAACACAACTTAATCAAAAACCCCCCTCCCCGCCCCCCAAGTGTAGTATGATAAACAACAGACTCAGAACAGTAGTTTAAGCTCCTCATGCATGAACACATGAGAACAAGGTGCTACCTCACAATAGCAGAGTTAAATTACACAGAAATATTCTTTCAACAGACAAAGCGGAATTTACAGTGGCAGAATAAAAATGGCTCTGAGCACTATGGGACTTAACTGCTGTGGTCATCAGTCACCTAGAACTTAGAACTACTTAAACCTAACTAACCTAAGGATATCATACACATCCATGCCTGAGGCCGAATTCGAGCCTGCGACCGTAGCGGTCGCGCTGTTCCAAACTGTAGCGCCCAGAACCGCTCGGCCACTCCCGCCGGCGCAGAATCAAAGACAGATTTACAAAATATGTCTTCACGTAAAATATGTCACTTGGGGAGAAACACACTTCAGTACAAAATACAAACATTAGGACCTTTTAATTAAAAAAAGTCTTACAGAAGCCAAGGCATACACCGTAATTAGGCTGAAGTGTGCAGACACTTCAATGAGAGGCTGAGAAGAACAGCACGTTTAACAATGCCTTCAGAAAAAAATTACAGTAGTTGAGAGGACCAAAACAAACTGGCACAAATTTCACTCCAAGTGGTAACGAACTGTCCGGCACACCAAAAACAGAGGATCTCTAAAGTATTAGGCGCTGTTAAGCGGCTTACGAATCACCAAGCACTACGTAAAAATCCGCTCAGTATATAATAAATCCTGGGTCCTTATTCGGACCTAAAAATACCAGCCCAGACACGAGAAGTGACTGTGATGGTCACCAATCCAAGAAAAAGACACAGTTGACAGCAAGAGAACCCCAGCAGAAAACGGGTGAAAACTCGACTCGGAAGACTCGAGTAACAAGAGCCTCGTCGAGGAACTTCTTCTCGCACACACAAGAACAAGCCCGCACGTCTCACATCAGTAACGGGCTCTGTACGTGCTGCTATCGGCGCCTCACAACTCGACCCAGCAGTCTCACCCTCGCAGGCCGTGCCCCAGCACCTCTGCCTCGAAGCCCCACTAGCCACACACGTCGTGGCAATCAGACCACACTTACGTGTTCTTGGGCTATGACCAAATTTGAAGACGTGACGCGACTGTCTACCGTGGAAATGCTCACCTATGGCATTGATTGTGGTGGCGAGGGCGTCTAATGAGAGAGTTTTAGTGGTCTAATCATTTACTGTTTTATTTTTACAAACGACTCATCTTCTCCGTACCAACCACGACGGCAGCAAAAGCAGCACTCGAGGTTGGAATGGAGATTGATGTGTCCACCTCAGTAGTCTCGATGGCATCAACATGGTCGAAGCAGCCAGTACAACAGAAGCGGCCCTGTGCGAATAACCCCGCAGACAGATGGTGGCAGGCTTTGCCAACTCAACAGTGATCCAAGAATGCCATGACACAGTTCACTAGGGCAAACTTGTGTCAGCATTAAGCGGGACGGCAGCGGTTGTACAGAGTTCCTTCGTGGCCTCTCCAGTAGTGAAAGGCTGTGGGTACTGGTTTCCACTCACAGGTGCAAGTCAGGAGGCACCAGGAACTAGTGCTCCTCATTGAGAACTGACAGTTAGACATTGTGCTAAACACTATTACTCTGGCCTCCAGTGAGCAGCTGGTAAAAGGCTCCAAGTCTTCACATCAGTGGTGAAGAGCTCCGAATGGGGAAGTCCAGCAGGCCGGAATGCCTGTTGTCTCAAGTGTATAGCTGGCGAATGGTAGTCATCACATCGCAGGTCCTTCCTCAGATCTGGATCGCTGCATTTTAAAAAGTAATGCCTCAGAAGTCCGAGTCTTTGTACATCCCTCATCCTAAAATGCACACATACGAAAGACTGCCGTAAAGACAATTCCTATCATATTAGAAAAATTAAAATCTTTCAAAAGAGAATTTACACGGCGTCCAATGATAGCGACTGTGCCAAATATCTCACTAAATATGCATCAAACGAAAAAAACTACAAAGAACGAAACTCGTCTAGCTTGACGGAGGAAACCAGATGGCGCTATGGTTGGCCCGCTAGATGGCGCTGCCATAGGTCAAACGGATATCAACTACGTTTTTTAAAATAGGAACCCCCATTTTTATTACATATTCGTGTAGTACGTAAAGAAATACGAATGTTTTAGTTGGAGCACTTTCTTCGCTTTGTGATAGATGGTGCTGAAAATAGTCACAAATGTATAAGTACGTGGTATCAAGTAACATTCCGTCAGTGCGGACGGTATTTGCTTCGTGATACGTTACCCATGTTAAAATGGACCGTTTACCAATTGCGGAAAAGGTCGATATCGTGTTGATGTGTGGCTATTGTGATCAAAATGTCCAACGGTCGTCTGCTGTGTATGCTGGTCAGTATCCAGGACGACATCATCGCCGGCCGCGTTGGCCGTGCGGTTCTGGCGCTGCAGTCCGGAACCGCGGGACTGCTACGGTCGCAGGTTCGAATCCTGCCTCGGGCATGGGTGTGTGTGATGTCCTTAGGTTAGTTAGGTTTAAGTAGTTCTAAGTTCTAGGGGACTTATGACCTAAGATATTGAGTCCCATAGTGCTCAGAGCCATTTGAACCATTTGAACGACATCATCCAAGTGTCCGGACCGTTCGCGGATTGTTACGTTATTTAAGGAAACAGGAAGTGTTCATCTACATGTGAAACGTCATCCACGACCTGCAACAAAAGATGATGCCCAAGTAGGTGTTGTACCCGCTGTCGCGGCTAATCCGCACATCAGTAGCAGACAAATTGCGCGAGAATCGGGAATCTCAAAAACGTCGGCGTTGAGAGTGCTACACCAACATCGATTGCACCCGTACCATATTTCTGTGCACCAGGAATTGCATGGCGACGACTCTGAACGTCGTGTACAGTTCTGCCACTGGGCACAAGAGAAATTACGGGACGATAACAGATTTTTTGCACGCGTTCTATTTAGCGACGAAGCGTCATTCACCAACAGCGGTAACGTAGACCGGCGTAATATGCACTATTGTGCTACGGAAAATCCACGATGGCTGCGACAAGTGGAACATTAGCGACCCTGGCGAGTTGATGTATGGTGCGGCATTATGGGAGGGAGGATAATTGTCCTCCATTTTATCGATGGCAATCTAAATAGTGCAATGTATGCTGTTTTCCTACGTAATGCTCTACCGATGTTACTACAAGATGTCACTGCACGACAGAATGGCGATGTACTTCCAACATGATGGATGTCCTGCACATAGGTCGCGTGCGGTTGAAGCGGTATTGAATAGCATATTTCATGACAGGTGCATTGGTCGTCGAAGCACCATACCATGGTCCGCACGTTCACCGGATCTGACGTCCACGGATTTCTTTCTGTGGGGAAAGTTGAAGGATATTTGCTATCGTGATCCACCGACAACGCCTGACAACATGCGTCAGCTCATTGTCAATACGTGTGTGAACATTACGGAAGGCGAACTACTCGCTGTTGTTAGGAATGTCGGTACACATATTGCCAAATGCATTGATGTTGACGGACATATTTTTAGTATTTATTGCATTAATGTGGTATGTACAGGTAATCACGCTGTAACAGCATGCGTTCTCAGAAATGATAAGTTCGCAAAGGTACATGTAACACATTGGAACAACCGAAATAAAGTGTTCAAACTTACCTACGTTCTGTATTTTAATTTAAAAAACCTACCTGTTACCAACTGTTCGTCTAAAATTGTAAGCCATATGTTTGTGACTATTACAGCGCTGTCTATCACAAAGCGAAAAAAGTGGTCCAACTAAAACATTCATATTTCTTTTCGTACTACACGAATTTAAAAAGAAAAAAACGCAGTTGATATCCGTTTGACCTATGGCAGCGCGAACTAGCGGGCAAACCATAGCTCCATCTTGTTTCGCCCTTCAAGCTAGACAAGTTTCGTTCTTTGTAGTTTTTTCGTTTGACACTTATTTCGTGAGATATTTGGCCCGGTCACGGTCAATGGACCAGCCTGTAAATAGACTTACTGCACTCGTGGCATGTGGTGACGGTTTCCCGTCGGGCGGACGGTCACGTGGTGCAGGTCCTTTACGGTGACACCGCTTGGGCTATTTGACTGTCGATGAGGATGATAAGATGATGAAAACCACACAGCACCCAGTCCCTGAGTAGAGAAAATCTCCGACCCAGCTTGGAAACAAAGCCGGGCCCCTCGCATGGCATATTGCCCCGCTGACCACTCAGCTATGGAGGCGGACGATTCATAGTGACACTTATCAAAGTAAAAGCAATGTACGTTCAGAATAAGCCTAAACACCACACAAAAATCTAATCACAAACTACTTATCCAATGATATGAGTGCGTAGGGTACAATGTGTGTATGCTGAACATCATTAGGTAATCGTTTCCTAGTTTTCTTAGATTTTTCTTTAACTCTGGCGCAGCTGTTGGAACTTGCAGCAGAGCATTCACAACTCCTTTGAATGGCTTGACTATAATCACATGGACACGTCATCGGAAATTCTAATTTAAAATTTACTGGTAAAATCATTTCATTAACTTGATGTGGACCATGGCACTTATTGGAAAACTTTTTAGTTTTACCTATAGGGTTATTATAAGTTTGTAACGAGTACCCACTGCCATATACTATAGTGCAGCATTTTCCTGCGTGTTGCCTCTGCTATTCCTGATGTGCTAAGGCTTTCGTGCTGGCTTACTTTACCTCTGCCAAACGTCACGGAAACGTTGTGCAAGTCCCTTTATTATCTCACTCTTAGATCGAAGTTCAGGCTTTGCCATGTCAAAGGGAGATGGCATCTTTCTCGCGTAAATCACGTCGTATGGCAAAGGAACCAAACTCTTACAGAATTTACAGTTGTACGGCGACACTATAAACTGAAAGTAAGTGCTCCACTCTCTGTGTTGGCTGTTTACATTGTGGTTTATCATTTTAGAAATAGTTCTAAGTACTATTTCTGTTCGTTCATTTACTTGCGGATGAAAAGAATTTTTTTTAGCAATTTTCGAATGCAAAGCATGCCACATAACTGTTTAATTAAATTTGATATGACATTTGTACACTGATATGTAATTAGTGTATCTGGTACAGCAAACGACAGTACCAAAATATTCACCAGACCTCCTGCCACTGTGTTACACTGGTGACCAGAAATCGATAACATTTTTATGCGTCACGACAAATGGTCTATTATTGACTGTACCGAGAATGTGCACCTATGGCCTAGGCATAGCCTCTTTGGGTAGCAATCAGAACATCCTGCGTCCCGAGCTCGAACCTTGCCACTGCTTAAACTTTGAATTAAAATCATTAACAACGACGGCTGAAGATTTCAGGCATCAGAAGTCACCTTTTTTTCTGCCAAAGGCCTTGTCAAAGAGGACGGAGGGGGGGACAGAGCTTCATGGCACTCTTTTGATCTTAGGGGGGGAATCTGCCCCTAAAAGTCGAAAGAATCAGCAGCGATCAACAGCATGAAGATGCAAAAAGCAATTAAACAACTGCTTCGAAACACGTAATGTGCATCCACAGGACATGTTGCCCGTAATTGAAGAAACTATCGTGATAATCTCTCCATTGACAATATGTTCCGGACTAGTCCCCCATTCGGATCTCCGGGAGGTGACAGCCAAGGACGAGGTCACCACGAGAAAAACGTTGTGTAACCAATGAAGTGGTAACGTTCTACGAATCGTGGTATGAAAAGCCGGGCGGTGTTGCCGTGCGGTTCTAGGCGCTTCAGTCTGGAACCGCGTGACCGCTACGGTCGCAGGTTCGAATCCTGCCTCGGGCATGGATGTGTGTGATGTCCTTAGGTTAGTTAGGTTTAAGTAGTTCTAAGTTCTAGGTGACTGATGACCACAGATATTAAGTCCCATAGTGCTCAGAGCCATTTGAACCATTTTTGGGGCATGAAATGTCTGAAGTTTGAACGTGGTAAGTAAGCTGAAAAATCTGAATCAGTCTAGATACAGTGGAAGTGAGTGAGGTGAAATGGAAAGAAGACAAGGATTTCTGTTCAGAGTATGGGGTAATATCAACAGCTGCAGAAAATGCTATAAAGGGATTAGTATTCATTATGAATAGGAGGTAGGGCAGAAAGTGATTTACTGTGGACAGTTCTGTGACAGCGTAGTTTTCATCAGAACCGGAAGCTAACCACCCCTGACAACAGTAGTTGAGGTATATAAGCCGATGTCGCAAGAAGGGGATGAAGAGACAGAAAAAATATATAAGTATGATGATAATGGATGGGCAGTTCAGTACGTAAAAGGAGTTGAAAATCTAATAGCCATGGGGGAGAGAGATGAGGAACGCTGAGTTCTGCAATAAATTTCAGCCATGAATAGTGAATACTCTGTTCAAGAATCACAAGACGAGGAGTTGTACTTGGAAAATGCTGGGAGATACAGGAAGATTTCAGTTAGATTACATCACGGTCAGACAGAGGTACCGACATACTGGATTGTAAGGCGCACCCAGGAGCAGATATAGGCTCAGATCCAAATTTAGTAGTGGTCAAGACCAGGCTGAAATTAAAACGTAAATGTCGTGTGACTAGGGCCTCCCGTCGAGTAGACAGTTCGCCGGGTGCAGACAGGCTGAAATTTAGGGACTAGTCAGGCAAAATGACTGCGCGAGCAAGTGTGGTACCGAAATACCATGGAATGAGATGATATGTTTTAAGTACTCTGAGGCTATACCTACCACGATAATGAATAAAAAATGGTTCAAATGGCTCTGAGCACTATGGAACTTAACATCTGAGGTCATCAGTCCCCTAGAACGTAGAACTACTTAAACCTAACTAACCTAAAGACATCACATACATCCACGCCCGAGGCAGGATTCGAACCTGCGACCGTAGCAGTCGCGCGGTTCCGGTCTGCAGCGCCTAGAAACGCATGGCCACCACGGCCGGCAATAATGAATAGCTCACTATGCAGTTCAGTTGAAGTGAAATGGACACCTCCACGAAGAGCAATCACAGAAAGTGGAAAGCACACATTAGGTACAAGGAAAGTACCTGCAAAGAAACCGTGGTTAACAGAACAAATGCTTCAGTTGATTGAGGGAAGAAGTAAATACAAATGGTTCAAATGGCTCTGAGCACTATAGGACGTAACATCTATGGTCACCAGTCCCCTAGAACTTGTTGTTGTTGTAGTCTTCAGTCCTGAGACTGGTTTGATGCAGCTCTCCATGCTACTCTATCCTGTGCAAGCTTCTTCATTTCCCAGTACATACTGCAACCTACGTCCTTCTGAATCTGCTTAGTGTATTCATCTCTTGGTCTCCCTCTATGATTTTTACCCTCCACACTGCCCTCCAATGCTAAATTTGTGATCCCTTGATGCCTCAGAACATGTCCTACCAAACGGTCCCTTCTTCTTGTCAAGTTGTGCCACAAACTCCTCTTCTCCCCAATTCTATTCAATACCTCCTCATTAGTTATGTGATCTACCCATCTAATCTTCAGCATTCTTCTGTAGTACCACATTTCGAAAGCTTCTATTCACTTCTTGTCCAAACCATTTATCGTCCATGTTTCACTTCCATACATGGCCACACTCCATACAAATACTTTCAGAAACGACTTCCTGACACTTAAATCTATACTCGACGTTAACAAATTTCTGTTCTTCAGAAACACTTTTCTTGCCATTGCCAGTCTACATTTTATATCTCCTCTACTTCGACCATCATCAGTTATTTTGCTCCCAAATAGCAAAACTCATTTACTACTTTAAGTGTCTCATTTCCTAATCTAATTCCCTCAGCATCACCCGACTTAATTCGACTACATTCCATTATCCTTGTTTTGCTTTTTTCGTTTTGTTTTTGTTGATGTTCATCTTATATCCTCCCTTCAAGACACCATCCATTCCGTTCAACTGCTCTTCCAAGTCCTTTGCTGTCTCTGAAAGAATTACAATGTCATCGGCGAACCTCAAAGTTTTTATTTCTTCTCCATGGATTTTAATACCTACTCTGAATTTTTCTTTTGTTTCCTTTACTGCTTGCTCAATATACAGATTGAATAACATCGGTGAGAGGCTACAACCCTGTCTCACTCCCGTCCCAACCGCTGCTTCCCTTTCATGCCGACTCTCATAACTGCCATCTGGTTTCTGTACAAATTGTAAATAGCCTTTCGCTCCCTGTATTTTACCCCTGCCACCTTCAGAATTTGAAAGAGAGTACTCCAGTCAACATTGTCAAAAGCTTTCTCTAAGTCTACAAATGCTAGAAACGTAGGTTTGCCTTTCCTTAATCTTTCTTCTAAGATAAGTCGTAAGGTCAGTATTGCCTCACGTGTTTCTATTTCTACGGAATCCAACTGATCTTCCCCAAGGTTGGCTTCTAATAGTTTTTCCATTCGTCTGTAAAGAACTCGCGTTAGTATTTTGCAGCTGTGGCTTATTAAACTGATTGTTCGGTAATTTTCACATCTGTTAACACCTGCTTTTTTTGGGATTGGAATTATTATATTCTTCTTGAAGTCTGAGGGTATTTCGCCTGTTCCATACATCTTGCTAGCCAGATGGGAGACTTTTGTTAGGACTGGCTCTCCCAAGGTCGTCAGTAGTTCCAATGGAATGTTGTCTACTCCCGGGGCCTTGTTTCGACTCAGGTCTTTCCGTGCTCTGTCAAACTCTTCACGCAGTATTGTATTTCCCATTTCGTCTTCATCCACACTCTATTCCATTTCCAGAATATTGTCCTCAAGTACGTCGCCCTTGTATAGACCCTCTATATACTGCTTCCACCTTTCTGCTTTCCCTTCTTTGCTTAGAACTGTGTTTCCATCTGGTCTCTTGATATTCATACAAGTGGTTCTCTTTTCTCCAAAGGTCTCTTTAATTTTCCTGTAGGCAGTATCTATCTTACCCCTAGTGAGATAAGCCTCTACATCCTTACATTTGTCCTCTAGCCATCCCTGCTTAGCCATTTTGCACTTCCTGTCGATCTCATTTTTGAGACGTTTGTATTCCTTTTTGCCTGCTTCATTTACTGCATTTTTATATTTTCTCTTTTCATCAATTAAATTCAATATTTCTTCTGTAACCCTAGAACTTAGAACTACTTAAACCTAACTAAACTAAGAACATCACACAACACCCAGTCATCACGAGGCAGAGAAAATCCTGACCCCGCCGGGAATCGAACCCCGGGAACCCGGGCGCGGGAAGCGAGAACGCTACCGCACGACCACGAGCTGCGTACAGTAAATCCAAAAATGGTCAGGGGTATTCCGGAATACAGAAATACAAGTCACTTATTAATTAGTCACTTCTAACTACTTACATCTTACTGAAGGTAAATAATAGCAGTGCAAAGGCTGGTCTAATACTGAATCATAAGAAAACAAAAACTATAGCAACCACACCTATCACTCCACGGCATGAAGGAGGAGAAAAATGGAGGTAGTTTCTGTATTCACTTAACGCGACTTCCAGATTTCTGCTGATGATAATTGCACCAACGAAATCAAGGAACGCTTGTTACTTGGCAGAAATGCTATTTACCTCCTTGACAATGTTTTAAGGAGTACAAACATAACTTTAAAAACGGAGATCAGTGTAGGAATGGGTTTCGGAGGAAACTCTTTAGAGTTCCCCGGACAGCAAAGAATAATAGTATGTATTACAGCTCCGTGGAAGGTCTGATATTGAAACAAAAGGTAGCCTACTTTGAGCACATTATGATAAGACACGATTCGCTGGGAAAGACGTTAATACTGTGGAAGATCAAAGGCAGAAGGAGAAGACGGAAGAGGATGAGATTGATCTATGACAACACAGAAGTAATGGATTCCAAACTAGAAAGTCTGTGGGAAAAAGTGCAGGACAGAAGAACTTGGCGTGCTTTAGTTAATGGGATGACGGAGAGTCGGAATTAATTAAACGAATAGAGAGAGAGAATGTAATTTTGCCCTTGTCCAAGTTCTTGCATTTCTGCACACCTTTTACAACTGATACAATCATTAACCTGTGTTGTGTATTAAACCTTATCTGCATCTTAAGTAGTTCATTCCAGTGCCAAGTTACCTGTTCTCGGATGTAGTACCACACGTCAATGACATGTCTTCTAACGTAATGTTCCCACTTAAACCATCTATTCTCATATATATTTTTTCTGCTACGAAACTTCCGTCATCCTTTTTAAAAGCTATAGCCTACAATGCTACAACTAATCAAGGCTGAGTCAAATAAAATCCCTCGGTGTACATACAGTAGTCAACAGTCAGTGAAATGTGTAAATCAGTAAAGTTCCACCTTCCTCTCACTTAGTATCTATTCGTGTCTCAGATTTCACGTGCCCTTATCTCAGGGTTCACCTAAAATGATTGAGAGAACTGAAAGAAAAATTCATAATTATAAACTTAAATTTCAATTTTGCTGCTTGCGAATAAAATTTTAAAAAATTTCGTAAGTTATTTTTAAAGTCACTGCTACTAACTAAAGTACAACAGCGATTTGCTTTGGGATTATATCCTGAAGGATTGTCTGTTGTGTCCCTTGCTGTGAGTGTGCTGCAACATTTAATATCAGTGACGCAATGCTTCCTTCGGATGTCTTAGTTATTGCTTGTGTAAAAGAGGCCCTGTAGAATAAGCATGTGTTTTGAAATGCCATGACATCCATAGTTACACAGCATTTCCAGTCTTCCCTCAAGGCACCAGTATGTGCCAATAACGTTGGATATTAGATGTTGATGAGCGAACCGAGTTCTGCAAAACTCTATTCAGATGCCGGCAGATGTAGGTAAATGCAGTGACAGCAAAAAGAAAAAAAAAATGTACTAGGAACCGTGGAAGTTGTAAAAGAACGCTCTTTGAAGCCTGGGAGCAGAGTGTTGCGCAGAAAAGCCATAGTAATGTCGGTCAACGAATAAACGTTGAAGTGTAAGCCTAAAGTAAAAGGAAGAAGACTAAAAACAGCCGACCAGTTGCAATGGATAAAGTAATCTTTACCTAGGTTTCGACAGATTTAAATCTGTCTTCTTCAGAAGGCGGTAGTATTACATTAATATGGAATGATGTATCATCGTCGTTTTTACAAATATCTGCATAGATCCATTAGTCCAAATTAAAATATAGCCCTGAAAATAGGGTTTGTCATGTAAATAAAAATTAGTACATGGATGTTGAGTCGCTTGTGAGCTCTGCAACATCCATGTACTAATTTTTATTTACATGACAAACCCTATTTTCAGGGCTATATTTTAATTTGGACTAATGGATCTATGCAGGTATTTGTAAAAACGACGATGATACATCATTCCATATTAATGTAATACTGCCGCCTTCTGAAGAAGACAGATTTAAATCTGTCGAAACCTAGGTAAAGATTACTTTATCCATTGCAACTGGTCGGCTGTTTTTAGTCTTATTACGTGGAACCGTTGCTGTTGCGCAGCTATGTTTAAAATACTGTAAAAGGAAGAGTGAATTTCGCAACAAGAAGTTTTAACAAGTGGGGTGCTCTTGGAAGATTCTCTTACCATACTCAGAAACCAAATTAAAATGGAGTAAAAACGACGGACGCCATTAAGGGCAACGCAGCGCACAGCGTCCTTTCGCAGAATTCTTACAAAGATAAATTATGTGAGAGCTGTTTTAAAATAAACCTTTTTCTTTAAAAAAATTTTGCTCGTTGGATGGACGCAATTTTCTGCCTCGAAAGCATTCATCTCCAGAGGAATTACAGTCCTCATATTCTCTTCATGGAATGACTTCTTCTCTTTATCGTACGTTTTTAACTCGAGGACAGCAAGACCAAAAAACTTTTTTGTATGGTGTAAGAATCGCTTTCCAGTGTATTACTTCGACAGCAGCTCTTAGTTCCCAATTATACAAAGAACACATCAGGAGGTAGCGCTTGTTCTCGACCGTGAGAGAAATTATAGGACGAGAATGTCGAATGAGCAACGCGTAGAACAAGGTGGTGCCATGTCCAAGCATCAGATGTGAATCATAGTTTTGTATTTTCTTCAGGAGTATGATCCTGTTAGCAAGGACGAAACTCAGGAGGAATCCTGAGCTGGATCGCTGCACTAACAAATTAGCTACCTCGCATGGCGCCAAATTGTTGGAAGCAGATATCACTAACACAAAAAAAAGTATATGCTAATATACAAAACAACAGATCTTGTGAAATCAGCTTTCATAAATACCTTGTTATGCTAATGCTAATGATTATTATTTTTTTCCTCTCATAGTGTTACTTATATTTCCTTTATTTTTTAAGACAAATCCTGTAGTTATCCACATGATCTTGGTATGGGTTATTGGGTGACAGGAACTCCGGCAGATATATAAATATTATGTGCACACTTGGTATACGTACATATCCATTATTCTCAGGCAATAATCGTTGTCGGGATAAGAACCACCTACCTATCATTGTTCAGGAGATATGATGTCATAAAGAAAGAGGTGCGTGAAAAACTGCGCACCCTGCACCACGTTTAAATTGATTACTTCTGTGCTACTAATTCTAATTACAATGAATATCGCAGGCTGTATCCACATACGGCGCTAAATGTACCTACAAAAGTACATCATGGCGCCACACGAAGTTAAGGAAGTAAAACGTCATAAACACTGAGCAGCGTGAAAAAATGCAGCGTCATGCATGAAGTTTTAATACGTACATATACTTTTTACTGCTTAGACACTCCTACAGCCGAGACAACTTGAAGAAATCTTCGAGACCTGGAAGCGCAAACTGCTGTAAGCGAAAATGCTAGCCATCTGTGGAACTATGAAGAGGTGATTATAAAATCGCAAGCAACGCGAAGCAACAGTACTTGTACGTTTGTACATTGTGCCTATTTCTGTGTAGGCCCTACAACTGTTTTTTAATTTCAAAAGTGTTTCCATACATACGTGGAAATGAAATTATTTCGATATTACAGTACAAATACACTTCATGTTTTGTTTCTGTTCCTCCTAGAATGCTGGGTTTGTCAGCTAGTTACTTAATCTAATGCTAGTTGATATGCAATGGAACGGAAGCACTGATTTACCATTACCAGGACACAAACTATAACTGATGCTAATATCCCAAGCGTTTGTTTTCATCGTTATACACTGACGTGACAAAATTCATGGAACAGTGATTTGCACATATCCAGATGGAGGCAGAATAGCGTACACAAGATGTAAAAGGGCAAGCATGTGCGGAGCTGTCATTTGTATCCAGCTGATTCATACGAAAAGGTGTCCGACGTGGTTATGGCTGCGCGACGGGAATCAACAGACGCTGAACGCGGAATGGTAGTTAGAGGTAGTTGTATGGGACATTCCATTGCGGAAATCGTTAGGGAATTCAGGGATCCACAGTGTAGACTGTAGAGAGAATGCCGTACTGCCCCTCACCGCGGACCACGCAATGGCCGACGATCTTCACTTGACGAAAGAGAGCAGCGGCGTTTGTGTATAATTGTCAGTCCTAACAGACAAGCACCACTGCGTGAAGTACACACAGAAATGGAATTTTCTCAGCTTGAGAATGCTGAAGGTGCGATCTGTTTTAGTTGCTAAAGAAATTTAACAACCTAGATCGCACAAAATAATTATTTATTTAGGACAGCCGTTTTCGACAAACTTTGCTGTCATCTTCAGGTCCTAGACCTCATGCCAAGTTGTCAGGTGGTTATAAATACATAAATTATGAAAGGTCTGTCATAAGTAAGATATCTAATAATTTAAATCACCTTGTGCAATAGGCTATGTACATATATATACACTCAGGCCATTAAAATTGCTACACCACCTAGAACCGCACGGTCACAACGGTCGGCCATATTTCGTTTCTTCAACGTGTAGTGTTCCATTATTAAGTTGAGGTTGAAAATTGGTTCCAAACATGACCTTCTTTTCTGAAATGCAGCTTGATATTCCCCGTATGCCTAACGACTAATTTTTCTCATTTGGATGGTACTGTACTAGTAATAATTTTGTAAATTTTCGGAGTAACGAGCTGTTCATTTAATTGTCTGTGTATGTTTTTCCTCCATTCTTGTGAAATTGCTGGATAACTGGATTTTTACATTCTACTAGCGCTTTTACTGCTTCATATTTCTTTTAGAAACGGATTGCATGAAACTTCTTTCTTCTAATGCAGGTCAGTTACTTCCACATTTCTGCTGTATATGTCCTTCTCCTGACGGTTTGTGATTTTCTAACACTCGGATTATAGTTTTTTTTTAAACTTATTGGCTTCCTGACCTGCTTATTCACCACCTCAATAGTAATGTTAATTACGACGATACGAATGTAATACCCATTCTCCGAGCTTTGAAAATCTCCGACATGACCGAGAATCGAAACCGGACCTCTTTGTTTAGCAATCCACCTCGCTGATCGAGCAGCTACCAAGGCGGACCATTATTGTGTATATGACCTTCAAATCAGGCGCCGAGCGGATTATACACTGACGGAAGAAAAGCGCAACACCAATAAATAATTAATGAAGAGTAATGAAATTTCGGAAAAAGTTTTATGTAGGAAACACATTTAAGTGATTACCATTGCAGGATCACAGCGTAAGGTAAGTCATTACAAATGTGAAATGCTGGTACACTTATAACAGGTGTAAGCCACATCAATGTTGAATGCAATCATGCAAACAGACATGCATTGTGTTCTACAAGTGTTTGTGTTTGTGGGAAGGGGGTTCCATGCCTGTTGCATATGGGACAATAAAAGCTGTTTCCAGTTGACGCTAAAGTTGTCTTCCGATTATGTCCCATATGTGCTTCATAGGAGACAGATAGGGCGATCGTGCAGGCCAATGCAGTAGGTAGAAATTCTGTAGAGCATGTTGGATTACAACAGCGGTATGTCGGCTGTTCACAATTGGCAGCACGACACGTTGAACCATCAGACTGACGTACAAATCTGCAATCACCGTGCGTGGGATAACCACGAGAGTGCTCCTTCTGTCACACGAAATCGCACACCAGACCATAACTCCAGGTGTAGGTCCACCGTGTCTAGCACACAGACAGGTGTGTTGCAGGCCGGCAACTGGCCTCCTCCTATCTAACACACGGCCATCGCAGGCACCGAGGCAGAAGCAGCTTTCATCTGAAAAAAAAAAAAAAAAAAAAAAAACAGACCTCTATCGTGCCCTCCAATGAGCTCTCGCCTGACACCACTGAAGTCGAAAATGGCGGTAGTTTGGTGTCAGTGGAATACATACTGCAGAACGTCTGCTCGTAGCTGTCCTTGAAGTAAATGATTTGTAACGGTTCGTCGTGTCACTGTGGTACCAACTGCTGCTCAGATTGCTGCTGCATTTGCAGTTCGATGCGCCAGAGCCATAAGCCGAAAATGGCAGTTTTGCCTCTCAGCAGTGTTGACCCAGAGCATGGCATTCTGGCGACCGTACATCTTCGTGACCACCGCCGACAGCAATCGTGTACAGTGGCTATATTCCTGCCACGTCTATCTAGAATATCGCAGAAGGAATATTCAACTTCTCGAAGCCCTACTGCACGATCTCGCTCAAACTTAGTGAGGTGTAGATAATGGCGTATTTGTCGCCCAAAGGCATTCTTGACGAACATCAGTCTTAACGGTAACTAACGCTCACGACCGTGTATTTAAAGCGTATATTTAAAGCAAACTTATTTCGCATCTTCACAGTGGCGCTATTAGGGCCAGCGCGATGCCACTGGTGCAAACTTTGAATAGACATCATGTTTCAGATGTAGAATGACGCCTTCCAGCTTTCGTTTATGTCACGCAACTCCTTCTTAGTGTTGCGTTTTTTTCTGTCAGTGTATTTGTGATTTCACTTTCCTGAAAAATTAATCTTTCTTTCAGTTCTTCTGTGCTAATTTTTAAAGAACTTCGCCAGTAGTCTGCATGATAGTTAAAACCGTCTGAATTGTTCGTTCTAAAATAATCGACGTTTCGACCCTTCTGCTGGGAGCTTCTTCAGGATGTTTCGGTGTCCACTATTGCTAGAACACTGTCAGAGATCAGTGTCCACTATTGCTAAAACATAGTCAGAGATCAGTGTCGTGATTCCCAGCAGAGGGGTCAAACGTCGGTTATTTCAGATGAAAACATGACGCGGCCTAACAACCCAGAAGATTGTAACTTCAGTGACAACGACCACGAAAGACTACAGACTTAGATAGCCTGCAAGATGTTGAGTGCTTGTTCTCTGTTTTATTTTCCAAAGCACAGGCTTAAAGTCTAATTTTTCTACAGTACATTCTTGAGCGTTCTATACAAGTTCCTTGTTTTGTAATTATTCTTCGATATATGTATTCTAGTTACTTCTTATTAAATTTAGCGTTGCCGGCCGGAGTGGCCGAGCGATTCTAGGCGCTACAGTCTGGAGCCGCGCGACCGGTATGGTCGCAGGTTCGAATCCTGCCTCGGGCATGGATGTGTGTGATGTCCTTAGGTTAGTTAGGTTTAAGTAGTTCTAAGTTCTAGGGGACTGATGACTTCAGCAGTTAAGTCCCATAGTGCTAAGAGCCATTTGAACCATTTTGAAATTTAGCGTTGCCATTTCTTATTGCGTTAGCTGTTGATTTCCTGATTTCTCGGAATTATTGGTAAGTTTCCTGTCATTTCTTATTGCGTTAGCTGCCGACTTCCTCACGCCTCGGAATTATTGGTAATTTTCCTGGTTTTTATTAGAGTATCATATTTTTCACTATTTACATCCACTATCCATATCTTTGTCACCTGTCTTTGTTCTGTCATCTGTGTTTTATAAATCTTATTATGTGAACTATTTCTTTCCCTGGTTTGGTAACTCCTTAGACTATTTGCTTCCAGTCACTGTTCTTAGTTTATAGTTAATGCAGTAATATTTACTACTGTTATGTCAATGTATTAAATTTAAATTACATATATACCGTACAAATCAGAGATCTACACTCCTGGAAATGGAAAAAAGAACACATTGACACCGGTGTGTCAGACCCACCATACTTGCTCCGGACACTGCGAGAGGGCTGTACAAGCAATGATCACACGCACGGCACAGCGGACACACCAGGAACCGCGGTGTTGGCCGTCGAATGGCGCTAGCTGCGCAGCATTTGTGCACCGCCGCCGTCAGTGTCAGCCAGTTTGCCGTGGCATACGGAGCTCCATCGCAGTCTT
Source organism: Schistocerca cancellata (assembly GCF_023864275.1). Lineage (NCBI taxonomy): Eukaryota > Metazoa > Arthropoda > Insecta > Orthoptera > Acrididae > Schistocerca > Schistocerca cancellata. The sequence goes on from NC_064630.1 coordinate 599,838,835, forward strand.
TAACACTGGTAGCATGCCGCGACAGCGTGGACGTGAACCGTATGTGCAGTTGACGGACTTTGAGCGAGGGCGTATAGTGGGCGTGCGGGGGGCCGGGTGGACGTACCGCCGAATTGCTTAACACGTGGGGCGTGAGGTCTCCACAGTACATCGATGTTGTCGCCAGTGGTCGGCGGAAGGTGCACGTGCCCGTCGACCTGGGACCGGACCGCAGCGACGCACGGATGCACGCCAAGACCGTAGGATCCTACGCAGTGCCGTAGGGGACCGCACCGCCACTTCCCAGCAAATTAGGGACACTGTTGCTCCTGGGGTATCGGCGAGGACCATTCGCAACCGTCTCCATGAAGCTGGGCTACGGTCCCGCACACCGTTAGGCCGTCTTCCGCTCACGCCCCAACATCGTGCAGCCCGCCTCCAGTGGTGTCGCGACAGGCGTGAATGGAGGGACGAATGGAGACGTGTCGTCTTCAGCGATGAGAGTCGCTTCTGCCTTGGTGCCAATGATGGTCGTATGCGTGTTTGGCGCCGTGCAGGTGAGCGCCACAATCAGGACTGCATACGACCGAGGCACACAGGGCCAACACCCGGCATCATGGTGTGGGGAGCGATCTCCTACACTGGCCGTACACCACTGGTGATCGTCGAGGGGACACTGAATAGTGCACGGTACATCCAAACCGTCATCGAACCCATCGTTCTACCATTCCTAGACCGGCAAGGGAACTTGCTGTTCCAACAGGACAATGCACGTCCGCATGTATCCCGTGCCACCCAACGTGCTCTAGAAGGTGTAAGTCAACTACCCTGGCCAGCAAGATCTCCGGATCTGTCCCCCATTGAGCATGTTTGGGACTGGATGAAGCGTCGTCTCACGCGGTCTGCACGTCCAGCACGAACGCTGGTCCAACTGAGGCGCCAGGTGGAAATGGCATGGCAAGCCGTTCCACAGGACTACATCCAGCATCTCTACGATCGTCTCCATGGGAGAATAGCAGCCTGCACTGCTGCGAAAGGTGGATATACACTGTACTAGTGCCGACATTGTGCATGCTCTGTTGCCTGTGTCTAGGTGCCTGTGGTTCTGTCAGTGTGATCATGTGATGTATCTGACCCCAGGAATGTGTCAATAAAGTTTCTCTTCCTGGGACAATGAATTCACGGTGTTCTTATTTCAATTTCCAGGAGTGTATTTAATATGAGCAATATAATGTAGAATAAAAGTATAATTTAAAAGGACGGATCACACTGAATGACAATAAGCCTATGTCCGGTCCCGGTGTAGGTTTAGTCTGTAATCCTGTCGACAAAAATTTTTCGAATCATCGATTATGAGCAACACGGTATTTTGAGTGTGGGTAGTGGTTCTATTTTCTGCCTTTAGCAAAATCTGCCGGACGTTTATTTCGCCTCCTGGAGAGGACTCCCACTCGCGAAGAGGACAGCTTCGGGGGTTCGCCGAGACTGCTTGGGGACCGGAGAGACGAGGAGTTTCGTAAGAGGCCGCCACTTTCCTAATCCCATTGCCGGCCCATTAGGGAAGAGGTAAGCAGCGGCGGCGGCGGCAGCGGCAGCGGCAGTAGCAATCCGGATCGGGGCCTACAAGTTCCAGCACTTAACGGCCGCCACCGAGTAATTTAAACTTGCACGCGCGCGCGCGGAGCAGGTGTGAAATTGAAACACAAGTTTCGCGTCTGGACGGAATTAAGTGATTGTTCCGCCCACATGGGGCTGCAGCTGCTTGCGGTCGCACATCTCACAGGAATGCAGTACTGCTCTGCAATTACGTCTGAATACGTCGGCGTGAATCACACGGACTGCAGCACAGCTTGGAGCGAGAGAGAGTTGTCTTAAACCTTACCGCTGCCTCAACACCTCTTCCTACGTGTCTCTTTTTGTTTCTTCAAGTCAAGAATTACTTTGCACGTTTCGAGAGAATATTCAATACATTTCCTTCTTCTCATCTTCTCTACATAATGTCCACCAACAGGAACTAACGATTTCGATTCTAATTCCATCGTCTTTCAAGAATATTCGCAGCTTCGTAGGGACAAAATCACGTAAGATGTCGACTGTACTTTAGTTGATCATGATAGCTTAAGGTTCTACATCAGAAAATTAATTCTGTTCTAGTTACAAAAAAATCAAATGGAACTGAGTGCTGTGGGACTTAACATCTGAGGTCATCAGTCCCCTAGACTTAAAACTACTTAAACCTAACTAACCTAAGGACATCACACACATCCATGCCCCAGGCAGGATTCGAACCTGCGACCGTAGCAGCAGCGCAGTTCCGGACTGAAGCACCTAGAACCGCTCGGCCACAACGGCCGGCCTCGATTCACAGATTGGTTGTGTTACATCCAACCAAGTCGTCAAATGTAGGGTGTCTTCTTGGATCGCTAGACAACATTCAAACAAATCGTATTAGTGTGTTTTATTACAAATGGTAAAAATTACAATAACTTTGTTCATTACACAGATGCGTCGCAACCAAAGGGCTCTATGCTAGATAAGCAGTGTTCTTCAATATAAACTATCCTAAGTCACTGCTATACAAGTCTCTAGTCTTGATGCTACTCTTGTACTCGGCTGCGACCAGTCGGGCGCGACGCTTATGTCCTCTTCGCATAGGGGCCGCTGCTGTCGCGTTGTCGTCCTGGACAGGAGTCGGTCAACGTGCGATTGGCTGACGTAATCTTCACAGCCCTCTCTGCTCTAGCGTTCCTGACTGGCGTGCCGGCGCTGGACTTTTCGCCGTAACAGGTTGGTTTGTTGGTTGGTTGCCTTGTTGTTTTCGGGGAGGGGACTAAAAAAATGGTTCAAGTGGCTTTAAGCACTATGGGAGTATTTAAACCTAATTAACCTAAGGACATCACACACAGCCATGCCCGAGGCAGGATTTGAACCTACGACCGTAGCAGCAGCGCGGTTCCGGACTCAAGCGCCTTGAACCGCTCGGCCACAGCGGCGGGCGAGGAGGCTAAACAGCGAGGTCATAGGTCAATTGGATTAGGGAAGGATGAGGAACGAAGTTGGCCCTACCCTTTCGGAGAAATGATCCCGGTACTTTCCTGAAGCGAGTTAGGGAAATAACGGATAACCTGGATCTGGACGGGCGGACGCGGGTTTGAACCGTCGTCCTCCCGAATGCGAGTCCAGTGTGCTAACCACTGCGTCAATATGCAGCAGGATTTTAGAACATATATTGTGTTTGAACATTATGAGTTACCTCGAAGAAAACGGTTTATTGACACACAGCAAACATGGGTTTAGAAAACATCGTTCCTGTGAAACACAACTAGCTGTTTATTCACTTGATATGTTGAGTGCTATTGATAAGGGATTTCAGATCGATTCCGTATTTCTAGATTTCCGGAAGGCTTTTGACACTGTACCACACAAGCGGTTCGTAGTGAAATTGCGTGCTTATGAAATATCGTCTCAGTTATGTGACTGGATTTGTGATTTCCTGCCAGAGAGGTCACAGTTCGTAGTAATTGACGGAAAGTCATCGAGTAAAAAGTGATTTCTCCAAGGTTATAGGCCGTTTGCTGTTACTTATCTATATAAACGAATCTGGAGACAATCTAAGCAGCCGTCTTCGGTTGTTTGCAGATGACGTTGTCGTTTATCACAAGATGAAAACAAACTGCAAAATGATTTATAAAAGATATCTGAATGGTGTGAAAAGTGGCAGTTGACCCTAAATAACGAAAAGTGTGAGGTCATCCACATTAGTGCTAAAAGGAACTCGTTAAACTTCGGTTACACGATAAATCAGTCTAATCTAAAAGCCTTAAATTCAACTAAATACCTAGGTATTACAATTAATAACAAATTAAATTGGAAGGAACACATTGAAAATGATTTGCGGAAGGCTTACCAAAGACTGCGTTTTATTGGCAGGACACTTAGAAAATGTAACAGACCTACTAAGGAGACTGCCTACACTACGCTTGTCCGTCTCTTAGAATACTGCTGCACGGAGTGGGATCCTTACCAGATAGGACTGACGGAGTACATCGAAAAAGTTCAAAAAAAGGTAGCACGTTTTGTATTATCGCGAAATATGGCAGAGAGTGTCACAGAAATGATACAAGATTTGTGCTGGACATCATTAAAAGAAAGGCGTTTTTCGTTGGGACGGATCTTCTCACGAAAATCCAATCAACAACTTTCTTCTCCGAATGCAAAAATATTTTGTTGACACCGACCTACATATGGAGGAACGATCACCACGATAAAATAAGGGAAATCAGATCTCGTACGGAAAGATGTAGGTGTTCATTCTTTCGGCGCGCTGTACGAGATTGGAATAATAGAGAATTGTGAAGGAGGTTCGATGAACTCTCTGCCAGGCACTTGAATGTGATTTGCAGAGTATCCATGTAGATGTAGATGTAGATCTCGTTCGTTGTTTCACCGATCCTTTAAGATGGTATGTTTCTTCAGGGAAAGAAGACGTTCACAATTCAGTTACAACGTGATTATTTAAGGTAAAGTTCTGGTAACATACTGCATGAAAAAACGTCCTACTTTATCTGCGCCTGCAACTACGTATTGTGGTTTACATCTAACAACTGGTACAGATCGTACAGTTGCATAAAATTATCCTCAACTTTTGGTTTAACAAATTATTTCTAAATAATGATAAATTTCTGGTTTAGATAAAGGCAAAGTAGACAGCAAGTCCTCTGCAAGACGAGTAGAAAACCGCAACGCAGAAATTATTCTGCTAAAGCTATTAATTCGCTATTCCATGAGATCTCCGGAATGCGGCTGGAAGACGTCTACGTTTTGCCACGATATTTTGGCTGACAATCATTTAGCCACCTTCACGTGCATTAAATTCATAGAGCAGTCATTACGCAGGTTAAACTTGAAGAACCGCAAGAAGTTCGCTCCTTGTATTCTACCAAATAGGTGCGTAATTATCATTTATACAGTAATTTGTAAAACTGATAAAAATATCTGGCCTTTTCGATGATATCAAGGAAGGAATCAGATCAAATACTGAAAAAGTACAGGAAGAGAGACAATGCGGAACATCTCATCATGAAATCAAGTATAGCAGTGAGTAAAAAGGAAAGGGATGGGCCGGCAGGTGTGGCCGAGCGGTTCTAGGCGGTACAGTCTGGAACCGCGCGACCGCTACCGTGACAGGTTCGAATCCTGCCTCGGGCATGGATATGTGTAATGTCCTTAGGTTAGTTAGGTTTACGTAGTTCTAAGTTCTAGGGGACTGATGACCTCAGAAGTTAAGTCCCATAGTGCTCAGAGCCATTTGAACCATTTGAAAAGGATGGGCGGTCAACACACTTTCCATAACGGACAATAATGACAGTTGCAAGAGGGCTTAATATAGTATAAACACAAACATCTCAAACAAACCAATAAAAAACCTAATCACAGAAACGCAGCGCAAAATAAAAGATTATGTTAGTTTGGAAAGCCCAAATTTCATTCTCAGTTTAATAAGGGAACTGGTTGCATTAAAAGGCAAAATATAGTCAAAGCGAAAGAGACCCACAACCGTAAAATATAAACAGTAAAACGAAACATTTATAGAGTAGGACACATGAAGCTGTAAGAGCATGAAGTAATCATCACCAAGGCAATGAGCGTAGATTTTCAAATCCAAATTTATATTTGCCGAAGAAATTAAAACGATGTTTCCTTAGTAAAATAAATAAATAAATTGATAAAAAGTTCTTGTATGACAACGATGCATCAGTTTATAGTTTCCATAAATCTCACTTGAAGAAATTTAACGTATACTCGAAGGAACTGCCATGAAGCTGTTGATTAGCGAAATGTGGAAAGGACGAAACGCATCTATTGCCGGCAGAACAATCCTAATGCTGGTAGTCATTCAGTGCACATTCAGTTGCTAGTGCGTGTTAGCGATGCATAAATTTTAGCTGCATGTCTCTCATAATTTACTGTTCGTTTTCAGTGGCGTATTTTATTCTAACATTTCTATTTTCTTTAAATTTTTAATCATGTTTGCAAATACAGATCATGTGGATTTGTCACGATCAAAACGTCGTTCAGCTATACAGTCGCACCGCTCTAAAAATTTACGATATTCGCTATAGCTGTAAGCCATATCCACACGTTTAACTGTATTACACATTGTGAAAGTGTGAACAGTTTCGCAAAGAAATTCCCCTCTACAACTGGATCTATAACAGACTATTGTGCTTCAAGTGCACAGGTAAACACACGGCACACATTGTGTTCATTTGGTACAATAGAAAGACCACTTCTGCCGACGGTGGGACGTTGGTTTCCGACAGGATGACAGTTTTCTCGTCCTGGATGCACCACTATACACGTAATTGTCACTGAAAAGCTGGGATATCGCAAGCTGTGTGCAAGGTGGGTTCCGAAAGCAGCAAAGAACATGAAGTGGATGAGTATTTTCAGACCACAATCGACAAGTTACGGATGATTCTTTTCCTGCCAAAGTTATGGTGAATGAGACATGGGTATCATAACATCAATGCAGGAAGAAAACAATAGTTAACAGCCACATCAGCGATAAATTTCAAGTGATCCCTACGGTCGTGTGGAAATGTTACAGCTAGCGTTTCCTGGGAAGAAAACTGTGGTTTTCCTTCTTGTCAGTATTACGAAATGTGGGTCAAAAGTTCCGTTGGGAAATTTTTGACCCCTCAATTTACCTACCCCACTTCGCCCCCAGTTCCTTTTCTTGGAACAGTCACTTGGAGAACAATGGACTGAAGGTAACGAGCAACTCTAAACCTCTGTTATCGTTAGATCAGTTTCCAGGTGGAAACTTACGCACAGAGGGGTTGAAGAATCTGTTGTGACACTGCAAAATGTTCTTAAAAGGAAGGAAGGAAGGAAGAAGGAGGGTAGACCAGATTCAACATACCATCGGAATCGAGGTCTTTAGAGTCAGAACACAAGCTCGAATTACCTCAAGGATGAAGAAGGAAATCGGACTTTGCCTTTCAAAGGTACCATTCGGGCATTTTCTTGGAGTGACTGACGGAAAACGATATTGTCGTGCCTGTGTTATTCCGCGTTACGATGCAAAGTTCCTTTGGACATGCATGCTTGTCCAAAGGAAGAGGCATTGCGGCAACTACAGCCCTTATGAAATACATTTAATGTATTCGCAGTTGCGAATATGGACAGCCATCAGCTGTAGATTGGAACGACAACAATGAAAATTTATGCCGCACCGGGAATCTAACCCAGATTTCCCGCTTATTACGAGCTGTCACCTTACCATTTGGCTATCCTTGCACGACTCACGGCCGGACCCAAACTTCCTTATGTCATCAACCACGAAAAACCTAAATCTAGATGGTCGGACGCGGGTTTGAACAGTCAACCTTCCGAATACGAGCCCAATGTGCTAACTACTGCGCCAAATCGGTCAGTAAGTGCTTAGAAATGGTAAAGGGAAGTAACTTCGAAGGAAACATTTTCCAACGAATATATTTTAATGACCGGACAACACTTATCTTTTGACTACTCCTGGCAGATACGTGCAACCTGGCGCTGCGCGTCTGTGGGAAGAGCCTGTTGAGAGAACGGGCGTCCAGCGTGGGCGTGACGGTTGTGGGCCGCGGCGCGGCCTTCCTGCAGACCGCAGGGCGGGGGAACGCGACCGCAGGACATAACCTGTGGTCAGCGCCTCACCCCACCACCACGACCCCAGGGTCCGCCCTCCGGCCGCCGCCCAAGGTCCACATTCGTAGGCAGCCTGGAGGCGCTCCACACACACCATGAGCTTCCAACACTAGCTGTGTCTCAAGCTAGTTCCATTGTAGCTGTCATAAGCAACTAAGCTGACGGGAAAAAATCACAACACCAACAAATAATTACTGTGTAATAATGAAATTGTGGGAACAAATCTGTCTACGAAACACATTTCAGTGATCAACATCACGACATCATTGTTGTTGTTGTTGTGGTCTTCAGTCCTGAGACTGGTTTGATGCAGCTCTCCAGGCTACTCTATCCTGTGCAAGCTTCTTCATCTCCCAGTACCTACTGCAACCTGCACACATCTGAATCTCTTTAGTGTATTCATCTCTTGGTCTCCCTCTACGATATTTACCCTCCACGCTGCCCTCCAATACTAAATTAGTGATCCCTCGATGCCTCAGAACATGTCCTACCAACCGATCCCTTCTTCTAGTCAAGTTGTGCCACAAACTCCTCCCCAATTCTATTCAATACCTCCTCATTAGTTATGTGATCTACCCATTTAATCTTCAACATTCTTCTGTATCACCACATATCGAAAGCTTCCATTCTCTTCTTGTCCAAACTATTTATCATCCATGTTTCACTTCCATACAAGGCTACACTCCATATAAATACTTCCAGAAACGGCTTCCTGACACTTAAATCTATACTCGATGTTATCAAATTTCTCTTCTTCAGAAAAGCTTTCCTTACCATTGGCAGTCTACATTTTATATCTCCTCTACTTCGACCATCATCAGTTATTTTCCTCCCCAAATGGTTCAAATGGCTCTGAGCACTATGGGACTTAACATCTGTGGTCATTAGTCCCCTAGAACCTAGAACTACTTAAACCTAACTAACCTAAGGACATCACACACATCCATGCCCGAGGCAGGATTCGAACCTGCGACCGGAGCGGTCACGCGGTTCCAGACTGAAGCGTCTAGACCGCACGGCCACACCGGCCGGCGCTCCTCCCCAAATAGCAAAACTCCTTTACTACTTTAAGTGTCTCATTTCCTAATTTAATTCCCGCAGCATCACCCGACTTAATTTGACTACATTCCATTATCCTCGTTTTGATTTTGTTGATGTTCATCTTATATCTTCCTTTCAACACACTGTCCATTCCGTTCAACCGCTCTTCCAAGTCC